>NC_143577.1:143415310-144615310 GCF_048544385.1 Mastigoproctus giganteus
TTCTTGCAACTACGTCACACAGAATTCTACATGATGAATTCAAATGAAAGAGCAGTAAACAGAAACAAAAACGTGAAATAAAAGAAAAAATCAAATATCCAGCAATAAGATCCTCTTGTAGACTGCACGAAGCCACTAAACCCGATAATATTATTCGGTTTTAGTGATCTTTTGAATCAACACCTAATCAGCCAAAGGTTAACAGATTACCTAGTAAACCTCAATGCCATCCTCCCATATCTCATTACCTTCATTCGTTTCGACAGAAAGTGTAATTTAATGTCTTTTAATTAATGGATGGTGACGGTGAAATGAAATCAGTATAATTTTATTCCGAGACAAGAAATGGGTGCAGCGTATTTCTGACTGCGATAAAATTAGTGTCTTGTAAAAATTCTCTAAATTAATTTTATATGTACAGTGTTTTGTAAATCTCAACTTTATATTAATAACATGCTTATGTGATCTGAGAAAATTCCATTAAAAACAGAATTACTACTTACTTAAGATTCTCTCTTGATATCATATGCATACAGATTCTACTGTAGAGTGTAGCGTGTGTTTAGTGTCAAACGGCACCAGAGATTCCCCCCCATCTCCGCGCAGTACACTTTTGTGGGTGTGAAACAGAACACTGTCAATGCCAGAGGTTTAAAGGTGTATGGATTTTGTATATGTGTAGTGTCGTGTACAGTTGTTCCTCTGATCATTTAGCCGCTGGGCCCCTAATGGTACTGTGGATCTGGTGAATTACCACAACATCCGTGTGGATGTTGATGTAATTCACCAGAATTATTAATCTACTCACCTAACATATAAATGAAAATTCCTCTATCATTAACACTGCCCTAACCTCAATATTCTCCAACTGTATTGACTAATTATACTGTAGTAAATATGCACAAGTTAATAATTAACTAAATGTTAATATAACTTGTATCAATGTAACTCTTATATTGAAACTAATATTTTGTATAATACTTTCTTCAACTAATGAATTCCCATTATTTTTATTTCACAGATACAGGACATGAGACATGAAACTTTTGAGCAGTCCACCCTTCAACCTGTGGGGAGGAGTAATCATTATGACTCTGCTTCTATATCCTGCCATCACCGACGACGATCAAGAAACTGCGGGCTGTCCTATGTGGGAGGACAGCCCCTGGTGTCCTTGTTATCAGTTCGAAGACGGCCTTTTCCTGGAATGCCCAGGCACAGGCATAGAACAAATACACACCACCATCTCACAAATAGCATCTCCCATCAAGTCGTTAGGCATCTATCATTTGGACACCAACATCACCGTTCTACCTTCCCATGTATTTGGGAATTCATCAATCTCTCATCTCTTAATGTCTTATACTCAACTGCAATCTCTAGAAGAACAATCACTATCTGGCTTAGAAGATTCCTTAGAGAGCCTATCTATAGTCAACAGCAAGCTACAAGAAATACCGCAAAAGGCTCTTAGCAACATGAGAATTTTGAGAACGTTAGACTTCGATTCAAACGAAATTGTTCAAGCCGACAGTTATGCTTTTTATGGTCTTCCTCTCACAACTCTTAACCTTCAAGGCAACAGAATATCCCTTATATCGGAATATGCTTTCGGAGGTTTAGAAAACACTTTAGAAGAGCTGATTTTAATAAACAATCGCTTAACGAGGTTTCCACTCAGCGCCTTGAGAAGGCTCAGAAAGCTTAAAACATTAAGACTTGTTAAAAACAGTATCGATGAAATTCTCGACGACGGGTTTACGAGATTTACAGAACTTCAGAGGTTGGATTTGAGTTCCAATAAGATTAAGGAACTGCATGATCGTAGCTTTATTACTATGCCGCGCTTGAGCGCTTTGTCTCTGTATATGAATAGACTCTCTACACTAGACGACAGAACATTCATTCATCTTCGAGAGTTAGAAACACTTGACCTGAGCCATAATAGTGTGATGACACTCAGCGGTAAAATATTAAGCCCACTTCATAAACTAAGGACCATTGACCTAAGCTACAATCACCTCCATTCCATAGATCACGGTGTCTTTCATAATCTCACATTATTACGCGAAGTGTTCCTTTCAAATAACAACATTCTGAAGGTCACGAACTTAACTTTCTACAACACCTCGCAGATTTCCGTTCTGTTCGTACCCAACAATGCCATTAGCCAGATTGAATGTGGCGCCTTCCACTCACTGCAACACCTTTATCAGCTTCAGTTATCTTTCAATCAGCTACGAGAGATTCACCCAGCCCTCTTTAAATACAACCGTGAGCTCCGTTTGCTATCAATGGATAACAACCTCATCACAGACATTCAGCCGGGCACATTCCAAGAACTTGTCGAACTAAGAGATCTTCGATTACAGAACAATCTATTAAAAAGGATAAAAACGGGCAGCTTTTATTCTCTTCCAAACCTTCAGGAATTGCATTTACAATTCAATCGCATAGAAGTAATAGAGGCAGAAGCGTTGGCTAGTTTAGCTAATCTACAACACCTTAACATCCAAGCAAACAAGCTGATAGAAGTAGGCGATATATTAAGCAGATATCCTTCCAGCCTCAGGTCTATGCAGCTGAACCACAATGAGATCGCCGATATGCACGGTCACAGTCTCAAGGGGCTGAACAAAATGGAGATTTTGTGGTTGGATAATAACAAAATGAAAAGATTAAAGAAGGAAATATTTATAGATTTAACAGAAGTGCAAAAACTCTACTTGGACCACAATTCCATATCCATAATTGAAGATGAAACATTTTCTAACATGAAGAGACTTGTTTATTTAAACCTTGAACATAACAACCTCAACCACTTGAATGAACAGATGTTCAAAGGAGCAAATAATTTGGAGGAACTTTATTTATCTCACAATCACATAATGGATATTGAGCCGCAAACGTTTGAGAAGCTTCAGAGTTTAAGGGTACTGCATTTATCACACAATCAGATCTACATTATACGGAAACACATGTTCGAAGGAGATATTCCTATTGAAGAATTGGTGCTATCAAATGTCATGATTGAAAGCATTGAAGAAAACTCGTTTGTTCACCTAACAACGCTTGTGACGCTAGACCTTAGCCAAAACCGGCTACGGCAAGTTCATGTTTCATCGCTAACATCGTTAAAGCAACTTAATCTCTCGGGGAATAACCTTACCGAAGCAGAAGATAATTTTCTTTCAGGATTATCCGTACTAACATCTTTAAATCTTGACAAAATCGGTCTGCTTGAAGTAACGGGGGGACTTTTTGAGTCGATGGTAGACTTAAGGGTGATCTACCTTCGAGAAAACAACATTAAAGAGCTGGATGCATCCCAGTTTTATAGCCTCACATTCTTGAAAGAACTTTATTTAGACGGGAACGACATCCAGAATGTCCCTTCGATTGTGCTCGAGAAAATGTCCAAACTAGAACTGCTGTCTCTCTCGGGAAATCAGATCAAAGTCATTCCAAACCTTGCCTTTATCGGCATTCGAAATTTAAGACACCTAAATCTCTCGAATAATGGTATTACAGTGATAGAGAAGAATGCTTTCGCTAATCTGACGAAGTTGACGAACTTATATCTATCTCGAAATCTTTTAATCGCTCTGCCGGCCGGAGTATTTGATGCCTTCGAGAATCTTGAGAAAATAAACATAGACGGTAACATGTTTTCTTACATCTCCAATTCCCTCCTCTTATCTCCTTTGCCTAGTCTACAATCGCTGTCAATAAATGACAATCCTGCTGTGAGAATACGGGAAGACATGACAGCGGCCGGAGGCTTTCCACTGCTCGAGAACCTCCGCTTCAACAACGGAAACGTCACTGTAATAGCCTCCCAAGATTTTATCGGCTTCCCTCGCCTCCTCCTCCTCTCCATGCGTCATCATCATATCGCTAAAGTGTCTCCCGGAGCTTTTAAACCCCTAACTCAGCTGGTTCTTCTTGATTTGGGCTACAATGAAATTGAAATTTTGCCCAAGGAAAGATTTTTTGGTCTCCGCCTACTCGAAACTTTAAATCTTACAAACAATCATCTTCTAGAATTTCCTGCTGTCGAAGAGGAACTTATTAAACTTGAATACCTTGACCTGTCCTTCAACCGGCTTTCAAAGATAGACGGCAACGTATTCAGTCACCTCTATAATCTTAAAACGCTTTCACTTCAGAGCAACAAAATTATGTGGGTGGCCCCAAACGCACTGGAGAATCTCGCTAATCTTGTGATGCTGGATTTAAGCAACAACCAAATCGTTCATTTGAGTAGCGCTGTTCTGGTTTCCGTCGAAATACGCCTCACGTCACTATACCTAACAGGTGTGTATTTTTGTTTTCTTTTGGCATTTTATACGAATTGTTTCAGCGTTATCGTTTTTAATACTTATAACTATGATTGGTGTACATTATTCGAGCTAAGTACTAGCAGTGTAGTCAAGATTTTGAATGAGAGGTGGAGGCGATTCAAAATCCATGTGACAGGAGAGGGACATGCACTGTTTTCAACCAGTTGCGGCAAATTTTACATAAAAGAATTTTTTTTAAATAATGAATATATATATATATATATATATTCATTATTTAATTATTTTATTATTATTTATTTTTGTAAATTTTTGCATTGTTACTTTAATTATCGCTAATGCCATTAAATAATTAAATATTGCGTGATCGCTGCATATTTATTGATATAATGAAATCTGTTATGCAGCTGAAATTATATGAGATATAACTGTAATACAAGCCATAGCTAAACTACAAATTGTGTTCATGTACTAGAATTGCTAATGTATCAATTACTTATGCGCAACTAAATGTATTTGTGAAAAATGGTAATAGGAATATTAAAACTAATCTTAACATATTGAACACTATAAATATTTAAAATTTTAATATTTAAATTTGTCGCCTGCTAATTACTGCCAGTATAAATTGATGGGCACTCAAAAGGGACCAACGCTCATCAATGTACCAGTGAAAGCGATTAGCCAAAACCTATCTGTTTCTATGATCCACATCCCACTTTGGACAGATTTTTATTAACAGTTATAGAAATTAAATGAAATGGGGAGGTAATTTAGTTGTAATCTAGAGATAATGGGGGTTTGATTTGGTTGTGAGCTGGAAATAGTGAACCGTTGGTTCGCCAGATAGTGGTATAACTAATTTAAATTATGAAATTAACCTAAAGACGTCCTTACCGTTGTGGCGCTAAATAAAGAAAGAACTTGTGCGTTTTTTTTTTTTTTTTTTGCGTTGTCTATCCGTTGTGTGTGTTTCGACGCCCTCTAACCGATTTTGTTTATGTTAGTATTATGTGAAATAATAAGGAATATAGGTACATACGTTTGTTGTATTTAGGATTTAAAAAAAAAAGGCATAAAGGGAAAGAAAATGAAATAAAAAGTGAAAAATTAAAAAAATTTAAAATAATAATCAAAATTAAAAAAATAAAAAGGAGTAAATTAAAATATAAAAAAATAAAAAGGAGTAAATTAAAATAAATATAAAATCAAGACTGAATCTAACCGCCTGCTCAGTAGACATCGCTAAAGGTCATTCGTCATAACAAGCAAGCGAAAAAGAATTATACTATTGCTATATGCATACAGTGGTTCCAGTGCTGTAAGACATATGTAGAGAACGCTTATGGTATACCCAATGTAGAGCACCTCAAATTCGAATTCCTGTTCCACAAGCAAAACTTCGTGTGGAAAAATTCGATTTGTATAAGCCTGTAAAATAAAACAATCCCAAATCCTTGAACTCGATGCTGAGTTTTAGCGTCATTAATGCGTTGAGAGAAAGAAATTGGGTCTTTATGTTACTCATGTCGAATAATGTGAACTTGAATTAAATTACAATTAAGTTATTTCACTTAATAAGTATCGCGTGAGTGTTTAACATGCTTAGCGTAATACTTTATGCATAACGAATTTCACTGAATGCCAATTCGTGATTTAATTAGCTTTATTCACGGATCACATTAATTCATCATCGAGGATTATTCTTAAAATAGATCTATTTCCCATCTTTCTGGTTTCCTAACTCAAACATTTCTACTTGTCTCTAACATAAGAAGCTTAGTATCATCCGCAGAACTGCGTGAAGTGCAATTCCACTGCTTTCGTCAATCCCGTCGAACCCAAATAAATCTTCGCTGGTGTTTTACTTATCCACTGAGGTTTTCGGATGTTATTTCATTTCCCAGCAACTTTACACCGCACCTCGGCGTCTTCTAATCTTATTGCTTTGAAGAAATGTAATGTTGTTCTAACACGTACTACAGCGTCACTTTTCAGTGGTGCTTTCGCCGAAACAGAAACACAAAAACGTTTTAGTAGACACATCTTGGGCACGTACTTTTCTTCCTAAAGAAACGAGGTTGGAATTTATAAATAATGAATTGGGCCTCGAGACCAATTTATTACTAGAAATTCTGAAGACAGCTTTAATATGAAGATAGCAATTACAGAACAAGCAAGGAATATTTAAAAAATAGGTAGAATGGCAGCTACTGTAGTTAAATATCACTGAGAGTGAGGTGCACTGAAGGAGGCGGCGGGGGAGAAAGAGGAGAGATAAAATCTGTTTGAAATGGATTGTTTGGTATAGTACAAAGCGGAATAGGATAGCCAATTTTCTTAGAAATTGTTTGACAGATGGGAAAAGTCTGCTTCCCTACATCATTTCTCCATTAGAATACTAATATTAACCTGTGCGCATCAGCGTTCAAATGCTGAATTTTCGAATTTGTTCTCTTCCACAAATAGGGATGCTCGATGTCACACTTATTGTTAGTTCATGACGATACAACAAACTGTGCAGCTTCAGCGGTATGATGACGATTGCGGCCTTACTTTAGTAATGAGCTAATTCACCATACAGGGAGAATAGTGGGTAAAATGGGATACTTAAACCTCAACTATTTTTTATCTGTATGGCGAGAGACTAGAAAATGTCAATCTTAATCAAAATTGCATCGTGAACTCTTCTTCTAGCACATTTTTAAAAACGCATGGACTTTCAGAATTTAATAGTGTATAAGAAATTTAATTTTTCTGAAATATGTGGGTAAAATGGGATAAAGGCGATACTTTCAATGAAAGGAAAAGATGCGATTGATCAATCAAACTTCCTTAAGTTGTAATAGTAAAAGAAGTTTATTAATAATAGATGCAGCATTGGATAGCATCTTCAATATTTCCACACCAACGCTTTTATGATTCTCCTATTTTAAGCATTTATTACATCTCTTGCCTCCTTTAATTTCCTTCATAGTACAAAACAAAAGGTCACGTTATTCTCTATCAGATTGACATCATTATTTACTTCCCGCATCCAAAACAAAAGGTCACATTATTCTCTATCAGATTGACATCATTATTTACTTCCCGCATCCAAAACATTCGTAGACCTTCACATAACTGGCTACGCCCCTTTTTTTGTGGTTACTTTTAGTAGTGATCCGTTTTACCCAAACCTCAACGCTATTACGTTCTGTTGCTCAAGATTATTACATAAATGTATCGCGTTTATGTTAAATTCTTCTACCCATCTCCTAAATGGCACTTGATCGAATACTTTACATACGTTAAAAATGAAAGGTTCCCGTCTGAGTCGTCAGTACTTATATCAGATACCGATGGGATGAAGTACGTATTCTGTATGATTAAATTAGATTCCGAATTTTGAAGTCGTCGTGTTTATACATGCAAATATGTCGTTAGCGTAGAACTAAATTTGTCATTTAATTCTAAGATCTGTAACATCTCCACTAAGAAAACGACGATGTGCTTCGTATTATTCGAGTATCCCATTATATCTGAAATTCCCATACTTATGATAAATATGGGATAAATAATTAATTAGTAACTTATTGCATGTTACAGTGGTCAAGGAAGAGAGTTTGGTAAAGTTCAAAGCGGAATTCGACCGTCGCTTTTTGGTGATGGCGAAGGTGCGAATGATGAATATTTATTTTTTTCGCTGCTTTTGACAGCTTCAGAAAACGTTCCCTTCCTTGTAACAGTCGACCAGTTCAGCCTTTATACTCCAGAATAGCCACATACAACGAGTGGACAAAAAAAGAAATATCTGACGTGAAAATGATAGTTTTTGTAATGGCTACACAAATATGACAAATATGTAACGGCTATACGAATATATGACGTCTTTATAAACATGCAGTGATGATTTCTTTGTTTCTTGCGGTACTGTAAAATAAAGATGACAAAGGCTAATGTTAATTTAGAGGTGATAATAAAGAAAATGAGAAACAGATCTGAATTCCAAAGAAGAAAAAGTTTTGGTGTACGTATAGCAGGGACATCGGTGAATAAAACTGCTGATTGCTTCATGTATTTAGAGCAACTGTATCGAAAGTGATGGCAGTATTCACCAAGTATTGAAAACAAAATGTGATAGAGCGAATTGTGGCAGAAAATCAGAGCTGACTGAAAGTAACCTCCGGACACGAAAAAGGATTGTAGCCCGAAAACATAAAACTATTACCTCAAAAAATAACTGCAGAACTTAATATGTGAATCTCAAAAATTCAGTTTCTAGCAAAACATTTCGGCGAGAACTTTACAAGGTTGAAATTACGGGCAAGTGCGTCTGTTGCCAAGCTACTTGACAGCAGTTCTAGAAAGAAGATGCAGTGGTGTAAGAATCACAGAAACTGGACAATCTATGATTAAAATCGTAATATTTTCAGACGAATCATTATTCACACTTTTTTCCAACATAAGTAAAGTTTATATTTGACGAATGCCAAAGGAAGCGCATCGTCCTGATTGTCTTCTGTGAAAAATGGTTGGGACCTAAAAAGTACCAAAATCTTGGTATTTTTTAGGTCCTGCTATCACTCTGAACGGGCCAATTACTGCCACTGATTACCTTGATATTCTGACTGAGCAGGTTCAATCCCATTGTGAAAACATTGTTTCCAACAAACGATACCATGTTTCAAGGTAATGAGGCTCTAGTACATACAACCATACTTGTCCAATCTTGGTTTGAGAAGCATGAAACCGAGGCTAAGCATCTCCTATTTCTAATCACCAAACGTTATTGAGCAACTGTAGGCATATTTGGAGAGGAGAGTGAGGCGCAGATTTCATCCATCTTCATCACTCAAGGAGTGTGAAGGTTCCTCCACGAAGAATGATCCAGTATTCCTCTTAATACAGTTCACAAGATTTATTTGAATCTATTCCACGTACACTACAAGCTGTTTTAAAAATAACGGGTGGCCCAACATCATATTCGTGTATTAGCCCAACATCATATTAGTGACATTTCCCTAGGAGCCATTTCGAAAATTTTTCATTTTTATTTCGGTGTTTCTATTATTCTGTCCATCTCCTTCAGGTATAGAAGAATTTACAAGACAGAGACAAAAATATAATCTTATTTTGTGGCATTACGTGCATTTTAACACCAGGCGTAAGTAACTCAGTACTTTTTTAATGATCAGTCGGCTACGGTCATATTTTTTTTTTTTTTTTTTTTTTTTGGTAGTTGTTGGCGCATCAGCTTCTGTGGCCATAATGCACCTTCCAAGGGATTTTTTTTTGCAGTACTTTAATCCAAGCTCGAGGCGGGATTCGAACCCGCGACCTTTGGGTTGACAGGCACTTTACCCACCTGGCTAGCCCGGTCGGCAGCTACGGTCATATATTGGCCATTATATTTATAGCTAGGTGTCCAGAAAACAATCCCATTCCAGTAATTAGCGAGGCAGTGTGACAGCCTTTTGCGCAAATAAATAATTCAAAAATTTTAAAAATGGCTCCTAGAAAAATATCATAAACTTGGGGGGGGGTATTTAGCTAAGCTATGCATTAATTCCTTTAATAATATAGTTGCATAAGGGAAACTGAGTTTCCAATATGCAACCATATACGTTTTTTTTTTTCTTTTTACTAACAGTGAATGATCGATAAATGTGACCAACAATCTTGATAATGTGAAAGCAATGGACAAATCTAAATGGAAGCCGTAAAACATCGATTTTATTTCAATTTGCCTGTCGGTCTTATTTCGCATCCAACTACTTACATCCTACGGCACAGTTGGTGTACTTCATCTTTTAATTTGGATTTCCTTGTGATTTTTCTTTCTCTATTGTGCTGTAATGCGATGCTCCATCAAACTTTTAAAGAGAAAGGATCTGCGAATTCATGCAATGCCTCAAGTCTCATGCGTACAGTTCCACGTTAACAAACGACCCTCAGACTAAAAGAAAAAAAAAAACTCAAAAGTAATAATTCGAATTTTTTTAAAATTTTAAATTTGGGTAGAAAGGGATTTAAAGGAAATGACCGCTCGGTTTCATTGTTACTTATGATTGGTTATAAACAGCAGAATTAGGAAATTCTGCTGTTTATAACCATCTTAATAAGAATTAATTAAGGCAACGTTATCTTGCTAATTCTGTGAGTGATTCTCAAATTTAGAATTTTATCTACTTTGTTGCAGAATGGGGGGTGGAGTGGATTCGTATTGATTTTTACAGAATAAAGTTACGCTACAGTTCCTTGATCTTTGTTTAGGATGGAAGATATGAATGCCAGAACAGGACTCAAGACGACAAATATTTGATAACCACTTATTTTGGCTGCCAGATTTTATTATATCTATAAGACAGTCGGCAGTTTCTACCAATGGGACAACTTACATCGAATATGGCAAATTCATGCAAAGTGAGGATTTGTAAGATTTAATTTTTAGTGGCAAAGGATAACAATTAAAGTTTCAGACTACACAAGAGTACGGCCCAGGCTTAAAGATGGTTCATGGTACATGAGCTCTCAAGCTGGGAATGCAGCACTTAATTGAGAAAAATGTCAAAGTACCGTTATTACAATTACAACATTATTACAGTCAAATTACTCTAAAATTAACATAGGCAATCGCTTATATCTTAACGGAATATTTGATTATAACGAAAACCGAAATTATAAGTCACTGGTGTGCAGCCAAGTCAACACGAATGCCAGGTAGGGTTCTTACAGTACATGGACGCGAAGCACATAAAATACAATGTGGCCATCAGCAACAGACATTGAGATTCATGACCCTCTCTCAATAGTACATATCTGTAGAAATTTAACAAAGCCCTCGTGGGGCATTGTGCAGCACAGAAACCGATTTGTCATATGAAGCTTATTATTCTTATCACACGTACATATGAATTTTCTGTCTAGGTGGTACGTAGACAGAGAATGCGTGAATGCATCTGCTAAGGATTGTAAACAATCTGTTGCACGAGTTATATGGATTCTCTTACAACCCGCCTATGTGTATAAAAATGTGTATGTGTAAAGAAAAATCAGCACTGGGTTGCTTCCTCCAACTTAGTGATTTCGGAAAGAAAGCCCTCCGAAAACTGTTAAGAAAATAAAATAAATAGGAAGTGAAGAGACTACCCCGCAAAAAGCAATAAATAAAGAATTAAGAGTAGGGTAAATAGTAGGAAAGAAGCTGGAATAGGTTAGGGAAGTAGATAGCGAATACGATCCATTTGAACTCTTGGAGATGACCAGAAACTTCCGCACATGTGGCAACTTTCATATGCTGTAGTACAGGTTCCGCTAAGCAATCGCACGGAAGAACAACAGAGGATGGGGATTGAGAGTACTGCATGCTACTCCGTAGCAGGTATTACGGCTGGTATCTATCAAATGTAGTGTAATGTCAATAAGTTTTCTGTTTACACTCTGGGAGAGAACATATAGTCAGAAGAGTTTACAAGATTGAGAATGCATTTGAGTTTATGAACCAACATAAGCTCAAATGCATGTACAACAGAACTCCCACTCCGATTATTCTGCTACGTGTAGTTATATTTAGCACACAGTACCCTACATCCCTCCTTGGAAGGTTTCTCCGCAAGCCTTCACTCGGAATTCTCAGGTATCAGACATGCTGATGATCGCTGTTTGCTCAATAATTAAACACAAAAGAGTGATATTCAAGATGGAAACATTTGTGGTAGTTCTTCTGGAAGACATTATAGCATTGAGTAGTCTGCTGGAAAATAATCGTGTCTGGTCTTCTGTAATCGGAATCAGAGTATGGGAATGAATTTATTTGCATAACTCTGTGATTTGAAATAGCTTTTTTTCTCCTTTGCACAAAAAGTAGAGAAATTAACTGGAGAAATTGAAACTAAATTAACAGAAAAATCTGGAGAAACTGCAGCATGCTCTTTCGTGATCACAAAAAACCTTCTTCGTAATACTGTGGCGGTTTTACTGCTTGTCACTCGCTTGGTAAGGTTCGGATACAAATTCTGTCAGTAACTGAAGTAATTTCTTCAATCGGGACCATAGGATAGTTAACTGCTCTCAGACCAAGGGTGTAGGTTCCTCCGTGAATCATTCGGTTTTTTTTTTTTAGCGCACACAACTTTAAAATAGGAGAGTGAACAACACACAAACAAAGACAGTTTACATACAAATATCATACTGCGTGTTCTGATTTTCCAGAGCAAGCAAATGGATTGAATTTCACTTTCCGTTATCTCATTCAATCTGCTGTGTGCATAAAGAGAAGGGGCGGTCTGAAAAATGAATGGTAAAAAATTCTATAGTTATCACTCAACAAAATATTTACTAAATTGTCTTAGAAAATGCTTGAAAAACGTTTAGCGTAATAACATATTTTCTAGCTACATTCACAGGCTGCTGGAGCAAACTGGCAGAAAGAAAGCTTTGGAAATTATGTTTTAGGCGTAGTGGATGGTTCTATCAATGACAACGTGACATTATATGGATTCTATTTATAATTGGAACTATTTTGTCTGTATTTGTATATAAATGTTTTAAATAATTTTCTCGTTTAGGCCGGTTACATTTGATTTTGACTCAGGGCACGTATACCTAACCATGCGGTATTTTAATTAACAAAGTTTATTTCTGCCTTTCAATTTAAATAAACGCATATACCCTCAGTAAACGCCAATCACGAGTTTTCTTTGCATGGTTTTGGGAATGGACTCTTCGATAAACTTAATCTTCTGTGCTGGTTTGGGGGTTTTCGGTTAAGCCTAAACTATCTCTCGCTGCGTAATTAGTGCGCCACTCACTGTTCGATTAGAAACTTTTCACAAAGTATATATTTTATTTTCGGATATTTTACATGAAATTAAATTAACGATATTCAAAATTCCTATATAGCTAGTGCTATTTCACTTTATTGAATTTATAAGAAGATGGAAGGACCATTCTGTTCTGTCATGTGATTTTTGTGGACAGCATGAATTTAAACTGCCCACTTAATGCAATGTTGCTGTCGGTTACAGCATTATTAATTTTGTCCTCACAACGATCT
Source organism: Mastigoproctus giganteus (assembly GCF_048544385.1). NCBI lineage: Eukaryota > Metazoa > Arthropoda > Arachnida > Uropygi > Thelyphonidae > Mastigoproctus > Mastigoproctus giganteus. The sequence goes on from NC_143577.1 coordinate 143,428,649, forward strand.
GCCCTGATATTGCAGTTTTTAAAATAAATGACATCGCCAAAAAGGTCAATATGCCATTTATTTAAAAGATGAAACTGTGTTATGACAGTCTCTTTAAGGCCTTATTAGCAATAAAGATCATTATCAGATATTAAGTGGTTTCTTTTAAAAACGAAGGTTAACCTTCTGGGGATACCATTCCATACAAACATGGCAAATCTACTCCGAAAGCTCAAAGTTGTTTAACTGTCTGGGTTATGCATTCTGTCAGCCGAATGTTAAGAATCAAAGGACAACACACTGTTTCGAGTTCCTTATTGCTAATTATCAATCACGCATTATTTTTTCTCACAAACAGCAAATGCAAAGTTCGAAACGATGGAAAATCAGCACTCACAGAAACTAAAAAGTTGGCATAAACATTTTGTGTTGTCCCGGAAATTCATTATCAACAATGGGCTTTTCATCCAGTTATTAACATTACCAACGAACAGGAACAGAAAAGGATACCAACAAATTTGCCAGCAAATAACATTCTTACAGTTACAACAAGAAAAAGACCTTTGTTTCTAGGTCAAACAAACAGCAAATATAGCCGGTGCGAAGAACAATGAAATAACCGTTGGAAGAAAGCATCCGTCATATCATTCCTTTATTATTTCGTGCTCACCCAGGAAGGGAACGAACATGCTCAAACGTCACGCTTAGCCAGTTGGAAAACTAGTCCAACACTTTAAAGACAGAGGGGCCGCAATAAAATCAAAGGAATCAAAACGGCACCGCTAAATAGCAATCGGAGAAGGCACCGCTGTACGAAGCGAAACGTTCTGTTTTCTGTTCCGTTCAAAACTTGACGAGTACATGTACCTACACCGCAAACAACGAAAATGGAGGGAGACTGATTTCATTTGCCTAATGGAAATCTAGTCGAGGAATAATTGTACTTGATAAAATCACTAGCATCATAAAGTACAAACAGTTTGGTAATGGTAGAAACGACAAAAAATGGAGGGGAGTAATCGTGCGCTATAAAAATACTCAAAGAAAAAAAGAGAGTGTTAAGCTGCTAAAATTTCGAAGCAGCTTGTGCTGTTGTTGTTATTATTATTTGGTTTTTAGGAGCATTAGCAACTAAAGCCATATTGCTCCGGGGATATGCGGTGGTCATTCCCTGACCTTTCCGCCTCCTCTGTATTTGGTGGCTCACGGGCTCGAACCCCGGTCTAATCAAGTAGCATGTGCTACGCACTGCTGCTCCTGCCCACCTGGCCAGCAGCTTGTGTAACCTCTAATAATCACAGGACCGTTCCTACGTTTATATAACGCCTGTGTATAAATTTAAAAATACGCCCTTTTATAACAAAAAGTTCATTATTATTAAAGTAAATTTTTCTGCCCCCTTGGCTGGCCACAACATCAAATTACCAACTAGAAGCTAAAAATTGTTTCTGGACCGGAATATTGGCCTCTGATATAGCTGAATACAGTAGTAACACTGATCATAACGTTATATAGATCAGTAAAGGATGATCAGTAACATTATTCAATGTTACTGATCACCCTTTCACCATTTTAAAACATTAAAACCCGGAAACAATTCAATCCCATGAGAAATGGAAATGATAGCCTGGAAAAGTTATCTCCAAACAAATTTCTGGACGCTTTCAATAACCAAAAAATTGACCAGAAAAGATATTATGATGATTCTATCTGAAGAAATCAAAAAAAGCCATACTATCTGAACCAATTAGGAATAATTATTTTCCGATCCTCGTCTAAAACAGTATAATTCGACAACCAAATTTTTATCAATTTAAAAGTTAATGATCCAAAAACAATTAACGCCCATCTATTAAAGAGATGATTTTCTACATCCTGTCCGAAACCGAAAGAGGACAGTATAGCGCGTAGCACATTCTACTTTATATAATATATACTTAAATAAACTCAAATTTAGATCTCGTTTAATTTTCAACTTCAGTTTATTCTAATAACTGTAATAAGTACAGTATATATAAAATATTCCTTGTTAGCCAGATGCATCTACAAATAGTTATATAATTTCATCCGATTTATATTCACTCCAGTCGAGCCTACATGCACTCCATGTGTAACAAAATGTATCTGTGGCATCAGACACCTCAGATTGTAAATGACACATGCTTCTGGTACACAGCCGTCTCTGGATGGCTGCTATGTGTACATAAATAATAATTTGATATTAGGGTTCATTTATCAGTGACAAGGCAAGTTGAAACATTCACATAAAAAGAAACATTCACTACTTTTAAAAGTTAGATTTTGAAGGCAAGTATTCTTAATAACGGAAACTGCTGTTATCAAAGCAATTAAAAATAATAATCTACACATATGAGTTCTTCAGATGATATGGTAATTAATAGTAATGTCTTCAACACTATTATTAATGTACCTTACCTTACCGACTTTATTTGTTTCTTCCAAGATGAACACCAAAATCCTCGCGGATAACTCAGTGGTTATAATCAGTTATAATCACCGTTCTCCCACAGCGGGAGAAAAAGGCCCAATTTCGAATCCTATGAATGACGATGAGAATTTTTTTTTTTTTTTTTTTTGAACACTTTTCGCAAAGTGACTTGAGTTAGTCGTTTCGGGAGAAGGTTAATTTTTTTTTTTTTTTTTTTTGTACAGTAAATAACAAATCAACAATGTGCAGACTCCTCACAACCTTAGTCCCTTTGGTCTTTATCTCACACCAAATCTCACCACCTGATGAACGGTATAAGCCTTTGCTACTAGCATAAACATGATATGAATGATTCGCTTGTTGAAGATATTTCATTTCTCAACAGCCAAATATGCATGTTCGCAAGGAGATACAAGGAAGGTGTATTGGGCCAATGGTAAAGCACATTAAAAAACTTTACTTTACACTTACGCCCAAAATCAATTAATGCAGCAGTGCCCCAAATCCCACCCTCGATTCAAAATGGACTTCTCTAAATGAGATGAGAGTAATAAATCCAAACAATGATTGCCTCCGTACAACGTGCTCAACTACTAACCTCATGTATAAAATCTCGAGGATTAGCAGCAGTAATGATTTGAACAGCTGTTACTTAGCCGTTAAGCCATTTTTCTAATTCTTCTTACTTCATTATCTCTCCAGCCCTTGACAGTGGTCAAGGTTGTTATCAACTTCAAAGAATGTTTTACGTAAGTTTTTGCTAGAAAATGCGTGCTACTTTAATCCTTCTCTTTAGGCATTTTCTTAAATTTTATACAATCAGTGATCACTGAATTGGGATCATCCCATCCATAATAGACTACGCCGCATAGTTCGAGTATCAAAAGCCGAACAGCTTCGTACGTTAGAGCAGTGGTAATCTACATCTGGTCGTGCAAGACAGAGTGATAAAGTAGCATCTATGGGATGTAGTAACATATATCATGAAGTTTCAAAAGGGGAATGATTATGGAAGATCGTGAGTTGAGTGTTTACATATCGGAAACGGCACGCCTTGTCAGTTGCTCACGGCCCACTGTGGTTAAGGTGTACAAATAATGGTGTCGAACGAGTCAAACCACCTTCAGCTGACAGAACTGTAAAGGATTACGCAAAGTGGCTGTTCGTGGTGAGCAGCGCGTTGTACGGGCTCAACGGCAGATCACTGTGCGACAGTTGACATTACAATATAATATGGGGAAATGTTACAGAAATGTCCAAAGATGATGCGTCGCACACTTAGACTTATGGCGGTTCCACAAAAGAGACACCCTCCCTTCACCGCTGATCATCGTCGACGGCGAATGCTGTGGGGTCAACAAGCTAGTTGGATAAATTCAAATACCTGGTTCAACACGACGACGGACGTCTTCGTGTATGGCGCAAGCAACACGAGTCTCTGGACGCATCGTGCATGGTGCCGAATATCCAAGCAGTTGGCTGTGGTTGCTTTATCTGGAGCATGTTTTGCTGCAAGAACTAGGATCCCTGGTGCGTATGGATCAGCGTTTCACTGTTGACGTCCATCAGCAGCTCTTAGGAGACCATATGCACCCTGCCTTATTGCATTTTTTTCCTGGACAGAAACGGGATATTCCAAGACTATAATGCGCCATGTCATCGGGCCTACAATGAGTACGATTCGAGGAACACAGCGAAGATAACACCCATCTTGATTGGCCTCAAATCCACTTGACACCGACAAGCCTGCAGACAGCATGGTTGAAGGGCCGTTCAGACATCTAGTGATTATCAATGTATGAACAAATAGCGGCTGTTATCGGTGCGAATGGTGGCCCAACCTGGTATTAATTAGTTAGGTGGTCACAATTCAGTAACCGCTGAGTTTATATTTACGTAATACTGTATAGTTTCTAATGCGTATAGTTTATAATGCTCACAAAAAATCAAGACGGTATCCTATATCAAACTGCTATATTATTATGTAAAAGAGAAAAAACCTTTCAAAAAATAAGGATTAATAAAAATATATTTTTGAAAATAAGAAACTGTTACAAAAATAGTGGAAGATACGCATCGAAATCTTTTGTACATTTTACAGGAAAGAATTTCAAGTTTTATCATGTACCATACTAAACAGAAAACAAGTCTTCCAATAAATTAATAAATTTTTCAGTGGAACTTCGAAGAAACGAAAAGGCGCATGGCACGGTTGCATCAACAACTGAAGCCACTAAATTTCGATGAAATATTCTAATGCACATTGTTACATATACAACAAACCCTCGATTTAACGGACACTGATATAACGGTCCGGACAAATAATAATACAAAAACTCGACCATATTATTTTTTTTTAGGTTATACAAAACTTCAGCGTTATTATTAATTAAAAATTGATAATTACCTATTTCCATTATTGTTTTGATAATTACCTTCTTTTATTTTTATAATAAAATTCAGGAAGTAGTTTTTTATTCTTTCTGAAAACGTGTTCAAATAGCTGTTTAACCAGATTACAGATAACAGCAGGCGGTGATTTGTGAGCTGAACGTGACTCGGGACACTAAACTGCAGGTCTATCGACTCGCTTTGTTTCGGTCTCAGTCTGCCTCAAGCTATCGTGCGATCAGCTTGTATGCAGAGTGTTTCTCTGATTTCTGAATTGTGACTTAATTTATTAAATAATTTTGCAATCCTTACAATTTAAAATGGCATCAAGTGATAGAGGAGTTAAAAGAAAGCGTGTGAACTTAAATGTGGCACAGAAATTAGAGCTAATTGAGAAATTAGAACAAGGCGTCACAATAGCACGTGTTTGTGAAATTTACGGCGTAAAAAAACTGTTTCTGATATCCGTAAATCAAAGGCAAAATTGCAACATAATTTTATATTGTACAGTACTGTATATTGTATTAAAACTTTTTTTTTTACATTAAGAACAATAAAAAATTCTTCCCCCCTCAGATTACATTCGATTTAACGGACACCCCTTCTTCCCTATTAGTCCGTTAAATCGACGGTTTATTGTATTCAAAATAGCATTATACGGAAATGCGCAATGGCGAAAAATATTTAATTGCAATACCAAAAGAAATCTTACTAAATCTGCAGACTGCAGTACTATCTCTTCACTTTACACGCCAATGATAATTATAAAATAATGCTATGAATCGCATAGTTTATCCGTTTTTCAGTATAGGAACAGCACTGCTTAAAAACTCCTTGAACTCTGTTAACGATGGACGCAGACACTAAATATTTGGTCTGTTCAAAGCGGATTGTCTGTTTAACCTATAAAAATAATACAGAGATGGCAATATATGAAGATTTTCCGGGAAGGGTTCTCCTAAAAGAAGAAAAGCAGATTTTATTATTATTATTACTGGGTTTTACAGAGAAAGAGAGATTTGTAATATTATATTTTATTTTTACTGGACCTGTAGTATATTACATTTACTATTTTTATTATTGTAAAGGGAATAAAATATTTCTAATCCAATATCAGATGCAGCCTTCATTGTGTTCTCGCATCATTCCATCATTCCGAGAGCCATAAATTCGAAGAGTCATCATCGAATGACGTAAGAACAATTCCTGCAATTCTGATGGAACATTTGGCACACGGGAGATCTTTTTTGGTTAGTTCTGCATTGTGCGACCGAAGAACAAAAGATGTTCAGATTCGAAGCTGCTGATGATCCCTCCTTGCCCGGTTCCGTCATAATAGTGACGTTGAACGCTTTCTTCAGTAGCATTCACAAGGAATGAATTTATTCCGTGTGAATGCTATTGAAGTTTTGAGGTTACACAGTCCATAACGAGAAGGAGCTATTCATAAGTTTTGTATCGTTTTGTTAAAAGAATTTACCGAGTTTTGAGTAAAAGGGAGTCGGTTCCTATTGCACAACAACGCTAGGCAGCATTCTGCAGTGATTCTCAAGCAGTTTTGACATATCGTGAAGTTGTGGAGCTAAACCATTTTTCTTTATTCCCCTAATTATCTCGCCTTGGACTACTTCTTGTGAATGGAGATTTGACTGTTTCGAGAGCATTAAAGGAAACCTGACAAAAGAATTGGTGACGATTACTCATATGCGTTTAAAAAATATTTCAAAAAGCTCTATAGTCGATCTTATAAGTGTCCAGCTGTTAATAAATATTATAATAATTTAAAATTTTGTTGCATTTTAATCTGATAACCCTACATAATACATTAACAGCATAGAGGGTTATCAAATTGTACAATATTAATATTATATATATATTTTTATTGGTTTCTAGAAGCATTAGTGATTTTAGCCATATTGCTCCGTTGTGTATCATGTCTGTACAAGTATATGTTCAAGGGGCGATATGAATATTGTACAAGCGAAAAAACCAGGAATAACTCATAAAGAAAACCCTACCAGTCCGACTGAGACTTGTAGATGCGATTGAAGAGACTTTTAGAAATTGCTCCAGGCATCCACAGTACTCCAAACCAAACCTCTCCAAACGAGTGAAAAGTGGCGAAACCATTTTATTATCACATGGGTTAGTATAAGCGAAGCGATGGTCATAAACTTGGAATTTCTTCAGGAAAAAAGAAGTATTCGATTAACACAAGTTTAAGACTTTTAAATATTAAATAAAAGGTCCTGCTGCTTTATAACCTTTTCCTCAAAAAAATGTTGAGGAAACCATTCTTCGATGGCTGTTCTGATGAAATGAAACTTTTAACTCTTTTTACCACGGACAAAAAACGTGATAACCACGTAATGACAAATCTGCTTTGTATGCAGGAGTGTTGTGTTCCTTCCAGCATCTTTTGAATAAGGCCTAAATACGGTTACTAACGCGTTATCAACCGTATTTAGGAAAGTCGGATGATTCTTTCTGTCAGCGGTGCCTTTCGCTTGCATTTGATGGCGGAGCTGGTGGTTCAAAACATTAGCATACCGTTCCGAGTTAATACTGGCATCGGGTTCTTTGAAGTCTAGCAGCGAAGGACGGCGGTGGTCGAAGAATACGGCTATCATAGCTTTTCCTACAGAAATCTGGGATCGACATATTTTACTTTTTCAGACTTGGGATTCGTCCACTACTTTCTTATCTGCTCTGACAGCGGTTTATATGAGCAGCAACTTTCAAAGCAAACTTTAAAAAACTGATCAAAGCACGCCGATCTGTTTTGAGTGCACCGTATACATATGTAATGTTATAAGAAAAACTACATACCTAATCGTAACACAGTGCAAGAGTAGTTCACAGTGCATGGGGTCACATTCGCCGACATTAAAGAAAACTTGCGTCAGACGTATTTTAACTGGACAGTCATCGTAAATACGACTATTCGAGTAAACGATTATTCACTCATAATTCGCGTTGTATGAATTTAAACGCAACACACATAAATTGATATACAGTGAACAATCCTCGCTGTGCGTTAATTTATAACAAAGGATGGAAAACCTCTGGGCAGCTTCGCGTACCACAGTCCTAGCATTTTCTACGTTTATTGTATATATTGTACTATATTTTACTTAATTCTTGTATACATTTCACTCTACTGTATGCTTGCTATTCAAATTTGTACTTACTTCACTTACTTCTTTATCTACCTTACTAGCATATACTGCCGTACCGGGATGAAGTTGTATACTTCAAATAGAGTAAATAAATAAATAATTCAATTTGTGGGATCGCCCTGAAGTTCCTAGGTGGAGTGGTGTGTGTGTCACTCTGAATACGATCGTGTACCCTACATCTTTAACACCAGTCCTTGTCACAGACGCACAGGGACTCCTATTAACTTCGCTGTTATATGGCTGCCGTTATTCAGTAACCATATCTGTTGACAAGCATATACAACCTTGTCAACGTTATAAGAACACCATGAGATTTAAAAAAAAACAAAAAAAAAAAAAACACCAGTTTTAATGAATAACTTAATAAGGTGAAGGTCTGAGTTTGCCCCCAACAGTAGGATCAATCCGTTATGGAACATTTTTAACCAGTTGCTTGTAGTAGGGATTTTTATGTCCATTTGTTTTTTCAGTGAAGTTCAGCTGCAGAAAGAGGGCGCTTTTGGTCATATCTTGTTCCTGCGTTCTAGTTTATCCCTATAAGTTTCGATGGGACTCAGGTCTGGGTTCTCGGTCGGCCAGGCGAGTTGTCCAACTTCGTTTCCTCGAACCAACATTTTACATTGTTGAGGCAGTGTAAAAAAAAAAAAAAAAAAAAAAAATTGGTTCGAGGAAAATGAAGGGAAGGTTTTTGTATGGTAGTGCGTAACAGCCAACATCAGACCATAATCAATTTGACATTGAATTATTCAGTTTGTTTACTATAGGTAAAAAATTAAATTGTTACACTTCGTGAATGTGCCTTAGGATATGCAGTTCACTTTTTCATTCTTGTTTTATTAATTGACTATACTTCCACCATCTTAGAAAGTACTCATATAAACATCTTAATATGTTAAGCGATTAATAAATAATTATCCCCGGTATCAGTACCAATAATAATTTCTGCCTATCCACTAACCTTTTTTTTTTTTATATTTTTTAGGAAATGTTTTCCATTGCGACTGCCGAATGCTCAATCTTTGGGAATGGTTGCAAGAACACACTCGACTGCTGAGCCAAGACATATCCCCCTTACTGTGTTTGAAACCGGAGAAGTTGCGAGATCATTCCATCCTCACACTGCATCCTGTCGATATCTGCCCTGCACCGTTGCTATCTGACCTCGAGGTTCAGCGTTTAGACCACGACCATCTTACCGTTGGTTGGGAAGTACAGAACGGTACCTTAATTGGAGGCTTCACTGTCACATATCACATGACTGCAGCACGAGCTCCTGTCTCTACTGGAACTCTAGAAGCCTCCCAGAGGCGGTTTGAAGTACAGAATCTGGAGCCGGAGACTTGGTATACGGTTTGTGTCATGGCAACAGGCAAATACTTGAAGATCTTTAATAAACCTACACCCTACGTTACTGAACCGGACAGACGTCAGAATGACGTCAGTACGAACAACAGAAAGTGCCTACAAATACGAACTCTTGCAAAGACTGACAAGACAAAATTGACTCTTTCAACTTTAGGTATTATATTGGGGAGCAGTGTGAGTGCGGCTTTAGTACTGACATTATCGATACTTCTCACAGCTCTTAAGTTCCGTAGACGGCGGAGACCGGTGAAGAATGATGTTCCACAGGAATATATTTCTTACAGACATTTTTCCATACAGTCTTCGGAAGGTGTATATTCGTGATGTTAAATAAGAAAGATCATTGGTAAATATGAGGTTTATTTTTGGTGACACAAAATACTGCCCTCAAACAAAAAACAAAAAAAAAACAAAAAACAAAAAAAAAAAGAAAACCCTAAGCGGATATACATCACATTGTTCCTGAGGTGCATCCTATGGATGCCGGGCAAAGCACATCTCATCGTGGTCAGATTCCTCTTACAATCCTGGTGTCCATAAAGAGACTGCGAAAGATGCTGTGTTTCATTTACGGAAGCAACTTTGTGTTACGCAAGGTCACTGGATGTGTTAGCAAAGTGTGTTGTACCTGATTAGGACACATGATGAGACTATATTATGGAATAGTGTGTTTCACTACCTCGTACAGCCACGAGTTAACTCAGTTTGTAGTAGGAAAGTGGTACTAGTTAAAGATTCATGCATCGAACAGACTGCTGAAACTTCGAGAGAAGACAAAAGGTGAGCACAAATTTTATGATTAAAGTTATATTCAATAACCAACTCCTGAGGTTTGAAGACAGAATTCTATTGATGTATTTAAAAAATTACAACATTACTTTATTTGAGTATTATGCAGGGTTATGGAAAATTTATTATAAAATTTCTCAATTTACTGTTCTGTTCCATTTTAACCAGATTATATTCGCAATAATTTCTTATTTAAACATCTAATATACTCAATTTAGGGAGGGGGGGCGTTTATATGTTAACACTGTCATAATTATGGCCAAAGGTTTGCTTGCCTCTATTGCTGCGTAAAATGAACCAGCTAACAGAATCAATACTCAAATCACCGCCCAATCCGCAGAGAAAGATATTTTGACCTCACACAATCCCGCCGAATTGGAATGTTGCCCAAATACTCAGGGAGACAATCACCTTTCAGAGGAACCTCAATTCCCTAATGTAGCAAGCAGCGAAGTCCCGGTTATGAATTCGTGTCAAGCAGCTGAACAGAGGTGCGATCCACAAGTGGAAGCCCACCAAATTAGCATCCTACCTCCAAAATTGACCTCAGTTTTACCATCTGTGCTGCTGTCTGAAAGCAGCCATTGCTCGCCTGTCATGAACAAACAATCTTGGGCAAAAATCGCTGCTACCCGTTCTATTTCATCTCAATTAACAGCTAATCAAAACCCTCATTTCCCCAGGACACCCTTTCAAATTAAGAGCCACCCTGCCAATATCAAGGAAAAGTGTCAGATTAGGATTGGTACCTCCACGTCCTCTATTCTGAAATCGATGAGCATGGCGTCCACCTCCCAGCACAGAAGTCTTTTTATTTCCCGACTGGGGCCACTGACAACTGCTGAGGAAATTGAGGCTGCAATGAGTAAAGAACTGCATACCAAAGTATCTGCAAATTTACTCAAGAAAACGCAAAATTACTCGTCCTTTAGAGTAGTTTGCGAAAGTCGGGCGTTCAGATCTGTTGCATCCACATCTGTATGGCCAGTGGGCACTTTAATCAGGCCTTTTTATGAACCGAAAGACCCAAAACCATCCACTTCATCTTATGAGCAAAACCGAAAGACGACACAGCTCCCCCCTACATGACTAAAAAATTGTGAAACTACACTAGTGTCTCTCGACTGTCGAAAACCACTGCACCACATGTCCAGCTCCAATCACTTTCTTGCCCCAGCTACTGCTTATAAACATACCGATATGACACAACATAACCCTGCTTTTCAATCACTTTCAATTAACAGGATAAATTCCACAAAGCCTAATCTGTTGAGGTGTTCAAAACAATCTACAAATAGATCAGCATTTATAAAAATTCCCTTTCAACTCACCCTGAGAATTTTCTACCAAAATGTCGGGAGTCTCCGAAATAAGCTTGAAACCCTCGAACAACTCTTGTTGTCCAACAGCATGGATGTAATCTGTCTATCAGAAACATGGCTTCAACCTGACCAGGAGTCAATAGCCTATGCTCCGGCCGCTGGATTTTCATCGTTCTTCACGTCAAGATCTCAATCTAGAGGTGGCGGTGTTGCCATCTTCGTCAAAGATTCCAACCTGAAATTTGTGCACGTCACATCTAGCAACTCCTTATTTTATGAAGCAATACTCGTGACTGTGAAGCTTAATGCCTGTTTAATCGATTTAACGGCAATCTACATACCCCCAGCTCCAGATACTGCAACAGTTGACGATGCTACCGGCTGGATAATGAGTAAGTTACACCCTTCTGCTACGCACATACTCTGCGGCGATTTTAATCTTCCACCCCACCTGAGCCCTCTCTTTCAACGATTAATGAACAATCTCTCTCCATTAAAGTTGACGATTATCAATGAGGAGCCAACGAGAGGCACCAATTGCTTTGACTTGATTCTATGTTCTGGAATTTGCAGAGTCGACATTCCACCAGAAACGTCCTTCAATGCAGATCACGACCCAATTGCATTACTTCTTGTTCTGCCTATGCCCAACTACAATTACCATAATACTGTTGAAAAGAAATTCATATTCTCTCCGAATTTTCTGGATCCAAAAAAGTGCCTCGAGGCAGCGCAGTCTATTCCATGGCATGTGCTTGATGGATGTGACCCAATCCTCGCAGTTGATCTAATCACTAGATGGATAAATACAGTCACCCTCTATGCGTCAGCTAAAACCGTACACATTTCTCCAAGAACTAGAGCTTGGTGGACCAAAGATCTAGCATGCAGTTTCAACAACAAACAGTATCTTCACAGGCAGTGGAAAATCTCTGGCACAACCCAAGATCGAATCCTATACTCCAGAGCAAGATATGTTCAACAGACTCAATAATGTTCAATATAATGTTCAACAGACTCAATAATGTTCAATATAATGTTCAACAGACTCAATAATGTTCAATATAATGTTCAACAGACTCAAGGCATCAGCATTAAAGAGATATACTGATGCTACCGTGTCTAAAGGAAAAGCGCCATACTCATCAAGACACAGTCGCATTAATTCAAATCTTGATCTAGATAACTGGATGGACTACATTTCAAGATTCAATACCATTTCCGCCTCTGCTGAAATTCCTCTCCAAAACTCCCAATTTGCTCCTACTGATGACCTTTCCATAATTTCCATCACAAGACAGCAACTGATATATGCTATTAACTCCCTGCGACCATCTAGTACCGCAGGCCGTGATAAGATACCTCATTTCATAATTAAATGCCTTAGCCCCTATATCCTAGATGCATTACTCTCAATCTACAACTCTATTCTTTCCACACGAGTTTTCCCTGCTCAGTGGAATGAATACTCTGTGAGGCCACTGCTTAAGGTCAAAGCACCAACAGGCCTAAAAGATTTCAGACCAATCTCAACTTCTTCCACCCTCCTCAAACTTCTAGAAAAGGTACTCCTTCCGACATTAAACAAACAGCTGATGCCACAGAAGCCGAAACAGTTCCATTTCGCAGTCGAAAATAGATCCATCATAACAAACCTCATGGCCGCACAGACATCAATTCTTCAAGCCTTCGAAACTAAATCTGAATTAGCTATAGTGTACGCTGACATTGAAGCTGCTTTTGACAGCCTAGACGTCACAGCCCTTCTCAGACTCCTGCAATTCTTCTTCAGGATTAATGGAGACCTACTAGCTTTCATCACCGCCTTATTGAAGAATAGAAGTGTCCACCTCACTTTGAAGAAAACTCACTTTACAATAAAAATTAATGCAGGAGTTCCTCAGGGTGGTGTCCTGTCTGGCCTTCTCTTCTCAGCGATTCTGATTCCTTTCATGAGTCAACGTGATGATGCTCTAATATATGCCGACGATATAAAGTTTCTTACCTTAATCCCACCGTCTGCAAACACAATGGAAATTACGTCTTCCATCACAGAGAACTTGACCACTCTTTCAACTTACTTGAAGATGTTTGGATTAAACCTTAACCCGTCAAAATCTGCAATAATGACTTACTCATTGAAACAGCAACCAACAATAATTCAACCTTCAGTTTTAGGTACTCTAATTCCAGTGGTTACCTGCCATAAAGATCTCGGGGTCTATTTTGATCCGAAGCTGAAATTTAATGATCACACAGAATACCTCCGGAAGCGTTTTAACACCCTATGCTGGAAAGCGAAACAACACTTACTTCATTCCAACGATGCCGCAACCACTACCAGATATCTTCAAGCCACTGTTTATCCGGCTATTTTATATCCTGCTGAAATTTGGGCATCTGTCGCCTTCACTTCAAAAACCGGTGTTCTCGTGTGAATACTGGACCCTGAAATGGGCCACAAATAAGCATCGCCGACCCCCTCAATTGAGAACAACTGACATGGCTGAGCAGCTAAATGTACCCAGGCTCCCGAGGTTAATTGACAGCAGGCGTTTAATGACTTCAGTAAAAATGTACACAGGAGTAATAAACGCCCCAAACATCTGGGATTTCTGTCAGTGGCACAATCCTACGCCATCCTTGAGATCAGAGCCCACACTAATCCTCAAATACAACCGGTTGAAACTGTGTAGTCGGTTCCTACCTGCCCAGGCACTCCCCAAAATTCAGGCACTGCTCCGTCCTGGAGTCGACCTTCAGAAATTAGCTACCGACTAAAAATACCTCACATGCTCCTCGAGTGGATTCCATCTGTGGAACTGAGATAATTTCCTCCATATGACGTTTAGTTCTCATTTTTCATTATTATAATTTACATGTTTGTAACTCATAATTTCCATGTAACGGTATGTTTTTTTTCCTTTTTGCCAATTAATTTCATTTATAATGTAAAACTCCTGGCCATGTCGCCGTGTTGAGTATTATTGTCTCTAGTACATGTCCTGTACTTATTAGCAATAAAGAATTTATTTATTTATTTATAATTTGGTAGGTTCTATCGCCAGATGCCTTTTTACTTTTATCTTCAGAAATTTCTTGTCAGCTTTCTTCTCAGTCATGACAAATCATTTAGTTTCCAGTTATACCTCTGTGTGCTTCTTCTATGCTTAACTGCATTGAACATTTGTGATTGCTTAATCCGCTCTCATGGTCTTTAACCTAAGTGAGACCTTCGAGATGAACTGGAAAGTCTGCTTCGCGCTGGCCAATACTCCTGAATTCAGTACCTGATGAATTAACGGCCGTGTTGAAGGAGGAATGGATAAAAATACGGCCTGCCAATTATCAAAAACTGCCGACGAGGATATAGTATGTAATTAGGGCCAAAAGTAGGCAGATATATTATTATATATTGGATAATAAAACAGTCTTTGAGACATTCATGGGTCCGAATATTTTTAGCAATATAGTGTATATAATAACTGAACTGTTAGTTTCTGCACGGATCGTGCCCAGGTTTATGAAGAGTTTATCCACTGAAGTGACGATAATCCTTGAAATATCCGCCTGCGTAATAAAAATTACAAATAAATAGCGGTATCCTTATCCCTTGGCGAGCAATGTCTTTTATTTGTAAAGAATAAGAAAGCATGCCGTGACTTTCTTCACAATGTTAGACCTCTGATATACATTGCAGAAAAAAAAGTTCGCTAGATGCGCACAGAATTTGGTCTTTCTTCTTAATATTTTCTGTTGCACAACCAAAGTGTTTGTGCTAATTATATTTGAACAAACAGAAACCTATGGTTTGAAATGCTTTGTTTGAAGATACTTCAAAGAAAGCAGTCATCTTCTTTGAACATGACACTTTTGTTAGGAAATTCTTACCAACAGTAAATTGTAATCCTCTTATAGTTAGTTAACTGGATGGGTAATTATACTTCCTTTCTGTGTACATAACATGTGTGTTTGCGTTACGAGAAACGCAAAACATTAACGTACAATACCATATTTCTATTTATATTGTGCTTTAAAGTTCATTAATGCAACTGAGAAATATTACTTATCGATATCAGTGATAATACCAGTAAATAATCTGAATACAAAAGAAAATTTCATAAAAATGGAAATAAAAAACAGTAGTTGACCAGAAGAACAATATTCCCGACTATTTAACTTGCCTGCCCCATTATTTAAATATTTCATTATATAAATTAGTATATCATATGAACACTTGTATCACTATGATTCGTCAGTTAGAATTAAAGTGGTATAAATCAAAGTTAAGGTTAATAAAACCTTAAATATGACATTGGCGCAAGTCATTATTTTCGATTCGAAAAAATATATATTTTCCAATGATTTTGATTTAATAATCTTCTGTGATATAAAAAAAATGGCGGTTACTTGGAGACTTCATCACGTTTCCTGATTTTTCTGCGATGATGTACTATTCATTTCTAAAGGATAGGAAAGGCCATACCTAATTAAGAAACTCGTATCTCAATTAATATCATAGAAAATTATTAAAATTTAAATTACTGAAAAATGTATGTTTTTTGAATGGGAAAACTGACTTGCACTGCGACAACCATATTTAAGGTTAAAATCGAATGACAAAATGCACATTATCTTAATTTTCACATGAAATAAGAAAATTACTCAAACGAATATGGAAATACTGAAACTTCAACGGTGAAAAATATTTTTGAATAAAATAGATACGAAAACATAACTAAATGCTTTTTGACTTTTGTCTAAAGGTCCCCTCATTTTCTGCTTCCTCAGTAGTAACAATACATACGAGGAATAATTGGCAAGAGTTTCATCATATTACTTTTTCTTTAACTTCTTAACTGGATGTTTTCTTGGGCATAATTTCTCGTTTGCGATTATTGATAACAGTTTTAGCTAGCTTTTAAATTCAACTCAGTTTAAATTCTATAAAACCTTAAAGGGTCTCCTTGTACAGAATTTCAAATGGATTTTTTTTTTCATGTCAAATTCACCATTGCATCTTTAACCAGTTTATTGGCAATTTATTTCATTCTCTTTTCTCCTAGTGATGCTATTTGCAAATGATGTTGTAGAAAAAAACTCTTCAAAGTGCACTCCGCAGATAATTTTTTTCTTGTGATGAACTGATACCACCTTCTCTATTTTAATACTTTTTTATTTGTAGATGCCCACAACAGCAAAACTACACTTGGAATAATATTTAACAACCTCAAAGTTATCCAAAAAAGATCCGTTAGTAATAACTTAAATATGGCGTAATTTTGTTTACTCAACCTTAAAAATTTCCAGTGGAAAACAATTACAATAATGCATAAATATAATTTCCTCAAACAATGAGAACGACAGTTTCCACGATGTGAACATAACCTGATGCTGACTTACACAACTTTTTCCAAACAGTTTCTCATAATTTGGTCATGAAATGTGTTAAGCATTTCAATGGAATCCTGGAAGCTTTCCTTTGTTGTTAGTTTTATTCATAAGCTCCATTGCATATTTCTGAGGATTTTGAAACAACTACAGTTATTAAGGAATTTACATTTATTTAGTTTCATAAATTTGAATATTAAAATGGAGAATTTATATAAAAGTTACCCACTAACCCTTCTAAACCTCGTACAAATTATGCTAGGGATCAATTGACAATTTATCGTCATCCATCTGGATAATGTCGAAATCAGTGCATGATGGATCTGTGGTGATTATTGTTGTTGTTTGTGGCGCAAAGGATGCTTCGACTATATTGCGCCTGTGGTGATAATTATTGTAACAGGTAACTGGTTCAAGAAATGTGCCGGCTCAATGGGTGAAAAATAGATCAGATGAAGAATAGCCACCTATTGTAAGGAGACCTTATCCAATATGCTCATAAAAGTTGTGTACGTGCACTCCCAAACATTGCTGACTAACATAGAATTAAGAAATCTCTTGGTATATTATACTGTAAGTTCTCTCGTGTCTAGTTTGGAAGGCTTCTTGTAGAATTTCAGTAGAAATAAAATTGAAAAACAATAACATTAAAGGAATGATAATGTGCAGAGTGCGGTAGAAATAGTATTTGAAAATAAAAAAAAATTACATTTGTTTATACATTCAATTATACCATCTTGGATAACTTAGTTGATACATTGCCAAACTAAAATTTATTTAAGAAAGGATGTTCAACAAAAAGGGTATTAGTTAACGGCGAATAGGCAAAGGGAAATGAAATTTCTTTGTTTACTAAACATCTAGAACGCAAGTTATTCTGGAGATATTCTCACAAGTAAGGAGTTAATTAAAACTTTCAGAGCTCCTTTCGGTTATCACACCGCAGGGAGATTTTAATTCAGTGCGAAGAATCCAAAAGCAATACCAATTACTTTTATCGGATGGCTAATCCATTATACACCTTTGCCCTCAATATATGTGTCTGTTTGCTCAAGTCCCATTTCCTCTGAGAACATTGCTGTTCGTTATTCAGTTTTCAATCTGCCTCATGGACATCCAACCCTGGGTATGCTTCATTAAACATGTTTTTTCGTTATGTTCGTTTGGCACCAATCACTGAAAGGCTGACTATCCTAAACTGTGCTTTAATAGCCAGTGACTGCTATTAGTTGAAAAAACATGGACTTACTCTTAAGAAATTTCAAATGACTACATCTCAGAAACATTTAATCGAAAATTGATGTTGGCTGAATAAAATAGAAGCTCAGGGTTCCTTAAGAGTATGTAAGTCTTGGCAACATTTACTTTAACGGCCACAGTCGTTTAGAAACCAAGTTAACAAAAAAAAAAAAAAAATCCGCCGCGTGTGGTACACACGAAACATTTTATTTTATGTGAAAATATCCTTGGCTTGGAAGAGGTTAACGAAATCCAAGCGAATAGCCTACTTTGTCATTTGATTGTATTCATTCTGTGAATATTATGATTACAACAATACAAGTTTTGTCATATAATGGCAATCTCTTTTTCGTCGCGCATTTTCGTTACATTTCATTGTTAGGTGCTGCTATAGATGTTTTACATCAAGCCTGGATTAATAGGCTAGGATTCTGATGTAAAATTTTATTTTACATCATAAAAATATGAAGTAAGGTGCAAAACCCTAATACAGGGTGGTGTTTCACTACCAGTGCGACAAACTTGCAGGAGGTGTAGGGGGCACAAAGACGACTAGGAATCACATAGCATTGCAGGATCCGAAATGCCTTCGTCATGCGGCAGAGGACGTTGAACGGAAGGTCGCGTGAACAGCGATCCCGCTGGAAGTCTGCATTTGCGAACCGGTTCCCGAGGCAGTAGGATGGACGAGTATTCAAACGTTGAACTGGCCGACATGCAACTCGCGTATGGAGCTGCGGACTGTAACGGGCGCGCCGCTCTGCGCTTGTACCAGGAACCTTTCCCGCACAGGCGTGCTCCTCATCATACGATTTTAATCGTGTGATGAGAAGGTTACGTGAGACTGGTTGTTTCACGAGAGGTACCATGAATCGAGAGCGAACGACGAGGACGCCAGACAATGAGGAGAATGTCCTACCTCTTGCAGAAGGCAATCCGAGTACGAGAACTCGAGCGATAGGCCAACGATTGGGTATTTCCCAATCCACTGTGGAGGATACTGTCAACAAACCAAATGAGTTCATACCATCTGCAACACGTCCAATCATTGGAGCCTGCGGATTATCCACTCCGGAGGACTTTTGCTACTTGGTTTCTCAACAGAACCGGTTCGCAAATGCTGACTTCCCGTGGGATCGCTGTTCACGCGACTTCCCGTTCAACGTCCTCTACCGCATGACGAAGGCATTTCGGACCCTGCAATGCTATGTGATTCCGATTCGTCTTTGTGCCCCCTACACCTCCTGCAAGTTTGTTGCACTGGAAGTGAATCACCCTGTATATATATGCTCATTTTATTCTGCAATTTAATGTTAACTATATAAATGTATAGCCATCAATGTCGCTACACCAATTTATGATTAATAGCTCATAACAGCTTACTTTTGCGACGTTCCCAAGCCCGATCTGGCGGCCCGTTTTCAGTTCTAAAAGGAATCAGGTTTATCACCAAACGAGAATGCAAAAAGGCAAAAAATAAATTAATTAAAAAAAAAAAACAGAAAGTAATATCTGAGAAAACATTAATGAGAAAGAGCGAGCGGCAACTAGATTTCTTATAATAGATGAAAAAAAAAAAAAATATATATATATATACACACAAAAAATCGAAAGAAAAAATTAAAATGCAAATGGAAATTGATAAACCTGGTTACTCTCAAGAAAAAAAAAAAAAAAAAAAAAAAACATTAAAAAAAAAAAATACTTGTACGAAATTGTAAGGTTAAAATAAAATATTAAAATGTATTTTGCAAGTAAAATGGTAATAAGATAACAACATGAATATATTGAAAAGTACACAGAAAAATGAAAAAGTATTACCTCGAATAATCGAGGATAGTAATACTAAACTAAATCAGAACTAAAACAGAATAAATTCTGGACAAACAAAACGTACACCGGCCCACTCTAATCTGGACTTCTGGAAACCATAATGCTCACTTTCTTGAAAATAATTCTTAATGCATCGTAATGATTTACACCATTCTTTTGTAAAGGTATCCTGGTATTTCACTTTCCTCGCACATTTTAATAATCTTTGATTCTCAGCAAAATATGCCCGTCTGTCGTAGGAATTTTATTTAATGTCTGCTCGCCCTTAATTTTTTTTCTCAAATATTGATTCGCTTGGTTTTTTCCCGTTTCCAGGTTGACCTAATCGTGGAACTAATTAAAATTACAGTTATATAGGCCTCCGTAGCCGAGTGGTGAGGAGCACGAGTGCAGTAGGACACGCTGTTTTTTAGTAGACCGAAGTTCAAGCCCCTGACTGCTAAATACGGTCGATCTGCCAACCCACACTGAACCAGCCTGGCAGATTATGGGCCATTTCCCTCAACATAAATTGTTGAGGAGGCTTCCATCCTGCAGTGGATTGATAATGGCTGCAGTTTACTTACATTAGCATTGGCACACGATGCAACAAAGCAAGCTTCTACAGCATATACAGCTTAAACAACATATATAGAGCTTAGCTGCAATGCCATAGCCGAGTGGTCAAACGCGAAAGTACACGGTTCTTCGAGTGACCGAGATTTAAGCCCGTGATCTGCTAAATATGGTGCTGTTTCTTGTATTCTCTCGATCTTTTGAACTCCTCTGACCATGTGGTCGTCCTGGAATGTAAACGGAAAATTTATTTATTTATATTGCAGCATTATTAATGAATCATCATCCATCTCTGAATCATCTCTTTCATCATCCACATTAAATTTAAATTCGATGACGCAACGATAGAGACTTATAAGATAATAAAACCGAAATAAAATAAAAAGTTCTTCTTAAGGCAACAAAGGATGTATATCCTTTCATTGTAATATTCTTAGGCATCATAACGAACGGGGATATTCATTCCTTTTGCTTTCAGGAGTAAGTTTTATTTTTATTTCAATTTTATGAGTCCATTATTGTCATCATATCTGAATTAATACAGTTTCAGCGATTTAACTTGAATTCGTTTTTTTTTTTTTTTTGTTTAAACTTGAATAACTAATTTAAATTAAAATCCCAGAAGTTAGACAACCCATGCGATGACAGAACAGCTGCCTTTGGAATCTTTCCAATGACCTTTCTTCAACTGAGCTGTTTTTATATCTCCCATGATCTCGGAACTGTGCGACAATCTAGAAGTGAGGAAGAGTTGCTGAAATATTTATAGTTAATGTTTTTAGATATATCTATCTTTCCCTTTATTCTTAAACTGAAATAGGAATAACGACCGCTCACAAAACAATTTACAAAAGTTTGCTGAAGTGGAAATAAATGTAACCTGAATTTAATAACTATCTATAGTATATCTCAACGCTTTTGCTAATGGTTATCTCCAAACGTTTATTTCCAACTCGTAAACTTCCCTTTCTTGAGCTTGTAGTGCAATATTGATTGTCATTATTCTAATCCAAACTCAGGCTGAAAATCAAGAGTATGTATCTCAACAATTGTATTATCGATGTATCGTTAAATATTTCAGAATTACGCTGAAATTGTGTTCTGAAATTAAGTTGTATTCTAAACTCATTGGAAACAAAGTTGTTCTCAAGTTCAATGAAGTCTGAATCCAAACCGTCATAAGTGGCAGAGATCGCTTGAAAATATCCTTCTAGAATGAGAATATGAAACTATTCTTGTTGTGCAAGTGATAAATATTTGGTTCTGAATTCTTATTTGCTTTTATTGCTGAGTGTAATAGTTGAACATTTAAAGTAGCGCAAATTATAAATTGATTTTGTCTTTTTTTTTTCTCTCCTTTTTCTAGGAATGAATCCGGCCCCGTCAGAAGGCTTCTGTTGTTCTCTGTACTACCGCAACTCTGTAATACCTGTATAGTAAAATATGCACGGGGAAAAAAAAAATTTGATACCACTTTTCGAAATTTGAATAACTTCCATGTTTCCTAGGGGGAGGCATGACTTTGTAAAATAAACGAAAACACTGTGTGACTTGTAATAAAATGGTCAATGTTGTCTTTCCTATGTGTATATTTATTACTTGCTGCATTTTAAAAAATACACACCTCATAAAAATTCACAAAATCGCAATAAGCGCAAAGTTTTTTATTCATTCATTATAAAACTGTGTAATAAAAAGTTTATTACTGTTTCCCCTATATATTTATGCGCTTAATCAACCATGTTACTGGTTTTTCTGTAATATAAATAGTTTGGCGGAAACTGTAGATTTTATCTTTTTGCGATAAGTACATACAAAATGGCCTGTTGTATTCGTATAGGTTCCGATTAAGTTTTTTAATTGCAATCTTTAAATCAACTTAATCATAATCTTTAAATTTAACGATTTAACCAGTGATGCATTAAAATGTGTGCATGACAATGCATTATTACAATTTCAGGCGAGTCCTACTAGTATTTAAGACAACTTGAGGGACACCTCATTTCTGCTGTGATAGTTGGTGTTAAATATTAGAGGGATAGTTTCATGGTAGTCATAAGTGTATGCATTTTGCTATACATTGACAGAGAGAGTCTACAATTATCAGGAAGACTGCTGGTTTTATATGGTGACTATGTCAAAGTTCACAAAGTCTGCAAAGCGGAAAGTTCTGTTGTGTACCAATACACTACCCTCTATTGCCTCGGTGCCACAGAAATGAAGACCTACCAATTCTCAAACAGACTTCCAGAGACGAGTCTTCAAAATTAGATGATTAATCAGGGGAATGGAAAAAAGACGATTACACCTCAGAGACTGATCAAGTAAAGCGCCACATTTCCTCAATCGAAGAAATTTGGGGAGTGAAACTGCTTCAAGACATGTTTGGAGAGAACTGTAGAATCTAATAAAATGGGTCATCCTAGTGCGACAAACTTGCAGGAGGTGTAGGGGGCACGAAGACGCATCGGAATCACATAGCATTGGAGGGTCCGAAATGCCTTCATCATGCGGTAGAGGATGAACGGGAGGTCGCGTGAACAGCGATCCAGCTGGAAGTCAGCATTTGCAAACAGTTTCTGTTGAAGAAACCAAGTAGCAAAGTCCTCCGGAGTGGATAAGCCGCAGGCTCCAATGATTGGACGCGTTGCAGATGGTATGAACTCATTTGGTTTGTTGACAGCATCCTCCATACTGTGGATTGGGAAATACCCAATCGTTGGCCTATCGCTCGAGTACTAGTACTCCAATTGCCTTCTGCAAGACGTAGGACATTCTCCTCATTGTCTGGCGTCCTCGTCGTTCGCTCTCGATTCATGGTACCTCTCGTGAAACAACCAGTCTCACGTAACCTTCTGTGCATACGTGCGAAAATCGTATGACGAGGAGCACGCCTGTGCGGGAAACGTTCCTGGTACAAGCACAGAGCGGCGCGCCCATTACAGTCCGCAGCTCCATTCGAAAGGTGCATGTCGGCCAGTTCAACGTTTGAATACTCGTCCATCCCACTGCCTCAGGAACCGGTTCGCAAATGCTGACTTCCAGCGGGATCGCTGTTCACGCGACCTCCCGTTCAACGTCCTCTACCGCATGACGAAGGCATTTCGGACCCTGCAATGCTATGTGATTCCGATTCGTCTTTGTGCCCCCTACACCTCCTGCAAGTTTGTCGCACTGGTAGTGAATCACCCTGTATATATATTATAGTGCTTTATTGAAAGAATTATTTGAGAGGGTTACTTTCTTGTAAACATACAGCGGCAGGATTATAGGCATGTAGATCTTAAATGGCATTACTCCTGAGACCATGATAATTCCATTGAAGTATTTTACGCATTACATAAGCTTATTTGTTGTTTCCCGTGATTTTAGTGTGTTGTCTGTTTATGCCGTTGTTTTGGATGTTTATTTATTTTTATTTTATTTTTTTGGGAGGGGGGTGAACACTAGCCACCATGCCATCAGTTAAATGAAGCCCAAGGATCGCTTCATGTTGTTCTTCGTCATCTCTGTCCATGAGATGAGTATTACACAGTACTTTTTCTGTTGTTTTGAGATTTTGGGAAATTTGACTGCTTTTGCCGAGACTTTGCTATCAGACGGGACATGATTGATATGTTATGTGTTTGATCCATTTGGGTAGAAACAATCTGATCCAATTTTTGGTTATGGTTCATTCCAAAAACCAATAACACATCAGTCACAATTTTTTGGTTTGGAAATGGGTGTTCGAGACCAGTATACTAGATGCGTTTAGGAACAGAAATGTGTTTCAGATGCTCTTGATTATTTTGATTTTTGTGCTGTTGACGCTGCATAGATTTGTATGGTATAAAATAGTGGTATATGCCCTTCAGCTTCCTAATACGAGAAATTATATTTGTTCATATTTTTGGATTTACTTTTCTCTTTTCCACAGAGTGCAGTCTGTGAAGAAAACAGTTTGGTCTCCTTTATATTTCAGGCAACGTGGGGATTTCATTCATCCTGGAATTGTGTTCCCTCCAGCCTCTAGTAGCACACAACCATTCCTCTACATACTGTTTCAGAGTGGCCGAACTTTTGGGATTTTTAGCATATAATAGGATTCAGAATTTATAATTTGACTTGACAGTTTAGGTATCCTGTTTTCATTGTTAGTGATGATGTCGGCGCCTTGAAGGTGAGTATAAGTGCTTTGAACAATTGCACAGTCTTTTTTTAAGAAGGCTACGGAAATGTGATATATATTGGAGAAATACAGTAAGACCTGTATTAAATGGGATATCTCCAGGAACTTCAAAACGCTGGAGTTCCTCCTGAATCGTAAGGTGGTTTCACTAAGTTCCCTTGCTTTCTCTGACTCTGAGACAACAAGCCACTAGATCAGCATCACAGGAAAAGTGAATGATCTACCAGAACGGAGTTGGAGTTTGGAGCACACGATGTAATGAATAATCCTGTGATTCGAAGAAAATCTTGCTTTCCCCAAATGTTAAGCTGGGACTAGTCAAGCAGTTTGTTAAAGCATGGATTCTCCAGTGACATCTTCCCGCATATAAAATATATGCTCCAAAATTTTTCTGATGCTTAAAGTGAGAGGAGGCATATTTACTGTTCAACAAGTGAAGTAGATTTTGACTTCACAAGAACCGGAAGACAAAATTACCGATGCTGAGAAACTGCCTGCCAGTTGGATTTTGCATTTGTAATGAATTTCGTGTTAGTAGTGAGTGAAAATCACAAAGCGCTAGTTGACACCAAAAATGGGATGCTGAATGTCAATAACGCTCCGTTATTTGCACCTCACTTGAATTTCGTTAGTGAAGAGAATAGGGAATAGATTCTACTAGGACACATATTCAATGGAGAAGAGGTACTAAGGAAGGGGGTTGAAGCTGTGATGGACGACTATATCTGATTCTTGGTTCGCGATGATCGTACTGACCACAAAAAACACTTGAATGTGAATTTTAGCGACATTTTTGAATACCGAACAAAGTATTCAAAAGGTTTACACTTTTTAATTTGAGAATTTTTATAGAACTTAACATTGTTAATAAATCTGATACTGTATTATTATTGAATATTTGATTTTCTTTCATATATGGGAAGAAACCACTGATGCTATGCAAAAAATAAGTTCATATTCCGTATTTGTATTTCTTAAAAATTGAAATCTTTAGAAATCCGTCTACTGTCAACACATGTCTTGTCTTCTCAGCCTTCAACCATACACAATACCAGTAGTACAGGATCTTAATACTTCTCACGTTTGGAATTTTCATAAAAAAGTTCTGAATCTGCTCAAATTCATAAAGAAATGCCAATAAATAAAACCAATTGAACATTTGTTATATTGTACAATCATAAGAAAGAAACTTTAATATTTTAAATACCTTGGATAAAGGTGATATTATTTCATTTCTTTGAATTTCAGAAATAAAATTATTAAATTCCGTTAATTTTAATCATAATAATTATTAACTTCAAAGCCTCAATATAAATAAAATCATTGTTTGGTATATTATATAGACTGTCTATCTTAAACAATGTTCGGTTAGTCATACATACACTTGGACCTTCATTTCTATTAATAAGCACCAAAGAGCACATATCAGCACTCCGCGGCCAACCAGTGCAGATATATATATAGTATTTTGATGTACTTTCAATTAATAGATTGCATTCACATAAAGGTTTGAGAAGAATGCTATAAACACTGGCGTTTCCATTATGGTCTTTTAGTATTCGTTGTTGCGGAAAACTGTGTAGAATCGACGGTTTCAACAAAGGCAAGGAAACCCATGGGGAATTCACACTAAACACATGGCGAGTGTTCACTTTTTTGTCATCAAAGGTTGCTACATATGAACATATGGGGAGGAAACATCAAGTGATATTCATATATTCCAACGTGACCATTTACCATTTCCAGTAAAATTTTCATTATGAAAAAAAATATTAATAATAGAATAATAAAATATTAATAATAATAGAATTAATAATAATAATTCCACGTTAATCTTTAAACATTAGAAAGCATAAATCTCGTTCGTCTAGCAACTTGACTGGCACACTCTTCCTAGCGATATCAATCATTGTAAGAGTCATAAACTCCATCTTTGAAATGGTGCATCATTGGATGGCAGGATACCCCCTTTGCAATGCAACGTCGAAGTATTGGTATACCAATATAGTAAATAATAGCAAAAATTTTCTAATTACCACCTGTGATGTAATGCATTACGTTCACGAGACAATTATCGTATATACCCCTCCACTCCCCCCCCCACCAAAAGAAGTATCTAATACTGTAATTGGATACTGTAACCAGTTATATTCTATGCGCATTGCCTTTAAAAATCCTGATTAATATTCACAAATCGCGGCATTAAGCAACACAAAAATTAACAATTACTGGGTGGTTGCAAAAATTAAATATAAAATAATAATATAAAAAATAATAATAATAAATTCAATTTATTATTTTAATGGCACCGGAGCTTGTCGTTCACATTTGTATTGTATTTTTGCAAGATCTGAGGGCTGAAAAACCAGCATAAAAAACTGGCGGAATCAACCATACTCCCTATGCCTGACATGCTCACTTGCACAACAAAGGTTGCTTTGTTATCCCATCACCAGAAGCCATGGTATCTCTGTCGCATGCACCCTCCAAAAAAGTATATAAGTTAATTATATCATGCCACACAGTCACGATTTCTCTGTCGTACACTTGCCAAACTATCCCTGTGTTCTCCTCCACAGATCACACGCCATTACATAACTTTTAATGGAACCTTCCGTACAGGGCTAAATATTCCAAATCGGATGCAGACATCCAGTAGAGACTGTGGCATAACATCCTTCCCATCCCAGTCAAGCTACAAAGGTTTGAATTACTTGCCTCAAACTGTTGCCTCTTCTGGGCTACTCCAGATACCCTGCAACACACGTACCTAGCCTGTCCTGTGAACGACAAACTGATAGAGTATGCAATGGATGCTGCAAGGCTCGCCTGCAAGAACACCCACAATAAGGATGACTACTGGTAGCTGTTTCACTCTGAACAGACAACACACGCCACATGCAACTTCTTATTCATTGCCTTAGCGGCAATCATTTATAACTTGTACTTGAAGTACAGAAGAAGCAGGGGCGATACGTGCCTCCTGTTGACACATCAGCACAACATGGGGCCCTACGGAGAAAATTGCAGAGCAGAATTCTGCTAATTCTCCACCATCACAGGCCCGAATTTTTCGATCAACTTAACAGCAAATGGAACCGTGCTGGTCACCATCACTGAAGGGTCATCGCCTTCAACATGTGACCTTAAGAAGAAACTGATCAAATGACAAGAATTGCCTTCAATTTCCGAAGTGGAAATGTTTCTCTCCAAAGCCTCATTATTTTATCTTAGTACATAGGATGTAAATAGATTATAATATTAAGAAAATTTATTTACTGTTCGTGTTTAAAATAAAAATGAAGGTAATATGATTTAACAAATATTACTCCGAGGTATCAGATTTTCGCCCGATTTGTACCTATTCTGTTTGTGCTTGTACCTTTTGTAATAACCGGCGAAGGGAATTATAGTCGATTTATTTATGTTAACTATTATTCCATGGGTTATCGACTTCTTTTTCCAATCTGTATTTATGATACCTTCTCTTGTCGATGCGAACTACCTGTAGATTATTCTCGCATCCATTTTTTTTAATGGCGTCTATGTGAGGATCTAAGATCGGATATAGAGGTAACAGTTCCAAACTTATCTCCCGAACGTGAGGAGCTACACATTTTTATCAATAATTTCCACACCCTTTAAACCGTCTGAAATGTTGCTTTTAATCGTAGGAAGATCTTCAACCCCAATGTTAATAAAAGCATTTAAATTGTAAATAAATCATAAATGCAAATACATCCTCTTTGTCTTGTCTGTCGTATTAATGACCTCATTAACAAAATTATTGCTGCTCTGCTTTTTTTCAAGAACACGGCAAGCAGGTTTTTAAAATATGTATTTCTCGGGATCTTCCTTAAGGGTCTTCACTACTCAGTCCTGCCTCTGAACAGTGATACCGTCATCAACCAGTGATTTCTGATACCACTCTGGATTAATAGATTTACATTTTGAACTTGTTCCTGCTTTGCTAGACTTGTTTTTGGATAACTTTATTGCTATTATTCAATTAAAGACATTTGTCCTTTGTGTACTGCTTTGAGCTGCATTGGATAGAGACATGTGTCATTAATCGTATTCCACTTCTTTTTTCTTCTTGATTTTCTGCTGTCCTGTCTCCTGAGTGAAAGCGAAATGATTGTGCGTGCGTATCTGTGTGTATGATAGTGCTGGCTTGTCGGCACTGGATTCTTTTGAAATGGTTCCAAATTCTCTTTCAACATTCAGTACGCGATAGCCGAGGTTGACCACGGTACATGCGCCGCAACTACCTCTTGGTGTGCCGCAAAATTTTTGGTGGTCTAGACGGGCAGTGGAAAGGCGGTACATGCGTAGTTGTGGCGCATGTACTGTGGCGAACCTCGGCTATCGCGTACTGAATGTTCAAAGCGAGTTTGGAACCATTTCGAAAGAGGTGCGCCACAACATTTTTTGGTGATCTAGACGGACACTGGGCAGACTTTCCAGGTGATTGATTTCCTTGCTGGTGGCAAAGTGACCAGAAACAATTAAACAACACTTATACTGTAGAAACATAACATTACACACACATGTTTAACCTTTTACAGAGTTATGTATCCATCCCAGTGTACCAAGGCGGAGTTGGACTGACGCTCAGGTGCTGCCTTACGTAAGGTACTATACATGCCTATATGTCAGTCTGTTATAGCCATTTATACCGTTTATGATCCAGTACAATTTCATATCTTCTGTAGTTGAACATACCTACCAATATAAATTATTTATCCATTGGGACACCCCTTCTGGTGATGAATGTGGAGGAAGAATATCCAAAGTTTAGTATCTTCTTCTTTATCTTCGCCTTCTTCCCACGTTTATATGGGGTCGGCATTTCGGTCCTTAATTCGTTTCCTCCATTCCTCCCTATCCTGGGCTTCCTCTCTCCTCCATCCTCTCTTTTAAATCCTCTGTCACCTTGT
The DNA here is from genome assembly GCF_048544385.1 of Mastigoproctus giganteus. Lineage (NCBI taxonomy): Eukaryota > Metazoa > Arthropoda > Arachnida > Uropygi > Thelyphonidae > Mastigoproctus > Mastigoproctus giganteus. The sequence goes on from NC_143577.1 coordinate 143,458,252, forward strand.
CCTTTCATCTCAGCTTAGGTCTCCCCCTTTCCCTCTTCCCTATCACCTCCAACTTTTCACACCTCTTCCACACATACTCCTCACTTCTTCGTTCCACATCTCCAACTTTTCACACCTCTTCCACACATACTCCTCACTTCTTCGTTCCACATCTCCAAGCCACCTCAACCTTGATTCCTGCATTTTTTACTCAGAGGCCGCACCTTAACCGTACCTCTGATGTAGTCATTTCTTATCCTGTCCTTCCACGTCACACCACACATCCATCTTAGCATCCTCACCTCCGCCACTTCCATCGTCTTCTCCTGGGCCCTTTATAATAATGGAAATAGAAGATGGCTGCGAGGGAAATGTAATAAAACATTTCTTCCAAAATGCATGAGAAATATTGTCAGGTTTGCTAATAATCTCTATAAGAAAATGATTATTGCACTTGAGTCTTTAATAACAATTCAGAATAAAAAAAAAATCAAAGATGGTGATTGGTAGATCGTCTAATCTTTACCTTCAGTAATTCTCTTCCGGTGCCTCCAACAGGGCCTGAGGCCAGACTTACATAATGCTCATTTTCTGAATGTTATTAAGAAAATGAGCATCTCGCTTTATCAAGAGCTTACGTTTCTTTCTCTTTTATTCTCTGAGAAATTATTATAACAGAAATTGCTCTTTTTTATATTTGTTACGTAAGTGCCATGTCAGTATTTTTTTTTAGTAAGTGAAAACTAGAATGTATTTTTTTTTCTTTTCACTTTGTTTATATTGCGGAGGAAGACATATTCATCGATTATTGTATAAATATTGCAATACAGCAAATCTGTCACAATTTCACTCAAAATGTAAAATTATTTTTTAATGAAGTTCACCAAGATTATGTCTAATGATGTACATCCTTTGAAACAACATATAATAATAATAATAATAATAACATAATGAGGGTAAAATCATCGCTAGCTAATAAGCCAAATTCAAAGTCAGAAGTATTGGAAAAGTGATCTGGAAAAAAAATTACTGCTTTATATATTTTTTTAAGTGATTCTGGAGAATAGTAGACGTAAGATGCGGTTTCCGCGTGTATAATTTTATAGTTCTGAACAAAATTAGAGTAATTCTCTGAGTTCTTTTTCTAACAATTTAAGATCTCTTCGGTTAATGGAGGGGTCATAAGCAAATCAATATAAAGATTATCGGTACGCTAGTTTACTTAATTTCTGCACATAACTCTCTAGATTAAGGCCTTAGAATCAAAAGTATTGATGGGCTGATCCAAAAAAATGGCAATCTTCGACTCTCACTCTCTATCCATCCTGATGAAATAAAGCGATAGGTTTCGATCATAATTACACACCATATACAGCAGCAGACAAAAAAACTGCATCACTTGTGAATTTTGGAAATAATGTGCTTTGCGCTGCATTGTGGGTTGCAGAAATGTTCGAAATGCATTTGTCAGATGGGATACATCTCTCTGCGAATGAAATCCAATAAAAAGATTCCTCCTGATATACCTAATTGCCATAAATATCTTCCCAAAAGCTAAAATGGAAATTAAAGGAAATATGAGAAATCATGCAAATGGAAATCATGACAACCAAACATACATTTTATTGCACTTACGTGTACTAACTGAAATGACAAGTCAACGTAATAGTATTATGTACTGTAAATCAGCAAAATAAATCCTCAATATTTTGTTGTTCCTGCTAGACCTGCAATTACAGCCTTGCAACGATTTGGCATAGAGTTAATTAACTTCTGGATATACGGTTGCCCAATTTCGTGGTACAACACCCTTACAATGCTCTCCTGCAACCGAATCTTACTTTTTGGCTTCTTCTGAGAAATTTTAGACGACATCGTGTACCAGACATTTTCAATAGGGGTCAAATCTGCACTGTTGCCCGTACAGTTGAACACTGTAATGCCAGCATTTCTGAGGGTAGTCTGAGAGGAGAGAAAAACGGAAGACAAACTCATCATTAAATCTAAATAGATTTAATGATAAAAATCTTACCAATTTTTCTGTGTGGCAAGGTGCTGAGCCTCGTTGAAAAATGCAGTTTTGGATGTCTGTGTGGTGATCCCTAATAATGGGTTTTAGGCACTCCTCCAAGATAGCAGTGTACGTTTCTGCATTCACCGTTCAGTTAATAAACTTAATTTGCCCAACCCCTTTGCTTGTTATTATGCATCCCCAGACCATCTGACCGGCGGGGAACTTTGCAGTCAGTGTTATGCAGTCAGGATGGTATGCCTCCGATTTTCGTCTTCTGACATATCGCTTCCCATCCGAGCCATGCAATTTCGATTCATCAGAAAAGATGACGTGTCCCATTGGTTTTTTGTTTATGAAACATGCATTTTTTGGCTCTATCACATTATGTCAAATTCATCTGTTGCCTATATCATCGTACCAACTCCTTTAATCAGTTGGAACTCTTTGACTACCCCTCTTTGAACCTTGACTTTCTCCAGTCCAACTTTCCTAACAGTGAAATAATTTTCTTTGGTGATTTTAATGTTAACAACTCCTGCCGGCTTCCATTTTCTAGTCATACGGATCCAGCTGGTCGAGATGCTGAGGTTTTTGCAATTACTAATGACCGCGCACAGATTGTTAATTTACCTACTAGAATACCAAACAATCCTATCCTAACCACGCAGCCAATATGCTTGGTCTTTTTCTCACAAAAAAACCTTCAAAGTACACTGTCGAGGTGAGTAGTCTTCTATGTACATGATATAGCAACTTCGTGAGGATCACTTCTCGATTGAAGCCTTTCTCTCGTAGAAATTCTCAACCTCGTGTTGTTTGGCATTACAAGAATGCAAAATGGGTGACCTGCAAGATTTCTTTTCTTCTTTTCCTTGGTTGAAATACTGTTTCAAATCTTCTGACGTCAAAGTTTGCTCACATCGTGTCAGCGAAATTATTCTTGTATATATCCTTTATTCCACACTTCACCTTAAAATCTCGTCCTTTATCTAAGCCTTGGTTTTCTAATAAATGTGCTAAGGCTGTTCAGGATAACATTGTTGCATATCGCAATTGGCTTGTATCCAAATCTCCAGGTTCATTTTCTGCTTACACCAAAGCCTGCAACAATTGTAAAGCAGTTATTAATCAGCCCAAACTTGATTTCGAACGGGCTAAGAATAGAAAACTTGCTTCTTGTCCAAACAGTAGCCGAGCATCCTGGTCTCTTGACCTATTGGCTGAAACTTTTGCCCATCTTTTCCTACCTCTGTCCAAACCAGATGGTTATATTGCCACTTCTCCCAAGGATAAAGCTAACTTTCTAGCATCCTATTTTTCCTCCAACTCGTGTATTAATGATATTTGTAAACCAGCTGCTACCATTCCCAGTACAACTCTTCAATGTCTCCTGTGGTCTTCCTTCAAAATTATGTCAGGAGGATTTTGAACATGATCTTGACTCTAAGAAAGCTTCATGTCCTTATGGTATTTCTCCACTTGTTCTCAAACCCTGTGTTCCTGAACTTACTCTTGTTCTGTGTCGCCTTTTTTCACTCTCTTATTCTAAAGGTGTTTTCACTTCTGCTTGTAAATTTGCTAATATCCAGCCCGTTCCTGAAAAGGGTGATAATTTTTCGTCCCATTGCACTTACTTCAACTCTTTCTAAGGTAATGAAGAAATCAATTAACCGCAAACTCAAACTATCCAGAAACCTTCCATCTGATCAATGATTGCCAGTATGGATTCAGTCAGTGTTGATCCACTGGTGATATTCTGTCTTATGTTATCTATCTATGGACAAATTCAATGGAGAAGTTTGGTGAAACTCAAGCGGTTGCTCTTGACATTAAGAAGGCTTTTGATCGTGTTTGGCATAAAGGTCTTCTAAATAAGCTTCCATCTTATGGTTTGGCAACTGATTTTTTTTGTAATTGGTTATCCAGTTTTTTCTCTCACCTACGACTGCGATTAATGGTAGATGGCTCTCTATCTTCTAACTTCTCCACTAATGCTGGTGTACCTCAAGGTTCGGTTCTTTCTCCTACTCATTTCCTCCTCTTGTATATTAATGACGTTCTTCAATTGACTAGAAATCCTATTCACAGTTTTGCTGACGATAGCACATTGCATTCCACCTTCCAGTTTCAGAAACATTACCCTGCACAAACATCTTCAACTTCTCGAATATCCACTATCAATTCCTTACACGCTAATCTCGAGGTTGTTGTTGTGTTTAGATTTTTCTGATGCAAAGGCTACTTAGGCCATATTACACCTATCATAGTATTTAATACTAGTTTTATTGGCTTCTATGGAAGCAGTTAGAAACGGTTATATAAACCTATTCGTTTCAGAAAGAATAAGGAAATTCTGCAAGGTTTGAATTTTCGCCTATGGTATTGCTAAGTGACAATTCCTGTAAGTTTGAGAGAGAAGTGAATGAAATTAGACGGGGATTGTTATACAAGGTGCTGTTTGTTGTTTTGGTTTTTAGGAGCATTAGCAACTAAGGCCATATTGCTCCGTGAATATGCGGTGGTCATTCTTGACCTTTCCGCATCTTCCGTATTTGGTGGTGACAGGCTCGAACCCCGGTCTAATCAAGGAAGCGTGTGCTACGCACTGCTGCTCCTTCCCACCTGGCTACGGAGGCGCCTATACAAGATGCATTCCAGGAGTATAAATTTTACTGTGAGTGGCCTGTGGCAATGTGAACACTGTGGAGGGTCATTACTTGATAACAGGAATAGATGGGTCAAATGAGTGTGGCCTATTCGGGCTCTGGCCTGGACTACCTCTTCTTGTCTGTTTCTGCGAAAATTGGAGGCCCATAATTGCGGTATAGATTTAATTTCAAGGAGTTTGTTATGTATATGCGTTTGCCAATGAAGTGTCCATCGTTCCTTACGTATATTTCGTATTTGCATTTTGTAATTACTGAACGGGACCAGAAAATTCATTGGGGCCGTGCTGGGTGAGTGCTTGGCAGCGGCATCTGCAATTTGGTTCCCTAGTATTCCAGTATGGCCTGGGATCCAGCAGAAGACAACCTTTTGTCGATGATCTCTGAGACGAATCAACTCTGATCTGATGAGCTGTAGTAATGGATGAGTAGGTGGGAAAATCTTTTGCATTGCTAATATGGCACTTTGCGACTCTGTGTAGATTATGCTCTTTTGGATTGAGAGATGGAAAATGTTTTCCAGAGCAAGCTTTATGGCGTATAATTCAGTGGTGTAACTACTGCATTCTGTCGGAAGTGACACAGAAATGGTAGCGTCGTGGACGACCACTGCTGCACCTGTTCCACTCTCGGACTTCGATCCATCAGTATATATTTTAGAGAAGTTAGGATAACATTGTATATGTGCAGCTGTTGGATGTTATTATTCGTTGGATGTTATTATTCGTTTTCCCCATTGGTGGAAATAATTGTCACAAGACGGCATGATGACAGACCAGGGAGGAACATGATCTATAGGTTCTTGGTGGACTTTATTGAGTTGTATATTCCAGTTTTGTGCTAGTTCCATTAACCTAATACCTGCAGGCCTAGTTGCTTGTGGTTTGTTTCTATAAAAGGTCGTGAGTTTCGGATCATTAAATATAGACCAATTAGGATGGGTCGACTGGCTTTGGATTTCGGTTGGGTAGTTCAGTAACAACATCTTTCTTCTGATCTTCAGAGGAGCTTCATAGGCTTCTACATACAGACTTTGTGGCGCCTCCGTAGCCAGGTGGGAAGGAGCAGCAGTGCGTAACACACGCTTCTTGATTAGACCGGGGTTCAATCCCGTCACCACCAAATACGGAGGATGCGGAACGGTCAGGGAATAACAACCGCATATTGCCTTAGTTGCTAATGCTCCTAAAAACCAAATAACAAACAAACAAACATACAGACTTTGCACTGGAGATGTTCTAAACGCAACTAGGGCTATTCTAAGAGCTGAATGTTGAATAGGGTTCAGGCGAGATAAAGCACTTTCCCTAGCAGAATCGAAGACAGGCGCGCCATAGTCCAATCGAGATCTGATTATGGATCTATATAAATAAAGCAAGGTGTAACGATCTGCTCCCCAGGTTGTTGCTGATAAGGCTCTGAGTATGTTATTTTTTTTTTTTTTTTTGACAAGCTGTCCGGTGATGTTCAATGTGTTTTTGATAGTTTAACTTGCTGTCAAAAATTAAGCCAAGCAGAAGGATACTATTTGCTATTGGAATAGGATGGTTATCTAATTTGAGCTCAGGATCAGGATGCATTTTACGTGTGGTACAGAAGTGAATGGCAGTCGATTTCTGGCTGGATAGTCTGTAACCGTTTTGTGTCATCCAAATCTGGATCCGATTTACTGATATCTGCAACTGTCTCTCAATATAGTTCATGTTTTGAGAATGATAGGAGATTGTGAGATCATCGGCATAAAGATATGAGTCCACTGTTTTTGGAATGAGTTCAGTTAAATGATTAATTCTAATTAATTGCAAATAGAGTGGCGCTGAGAACGGACTCTTGAGGATTCCTTCTTCCTGGACAAAGTTTTTTAGATAGAGTTCCCCGATAACGAACTTGAAATGATCTTTGTTGTAAGAAATTTTGGATGAAATATGGCAAATTTCCTCTCAGGCCAAGAGAATATAGATCCTTTAATATGCCGAAACGCCACGTCGTGTCAAAGGCTTTCTCTATATCCAGGCAGACCATAACGAGATGCTCCTTTTTGATGAATGTATTTCTGATGCTTGTTTCAGCTTTAATCATGAGGTCCAATGATGAGAGATTTTTTCTGAATCTAAATTGATTGTTAATGATCAAATTTTGGGACTCAAGATACCAAGTCAGACGACGATGAATCACTTTTTCGAGGGTTTTGCTCAGACAGCTGATAAGTGAAATTGGTCTATAGTTATGAGGAGAAAAAGAATAGTCTTTACCAGGTTTTGGGATAGCCAGTACGTAGGAATGATGCTAGGAGCTTGGGAATGTATATGTTCAGCGAAGATTCGATTGAAGAAGATGAGCAGTGACGAGTGTGATTTTGGATCTAAATTTTTGAGCATAACAAAAAATATCCCATCAGGGCCAGCAGCGCTGTTCCTTGTGTTGGTAACAGCATGCTGCAGTTCAACCATGGTGAATGGTTGATTATATGTTAATGCACATCTGTGAGTGAAATTCAGTTTGGATTTTTCAGTTACATCTTTAATTTTTTTGAAAAGATTGGTCATAAGCAGTTGAGGAGGACAACTGAGCAAATACAAATCCTAGTGCATTTGCGATTTCTGCAGGGGTAGAAAGTTCCTGACCATTCCAGTTAATTAGTGGAGTAGATGTTGGAGGAAATTTGCCATTTAACAGTTTTATCTTGTTCCAAATCAGTCTGGTGTGTGTATTTTTATTGACTGAGGAAGCGAATTTAATCCAAGATTCTTTATTTGCTTTTCGTCTGATATAATGGGCTCTTGGTCTAAGTCGCTTATAATTAATAAGATTTGAAGGGGTTGGATGTTTGTAGAATTGATTCCATGCTTTGTTTTTCTCTTTTTTTGCTTTATTACACTCTTTATCCCACCAATAATTTAATTTTCGCCTTTTCCTGACTTGGTATTGTGGAATGGCAGCAGTTGCAGCTGTTAGAATTTGATTTGTAATGTGTTCAGTAACATAGTTGATAGAAGAGCACTGTATGATATGGTTGTCGAAAGAGACAAGCCTGCTGTATTTTATCCAGTCAGCCTTTGGAAATTTCCATTTTACTGGATTATCTCTTTGTGACGAACAGGAAGTTTGTACTTTGCATATTATTGGGAAATGATCGCTGTTGTGAGGATAGTTAAGAGTTACCCAATCGATACTTGGATAAAGCACTGGAGAACAAATGGAAAGGTCTATTGTGGAGGTTGATCCGGTAGGAAAATGAACATAGGTAGGTGAGCCAATATTCAACAATGTTAAATCCTGTCTGTCTATCACCATTTCAATAAGCTTACCACGCCTGTCTAAGCTAGGGGAACCCCATAATGAGTGGTGAGCATCAAAGTCAGTTAGTATACAGAAGGGAGGTCGTAGTTGCAACACAAGATCTTCGATTTCCTGAATAGAGTATGGACGATTAGGTGGAAGATAAATTGAAACTAATATAACACTGATTCCAATTACTATGCGTGCGGCAACAGCTTCTAAGCAGGTTTGCAATGGAATGCATCTGGAGGGAACTCTTGAATCCAACATGATGGCTACTCCTCCATGAGCACTATTAGTGTCGGATCTATCCTGTCTGAAGATAGTGTAATTTTTGACTGTAGGGAAAACTTGGGGTGTCAAGTTGGTTTCTTGTAGGCGCATGGCAACAGGATGGAAGCAGTGAATTAGTTCATTGATATCATCGATATTGCTGCGAAAACCTCTACAATTCCACTGAATGATGTGTTCCATTATTTGGTTTTATTCGTGGAAGATGTATCTGGCTGCTTTTTATAAGCGGATTGTTTATGACGATCCGGTTTTTATTTTTCTTTTCGGGGAAAAGTGGGACGTCCTGATTCATTGCTATCGTCCATATCACCTTCTGCATGTATTTCAAGCAGTTCTTCTTGACCGATAGTATCATCTGTATCCATGCTTGTTAGGCATGATTCTTTCGCCTCAACAGGATACGATCGTGGCAAATTTTCTGCTACCTGCCAATGCGGAGGTCTCTGGGATGGAATTGTAAGTGCCGTATTGTTGCTTTGGTCTACTGAATTTGGTTTATATGGATTCTGGATCGAGAGTACTGATCGAGCCCAGTCTGATATTCATACTTTTGGGGAGATGGATACTTCTATCTGACATGCTATCGATTCCTGTCTGTGAATGGTAGAAGCATAAGTGCGTTTCGGTACACTTAAGTTGACCTGTTTTTTCGCTTCTTGGTAAGAGACTATTTTCAATTTTATATTTTTTCCCCTATCTTCCATAGATCACAATCTTTGGAGTAAGCTGGATGCTTACCACTACAATTAGGACACTGTGGTGTCGGAGTCTTGCATTCTGCTTGCGTGTGATTTTTGCAGCCACAGTTCGGACATATAGCGTCTCCACGGCATGTTGTCTGAGAATGGCCGAACTTTTGACATTTATAGCATCTAAGCGGATTTGGGATATATGGCCTAATGCAACAATTCAAGTAACCTGCTTTGACAGAACCCGGTAGATTTGGAGTACGGAATGTTAAGATTATATTTCACGTGGGAGTTAAGTTGCCGTCTTTTCTGATCATGATTCGTTTTGCATGAGACACATTTTAATCTTTTAGCTCCTGGACAATTTCTTCCTCAGAAACGTTTAACAGATCCCATTTGGAGATCACTCCCTTGGAAGAATTCCGTGTGGTGTGTGTGGGGTAACCTGAATGGGTATTCCACTTAAAGAAGCGAGTTGTAGTATTAAGTCAGAATGTCTTGAGTGTGATGTCTCTATTAGTAAATCTCCTGATTGGAGACGTTTCACCATTTTTGGTGAACCTGGAGCATTTTGTAGGCATCTCTGGACGATGAAAGGGGAGAGCTTGCTCACAGGTTGGGAAGACAAAGAATGTACTATAAGGAAAGCTGGAGATTCCTGCTTCCTTGTGTCTTTTTTACGTCTCTTTGAAACAGAGAAGTCATGGTCGGTGTCATTGTCATGTTCATGTTGAGAGCTCTTGGGCTATAAGCGTGAAAATACGTCAGTTTCCATTTCTGCTCCTTTTAGCCCCGAGGGATGGATTTTCTCCCAGGTTACCGGCACCGCCAAGTGGAGGCAGGAGCTGTGCCACCAGTGACCAAGCGGATATTGAAGTTAGTAGAGTGGTTAGTATTTGATATGAAGACTATGAAAAGAAAGGTGGATTCCCTTTCTGGGTTTTTACTTCTGACTTAGCAAGCAAAAAACGACTTGATGCGAACAAAAGAGGAGAAAATCGCACGAGAAAAGAAATAAAACTATATTTTTTCAAAGAGCACTCTATAAATCGCACAGAGAAAAACGCTTGGCACTCGGGGTCTTAATCTCGAGGTAATTGTCCAGTGAGGAAAAGATAACTTCGTTGATTTCAATCCTGCTAAACTCAGTCCTGTCTTAATATCTCGAAAAAAAAAGCATTCTCCTACTGCAATGCTTATCTTCGATGACACTCTGATTTCTCAGCAATATCTAATATCTCTATTGGGGATAGAAACATTACAAATATTGTTTCCTCTGCACTTAAAAAATGGGGTTTCTCTTTCGCGCTAGCCATTACTTTTATTCAAAACAGCGGTTCACACTCTACAAATCGCAAATCCGCCCTACCTTCGAATATTGTTCCCATACGTGGGGCAGTGCCCCCAAACCTCTCTCAGGCTTCTAGATTCCATTCAGAAGAGGGCAGTTAGGTTAATTAATGACTCATCTCTAACAAAGTCTCTCCACTCTGTCTCATAGACGCACTGTTTCTGCTCAATGCCTTTTATACAAATACTTCCATGGGCACTGTTCTTCTGAATTGTCTTCTCTCTCTCTCTCTCTCTCTCTCTCTCTCTCTCTCTCTCTCTCTCTCTCTCTCTCTCTCTCTCTCTCTCTCTCTCTCAAAGCAGTCCAATCACTTGCCGCAACCAGTCAACATCCTTTTACTGTCCAACTTCAAACTCACAAAACCAACTTTTCTTCTTCCTCATGTATTAATTCAACTTCCGTTTTCTGAAACAACCGTCCCTCATACGTATTTCCTTAAAATTATAATATACATAAATTCAAGTCAAATGTTAACAAATATTTTCTTTCTTCTTCTCAACCTTCAACCCATGCCCGGTACTAAGTAGTATAAGTTATAATACCTTTCGTACTTGGTGTTCTCGTTAAAAAAAAAAAAAAAAGTTTGTCTAAACAAAATTTGGGTTTTACAAGAAACACAGGAATCTTGAAAAATATGGTCGATTTTTGAACTCAGCAATTAATGCACCTATGTATAATTCCCGGATGAAACAACTGTTTGTTGTAGATTACTGTCACGATCAAACTATACAATCCAGTCATGCTCCAAAAAAAAAAAAAAAAAAAACCATAGTAACGTGAAATTAACAAATCAGAGGAATTAAAATGGCCGCAACCGTATTTCATCTTATTGGAACAGCAAAAAAAAGATGTCAACCAATTAAAAAGAACTTTGAAATGAAACTATGAACGTTGAATATGCTGATGATAAAGACTTTACATGAAAGATATTAACAAAAATCATTTCTTTCCCCTGGAGTTCCTCGTATGATTCTTTGTACTGAGCATTTTTTCTTAAAGAAAAACTTCTTAAATATTTTTCATTCATGGCTTATATTTTCACAACAATCTTCCTTAGATACTCCCATAATAATCACATTTAATGATATCAAGTGCTCCGCTATATATTGATGCGAAACGCTGCACTTTCAACATTTTCAGGAATAGCGCTCTCATATCGTGATATCTTGAAATAATCCATCTGAACGCATTATAATTCAGCAGAACATGTTATGGGTTCGTAAACTTCGTGGTATGAGTATACGAACAACTCGAAGGCAATATTAATTTGTAAATTAGAGATAACAGTATACATCTAGAAATATATACAGACAAATGATGCAGCCAGCGCCATTATATCACTTTCCATAACCTTTCCTCTCCTGCAATGAATGACAATGAAATTGCACGTCTATAGATCCAGGACTAAATTAGGTGGCATACGCCTCCGGATTATGAAGGTAGGCTAGCTAAAATGGGAAGGCACTTACTCCATAGCTGCCGAAAGTCAGTACAGGTCACTGCTATGAACAGGGCGCTGTATCCAGTTGTTAAATGAGAAATGGCGTGGACCTGCCAATTCATCCCTGAGAGTACCTCTGCAATCACATTAGCACTCCCTTAACGAGTATTTACCTAGACGCCACTGGACATAAATGATAATTCTATTTTACCATTAATTCACTGAACGTCACTTTATCCAATTCGTTGTACAACATAACTCCAGCAAGGTACTCTTTATATCAAATTTAGCATCATTAACCCAAAATATTACTACGTTTTCCATCGCAAAAAGCAACAACTCTATTCAGCAGCAGTCGGCACCCGATAAACACAGTACAATAAACACTTAGAAGGGACTCTGGAAGGATAAATTTTCGAGATGAAGAACTTGTATCAAAATGTACAATTATGAGATGCCCAAATATTATACTGTATTTATTTTCGTGGATATTACACCTATAAATTTGAAAGGAAAACAAAAGAAAGAAACTGAAACTTCAGAAAAACTGTGATTTAATTATTATGGCGTCCATGAGAATAATAAAATGTTATTCTTAACGTATCACTGGATGACAACTGCTGCAACGACGGAGTTTTATATTGAAGATCTGTTGGTGTATGTGTGTGGTAATTTTGAAATGCATGAAGATGTAATTGCCCTGAGGTGTTGAAAGCAAGCATGTTTGGGATTTTTATTTCTGATATTTGATTTCAAATTTTGAAGTCAACGTTACTGGACACTTTCATAGAGTTTTTGTCCCTCTTTTCTCAGTTTACCCCTTTTCATTGAATTATTAACTATGGAATTAGCACACGCAAAAACATATCAGGAGGTTTTGGATTATTTTAACACAGATAATGAGCGAGGTTTGACACCTGATCAAGCGAATGAGCGAGGTTTGACACCAAATATGGGCCAAATGAATTGCCAGCAGAGGAAGCAAAACCACTGTGGCCGCTAATCCTTGAACAGTTTGATGTTCTTTTAGTAAAAATTTTACTTCTTGCAGCTATTATATCATTTGAGTTAGCACGATTTAAAGAATATGAAGATGAAAGTTCGCAGATTACTGCCTTCGTAGAGCCTTTTGTTATTCTGCTTATTCTCATTGCCAATGCAATTGTTGGTGTGTGCAGAGAGTGCTATTGAAGCCTTTAAAGAGTATGAGCCTGAAATGGGTAAAATGGTCAGGGCAAGATAAACAAGGTGTACAAAAGATTAGAGCGAAAGAAATTGTTCCTGGTGATATTGTTGAAGTTTCAGTTGGGGACAAAATTCCAGCAGATCTCAGGATAATTAAAAATTTTTCCACAACTTTGAGGGTTGACCAGTCTATTTTGACAGGTGAATCTGTGTCTGTTATAAAACACACTGATCCTAGGGCTGTGAACCAAGATAAGAAAAATAGTCTCTTTTTTGGTACCGATATTGCATCAGGCAAAGCAAGAGGTGTTGTAATTGGAACTCCTCTGGAAACTTCCATTGGTAAAATCCGTACAGAAATTAGTATTAGCAATGGCCGCATGGCGCAAGAAAGCCTATGGATGCACCAGCCAGAAAAAAAAATTATAATAATAATAAAACGAATAAAACAATGATAAAAAAACTAATAATTAATAAAAGAAAAGGAAATTAAACCTATCATTCTATGCGTTTCCCTCACACGAAAGTACTATCCAGATGGCCTTTGAATTTCCCCAAACTGTCAGCCTCTACCACCCATGTAGGCAACTTATTTCAGTAATTTATAACTCGCTGGCTAAAATAAAACTTCCTGCAGTTCAATCTAAACATCTCCACCCCCCCGTAACTTGAATTTGTCCCCTAGTTCTAGCATCATTTACAATCTTGAAAATTTCGTCCTCATTAATTTTACTGATGCCTCTCAGAGCCTTAAACACCTCAATCAAATTTCCTCTAAGGCGTCTAGTTTCCAAACTCTGCAACCCACATAACTTGAAGTCTTTCTTAATAAGGACGCCCTTTTGCCGATCTCACCAGGCGAGTTACCCGTCTTTACACCCTTTCAAGAAGTTCGATGTCTTTCTTTAGGTGCGGTCTCCATACTTGAACACAGTATTCCAAGTGTGGTCTAAAAAAACCTTATATAATGGGATTAGCACGTCCCATATCACGTCCTCTACTTGGAAAAGTTCGATAGATCATTGATAGGACACCATGGGCCTTCCTTGCAATATGTTTACAATGCTCAGAGAATTTCATGTTTGACCGTATCGTAACACCTAAGTCCCTTTCCTCCAGTACTGGGTTTAGTTGAACTCCACCAAGTGAATAAGTTATTTTGGGATTACTCTTTCCCAGGTGTAATAATTTACACTTTGTTGGATTAAAGCATAGCTGCTATTTTTCTGACAATTCCTGAAGTCTATCTAGATCTCTCTGAAGAAGCTCAGCTTGACAGTGATTATTAACAACTCTACCAATTTTAACATCATCTGAAAACTTAGACATCACGCCCTCTATCCCTTCATCGATGTCGTTTATGAAAATTAAAAACAACAGTGGTCCTAATACTGATCCTTGGGGAACCACACTTCTTACATCAACCCAATCTGAGGAATAGCCATTTATCATAACCCTCTGCCTCCTGCCCTGAAGCCATCCTGCTATCCATGTAAGGATTTTCCCAGTGATTCCAACCTCTTCCAGCTTATAAAGCAACCGCTCATGTGGGCCTGAGTCAAAAGCTTTGCTGAAATCTAAAGAAACAATGTCGAAATTATTACCTAAATCCAGCTCATGAGTGATCCTTTCAAAATAGCGAACCAGATTTCTTAAACATGATTTTCCCTTTACAAAACCATGCTGAGTATCCTTGAGAATTTCAATTCTATCCAAATGATCCTGAATTCCACCCTTGATCATTGCCTCCATGAATTTCCCTACCACTGAAGTCAGACTGACAGGTCGATAATTTCCCACTTCACTCTTAGAACGACCTTTATGTATGGGAGATACATTGGTACTTTTCCAATCCAACGGAATCTCCCTGGAGTCTAGTGATGCTCGCATAATTAGTCTCAATGGTTCAGTACACTCACTTGCCACCTCCCTTAAGATTATAGGGTATATTCCATCAACTCCAGGAGCCTTACTGGCTTGTAGGCTCGAAAGCTTTTTCATTAAATAATCTTGCGAAATTTCAATATCATTAATTACATATTTTTAATTTCGCTCCCACAATTTCCCATTGCCACAAAAGGCTTTTCATTTGTAAATATCGATGCAAAATAATTGTTGAGTTCATCTGCAACGGCAGCTGGTGTATTTATTACTATCCCCTTTCCCTTACCTAAAGGTCCGATCTAGTTTGTCCTGCTCTTCTAAGCATTTATATATGTGAAGAATTCCTTATCCCCCTCTTTGCTAGCGATTTCTCATAAACTGCCTTTGCCTGTTGAACCTTTTCTGTGGCTCTATTATAGATTATCTTGTAGCTGTTATACGCTTCGGTACTTTTTATTGCTCTGTAACCTTTCCATGCCACCTTTTTCTGCTCAAGTAATGTGGCAACTTCACTATTCATCCAACTTGGAACCCTCCCCGTGGAGTATTTTTTTAAAGGTAAATACGCATCCAAGGCGTCTGTGATTAATGTTTTAAAAGCATACCGAAGTTCAATTGTATTCGTCCTCTCTGCGATATCTACCCAGTTAATAGAGGCCATATAGCACCTTAAGGCATTCGTAATTTCCTTTTCTGAAATTATAACCCATTCCTTTGCCTTTTACTACTGCTACCTCTCTCTCTCTTCATCATCCACTGTAGAACTCCATGATCACTTCCTGCTACTGGTTCCTCTAACATACACGTCTAACATTACTATATAAACAATTAAGACTTACTCTGCTTGTATATTTAACAACCCTAACACAACCCTTGAAGTGTTTTAGGCTCTCTTCCCTGGCATTAGCTACCCGCTCACTTGAAACGTTTCTGCCCCCAGAACATCTAGATAATATGTCCAGTTGGGGTAACAGATAAGAACTCTTGAGGTATGTGCAAGAGTTACTTTCACCAATATTATCAGATAAACGCGTGTCAGTATTACCCACATGCTCCCTAACTAGCAGTTTCCCTGAACCTTTAAGGTATCCTCAATAATACTGGCAAAAACGTTTGCACCACCTTTGTCTGGGCAGAATTGCAGACATTGTGGCCTAGCTCGCGGAATTTCCTCAGCATGGTCCTGTATTTTTCCAACAAATCATCAGATCGTGTACGTGTATAATAATAATCTCTTAACCCCCCCCCCTTAAAATCTGACAATCTGTTAGTGACATCATTAATAGTTGCTCCCGGCAGACATACCCTTGTGAAATGTGTGAGACTGAAGAAGTTAAAACTCCTCTTCAACAGCAGCTTGATGAATTTAGTGAACAGCTGTGCAAAGTTATTTCAATTATTTGTGTTGCTTTGTGTGCAACCAATATAGGCCATTTTAATGATCCTGCTCATGGTGGTTCTTGGATTAAGGTGCTGTTTGTTACTTTAAACTTTCTGCAGCTTTGGCTGTAGCTGCCATTCCTGAAGGTCTACGTGCTGTTATCATTACATGCTTGACTCTGGGTACAAGACGTATGGCAAAGAAAAATGCTATTGTTAGGTCTCTGCCCTCTGTAGAAACCCTAGGCTGTACTTCTGTTATCTGTTCAGATAAAGCTGGAACACTAACAACTAATCAGATGTCAGTAAGCAGGTTCCTCATTGTTAGCAAAGCCGCAGATGATGAAATCAGTTTCCATGAATTTGAAGCTACAGGCTCTACCTGTGAACCAATTGGAGATGTGTTTCTGAGAGAACAAAAGTCTAGATGTTCAGACTATGAATATCTATTTGAACTTGCAACTATTTGTTCAATGTGCAATGATTCATCGATTGATTTTAATGAGTATAAACAAGCCTTTGAAAAGGTGGAACGAATTTCCCAGAATTTCCCAGACTTATCAAAGTTCCATGGAACTTTGATAAGTCTGGGAAATCTAGACGAGATTCTGCTTTAGTTGTTAATCATGGCATTCAGAGCATGTGCAAGAAGGAATTTACCTTGGAGTTTTCAAGAGACAGAAAATCTATGAGCAGCTGTGTTCCTACAAAGGTTTCTCGTTGTCTGGGTTCTGGGCCAAAGCTGTTTTCCAAGGGTGCGCCTGAAGGGGTTCTGGAGAGGTGCACACATCTTCGGCTTGGTAATCAAAAGCTGCCTTTAACTCATGAAATGAAGGATGTATTTTGGAAGTAACTCGTTCTTATGGCACTGGACGTGATACTTTGGGTTGATTAGTTCTTGCTACTATGGACACTCCTTTTAAATTTGAAGAAATGGATTTTTGTGATTCCAATAATTTGCATCATATGAAGTTGACATGACCTTTGTTGGTGTTGTGGGTATATTGAATCCTCCCAAAGAGGTGCTCGGTTCCATTAATCGTTGCCGTGATGCTGGAATTCGTGTTATTGTTATCACTGGTGATAATAAAGCTACTGCTGAGGCCATCTGTAGCAGAATTAGTGTGTCTGGAGAAAATACAACTAGCATGTCTTATCCTGGGCGTGAATTTGATGATCTACCATTAAGTGAGCAGAGGAGCGCTTGTCGGTGAGCAAGACTCTTCTTAAGGGTAGAACCCGCTCACAAAAGTAAAATTGTGGAGTTCCTGTGGGTTCTGTGGGTATTGCTATGGGTTCTGGTACTGCTGTTTCTAAATCTGCTTCTTTTGAGAACGTACAACTCGCATTATCTTATTTCGAATGGGTAAGTATTATGACCGAGGACTGAAACGGGTTCCACTCCTGGCAGCAAAAACAAGAATACGGTTTTATAGCGGGCTCAGGAACACCAAAAGAACAAAGAACGAGCAGTAATGAGCAGTTATGGATATTGCCCGTTACTGTTTCCTGCTGGATAAGGTGAAAGCCTATACTCGCCAATGTCTGGGTGACATTGGTGAGCATCGTCTACAGATGAATTCCTTCATGATTGTAGTGTACCCAACTGCAAATGGATTCTTTCAACAGGACAGTGCGCCATTTTACACGGTATGGCACATTATTTTACTTAGGACAGGTGGAATGAGGTGAAACAAGCTTTCGAAGTACAGATCTACTACAACCATCCAAATTGTAACAACTGTGGGAAGGGACTGAGTTAATACGGATGATGGTCACTTTGGCAAGATCTCCAAAATTCATTCTGTCCATGCCAACGCGAATCCGGGTCTGAGAGCTAAGAGCAATATAAGGTGTAGCTTTGCCAATAAATTGGCTACTCGATGTGTAAATACTTTTATATAACACATTATAATGTTTCTCACCTGTTTTGCTCTGATAAATAAATAAACTAATTAATTTTCACATTAAGATAGAAAACATCCTCCTCATGAAAGCTATATAAGGGCCAATATGTCAGGCATAGTTTCTGTACATAGCTATGAGCAAGGTGGGTTTGATACTTGATGCATCGATCTTGTACTGTGTAGGAACTTCGCCACATACTGCTTATATAGAATGGCGACTGAGGCAAATCGTGACAAAGTGCTCCCACGAACCGAAAATGAATTTTTATCGGTTAGAGAAAATTTTCTGACATGACTGAACAAAATGTGTTATACTTTTAAATCAGAATTGCAGAATTATAGAAACTAACGTATTGGAACAAAAACAATAACTCTCAATAATAAATTATTCTAACACATTTATACACCCTGATAAATATTTTACTAAATGTGCGTCGCATTACAAACCAAATACCACAATTCTTCTCCACATGCACAACGAGTGAGAACAACAAATTTTCCTAGAACTGTTGACGTGATTTCGTAAGAAGCGTCTCTAATCAACTTAACCTTAAGGATATTCTTAAAGTGGCGCTGCTCCAATCCAGTGTCGAACGTTCTTACAGCTAATTGTTCTCCAGCCACACTCCTTTACTCCCTACTTAATTTTATTGGTGGAAAGCCCGTTCCATAGTTCTCCGTGTTTCTACTCGTATTTTTGTTTAAAACAACGCGGCTATTCTATGTAAAAGGCTTCGTTTATTTTCTGTTTTCAAAATCTTCTCTCACCCATTACCGCAAGTTTCGCATCACCGAATTAACTTTCATTTCATTTTCTAGAAAACTGTTTCTAAAGCCATTGGCTCATCCATGTTAGGGATTCCTCAATAAAATTAAACACTTTTTTTAACATTTAATTTAAGAAATCTACTTGTTTCTACCACTTGGCCCCAGTCGCCGCTTAAACCCTTCGGACCTTTATGTTGTTGATGTTATGGGAGTTTTTGGCGCAAAGGCTATTTTGTCCATATTGTGCCTACCAAAGTAACTGAGGCTTCTCAATCAATTTGGTAGGCGCAATGTGGGCTCAATTAGATTCTAACTGCTCCCGGGCGTGTGATAACTGCTTGGGGAACAGTTAGAATCGGTTATACGCATGAATTTTCAGTTAAGAAAAAAATTTGAGAGTTTGGCGTCATTACCTATGATGCTGCTGAGTGACAAAGACAAGATTTCCATTTAAATCTGAGAGGAAACTGAATGTAGACTGGCGGGCATCGTTGAAGAAGATAGATTCAATGAGTACATGCTTTACTGTTATTGATTGCCAGCAGTGCTACACTGCGAGGATCATTTCCTAGCAAAAATAAGAAGTGTGAGGTGAGTATAACATTCGAATTCTGGCTAGGATTACTTCTTTTCTTTCACGAAGGCTAGAAGTCCATAATTATGATTCAGGGTTCAGTTTAAAGAGCTTGTTATGCGTTTGGCTTTTTCCTCAGAAGTGTCCATTGTTCTATACATATTCTCTGTATTTTCACTCTAAGATCAGGATATGGGGCTAGATCATAGTTGTTGAGCGACTAAGACCATATTGAGCCGTAATTGTCTGTAAATTGCGTGTGTTCTTTCGTCGCTTTTCTGTTTGATAGACAAAAACCAAAGTTTTGGGGAGAGGGAAAAAAAAAAAAAAAACACGCTACCCTCGAGTAAAACTAACTAAAATAGTCACGTTTTGAAAAATGCCGATAAAAATTCACCGCGTTATCGACGGTATTTTGAACTGGGGTCTTTTCCACCCTGTGTGGGGTGGGCGGCTATTATACCAATTGTGCTACCCACGAGGGGGAGACTAGATCGTTCGTTGTGGCTATGCTGGAGGGATATTTTGCAGTGTCATCTGAAGACTCATTTCCTAGAATACCACTGTGACTGAGGATCCAAGAGAAGACAACACGCATCAGTTTATAAAGAGATTGTAAGTTGAAGAGGAGTTTTTCAAAGCTAAGAGAGCACTTTTTGAATCAGCATAAATTATACTTTTATTGATTTGACAGGAGCGCAATATTTTTCAGAGCAAGCTATATAGCACGAAGTTCAACAGTATTACTGCTACATTTAGCCGCAATTGAAATATAAACAATTGTATGAGTGAATACAACAGTTGCACCACCGACTTTATTGCCAGAACCAACAATGTAGATCTTAAGTAGATCAATGTAATTCTTACTAAAGTGGGAATAACTATGGGTATGAGCAAGATACGTTGCTGGATGTTAATATTTACCATCGCACTTTTTCCCCATTACTCAAAGTAATCATCACAAGGAAGAGTGGAAGTAATTCACGGGGATCCGGATCTCTTAAGTTTTTGAGAATATATTATGAAAGTGAACATTCCGTTACGTTCTGTAATCTGATACCGTTAGGCGAATTTTCCTGAGTTTGTTTCTGTAGTGGGTTGCCCACTACTAAACATGCAGTTAGTGTCCAATAGGATGGATGGGAAAGCTTTAATTTTAGCTGAGTAGTTCACCAGTAACATCTTTCTTCTGATACTGAGTGGAGGTTCGTGAGTCTCAACGTAAGGATTTTGAATTGGAGACGTTCTGTATGTACCTAGAGTAATCCAAAGAGCAGAACTGAAAAACTCCTGATGGAGAGTTTTTTCAAAGATCCGAGAGCGTACTTTGAGACCGTACTTTTAAACGATTTTTGTTTGTTTTTTTATTCGAAGCATTTCATATAAGGGAAGGGGGGCTGGAGAGCAATAGGTTATTAGAACACGAGACATGGACCGATGTCACTTACGACATGGCGTAAATAGTTGGAGAATGACTACTTTGTACTTCTGGTTCTTCTTTCACAAGCATAGTGATTAAGAAAGTGATTATCCAATGACCTATAGAATTTGTTAAGTGATGTACATTTATTAAAATATTCATCATGGTGATAAAATCTGCGGAATACTCTTCGAAACATGTTCTGGCGTGTTGGAATAGTTTTTATCTTGATGAACAGCAAGCCACGAAGGAAACGTCTCGTTTAAAGATATGATTAAAGACGCAGATCAACGTTATTATAATAGAGAAGGGGGCCAAGCACTTCAAAAATCTTGCTCATCGCCATTTCATTTCATAATCCAGTTTAACAATGCTACCTCGCTTATTCTTCATGAGATTGAGGATCTTATGGAAAATATGCAACAGTATTAGAATCTTCCATAATAAAATTTCTAAAAAATGTATGCCTATATGTTCGCATTTTAAAAGTGGTATTGAGCTTTTCTTTTGCAATTTTTATATATTTTTTTATCAGCAGTTTTGAAGAACACTAGAATCTAAAGCTTTATAACCTTTTCAATTTGTGGTCACGTTGCCTTTTCAAGTTCCGAGTGAGCGTTCATTATTTGTTAGAAGTCAACACCTGTGGGCAGTATTACGCATGTGTACGATTTCATTGATTTCCATCCTTCCGACAGCTGCAAACCAGCTTGAGGAAATCCTCTTTGCCGAAGCGAACTTCTAAGTACCCTCTTTCCTTACAAAATGCACTTGATATATGAAGCATCTTGAAGGAAGTCATATCTGCTAACTTCAACGCACTCATTTGGTGCTCGAATTTCAACAGGACAGGGATTCTGGCAGTGAAAGACATTTCCTCAGGAAATGGATAACGAACTTCCTCTTGAGTTTGTTGGTTTCTTTCTCGTTCAGAGCGTGATCGATTTACTTTATCGATTACTTGAGTTCATTCTCACGTTTACAGAAAGCCAAAGATACAACAGCGCGAGCAGTGAAATTAATTAACGAGCTTAAATAGACCGTGTGTCGATCTTTCCTGGGCATAAATCATTCGATTGCATATCTTTTACTAGAGAATTTGATCTGTTGGGAAATAAGCATTAAAAAAAATTTCTTATCCAATGACCTGTCGAAAATACTGACCACTACTTTGTTTATTTTTAGATGTGTATAGTGAAAACTTCACACCAGCGAAAATTTCCTCAGTTTCAATTAGCACAAATAAACGCCGAGTTGCAAATGGGTGGTGCTCCAAATTTTGATATGTCTTAAAACAAGGCACGTCAGACTGTGAACAAGAACTTATTATGATATCTCACGCGCATACATACTCACTGATATCATACGTCCACTTCCATGAATAGACAGAGTAGGCTATAATATAACAGCAGATACCTCTTACTTAAATTGAATATCGAATTCTGATTAGTTAAGTTTTGTTGATAGAAGATTAGTGTTGAACACAGTACTGAGAAATACAAAGAGTAATCACTGAATTATGACCACCTACCTAACACCGTGTTGGGCCATATTTCGCACGGATAACAGCTGCTATTCGCTTGGGCATTAATTCCGCTAGATATCTGAAGACATTCGTTTGCAGCCATGCTGCTGAAAGGCTTTCCACAGTCCCGGAATAGATGACAACTGTGTCCATACACCTCACTTCCCGTTCCAAAACATCCCACAGGTGTTCATTTGGAGGCTAATCAAGATGGGTGGTATCTTGACTGCATTCCTCGAACCACTTGTGCACAGTGCGGATCCGATGACAAGGCGCATTATCGCCTTGGAAGATCCCCTTTCTGTCCGTTAAAAAAATGCAACATGGCAGGGTAAACATGGTCTCCTAAGAACTGCCGGTTGACTTGAATTTGTAAATAGGTTTTGCTATTTTGTTCCTATCATTATAATGAGGAATATGACTTAATGGCAATACTTGCCACTCCTTATGTGTTAGATATTCAATGGATGCCCTCATACTTTGGAAATAAGTTTTGGTGACAATAAGTACTTTTCACTTATATTCATACTACACAACTTGGATGTCTTCTTGATTGGACATGAATAACTGAATTGGACCTCACACGTAAATAAGTAGTATTGACAATAAGTACTGACTGGGACTGTTAATGAGTTTTGGTGATAAGTACTTGTACTGTACTCAAACAATTTGGAAGCCTTTTTTTTTTTTTTTTACATCGGATTGGACATACACCGACAAGACGTATAGATCTGTTTTTTCCTATGGAAACTGAAACTCAGGGTCATCTCGCTCATACTGTGCTCCTGGCATGAGTTCATGCTGACCACCATTATTGGCTTGAAATTTGGACATTTTCCAGACTTTCTTTACTTTTAATCATCGATCATTGATCTTGTAACTTCTACTTTTTTTGAGATGTCTCTTTCTTTCTTTCTTTCCCTACCTTTCTGTCTATTCCCCCATAGGAGCATAAGCGCAAGAAGAGCAAGTCGTATGGGTGAAACAGTCTCCTATAATCACGTACGGTGGTAAAGACCACAAAGAATCCTGCATCTACTGGAGAAAGTGTGATACCAGTGTAATGCCAGCAGTTCCCGTACAAGCAGGTGAAAATCCCGTTTCTATAATAATAAATTTAATTAGATAAAACGTTAAAATAATAATTATTATTAAAGAAAAGGAAATAAAACAAAAAAAAAAAATAAATAAAAACAGTGAGAGAGAGAGAGTCGTAGATTTATATAATCATAAATCTACGAAATTCTAGCATTTATGCTATTCAGTTCAACTCTCTTTAAATATTTTAGCTGTGATTATGCCAAGTTATTTCAACACGCCGTTTGGAAACGCACTATGCCAGAGCTCACTTTTGGTAGGATCTCGTTCTCGAACAGTATCCTACCAAAGGCGTACTCTCCACACTTTGGAATAGTGTTTTGAAGACAATAAACTTCCAGACAGGAATGAGATTTTTTTTTTTTAATTATACACAAGTGCGGAGACTGTTACTCAGCACTTATGAAACTGAACGGCCAAGATCTAAGAAAATTCTATTTTCGCTCCTTTTTTATCTTGTTGTTTCGAAGTACCTTCGATCTAATTCTGGAGGTCACAAACAACGATAAAGTGAATCAAAGAACTTCGATTCTCGGGAAATTCATTTTAACTCTGTGGGAAGAACCATTAACTACCCATAAGTCTCTCTCTCTCTCTCTCTCTCTCTCTCTCTCTCCTCCCACCACCATTTCCTCCCTCCATGTACGTACAGGCGCGCAATCGCATTCACAGTATTGTCAGAAGATGACTGGGTTGCGGCAGAAAGTACTCACCCTACACCAACTGGTATTTTTTGAAAACTTCACGTGGATCCATACTGTAGCACTAAAATAATGGCATCTTATTTTCTCAGATTAAAATTTGCAGACGCAAAAACTGGAACATTAAATAGCGAAAAGTATCTTCTTCGACTTGAAGAAAAGAACAATATTTGTACTATTAATATGAATAGTATTTTAACTGTTTCGTGGTTGCTGGCATATTAATTTTAATATGATTATACTTGGCGCTCAAGGCCTCTGTTTTCTAATATGTGTACCTTTCTTTAGAATAGCGGTTCTCAAACTTTTTTCAATAGCGGAACCCCCCCACCACCATCCAATTAAATTAAAAATATTTATTTACTGGGTTGTTACAATACAAAGGAGAAAATTTGATCAATACATCTTGATTAGAAGCAAGCTGGCAAGCTTTAGATCAATACAAAATATAGGAGCAAAAAGTATGAAACTCTTAAGTACGAGTACATCAGAAGATAAATATTAACATTGCGGACAAAGGGGAATAAAAGCATGAGATATGAGAGGAAAGTACTTTCATATCTCAGGAAAAATATACTTTCCTATACAGGAAAAAACTAAATAGGGAAAAGATAACAACATTAATAATAGTATAAATTACACAAATCAAGGAATATAAAAAGCAAGGGTTATCACAACCATTATAAGATATCACAAAACTCGATACAGTTTGGGTATGGTGGACCACTTCAAGGATGCCTCTTCAATGTTCCCGATCATTACCAATTTTATAAGGTCTTCAGTAATTTCTTAGAAAAATCAACTGTCTTTTTTCGAATGAACACGTCCGTTAGATAGTCTTCTGTTAACTGGATCGGAAAACTGCTAGCCTGGGGGGATACACTGACTAAAAGGTTAACAGTGGTCGTAGGCAGAGGCAAACGTGATTCTTGCACTGCTTCTATTAGAATGCAAGGCAATGAAGATTTCCAGAACTGCTGGGAGTCATAGTGGAACAAATAAATACATGGGCTGTGTTAGGGTAACTAAGAGTAGAAACAGGTTGTGCATGTATAATTGCAAGTACATACAGTAATGCTAGGTGTATAGTTAATAAATTCGATGAGCTTGAAGAGCTAGTCAAGACGTCAAAGGCAGATATTGTTGGGATATCAGAGACGTGGTGTCCCATAGACATAAGCAGTGCGGAAATGGAATTTGGGGAGTACAATGTGTACAGAAAGAACAGGCAAAACAGGAAGGGTTATGCTGTTAGTTAAGAAACTCACAAAATCTAAGGAAGGGCATCCAATTGATGTTGGCGGACAATGCAATGTTGAGTCTGTTTGGTGTGACATAAGCAGTGGCAAAGGAAAAATGAGAGTAGGAATGTGTTATAGGCCTAATAAATCTGATGAGTATAATGAGCAATTGTGCAGAGAAATAGAGTAGGCCAGTAAATCAGAATGTCTTATAATGGGAGATTTTAACTTTCCAGATATCGACTGGAACTTGTGGGTGGGTCATTCGCACACTAGCACCACTTTTGTGGATTTATTGGATGATTGTTTTCTATAGCAAAATGTTCGAGAGGCAATACGAGGGAGTCTGACCTCACTCTTGATCTGATTATCAGAAGTGATTATTCATGCATTAAGAATTTGCAGATAAAGGAACCACTGGGTGACAGTGATCACAATGTACTGATGTGGGAATTAATTAAAGATGTAACTACCATCAAGACTAAAGGGAAGGGCTATTTGCTTTCGTAAAGGTGACTACGGTGGTCTGAGACAGTTTTTAAATTCTGTACAGTGGGATCAACTGATGATGTTACCAACGTTGAATTCTAAATGGGAAGCCTTCAGGGACTTAATTTCGGGGCTATTTGGCTTTTCATTCCAATTTAGAAATACTGTTCAACGTTTAGGCCTAAGTGGATGTCAGATGAATTAATGAGGCTCCTGGCAGAGAAGAAGTATAGGACGCATATAAAGTATCAGGTGACACAGAAGCCTATGGCTGGTATAAACTACTCTATAATCAAGTCACAAAGGAGGTTAGGCAGGAGAAGGCAGATTACGAGAAATCCTTAGCAAAGGATCCAAGAAAAAAAGCAAAACGTTCTTTACTTATATAAACTCTAGAAGGAAAGGGATGAATCAGATATCACAGATGGTTGGTTTTGATTTTATTGGCGCATTAGTTACTAAGGCTATAATGCGCCAAGACCAAATCACAGATGAGTTGACTATTGATGATCATGCTCAGGTAGCTGATAAACTGAAGGAGTATTTTGCATCTACATTTACACATGAGGAGTTATTCAATGAGGGGAGTGCCAGAAGTTTATCAAAGTCTAACAGGGAGCTAAGTGATTTTGTAATAACTGAGAGCAAAGTGGAGGAGAAATTGTACAAGTTAAAAATAAAAAAGGCACCTGGGATGGATGGGATCTATGCAGTTATATTAAAGGGGGCAGCAAAGGAAGTAAGGAAACCCTTAGCCATAATCGTGAGAGCTTCCTTGAACTCAGAGGAGGTTCGCATGGACTGCAGATGTGCAAATGTATCACCAATTCACTAAGGGGGTTCAAAAGGTGACACAAGAAACTATAGACCTGTTAGTTTAACTTGTGTTCCGGGGAAAATAATGGAGTCACTGGTTAAAGAAGCATTGCAGGATCATCTAGACAAAGCTGCAGTAATAGTTAATACACAGCATGGGCTTATTAAAGGGAGGTCTTGTCTGACCAATTTGATTGGTTACTATGATGTGGTCACAAAGGAACTGAATGCCAAAAATAATTGTGATATCATATACTTGGATTTCAGGAAAGCTTTTGATACTGTTGCATATGAAAGACTGCTGTACAAATTGGAGAGATATGGCATTAAGGGAAGGTTGCTACAAAGAATAAGGGGATGGTTCAGTGGGAGAAGACAGAGAGTGGTAATCAATGGACACTACTCTTCGTGGACAAATGTTATTAGTGGAGTTCCCCAGGGTTCGGTGTTGGGCCCATTGTTGTTTTGTATATTTATCAATGGTATTGATGATAGTATATCAGGTTTAATTTCCAAGTTTGCAAATGATACAAAGGTTGGCAGGGTTGTTATCGATATAAAGACATTATGCTGCTCCAACTGGATCTAGATAAGTTGGGAAAATGGGCTGAGAAGTGGCAACTAAAGTTTAACTTTGACAATGCAAAGTTAAATATGGGCAGCAGTAACCGAAGAGAAACGTAACAACTGTGTGGTACTACACTCAGGGAACTGGAAAGTGAAAAAGAACTGGGGATAATTGTGTAGTCGAATATGAAGTTCGCTCAGCAGTGCAGATGGGCTGTCAGGTCATGGAGTCTTGTCAATGATATATAGGAATTTTGCTAGCAGGGACAGTGAGCTGATTATCCCGTTATACAAAGCAATGGTCAGGCCACACCTAGAGTACTGTGTACAGGTCTGGAGGCCTCATTTTAGGAAAGATGTAGAGTTGTTAGAACGAGTACAAAGAAGGGCAACAAGATTGCTTAGGGGAACAAAGGGGTGCACTTACCAAGAAAGGCTTAAGTTCTGCAAATTGCAGTGCTTGGAGAGTAGGCAACTGCGAGGTGATCTGACTGAGGTGTATAAGGCCTTGAATGGGTTGACCATGCTTAATGCTGATGGGATTCTTTCTCTTGCTCAGATTAAGAACCTGAGGGGGCACAGATTCAAATTGAGGAAAGACAGTTGTAAAATAAATGTGCAGAAATATGACTTCAGCCAGCGGGTAGTTGATTGGTGGAACAGACTTCCATATTTTGTTGTGGAAGTTGATAGCCTAAATAAATTTAAGGCTGAGCTGGACAGGCATTTGGAACGAATGGAGGGGTGAAATGGGAGTTTTTGTTTTGTGTTTTTGGCTGATGCTGCATAAGCTTGCTTTCTTGCATCATATGCCTCAACTAATGCTAAAGGTAAGGGGTTGCCCTCAGATTAGGAGGAGAATTCTCCACTGGCACAGTTACTGTACTTTTGGATCAGAAATCCTGTGATGAAACTACTCGTTTCAGTCGGTCCTATTTCCTTTATTATTGTAGACAATCTCTGAATCATAAGCAGCAAAGCCAAGGCTGAACATTTCTCAGTTTCGCAGTCTTAGTTTTACCCGTTCACTTCAGTAGTCAGAATTTGTTTACAAACAATCGTTTGAGGTTTAAATTGCTGTCAGGCTTCAGCAACAAATAGATGAACTAGACAAATTATTACCAATAATATATTTTCAGGTTCTGTGGTGATCTGTGGAGTGACCAAGCTGCTGCCTGGCATGCCATATTAATTTCAGCATCTTTATATGAAGCAATTTCAGGTGATCGTTCAGTATTAGCTGATAATGAAAGGTAATACCAGGTAGGTATACTGCCTGAGAAGACGAAAAGCTGCTCCATACATACTGACAATAATCGGCATTTGGTTATGTTTCAAATTTCTGAAAAATGATTACATTTCAATTAACGATTAAAAGTTGATTAAATGATGATTATATCTTACGAAATATTAGTTATTAACTTCTTTAACACGGATTAAATAACAGGATTTCACTGCTGGTGTATCTTAAAAAAACCCATTTGCAACTTGTTTCAACTATTTGCTTCTAAAAGCCGGGATACAATTGCATTACTTAAAGATAAGCCGAAGGATATAACAAAACATGCTAGTACGAAACAAAAGTTTAAATAATAATATGATACAGACGACTGCTAAAACAAACTACGCAAAAAAATGAGAAATACATTACTGAGAAGCTGGACACATGTACAGTCACTAAAGAAAAAAAAATGTTAGACCTCTGTAATGTCAGAATAATTTATTATGTTTTGTACCCGCACCTTTCAAGCATGCAGTAAATATTTGTTGCTTGTTTCCTACTTATCACGAGCAAGCGTTCCACGGAACCCTCTGGCAACATCCAGAGGGTTCCGTGGCACAAGTTTTAAAGAAGTAGTAGACAGGATAATGTTTAATTAGACCACTACTTACGTGAAAGTTTCCCTTTAAGTTTAGCTAAAACATCATCCATAAGTAGCTTAAATGTTACTGACAAACATTTTCCTCAGTTAATTTATATTGTGCAATGTGGGTACCATTTTTACTCATACAATCTTTTATCAGGTAGCTTGGTGTACCGACGAGCTATTGGACAAGTGGTGTTCATTCAGTTCATAGCTTCCTATATTCTGTAATAAAACGTGATTTTATAAATTTTGGCTGTCATATATGTTACAGAATATGTCACCGCCAATTTTATAAAAGGTCAGCCAGTTACTTTTAATTTTATTTTCAAAAAGTGAGTATTCATACATTTTTTCAGTCATAAACGTGAACTCTGAGCGGATGTTGGGTAATTGAGGCACGTGTTCAAACTGCATTGGAAAAAAGAGGTGGAATCATAAAATAATAATTCAGAAGAAAAGTGTCCATGGAAATATCTGTAAATGATGCATACAACAGAAACTGAGCGCCTGTGGAAGAGTTGGTTTGTGAGTTGGAAATCATTAACACGACTCTTTCGGATAGAATTTTACAGTTTTCGGGGTTGACAATAGAAGTTTGCTTAGGCAAAACTCCGAATACCGGAATACTATTCGAAGTAAGGGCTGATTTGGAAAGAGCGAATAGTGTTCCTTAAGGCATGGTAATGAAAGAAATAATCTTTTGCATTTTATTGTATATGAGGGTGTACTATTCGTGTATAATCCATATACGACGCAGATACAATGCATTCCGGCATGTGTAATACCGGACAGGGTCTGAATGGGCAAGGATTAATCCACAAATTGAGAAACGAACACAATTAAAAAAAAAAACCCTTTCCAAGGATGTCAGGAGCGCCAAACTTTGGTATTTATCTAATTATATTTATTTACATGAAAGCGAAGGATATGACGTCAACTGTACATTTTCGTTATTCAGTGTGATTTTGAACACCTGCTACGCCAAAGAATCGAGGCTTCCTATAAACATGGAAGGGATAAAATATGGAAACTTAAGCTCAACAAACCAATACGGCTTCAGGAAGGGCTGTGTCCACTGCTGACGCTCTGGAGAGTATTGTAACAGCAACTACCAACTCAGCCCATAAATATTTCCATGTCATATCCATAGATTTCACCAGGGCGTTTGACTCCTTGACATTGTCCTTCTACACATGGATCTGCTAGGGATAATATATCAAGCCTATGCAAATGACTTGATCCTTTTCCTGGAAGCAGACACAAGAGCCAACTTGAGGCCGCAGCCAACAGAGCCCTAACAAGCTACAGGAATGGTCCAGCTATAACCATTTCTCCATATCACCTTCGAAAACCAACTCAATACTCATTAAGTTGAACCTAAACCTGGCGCACCACCGCAAATCAAATTTCATGGGATTACAATAAAACTAACAATCCAGATTAAGTATTTAGGAATCATACTGGACAGAAACTTTTCCTTCAGCCCGCAACTCGAATTTATTCAGAAGAAAATAAGAAACTACACGGCGTTGGTGGCGAGAATCTCAAGGCGCGACTGGGGCCTTAAACGCAGCACCCTTCTCTTATTTTAAGGCATAAGTGATCGCAGGCGATCTTCCTACCTTCGATCACTTATGCCTCAGGGATCTGGATGAATAAAGCAAAAACCATGGTGAATAAAAGGAAGCTGGACACCATCGAGCGGCTAAATGACTAGAAGAACAGTGGTATACGACACTAAACGATCCAAGACCCACACACTTTTAAATCTCTGGCATTTACAGCTTACTGTAACACATTTCAACGTAAACTACGCAGTGATGGCGGAAATCCCTGGTGCCGCTTGACTCTAAACACACTTACACACAGCGAGATTGAAGTATTCCGATGTGGACTCCTCTAGAACCTCTCCAAAGAGAAACTTATTCCAAATATTAACAAAGTCTACAAGAAATCGCCACTATGGTTCTCTTCCGGCCTACACGTCACATTTCTCAAAGCGGGTCATGGCCCCATAAAAGGGAAGCTTATTGATCTTGGCATCTTGAATGACCCATTACGTACATGTGGACTACCAGAGACATGGATATATCTCATGTATATCTGCATCATATATGAAGATCTTCTATGCAGGCTCATAACAAAAATTCTATACCTCCCGAAGATGTCTTCTCGACTCACAGGAGGAGTACACTGCTTTCACCTGTTTTTCCAAAGAGCTCTTTAACCGACGAAGATACCCTAGACCACTGACCTGAGATCACACCTATAACTTAATCTGACTACACCAAGTATGATTAATAATCCAAGAACTATAGGAATCCTGGCCACCAAATTTGACCACTGTATCAACACACACCCAGTACAGCCATTGGACCTGACTACCCCCAATGGACTGGACACCTCTATTAGATTTGACATTCCACCGAAATTGACTTTAAAGTGTTTGAAGACACCCCGCGCTGAATGGTGATCGAAACTGTGCTCCCTTGCACAGTTACTTTCAACCTATATCCCCTTCCCCAATTCTTTTCCGGATGGAGTTATCTTCCATTGTATCTTGGGGATGCCTTGCTCTTCATCCCCCATATTTTCAACCTGTTCCCACTCTACCTTTTTTTTTGTCTTCGTCCAGAAAGCTCAGGCGACCCTGGCAGAGATCAGCCAGAGAATAATGGGCAACCAGGCTACCTGAAAGCAGTGTGCGCGCGGGCAACGCTGCAACCAAATTCCAGGTCTTAACCCAACATAATACGACACATTCAACATACTGATTTAGTCCTTTCCTGGCATTTACAGTAGTATTTACTGCATTTCTTCACAACATACATACGGCGCAGATGTGGGAAAAAACCACAAGTGACGCCTCACCCTAACACTATGCATAACTAATTTTATGTCTTCAATTTTTAAACGCTGATTGACAACAGCACCTTCACAATTTTTAAGACATCTTGACGACTTTAGTAATAAAAATAAACTATCAGTTATACACACTGATTTATTTATTTTAATCAGGAATAATTTTTTAAGTCAGTATTGCCTCACCACCAAACAGCATATTCACTGAAGAGCTACGCTAGCACTAAAACGCATACAAAATTAGTTACCAAACTTGATGTATAGATTTCCCAACACAGGGGCTAGTTCTGAAAAACAGTTTTAAATTTAATATACATTTAAAGGATAACCTAGCGTGGAAATGAATTTAACATAAGTTCTTTTCAGTGAACAGATAACTATTTGAAGGCGTTTCGATTGAGGCTAACTCCAACCCATGGAAGTGGTCGTCCGTCAGCATCACAAAAAAGTAATTAAAATAAGTGATGAGCAGCAGAGGAGCAACGACTACGAGCAAGATCAAATCCGTTGAGATTATCTAATGGTGGCCATACATATTGAATGACTGATATTCCCTGGACAGGTACGGAAAAGGGATAAAGGTGGGCCACTACCTGTTCCTTAATAAAAAAACAACAACTTCATCAATTAGGACAACAAGAGTATCAAAACCGTTGCAATTTCGGCCAGTAGATGATTGACAAGGTTATGCAGGATCCAAAATGGCTATAAAACGTATTATGGGTAATGAAGTCACTTTTATCTAGACAGAGCTGCAGCAGGCACAAATTGTAGAAGTTGGACAACAGAAAACCCTGAAGTTCGTGTTATGATATCATTCCATCCATTACAAGGCGCACCATAATTTTGGTCTCTCTTTGAAACCGTTAACAATCGTGGACATTTTGAACCATAATCTCTGGATTAGCTGCTTTGGTCCGCAGCGCAGCTATTCCAGAGATTAATGAACATGGTTTATATGGAAGCATAATTTGTATGAAGGACGATGCTATACAGCATAGTGGCAATAATAGCCAACAACTCCTATGGAAAATCTTCAGGGAAAAAGGAATCATTAGTCACCATTTTCCACATACGTGGCCTGCAAGGTAGCTCGACCTAACCCCAGAAGACCCTTGGTTGTGGGATATCCGCTACATCATGTGTACCCAGAGCTATTTTAGATTTGAAGAAAACGCAGTCGGTTGGGAGATAGTGCAGGTTCCATGGGAAATTTTAAAAGGCATAACGCTTCGGCTTGATTTACTTATTAGAAAATAATGGTTGATACACAGATTTGATTGTCAGTAGCAAATGGAGGAAAAAGTTACCTTTCTGCTACAGTTGTATCAATGTATGGCGGTAATATTTCGATTTATATTGTTGAAATAAAATCATCCCACACACGACCTATAGATTTCGTCCAAGTTTGCTCGGAGTCCACGAATAAGTGTGCACATTATTGGGGATTGTCAGGCGTGTCTGTTTGCTTACGGGATGTTGATCGTTTGCGCCTGTCTATTACTGGGTTTCTCCGCCCCCTTTTTTTTGGGAAAATTGGCCTGCCGTTGTCCATACACCCACCGGTATTGTGTAAGAACTATTCTTACATATATATTAGGAATTTAAAATTTACCATATTTTTGGAAAATATCTAATGTTTAAAACAGCCAAGCACTCAGCAGATTTGCTTGCACTGTGTACATTCAAAACGGACTGGATTAGCGTAGCAGCAGGAGGGGCGCTGACCGAACTGTAATACAATGGGTAGGCCAGTTTTTATGCGGCTCTTGTTTACCGAAAAAGGGCTGTGGGCAACTTACGGCAGCAGGGGACAAAAGAACGCCCACACCCTAGAACGGTTTCGAACTCCATCCAAAGGAAAGACTCAGAGATCAGAGAGCACACCGGTTTTGAGTGATACACAAAGTACAGACGGGCTGACTCAGAAGGCACTCAACAATTTCAGTGGCGGTATCTTGAAAGGAAGCGTGACGGAAGAGGTAAGTGGTAGCGGACATCCCAGATAAAATTCTAGTGATGATGTAGGGCTCGGATGCTCTCATCACAAAGAAGGCAGTTTGACCTACCAGAATCTGGTTAAAAACAAAGGAATAAGAAATGAGCGAATGAAAAAGAAGAGAGTGATGGAGGATTACCAAATGATTGGGCGAAAAATAAGGGAGAGCTTGAAACAAAAAGGTGATGTAGAGAGAAGAAGGTGATGTAGAGAGCCCAAGAGTCAGAGTCCCGAAACCTGGAAAGGAAAAGGTCTGGAGGAGAATCTCGGGGAGAGGCGCGTGAGAGTGGCAGAAAGATATTTTGGGAGTGCGAGAAACGCATACGGAAAGTCCGATCATGATAGTGTAGTGGGTAAAGGTAATAGTGAAAGGCAGAATGACCTGGAAAAAGTCCTGAGTGTGGGAAGATCGACGTGGAGGCAGAAAAGAGCCGTAAGCCTAGCAGATCAGGGAAGAAATCGGAGGAAGACCTGAAGGATCGGAAACTCACCCAGGTGGTAGAAAAAAAGATACCAAGTAAGTCAGTTTAGTGAATTTTACTAACGAGAACGGTGTTGTAAAGAAATCCATAGGAAAAAATTGGACAGGACAGTTTGAGAAGTATTGGAATGTGATGACTACTATATTGTAAGGATAGGAATAAGATATAATAGAAATAGAGAGAGAGAAAGAGAGTGAGTGAATGTTACTCATCTGTGATTAGAGATATTGATAAGAAACTTAAAGAAAAGAATTGATTTCATGAATTGTCTAATTGCTATTAGCGGAGTGAATTGTATTCAGTAGAAATTTCTCCTTAGAATATGTAAGAGAGAGTGAAAAATTATTGGAGTTATTCAGTTTATGTTGGAAAGGAGATATATATATATATATATATGACCATATAAAAGTGTATAGGATAGAATATTTAAGATTTTGTATTGAAAACATAGTGGAAGTTTATGAATTGCTTAAGAAGATTGATTAAGTGAGGACACCATTTCATGTATAATAATAATTACTGTGTTGTAAAAAATATCATGAATAATTTAGAATGTGTAAATAATTGTTGTACAAATCGTAAATAAATCCTTGTTATGTTAATACCCCTTGTTTCGTCTTAACAGACTGACACCTCAGAGCTATAATTAGTAGTACGAACTATCCAAGCTAAGGAAGCTAGAATAAAGAGAAAAGTAATAAAATAAAGTCCTCAGTACTTGGATCTTCTGATGAACAAACAGGATAAAATTAATGGAAATAATATATTATGCAGCAGGTAGCATGTGGGCCTTGGAAGGGAAGTGAGGACCCCCTGTTTAAAGGAATAAAGAAATAAAAACAACAGCTTTTGTGGTCCCAAGGTAAAAGGGGGAAAGAAATAAGCGAGGGATAGAAAATATATATATACAAATAAATATATATTTCGAAATAAAAACAGATGAGAGAGAATATAAATCATTCATTTCCCTCCCCCCACAATTGTCGAGCCATAGCCGGGATAAGAAAACCCCGTTCCCACAATTGGCGAGCCAGTTTGTTTTTTTATATAAAGTTAATTAATCTTGTTTTCCCCCCTCCCACAATTGCACTACCTCCAGTGGGTGGGGGATCTGTGCAAAAAAAGCACATACAGATGATAACAACAGGATACACAATACTCATAACTCCAAACACTAACTTTTACAGAGTTTCTATTGACACAGAGGACAAAGGTGGAGATGGGCACCCCAACACTGGAATACACACACACGAATTTATACCCTTAGGATAGATATATTTGAGAATGTATATAAATTAATTGTATATTTTGGAATTGTACATGTGTGTGTGTGTGTGTAAATAAATGAAATGCCGATGTCCATATCCTCCTCTGCATGAATTTCCAGAATTCTCTCTCTCAGAACTTATTTGCTTTACTGGCTGATGTACAGTGATTTTATCTAGCGGTATTGTCAGAGGTGTTTTTTTCGAATGAGTTTGAGTTGCATGTTGTTGGGTGTAGAGAACTGATCTTGCCCAGTCAGATATTGAGATGCTTAGCGGAACTGAACAGTTAGTTTTTACTATTATGGAGCGTTGCTTGGGTACAACTGAAGCATAAGAGGTCGATTTATTATAAACTAAAACTGTCATTTTGCTTCTTGGTATGGCACCTTGCAAATAGAACCCTGACACCTTGTGAAATAAAAAATAATAAGTGGAAGGTTTCTATTTGCCCGATTTGAATAAGCTTTGGGATGGCTACAGAAATAATTTTATTGAAGCCAAATGCAAAATTTCATGAAAAGCAGTTCACTGGGAGTCGAGCTGTTAAAAGCGGACGGACGGAAATAGTGAGGCCAATAGGCGTTTTATGCATATGTCAACGAGCCTAAAAAGGGCCGCACAATTCCCCAAACCTGCGCAGTAAGGTCATATTCAAACACTACAACGTTTTATACAATGCCTGAGCCTTCAAATGACTATAAGTGCGCAACAGAAATGGATGACGAAGACGACAACAGATTAATAAAAGCAAGAACGAAACGGTTTTTCACTTGCATAAATAAAAGTTACACTTACAATACTCAAAAACTAAAATCAAGAATTGTTCTTACATCAGTTAACATTGTCACAATTAGATGAGGGGTGGAAGTATACTCTAGTCAAGGGTTTCATTCCTCGCACCGTTCCATATTTCTATTCAGCTAAGGTTATTTTAACTAAGATTCTTGTAATAGCTTCCTTTCCATTAGAAGTACTACAATGACAATATTTTTTTTCTCTCTCTCTCTCTCTCTCTCTCTCTCTCTATTAGCCTCAACAGCGCACGTGGGCGAAAGTACACTGCGGCTGGATCCCCTCATAAGGCATGATTATATTCGTACTGTTGGTTCTCTTTCATTTGTTAGGTGAAAGTAAACCAATAGTACGAATATAATCCTACATTCCTGCCTCGTTATGTTCGGGTACAAATGAAATTTAGAGAAGTGCACCGCTGTAAGTGCTGCTATCTTTCACTTTCTCATCCGGCCAGCGGATTTGAGTCTAATTCATACGCCCCATGCAACGAAAAGATTGGAAACGCGCTGCTTCTGGGACATAATTTCCCGAATATTTTCCATTCGCCCCTCCTTGGAGGTGAATGTGTATACTCGGACATTCTTCAGGAATGCTTGTTGCTATAGGCTTAATGTATCTTATGTGGTTTTTCTGAACGTGAAGTTGCTTTTCAGTTACAGCAGAACTCAATTTCTGAACCGCCATTTGAGGAAAAAACGATCAGCAATCATTTTAAACAAATCACGCTGTTGAAATGCAATAATCTCACATTTAGGCACAGAAAACACAAAAATAAATGAAATTTCTCTAGTACAACAGCATACTAGTTTTGAATAACGTTAATAGATCAAAAATACTTAATCCACTTAGCACGTATAGTTCCGTAACGTAAAAGATTTACACGCATATTACTGCGGCTTTACAGCGTGATAAAATCATACACAATGAGCTCAAATAAGGACGTTGAGATAAAAAGAGCGTATATCTCTTCAGCACTTTTATTCAATTTCTAGCCTTTGAACTAATCACCGCACACGATCTATGAGCACAAGTATCTCGAAATATTACGCTTTAAATTTGGCAAGTGAGAAAAGGAGCCAAAACCATTTTTGACAAGATCAGTCCTCCGAGAACGCTTTACTGCTGCTTTATGAAATTCATGAGAAACATCTTGAGCCCTGTGAAAAATATTAAAGGAATTCTATTGACAGAAATTTGATGGACCGCCAAGAGAGAG
Source organism: Mastigoproctus giganteus (assembly GCF_048544385.1). Classification (NCBI taxonomy): domain Eukaryota; kingdom Metazoa; phylum Arthropoda; class Arachnida; order Uropygi; family Thelyphonidae; genus Mastigoproctus; species Mastigoproctus giganteus. Next base: position 143,496,010 of record NC_143577.1, read on the forward strand.
AGAGGAAATAGTTCCTCTACTTCCAAGGATATTAGGTTTTCTGGAATACCACAAACACGATCAGATAGTTGTTTAAAGTTGATGGGCTTCTGCTTGGAACAATACACAGGGTTTCCTATATATTAGTTAATAATATAAATTAAAGTCCGGATCTTTTAGCTGAACATGTAACGGTAAGAATTTACTCTTTCTCTTATAATAATAAGATTCTTTATTAACATAAATTTTATACACTAGTGATTCCTTACACAGAAAGCCAGAGGAATCTTACATTTAGTTGTTCATACAAGTGATTTTGATTTATAAAAAAAAATAAATAATAATAACAACTAAATAATAATTAATAGATCAAAGCAAAGATAATAGTCAAAATGTAAAAATGAATGAAGTAGTAATTACAGCGAAAAAGGACTACAAGTTGAGCAGAACATGAAATGACATCGGCTAACTAAGATCGGCACTTACATAAATGTCCTTTACAAACCGCAAGATGGGACAAGATGCCATCTCGATATGCCTTGTCTATATTCCACAGGTCGATGTCGATGTTGAGCGAGTTGAGAGTGTCCAGAGTCACATTAGGGAAGTGTCTCCTGAAATTCTGTAACCGCTGGAGCCTTGAGCATAAGGAGGGAGTACTATGGAGATGTCTGCCTGGCAAACGCCAACCAACCGTGTTCCAGATGTTGATGTGATCCTGCTTAGCTGAGCACAGATGAAGGAATGACTTTATTTTTAGCACATGGGCTCTGTGGACTATGGGCGTATATTGCAGGTTGCAGCAGAGAGTAGATTTAGATGTTGTGTAGATTTGGTGCGACCACAAGTTGGCCCACTTCAGCACCCAGAATTCGAGGCCCCATAGTTTCCTGAGGCTGGTGGGTGGTGCCGCCGACCAAATTTCCACGGCATAGGAGAGTACACTACAGAAGTAAGTTGTGAGGTACTTCTTGATTATTTTCTTATTGTGCGTTTTGCACAGATCAATTTTCATTCCCTAGAACGCTCTCAGGGCTTTGGAATACTGAGCTTGGATTTGTTTTTTATAGGTGAGATTGGCATCAAGGATTACTCCTAGGAAATTGACACTATCTGTGGGAGTCAGGACATTTCCTGCCAATACCGGAAGTAGAGAAGATGCAGTATCAGTAGAAGTCATCGGACTTGGCGTAAAGATGAGATAGTTTGACTTCTCTGGATTGACTGACATGCCAAAAAATTTAGCATACTTATAGAATGCATTTAGGTAGCTGTTTAAAGATCCAGAGGCGGTTTGTCTTTCTTGTCAAGGACCCACATTGCGTTTGCATGGCAAGTAGCAAACAATATCATCAGCATACGATAGGAACGCTGGAATTTGATCCATTAGTGGAACGAATATTGCTGCAAATAACAAGGCTGAGAGACAACCACCTTGTGGGATCCCTACTTCGACGCTTTTAGTGACTGTAATGCTATCGCCTTTGAAGTGAAGCATTCTCCTAGATAGCAAATTAATGAGGATCTCGAGCATCTTTCCGGATATCCCGTAGAATCTCTCAAGCAAGGCAAGAAGGGGTGTTATTTGGACTGAGTCGAAAGCAGATTTCATGTCCAGAAAAATGGTGTGAAGATCTTTGTTGTCATTCCAGGCCTGAAGTATTTTCTATTGTATAATACTGAATGATGATACTGAATGAATAATACTGAATAGTGATAATACTGAAGAATTATCTATTTAAGATCACAAAGCGCTTAAAATCAATCAGAATATTAATCTTAAGATAGGATATATGGACTTTGGATCCTCTTGCTTAACGATCAAAACTGCAAACTTTTCTTTATAAGGTATAATGGGGCCATGAATTAAAATATTAAATATTTTAATATGTTTGTCTTTATTTATTTACACTTGGTTCTGACAAAGATATCACAACTTCCTTTTAGATAAAGCAAAAACACAAACTGTGATAACGATTCCAAAATTGTACATTTTCGAGCTGAAAACAGAATAAAAAAAAAAAAAAACTTTAGAAAAACACACAGTTTGTTAAAACATGTGACTGTTCTATAAATTTAAAATGAGCACTGTATATATATGTTTTATGACCACCACCACCACCAACCATAAAACCACTTAGGAAGATTTACTTAAACTTCTATCTTCGGGTTATGTCAACACGACATCTAGCTTTTCTTGTAGATCATAATAGAGAACGTCAGTCTTCGCGACATTTTAAACTGACGCAGAGCGCATCTTCATAATGGTCGTTTCTTCTCAGTATTTTGAATTTTTACTTTCCTTCATGAAATCGTTGTAATAATGTAATTTAATTAGAATGTCACTCACTTCTTTCTCGGCGCTGAAAGGGTTTGGACATTCATTTGGAGTTTAAGTGGATATCACAATACTTTGAACAGATTTTTCCAAGTGCTTAAGATGTTACTGTCACGTTACCCTCAACGAATACAACAAACTAGCATGAAATAAGGGTTTTCCATCAGTGTAGGAAAAACTCCAAAGAGGAACGGTTAGAAATCCGGTAATTATTGTTGTCATGATAATCATGACAACAATAATAAAACTATAACACATTTTTTTTTTTTTAAATAGCAGTCTTTACTGGAATCATAACACGCGACGTAAAATGTAGTCTACTCTTTCGAAATCGTCTTCGTAGTACAAAAAAATCCAAAATATCATACTAATAATTTATAACTTATGTTCACGGGTATTTTAGGAAATTTTCCATACGCATCATTTCGCTCAGCTAATATATGAATAATTTCCTCTTCTTCACCAAATTATCTGACTCTGCAAACATTAAAATGAAATACTTGAAAAATGGCAATTGATCGTAGCAGTGCAATGGCCACTTTAAAACTTTGTTATACTATGTGTTCATTGTCGGAATTAATTCACTCTTTAGCATTATTTTTCAGCATTCAGCAGTTCATTATCCAGTGCCAGAATTTTATAAGTTTCGGGAAATGGTTGTTTTCTTATTTTTATCGCAGAGTTTGTAAATTTTATTTTGTTACACCGCAGATATTTTTCAGTCTTATCGTAAAATTTAAATTTGAACGGTCCATAATCAGCAGTCGTCCCACTGGGACTTGTACGAATGATCGATTAGCCTCGCATACGGGAGTGAGAACGTTAATAATTCAGTAAAACCAACCGTTTTATATTATGAAATAAAATACATAACCTTGTATTAATTGCATCGGTAATTTTACGTAAAATATTCGCAGTGAACAAATCGAAGAGTTCGAATTTGTTCAATTCGCATTGAACAAATCCAGTAACAATTCCTATAGAAAATTCCAAAATTGTCCTAACTTCAACATTGTATACACACTGCGAAAAGTCTAAAGAACGATTAGCTAAACTAGAATAAATAACTCTGTTAAATTTCCTTTGATATATTAATCATAACAGAACCATAAATCATAGTAAAGAACTAATTCTCGGAGTACTAAAACTGGAAAATTATAATTTCTTTACGAGATTTACAAAGGGTAAGAAGGAAAGAAGACTAATCATTAACATTTAGAATAAATTCAGGATTATAGATGTTGTGGAATGTTCTACCTCAAGTTTAGATGCATTATACTTGCAAGAAAACACATATTGTCAAAAACGCCGCCTTCTAAATCCCAAATGGAAACTAAGTACGTGGATAAACAACGAATTATGGCTGTGACATCCGATTCCATCCTTCAGGCTGATGGGAAATTCCTAAGCTTATAGATGGTTACAATTTAATATCCTAATATACGAGAGATTATCTCTCTTTTTTTTTTAAATTTACCATATACGTTTGCTATATCAGATGAATGCAGATACATCCAGTATTTATTAAAGTGCGATAATAAAAAACATTATTACATAATAATAAACCATAGAACCATAAAAAAATGAAGTACAATTTTCCTAATCAGGATCGACAGAAGTTGTATTAATAGCGACTGTATTTTAATAATGCAATTACAAAATTATATTGTATAAATACTTGTGTAAAGATAGTAGCTGATTAGTAAATGGCATCATGGAGGCACGTCAGCTGTGGAACAAATAGCATAGTAAATACCACAGATGCAAAACAAAAATGAAATAAACAAGAACAGTCATGGAAACGTAGGGCTCTCGTGTAACCAGAACAGGCTAAAGACCAATGAGAATCAGATTAGCAGTAACTAAGTCTCATCCTGTTTTTTTTTTTTGCAGTTTACGCTCTGGTTTTCCTGCATCAGCTTCAAAATTTTCCCTTCGCCATCTTCTTGGTCTGCCGCTGATTTCTCGTCCGGATGGGTTATAACGGAGCCAGTGAAATTTTAAGACATAGGCACTCCCCTATTATTTCGGCACGAGCTTTCTATTTCATCCGTATGTAACCATTCATTCGGTAATTTCTTCTGTCTTTCTCTTATGTCTGCTTGCTTGCTTGTTTTTTAATCCATTCTGGTAGGAACTAACTAGGTTATTCTGATAGATCGAAAACAAACAGACACCTGCTTACTTAGTAGCAGAGAAAGCTTATTGCAAGAAAAATCGCAAGTCCAAGAGAGCCCTAATACTGCTACTGAATTGTAGAGACAGTGATTTGCTCGCAGCGGGTTCGTGTTTTTCGTCGTTAGCGCTTACTATTGAAAATGAATGCGGTACTTTTCCTAGTTTATTTGTGTTTATGCTACATCATTGTGCTTTTGGATGTGTTTGTTCTGATAAAACGTACGCAAACACATCTCGAAGCAAGCAACCAATAGGTGTTTGTGTGCATGCTCCCAAGATATATTGTGATATAATTTTCAGCTGCGCTCTGATTAAAAATCCGATTTGTGAGTTGTGTAATGTGCTATCTGGTGTGTCTTTCCTGTTAATAATAATTTAAAAAGTTAATTAGTAAATCATAATAATGCTGAAAATAAACTGCAAATTTCCTAATGAAATGCAAAAACACTATCCATTGGAAAACAAAAACTGTCGATAAAAGAGAAAGCAGGTTTATACAGTATACAGCTCATCATCAATTAAAAAAAATACTAATAAAATAAAAATAATAATAGTATATTGAGATAAAGGCATATCATTGTTACTGAAGAAACGACTATTACATATCACAAAGTTCTCCAGGATTTTATCTTTAAAACATTGGATTGTACTTCTGAACTAAGGTCTAGTCCTTAGTTCAGTCCCAACGATGGTTTAATTTGTTAATCCTTCCCCGTGGTTTTCGTTCCGTGGTTAGATCGCTTCATTATCGAAAATATCCCCACAAGGATACCGAGGTAGCAAATGGAAAACGGAAGTAACCATATAATTATATAATGTATTATAAAAGTATATAATTCTTAAATGTATTGATTTAAATATAGATCAAATGAAAACACGAAAATGTCAATTATAATTATATATTCATACAAATAAGATGAAAGCATGGATAATACGAAACAAATAAGACAAGCAGTGATGGAAACGTTTTTTTTTTAAATCTAAATTCCAATGATAAACAACTTGAAAATAACAAGGAGCCACACTAAATTTGCTACCCATAAGCCATTTGTCATTGATCTTTATCAACTGTCGTCTTCGCATTATCTTCGAATGTCATACGACATTCGAAGAATGTCGTATGACATTCGAAGTGTGGAAATTATTTGTGGAAATCGGAAACTCCGATGTAGATTCCCATTAATTTCAATAGGATTACACCCACTGCTTAAAGCTTTAACTTTCATGTTATCAACACATAAATACTTCTACTTCTCCAAGATCAGCAGGATACTTATGTTCGAGTGTAACACCAGGATCCAATTTTCAATATTGAAGTTCTAAAAACATTCTCTATACTTCAAGAAACTGTATTTCCAGCAACGCCAAAATACCTTTTTTTTGTGCTAACCTTTTTTTTTTGCTAATCAAGCACATAAATGAAAATTTAAATATAATTTGTCCTTCCCCCTTGTTAGAGTTCGTAAATTTTATATTTAAAAATTGCCAAAACAACAAACCTCAATCTACGAACAGTACACATCTGAGTACCCCCTACCCTTCGCATATTTATTTCAGATTATTTATCGAGCATTATTTCCTTGAAGCACGCCATTCTTTCATATATGAACTTCGTAAAAACTGAAATTCAAGATATCCATGCATTTAGTAACCAGTCCAGAATTTTTAAGATTATATTTTTTCTAAACTTTCCTGATCTGCTGAAAATTCAACTTCGTCTGTTCTTTTTGATCTCAGCAAATGAGACTTTTTTTTTTCAGTAGTGGTTTTCTGACCCGTACTTCTATTATGGAAGCTCAGGCTACGTTTTTATTCTGAACCACTTTTCATGTCTTATTAACTGTAACTTTAATTAGTTTCTTAGTATTTATGGGTATTATAGCTTCCACAGTCCCAAATTACCCTTCATCTGTTTATAATTGCCATCACAATTCTTCTAGCCTTGCGTGTTTAGCTTAGTTTTTGTTCTTGGATAAAGTTACTTTACAATTACTCTCATCGCAAATCATTCTTCGCTTTTTATAATATTTTATTAGAAGTGAGGTAATATTCGTTCTTTGGTAGACGCCTTTTGTTGTACTAACTTATGTAATTTAATTCCTTACTGGGTGAAACGTAGTTCTGCGCGCAGAGTTATAATTAGATTACCTCAGTCAAGAAACTTGCACAGGCTGTTATTTATCAAGACTTTGTTCTCTTTCTTAGATAGTTATAAGTAATCTTACTTTGGTCTGGTTGTTCAAATTCTCTAAGGAGGTATTTTAAGGGAGAAACATGATAGTAATATTTGCCTTTGAAGACATAAAACTCGTAGTTAAAGATGAAGAGTATCATTTGGCAAATGCTGTCATAAAAATGTAAAAAGTCATGTAATTTTGGCAGTGACGACTGTTTTACGAGAAACAATCTCTAGCCAGTTTAGAGAATTCGAAGATGCAGTTATTGTATCGCTTTTTTGTTCTTATTTGTCACTGCGTCATTCATGTAATATGCTAACACTAGTAATGTCGACTAAATTATGTAAAATGGATTAAAGAATTTATCCAGCCTTTCACATAAAGCCTCCTGCTGCAGAAAGTATTTAGAGAGAGAGAGAGAGAGAGAGAGAGAGAGAGAGAGAGAGAGAGAGAGAGAGAGAGGTGTCTCTTTAAGGAGGAATGAATGATACTCGGGAGGAAATTCCAAAAAAATATGGATTATTTTTAACGCAAAAGTAAATGTGCCATTTCAGCTATTAAGAATGAAAAGTACAGTGCTCTAATACGACCCATGAGTGTAGGTCGCGCAAATGACATCTGCACAAATTACAACTCATATATCTTACTTTAATTTCAAGATTTGCATTACCAGCTCACATCTTGAAATTATGGAAGTGAGCACTTTTTCTTACGTTATAACAACTTAAAATTCGTATTATGTTTTCTAAGAAATAATACAAAAACAGCCTTTTCGTGGTATGATCCTCTACAACTTCTTCAATGACCTGTTGTTGTTTTTGTGCTCACAAACAAATCTGTAAGTGAAAACAGAGGTAACACCAAGCAACTAAAGAAGTAGCAGAGGAATGACAACACGGAATGTGTGTTTTTGTGTTATTTCTTCAGATAATCAAATACAGATTACTGAAAAACAGTGGCACTCAGAGATACAGGGGAAAGAATTTAATTTGGTGAATACTGTGTGTTCTGGACAGATAAGGTAGGATTGACGGAGGGGTGGATCAAAAACTGCTTGAAGGTGACGAATATTTCCTGACTCAGATCAACGTAAGGCAGATTTTGAGCCAGTGTGGTGTGAAATGACTTTTGATAAAGAAAAGATGTTGCAGTATGCCGCAGGCCGAATGGCTCCGAGAAGTATGATAAAGCTAACCAAACACAGAGGACTTTTTGTCGTAGGGATAAAATCCATTACATTAAATGGGGAGTGGTGCGCTTAGGTGTTCGACAAGCTTGTCACAGGATAAAAGTGTTGCCACCAATCCCAGATTCCCGACGACCAAACAGTCATACGACAACAGCTGGGTACACAGAATATAATGCAAGTGTGCCCACATACAAACAACAGAACTGTCGCTGAATTCAGCCTCCACTTTATGCTTTTTCTTTATTCCCTCTCAAATGTCTTTGAACACATTTCGCACTCTCTGCTTTCCGTCTTCATTCACCCCAATGTGTTGCTGTTAAAAATAAAAAAAATAATAATAACCCTCTTTAAAGTGTTCAATCTACAAAGAAATCATGAATGTAAATTGAACATTGATGATAAAGAAATCATCAATGTAGAATAATTTCACTTCATCAATGAAAAATACATTGATGAAGTGGAGAAGAGACCAGTATGATTTAAAAAAACAAGCGTTACAAGAATATTCATATTTTAAAAGGAAATTGCGGAAGAGGCCTGTCCAGCTGTGGTGGTAAAATGGTCTGAAATAACACCTGGGGAAAAAACTAAAACAGGTATGTATATTTATTTTCTTAGATGAATAATGGAACCAACATTTGAAATAATGTAAGCGATTTTTTAATATTGTTTTACATTTGTTCGGTGTTTTTTTTTTTTTTGTTTTAGTCCAGGAAATTCATAAACGATGGAAAATCTCAGGAGTAGAGATTTTCCTTGGGCACTTACTTCCTTTACAAAGGTCACTTACTTGGGCACTTACTTCCTTTACAAAGGTCACTTACTTGGGCACTTACTTCCTTTACAAAGGAAGTAAGTGCCCAAGATATCTGGGACATGAAATCTGCATAGGCATTAAGTAAAAGAAAGGAAGATATACTTTTTGAAAGATTGCTGTTGGTTTGTAAAAAAAGATTGCTGTTGGGGAGTAAAAAAACAATGTTTTTTTTTTACAAACCAACAGCAATGTTCAACCGCCACAAAATGATTCCGAGGCTGAAGAGGAATTGGTGCATGATCCAAATGTTACCGTTACTGCTCCCAAACATACAAAAAAGGAACACCGAAAAGAATCTTACGAAGAAACTCTAATTAATTTGATAAAGGAGAGAAAGGCGACTGCAGAAAATGAGAAAAACCTGGACAACAAGGTATGAGGATGTTACTTTTGTACTGTTGCCTACACTGAGAACGTTGCATCCTGAATTTAAACTGAAGGCAAAAATTCTTTAAAAACAGGAGACAAATTATTAGGAGCCTTAAAAAGCATAAAAGTTTCTTAAGGCTATCTTCAAGCATAGATTGCAAGCCTATGCCACAACAGGCCCTGCAGATCCACCATGCTACTCGGTCAAGACCGTTACAAATCTAGTCACCACCACTACCAAAATCCTCGAGGCATTTGAGCACAGTTCGGAAATCACCGTTATCTATATCGACGCCCAGGCAGCATTTGATTCCATATCCGTTCAAGCGTTGCCAAGGCTACTACGTGAGTATTACCTCATTGGCGAATACGTGCTCTGGTTTATTTAATGCATTAGAACAGGACTATTATTGTTCGCGATGGCAATCTGCGCTACACCAAGACTATTACAGCTGGAGTCCCACAAGGCGGGGTCCTGTCTCGAATCTTGTTCTCGGCTGTTCTCGTGCCATTTGTGAAGGGACAAACTGATATCATCACCTTTGTTGATGACATAATACTTTTTACTCCTATCAAACCTGGATTTTTTTTTTAAAACCTGGACATTGATGTAGTCAGCAGTGTCTCCACTGCTGACTACATCAATGCGTTAATCACAAAATCTAGAACCTTAAGGCCTTTCCTCTCCAGTTTCGGCCTTCACCTCAATCCTGAGACGTCGAAAGAGTTGACTTTCTCGCTCAAACGGAACCCAACAAGGTATAATCCATCTTAAGAGGATCATCGATTTCTGCTGTCCAACAACATACCGATATTGGAGTTATTTTTGACCAAAAGCCCTCCTTTCTACCACACAGAGACCACCTGCAAATAAAGTTCTGTCGACTCCGGCGGATGCTTAAAGAACAACTTATACACGTCCATGACTAGGCTTTTGGGTGCAGGTACATTAAGATATGTGTATATGCGGTCATACTCTATGGCGTCGAAGTCTGGACTTCAAGTGCTACGACGCATCTTAGACGGATTTTCGCGAGAGTATTCTGGCTATTGAAGTGCGCCAAATGGAAATTTCCACTTCCCTTCCCTGCACTAAGGATTATGGCAGCTCTCAACATTATGGCAGCTCTCAACACCAGACGTCTTCCTACCAGCATTCACCAGAGAAGACACGCTTTTGCTGTCAAACAATCCGTTTGACAGCAAATGGATAGAGAAAAAATCCCTTTTTCTCCATCCAGCAGTTCTTCTGACAGTCGTACATTCCGAATTTTTCCCTCAGCTATCAGCAATCAGATATAACTGATCTTTAATGCTTTCCTCTTCGTAACTTTGTAATGGCATTTTTACATATTATTAAAAAATGTTTTTACAAGTTTTAAAGTTCATTTTTTACTGTTATTAGAAAATGAAAATGATAAATCAGAATACATTGACCGTAAGTATACCATATGGTAACAGTATATATATCTTTTTTAACACATTGATTGATTGTTACTATTCCACAAAGTCCGAGAGAGTACAAGCGAAGTGGCTCTAATATCCTATATCTCGTTCTCACTAACGACCCAAACTGTATCAAGAACTTGACATTGGAGAAACCAATAACAGGCAGTGACCACAATACCATAAAATGATTGTATCTAAAGAAACCTATGTTGTCAAAGGTAAAGGAGAATGCTGCAATTTTAAGAGAGGGCGACTACAATTGAATGCGATATTTCTTGGACTGGATTAATTGGAGAGACCACTATGTGCTGTCGGGAACAAATAGGTTATAAGAAATATTCAAGACATTTGTCTTCAAAGCCACAAAATGAATGATCCTTTTCTAACGAAATGTAAGATGCTAAAATGAATAATAGGAAGGCTACCAGTTTAATGAGTAAAGAAACGTGGACTGGGACATTTACAGATAATCACGTGATTCTGCTTTGTAAGATAATTATAAAAGAATATATACGGGGTAAGTTGGGAAAAAAATGCATATGATAAAGCACTAACAAAGAGAGCTAAGAAAAGGAACGGGGAGGTTCTCAAATGTGAATAAAAAAAGGAGAAAGTAAATCATGTAGATCCCTTAATTAAATATAAGGGACGGTCTATGGATAGTCCAGCAGAAATGGCTCATTTATATTTACAATCAAAAGCAAGTTCAAATTTCTGGAGAAGGTACTAAAAATAAAAATAAAAAAGTAATATTCAAAAATAAGCAATGAGCTAGTAAATTGTTATGATTAAGAAGTGCCTCTCTCTGTCTTTTCTCATATGATTAATAGAAGTGTGATAAATGTGGAGATTATTTGACAATCTCATCAATTTTCAAGAGATACCACCAATTATTGAATTTCGCAAAACAAAAAGGATCAAACTATCGAAATAAAAGCCTTTTGATGATAATGCCAATACCATCTGTAAACTTACCTTTAACCTTACTATACACTATTTTATCTTCCTTTTACTAGTGTGCCAAAAATATCTGGTGTCCCGAATCTTGATGTGGGTGCCCAGTGATCACTTAAACTAAATTAATTATTTGTGCATACATACCTCTGGCTTATCGCCGTGAAGGATTTTGCTGTATAATAAATATTACTTCAATATAGCAATAAAATTCAAAATAGCAATAAAAAATAGCAATTCAAAGCCAGCTGGACATTTTGACGATTCTTGTTTACTTCCATTGTTTGTGGAACCGATGCATTGCAAATAAAGCAATATTCATAACCCGAATAAATTTTGAGAAAGGCTTGAGTTACGAGAACTATAAAATATTAATTGATAGTCAACTACTAAAATATTGAAATTTTATTCAGCTAACTTTAACAAAAGCCAGCCAAAAGCTAAAATGAATTAAAAGAAGCAACCCAGGTTTTTTTTTCCGTTTGGGCTTACAGTAAGAAACAATTGTATCGCACTAAAATTCAGAATGTGAAGGAACTTCTTGGCCTATCACCAACGTAGTTGTTTTTTTGTGATATAACAGATTTTTAAATTGATTGTGGTATCGGCATCCTTCGGCAGCAAATTGAAATCTTGTGGAAACCTATTAAGTGTGTATTAAATCATTTTTATATAGGGCTGTACAGCTAATAACTACCTTCTGATTGAGACTTTATCAACTTTGTGTCTCCATGCTCCTGGCGCATAAGTTATGGAAACAAATAAATATGCATACAGCTTATTTAGATGCTTCCCTTTTATTCACCAATCGAGCATAGAACTCCTCGTAATGTAATTTCATATAAATATTGTTTATTTTATCTCAATAACCACTCCTAAATACTTCACCATCCTTGAATATGCAAGTGCAATCACTTTTGCTTTAATTAATTGTGGATGCCTTCTTTCACTCAATCTACCTTTGAACAACATACATTTGGACTTAGGTATCGAGATTTCTAACTTATTTTTTTCGTGTCCACTCCTGTACAATATTGAGGATAATTTTGTTTCCAGCTGATGCTTGGAATCCGCCTCCACAATAATCAATATTTCATCAGCATGTGCGGTAGCTTTTGTTATGCTGGACAAGTCCACAACAACATACCCATCACAGTATTCCATAAACCAGAACCGAAATATGAGGACATCCTTTTTTTATAAACTTCTCAATTTGTGCAAACTTTGTTCGAACTATGAGTGTTCTGTTCAAAACGCAATCCTTCACAGCGTTATACATATTCATAGCACCAATCGCCTCCAAAACACGAGGACACCATCAAGTATCGAAAGCTGACTTGAAGTTAATAAACAAAAAACAATTCCCATTACATAAGACGTAGCTTCATATACCACCTGCACTAACGTACTTAGGGCATCTTCTGTTGATATGCCCAGTAGAAAACCAAATTACATTTCAGAGACCGACCTCAGTCTTGTTACATTTCCTTCAGTCGTTTAATTGCTAACCGCTCATATAATATTCCAACAATTGATAACAGGGTAATTGGTCTATATGAACCAATAGCATTTGCAGCTCAACCAATCTCTTTCTTCAAAATCTTCAGCATGGCTCATTTCAAATATTAGAAAACGACCTTCATTCATGAAAAACCGACTTCAAAACTTGCGGTCTTTTCCAAAGAAAAATACAATTTCATTGCAAACACCTTCATCATGTCGATTCCCTTTGTTTTATTAGCTTTCATAGCCTTAATTGCATCATCCAGTTCATCCTGTGTAAACTCTGTATTCGTTTTCACGCAATATACTCATCATTCTCTGTCTTTACCGTTCTATGACAATATCTTTCAATTCTTCAGAATCTGAAAACAAATTCTTTAAGGCCTTTCCTATCGTATCATGCCAAACAATAATTTCGTCTCCTTGAATATCAATTACTGTATGACCTACTTGCTCCACTTTCGTCTTATGCACGGAACTCCCATGGGATCTGCCCTCTTTCTGTACAAAATCTTGCCAAGCTTTGATTTTGCTTTTAACTATTAGCCCATTTTATCTCCTTTAATGTCACTTTATTTACTTTTAAACCACGTAGCCACTTCCAGCGCTCAGCCTACGAAACCTTTGGAGCTGTTTCTTGGCAACCATTTCTCAGTATTATGAAGTCCTGGCTCTCCATGGAACAAATTGTTCATAATGTTTAATTCTTCTCATCGAAATTTTGGAAGCCTCTTGTAATATATTTTGAAGAATTTCCGCTTTGCTGTCTGCTTTCAAAATTAGCTATTAATGCTGTCTCATTCTATCCAATAATTTTCCCAGCTCATGGTTTTTAACGAATATCTATTTTCCCTTTCGTACATTATTACTATACACGTATTCCAAATCACATGTGAACGACCGGTAATCGCTGGTAGCCCAATGATCTCTTTTTCCAATTACATATCATATTCCTCATCGAATTACAACACATGGTCACATCTATATGCGATTCTTCCATATCGGGTACTCTGTGATGAACACAGAACTACGTAAAAGGCCAGAAAAATATGAAAATCTATTTTTTCAGTGTGTGTGCTACATTGTTTAATTATTTCTGGCCACTTTTCTACAAGAAAAGCGATCATAGGAGGTAAGCAAGCCTTTAGCCATAACCATGAGAGCATCCTTGGATTCAGGGGAAGTCCCAATGGACTGGAGATATGCAAATGTATCCCAAATTCAGAAAGTGGGATCAAAAGGCGAAATGACAAATTACAGACCTGTTAGCGTAACTTGTGTTCCAGATTATATAATGGAGTCTCTGGTTAAAGAAGCAATGCAGGACCATCTGGACGAGTACACAATTATACTGCAATCAGGGCACGGATTTCTTAAGGGGCGGTCATGTCTAACCACTCTGATAGGTTACTCTGATGAAGTGACCAAGGAAGTAGATGCCAAAAATAATTTTGATATCATATACGTGGATTTCAGGTAGGTTTTTGATACTGTTGCACATAAAATATTTCTGTATAAACTGGAACAATGTCGCATTAAGGGAAAGTTACTGCTATGGATAAAGTGATAGTTTAGTGGAAGAAGACAGATAGTGGTTATCAAATAGGCATTGTTCTTCGTAGACTAATGTCATCAGTGGAGTTCCGCAGAGTTAAGCGCTGTGCCAATCGTTGTTTTCAATATTTATTACTACTATTGACGAAAGTATACTAGGTTTAATGCCAATGTTTGCAGAAGATACAAAGATTGGCAATTAGTTAACTAGAATAACTAGGGGGGTGAGTCATAGTGCAACAAGTTTTAGGAAAATTGAGTCAACGAGCTGAGAAATGGCAATTGAAGTATTATATTAGTAGAGTTTTAGGAGTATCAGCGTATATCACCTGTAAATTGCTCAGTGTATATCACCTGTAAATTTTGTGTCTTCTAAGTCCTATTTTCTGTTTCCTGGACGAAAAAACCCGATTTTCCGGGAGAAATAAACCACGATACCCTCGCCTGAGACCGACTCACTCAGACACGTTGTGAAAAGCCTATAAAAATTTCACCCATAACTGACGGGACTACAACTCGAGTATTTTCCACCCGGTGGGGGAAGACGGCGATCCTACCAATTGTGCTACCCGAGAGGGTGCCATTTGAAGTTTAACACTGTACAAATGCACATGGGTAGCAGTAATCCCAGAGTAAATTATAAACTGTGTGGCACTACACTTAGAGTAGTGATAAATGAAAAAGAACTTGAGTTAATTGTGCAAACAGATATGAAATTCTCTGAGCAGTGCGGCCATGTGAACGAAAGTGAAAAATAACAGATATCCTGACTCGTCGCACCAGTAAGGAGGCCAAACAATCCTGTGCCGAAAAAAACAGCAAACAAAATGAATAAATAAATGGATAGAAGGATAGAAACGGGAGGTAGTAAGAATCACAATGCGGCTAGAGGTCCCAGTCAGCTTAGTACAGTTTGTAGGAAAATGCCGTATCGGTGAAATGCAAAAGAAGCCACTTCCTCCGGAGGTGTACCCATGAACCGGAGTATAACCAATCTGAGAAAGAAGTGCAGCAAGTCGCATCAAGTACAGTTACTCAGATAGTCAGGAGCCATTTGTTCTGTGAGCCGTCTTAATTAATTTACATGAAAATCATTCCACAGTGCTGAGCGAATTCATAGTAGACTTCTATTGAGAACATATGCTTCTCAATTTGTATGTTTCTGTATTTGTTGCAATCTGTGTAGAGGATTTTTTTCTTGTCAAGAAGGACAACGCAAAATTTTTAAGCATTTTAAAGGCTAAAGGCATCTTTATTCATCTCCATGGAAGATGGGTCCAAAACCCATCTTCCATGGAGATGCGGAGAATGAAGGTCTTCGTTTAATGGATATTGATAAATTATACGCTTCCAATCTTCAATACCACTGAATGTACGCCGAATCTGTAGTAAAAAGTCTAGAGTGAAAAAGCTTATAATTCATGCACCCATGGCCAGTTAATAGATACGATGTATATAAGCTTGGTGTGAACATTTCTTCATCTCTTTCTTGGTTGTACTGAGGTCTTTTCCACCCGATGTGGAAAAGACCTAAATACAAGTATTCGAACAAACGTCATTTCCACCCGATGTGGGGAGGAACACGAGTTTGCCAGATGCTGAGGCACCAATTCCAGCATCTGAATTTTTCACTTTTGATGCTAGCATTTAAGTCTAATGTAATTAGGAGGAAATCTATGTTTTAATCTATAGATTACATTTTTGGGAAACAGATAAGTGTCCAGAGGCATGTGCCCACTTCAGAATCTGAACTGCAGCAATAGGAACTGTTCTGCAAGCCTTAGAAGTTGCGAATAACATCGTTCTCTGTTTGTCATTAAGTGCACACTTCTGTGTGGAGATCCTAATTATAAAGTAAGCATTTTTTTTTTTAATCTTGACTGTTATGTTATTTACATGTGAAATAAAATTGTCTGTCATCAACTGTAATGCCCATATAGATAATCTCAGGAACCAAAGGGATAGATTTATTGTTGATTTTAACAGTTGGCGGAATTATATTACCAGGTACAAGCTAAAGGTTATGATGATTTATGCACCAACATTGAGCCATGATGATGAAGAGGTTGGAGAAATGTACATCGAATTTGAGTCTTCTAGATGAACAGAAAACCCACAGCACTATCATTATGGAGCACTTCAATGCTAAGGTCAGAAAGAGACAAAACATTGGAGAAAGGGGAACTATAGGAAATTTTGGAATTGGTGAAAGAAATGAAAAAGAGGAGAAATACTTGTGGAATTTGCAGAATCTCGAGGAATGTCAGTAATGAACACTTTTTTCAAGAAAAGGGTTACCAGAAAGTGGACATGGAAGAGCCCAAATGGATAAACAACTAATGAAATCGACTTCATCCTCACTAATAGAAGATATATTGTGAATGAGGTCACCGTCCTGAATAAGGTAAATGTTGGAAGTGATCACAGAATGGTAAGATGCACACTTGATATAGATGTAAGAAAAGAAAGGAAAAACACTGACTCGAGTAAATAATACGAAGGTCTTTCAGATAACAGAAGAGGAGAAAAGCAGTATGTACTGGACCTTAAGAACAACTTTGAGCTTCTGCAGACTTCTCAGGACCAAGATATCGACGAGGAATATTACAACTTTCTGAAACAGATAAAGAAACCTATAGGGTAAAAAGAAATCAAAAGAAGAAACATTTAGTCAAGTAACACTTGTCATGATGAACCGAAGACGACAAATGAAGAGAAAGATAAACATTGAAAATGATAAAAATTGATAAAATTGAGTATACGAGTTATGCAAAGCCATTAGAAAATGACTCAGAGAGGACATAAGATTTAATACAATAAAAAAGTAGAACAAACATTAAGGGAAAACAAAGGACTTAAATCAGCAGCCATACAGAAAGACAAATGATTCTGAAACAGAAGAATAGCGATGGTGTACTTATAAATAGCAGAGACGGCATTAATTCAAATTGCAGAAGACTACTATAAAGAATTATATAAGGAACGAGGAAATGATGCATGCAGTGGGGAAGATGGATCACAAATTTTCAACACATACGATATCCTTCCTAATGAGGTAGAAGATGTGTTTAGACTAAGGCGCATTTAGGGCTAGAGCCTCAAGCTGCGAACAAATTTAGACTATGTATATAAAGTGCTTAGCATCATAATACACAGCCATTTCTGAATAAACAGAAAATTTTTTTAAGGTGGCATCGTTTTAGGTTATATCTCATATTGTGAATACCTTCACAACGAGTTGCCATGATATTGCACTACTTCGAATAAGTAACGCTTCACCTAAGGAGAAGACTAGTGTTACTTATTCTCAGATAGGTACCACCACCCAGACAGCACTGTTTCAGGGCTATTTGGCCCTTCGTCAGTGAGTGGGTAGGTACCCACTGTTTTTGCTGTTCATAACTGTTTTTGCCATCATTGCATCACTTGGGTACCTACCCACTCACTGACGAAGGGCCAAATAGCCCTGAAACAGTGCTGTCTGGGTGGTGGTACCTATCTGAGAATAAGTAACACTAGTCTTCTCCTTAGGTGAAGCGTTACTTATTCGAAGTAGTGCAATATCATGGCAACTCGTTGTGAAGGTATTCACAATATGAGATATAACCTAAAACGATGCCACCTTAAAAATTTTCTGTTTATTCAGAAATGGCTGTGTATTATGATGCTAAGCACTTTATATACATAGTCTAAATTTGTTCGCAGCTTGAGGCTCTAGCCCTAAATGCGCCTTAGTCTAAATACATCATACACCATCAGGCATCTCTCATATTGTGGAGTTATACTTCATAACTGTTTTTGCCATCATTGCATCACTTGGGTACCTACCCACTCACTGACGAAGGGCCAAATAGCCCTGAAACAGTGCTGTCTGGGTGGTGGTACCTATCTGAGAATAAGTAACACTAGTCTTCTCCTTAGGTGAAGCGTTACTTATTCGAAGTAGTGCAATATCATGGCAACTCGTTGTGAAGGTATTCACAATATGAGATATAACCTAAAACGATGCCACCTTAAAAATTTTCTGTTTATTCAGAAATGGCTGTGTATTATGATGCTAAGCACTTTATATACATAGTAGAAGATGTGTTGAAGAAAATGAAGAATCAGAAAGTCCCGAGGGAAGATGAAGTTACTGTAGAGTTGTTAAAATTGGGAGCAACAGACATGAAACAAACTGGCAAGACTCTTTACAAAATGAATTAGAAAAGGCGTGAAGCCTAAGGATTGGAATAATGCAATCATAGTTTTGTTGCATAAGAAAGGAGATAAATCAGAAATTGGAAATTATAGACCAATTAGCTTGTTATCCCACATCTACAAGTTGTTCACAAGGGTCCTTACTAACAGATTAGAAAGAATACTTGATGAGAATCAACCAAAAGAGCAAGCTGGCTTTGGTACAGGATTCTCAACTATGGATTTACATTCATGTAATATCACAGCTAATAGAGAAAGCATAAAACATCATTATGCCCGGAATTTGTGGATTATGAAAAGGCATTTGACTCCATACAGCATAAGGCAATGTTTCGTGCTGGAATGACAAGGTATAGATACCCCATATTTTGAAGAAAATATATGAGAACCCTACCTCATTTATTAGACTAGACAAAGACAGTAGCAAATTTAAAATTGAGATAAGGGGACACAATATCTCCGAAGTTGTTTATTGTTACTCTTGAGGAAGCTTTCAGACGATTAGACTGGTCACAGAAAGGAGTCAACATGAGTGGAGAGTACCTAAACCGTTTACGATTTGCAGATGACATTGCGGTCATTAGCCACGATCCCAAAGAATTAGAGGAAAATCTTAATCGGTTATGAAGAGTTAGTAAGGATTTTGGACTAAAGATGAATATGGCTAAAACAAAAGTAATGACGAACAAGTATGCCACAGAAAAAGAGGGATATAATGATTGAAGGAACAGTAATTGAAAAAGTGGATTCAAAAACTTATCTGGAACGAGTATTTAGCTGTAATAATAATAAATATTTGGAAGTCAAGAGCATAAATTTTGGATAGATAGCATTCAGTAAATATAGTCACACACTGAGGAGCAATATCCCAATTTGTCTGAAACGTAAAATAACGAACGTATAATTTTACGTTCATTATTTCCAAGTGTAGAAAAATATGCTTCCTTCGTCTGAGATATGTATATACTCCCAGTATACAATGTATACTCCCCACCAAGCTGGCTTTGGTACAGGATTCTCAACTATGGATTTACATTCATGTAATATCACAGCTAATAGAGAAAGCAAATGAATATAAAACATCATTATGCCCGGAATATGCCCTTCCATAGGTCATGGTGGGGAGTATACAATGTATACTCCCCACCATGACTTATGGAAGTGAAACTTGGGCACCCACCAAGAGAATGGAAGAGAAGCTGAGAACAACACAGCGAAGAATGGAACGAATTATATTAAGATAAGAAGAGAAACACATGGATTACGCAGCAAACTCAAGTAAAGGACATTCTTATAACTTATCAAACTGGTAAATAAATTTGATTAATTTGAGGTATTGCTCAGAACATCAAAGGTAGATATTGTTGGGATATCGGAGGCGTGGTGTCACAGAGATATAAGGAATGCAGAACTGGAATTTGGGGAGTACAATGTGTACAGGAAGCATAGACAAGATAGGAAGGGAGGAGGGGGTTATACTATTAATTAAGAAACACAAAATCCAGGTAAGTGAAGCCAGCCCACATCGCTGGACAATGCAGTGTCGAGTCAGTTTGGTGTGACATAAGCATAGGGAGATTAAAATTGAGAGTAGGAGTGTGCTATAGGCCTAATGACTCTAATGAGTATAATAAGAAACGGTACAGGGAAATAGAGTGGGCCAGTAAATCAGAGAGCCTTATAATGGGGAATTTTAATTTCCCAGAAATTGACTGGAATTTGTGGGTTAGTCACTCACAAACTAACAAGGCTTTTGTGGGTTGGTCACACACAAACTAACAAGGCTTTTGTGGATTTATTGGATGATTGTTTTCTACATCGGCATGTTCGGGAGACAACAAGAGGGAGTAATACTCTTGATCTGATTATCAGTAGTGATTCTTCATACATTAAGAATCTGCAGATAGAGGAACCACTAGGTGGCAGTGATCACAGTGTGCTGAAGTGGGATTTACTCAAAGGGGTAACTGCCATCAGGGGTAAAGGGAAGGGTTATTGCTTTCGTAAAGGCGACTACGATGGTCTGAGACAGTATTTAAATTCTATACAGTGGGACCAACTGATGATGTTACCGACAGCAAATTCAAAATGGGAAGCATTCAAAGAACTTATCTTGGAAGCTACTAGGCTCTACATACCAACTAAGAAATATTGTTAAGGTTTAGGCCTAAATGGAAGTCAGATGAACTAATGAGACATATGGCAGAGAAGAAAAATTCTCTGCCATATGTCTCAAGAAAAGGTCGTTCAAATGCATCGGAACTTTCGTTCCACGCAATAAATGAAAAACATTCATTCAGCTTTAATGAAACAAAAATTATAAATATTCAACACAACTATCACAAACTACTTATTGCAGAAACCTTAGAGATGAAACTTCAATCAATATCCGTAGGCCATTCCTATTGTCCGACGATTGGTCACTTATACTCATGCGTGAAGAACAAACACTACAACATAAGACAAAAGTTTCGGATTAATTGTGAGTTGCTCCGTTCCTGTGAACATGATGCCAGAAAAGTTCTAGTCCGACTTAAGGAATGTAGAGAACCCCCCCCCCCACCCCATATCCAATTTTATTAGACCCCTAAATTTAACTCTAAAGTCCAGCTATAGGACCGAAACAAATAATCGGTCCATATTTATTAAACAGATTAGACCTCAAAATATCTAATTTTATGCCAATCCAAGTAATGGTTTCCATGCTGCCAGAAGTATGGTGTTTGTAGACAGCAGCCATGAGCGCTCATTGTTGAGACCGCACGGTCTGAACACTACGGTTCTGCCAGTGGGGAAGCTGTTCCACCTGCTTTACAAAATAGATATCGCCATCCTCAAGAATTATTAGCGAGTTGGACTAGAAGAGTTGGAAAAGAAGGTTCCTATGTCAAAAATAAAGGTAATCCCTGTTGATTTATAATATAATAGAATATAGGAATTATTGAGCACTTAATAACTCACAATTATCTAATCAATATAAATTAATGGGTGACATGGAAGCCTATGATAGATATACATTGGTCTGTAACCAAGTCACAAAGGAGATTAGGCAGGCAAAGGCAGATTATGAGAGATCCTTGGCAAAGGATGCAAAGAAAAACAAAAGAGTTCTTTTAACAGATATTTATTTAAAGTATACCCAGTAAAATAAAATAAAATAAAATATATTTTATTTTATTTTATTTTACTGGGTATACTTTAAATAAATATCTGTTAAACTATGGACCCCAGTACTCCAGGCCCATTTGTCACTAAAAGAGTTCTTTACCTATACAAACTCTAGACGGAAAGGGATGAATCAGCTTGGTCCACTTGATATTGATGGTTCAACTGTTGATGATTCTTCTCAGGTGGCTAACAAACTAAATGAGTATTGTGCATCTACATTCACCCATGAAGAGTTATTCAGGGAGGGGAATACCAGAGGTGAGTTAAACTCTGGCAGTGAGCTGGATGATTTTGTAATAACTGAGAGGAAAGTGGAGGAGAAACTGTTGAAGATAAACATAAAAAGGGCACCCGGGGTGGATGGGATATATCCAGTTATATAAGGAAGTAAGCAAACCCTTAGCCATAATGATGAGAGCTTCTTTGGACTCAGGGGAGATACCCATGGACTGGAGATGTGCAAGTGTGACCCCAATTCACAAAGAAGGATCAAAGGGAAACTCAAGTAATTATAGACCTGTTAGTTTAACTTCTGTTCCAGGAAATTTAATGGAGGCACTAGTTAAAGAAGCACTGCAGGATCATCTAGACAAGACTTCAGTTATAGCTCGGACACGGCATGGTTTTGTTAAGGGAAAGTCTTGCCTGACTAATTTGATTGGATACTATGATGTGATCACAAAGGAACTGGATGCAGGGAACAACTTTGATATCATATATTTCTATCTTAAAAAGGCTTTTGATACTGTTACAAAAGACTCTAAGACTGCTGCACTAATTGGAGCAGTGTGGCATTGGAGGAAAATTGCTGCTATGGATAAAGGGATGGTGAGTGGGAGAAGACAGAGTGGTAATCAATGGACACTGCTCATCGTGGACTAATGTTATTAGTGGAGTCCCTCAGGGTTTAGTATCGGGTCCATTGTTGTTTTCTGTATTTATAAATGATATTGATGATGGTATATCAAGCTTAATGTCCAAGTTTGCAGACGATACGAAGGTTGGCAGGGTTGTTAAGGACACTAATGACAGTACGCTGCTGCAACAGGACCTAGAAAAGTTGAGCAGATGGGCTGAGAGGTGGCAAATGAAGTTTAACATTGACAAATGTAAAGTACTACATATGGGAAACAGCAACCCCAGAGCAAGGTATCAACTCAGTAGTACTACACTGACAGTGGTAGAGAATGAAAAGGACCTGGGGGTAATTGTGCAGGCTGATATGAAGTTTTCTGAGCAGTGCAGACGGTCTGCAAGGGTAGCTCATGGTGTCTTGTCAATGAGATACAGGAATTTTTCTAGAAGGGATAAGAAGGTGATTATCCCCTTATATAAGGCAATGGTCAGGCCACACCTTGAGTACTGTATACAGGTCTAGAGTCCCCATTTTAAGAAGGATGTAGAACTGTTTGAACGAGTACAGAGAAGGGCAACAAGATTAGTGAATGGTACATAGGGTTGCTCTTATGAAGAAAGGCTTAAATTTTGCAAATTACAGTGTCTGGAGACTAGGCACCTGCGAGGTGATCTGAATGAGATGTATAAAGCCTTGAATGGCGTGAGCATGCTCAATGCTGATGGAATTCTTCCTCTTGATCAGAATAATCATTTGAAAGGACATGAATTCAAATTGAGGAAAGACAGATGTAGGATCGGTGTGCGGAAGTTTGCCTTTAGCCAGCGGGTGGTTGGTTGGTGGAACAGACTTCCATCCTTTGTTGTGGAAGTTGATAGCCTAAATAAATTTAAGGCTGAACTGGACAGCTACTGGTAACAAATGGAGGGATGAAATGGGAGCGTTTTTTTTTTTTTTTTTTGGCTGATGCTGCATAAGCTTGCCTTCTTGCATCGTATGCCTCTACTAATTCTAATGCTAAAGAACTAAAATGGTCTTGGACAGGACACATAGCTCGAAGACATGATGACAGATGGACTAAGAAAATAACAGAATGGTACTCAAAAGGAGCTAGCAGAAACCCTGGAAGATAAAGACGGAGATGGACAGATGAAATTCACGAGTTCATGGGTAGTAAATTGATGGCCATTGCACAAAACAGAAGGAACTGGAAAGTTGCTGGAGAGGCCTTCATTCTGCAGTGGATTGAAAATTGCTGATGATGATATGTTGCCAAAACTGTCAACGCCGAGTCATATCTATTGCACTGTACTCTTGTAGGCGCATTACCGATTTATACCATATTGTGCCGTATTTAATATATTTATAAATTGCGTATGTTCTGTAGTCGATTTTGACTCTCTTGCTAGACAAAAAAATTCGAGTTTCCAAGTGTAGAAAAATATGCTGCCCTCGTCTGAGACCGACTACCTCGGCCAAGTTGTGAAGGCCCATAAAATTTCCTTGCGTCATTGAAGGGATTTGAACCCAGGTCGTTTTCACCCGATGTGGGGAGGATGACTATTATGTCAACTTTACTACCGCGAGAGTTGCTGATATCTATGGAATCAGGAATCTTCCCCTTCCACAATTTAGCAGAGTCAAGTTCTCGTTTTAGGAAAATGAATTCCAAGAACTCGTTTTGTCGGGTTTTTGGACCAGACCTGAATCCGATAAAATACGTTTTAGATGAAGCTGAACTCTGGACTACTGCGTGCCCAATACGTCTCCTGCTGCAATTGAACTAGCAATGGCATTGAAGGAGAAAAGTATTGCACGACAATCTATGCTATCACTTGGGCCGTCCACAGTTGAAGAGGTCTGAGTTCAGTTGTCGTCTACGATTAGAGGAATTTCTGAAGTGGTCTTCATTTGAGGCTCTAGATAACATATTTCGGAGGACTTTGGATTTTTGCTCTCGAGTTATTCAGGGTTTTTTATCCCACAACATAAAAATCGGCCTGAAAGATGCCACTTCCACAGACATAATACACTTTTAGTTATGAGAGCACGCTTGACAGCGGATAATACCAGTATAATATCACTAAACGGAGAGGAGATTCATTCATTCATTCCTTTTTTCATTTATTTACACACTCAAATATTATGTACGATCTCAAGAAACATATACAAAAATGTATATACAATTTTATGTACATTTTCATTCTCACATATATATTTTTTGTTCAAACTACAGTAGAAGAAACACAGAACAAAACACGTGTGTATCCTGGTATCAAGGGTGGCCTCTAGGCATAGCCCATCTCCACCTAGTTGATCTGTATTGAAAGTAGGATCTCTGCAAAGGAGCAGCCAACACCTAGGCAGCTGCTGCCTCGTGCCAGTTCCCAGGCACGGGTAGCCGAGTCTGTTTTTTTTTTTTTTATCCTCTTTTTATCTAACAAGCCAAAGCGCACAAAATACAGCACCCACTGGAGGTAGTGCAATACCAGTGGGTGCCAGCTATCCCGCTCCCAAGCCTGGGAGCGGGATAGCAAAAAAAAAACAAGGCCGGAACAGCCGAGACAAACATTTTTAAAGAACCCTGTAGTTTTCAATAGCATTATATATATCAGTTACTCTATTAACTTTAGCATTGACAAGAAGGAAATGAACTGTTAACATTGATTACACTATTTACATTCCAGTGAGGTTTACCACTCTCTCTGATCAGTTCTAGCAACAGAATTTGAAAATTATTTACAGTCGTTTTTACAGCAATATTAGTTGTTACATTCCAATAGTTACATGTATTTCTGTTTTGTACAATTGTAAAGACTGTCCAGTAGTCTAACTGTTCAGGAAATATATAGTCTGATTTAATTTCTTCCCTAGTAGAATCTGAGCTTGTAGAGTAGGGCTACAGAAGTTCCTCAAGGCGATTTCCATGTAGAGAGTTCACATAGTATTCCTGAGCTTCAGGCAGGAGAGTAAGTTCCCAGCATGCACTAAAGCACTTGCAGTAGCACTGAGCATTCTTCCAGCAGGTTTTCCTATAAGCGTAGTTATAAATTTTCAGTCAGAAAACAGAAATTAGAGTTTTTGTGTTCAATAGGCTTGATGGCATTTCAGATTATTGCAGGATTCATCTTATGGGGTGAAGAGCTTATTTTATTTATTTTTTTAAATAAGATTTCATAAGAGAGAAGCGTGTTGGGGTGCACAGAAGTATGGATGTTCTTAACTGTATGGTTAAGAAATTATTTACAATTCTTCAAGGTTAGCTTCCTAATAATTTAGGCACGTTTATACACAAAGCTTCTTGGTGAGCCGTCCAGCATCACTTAGAAGAGAAAGGGGTCTACCTATAATTTCCTGTTGCATCCATGGTTATCTTCCGATATGTTCTTCCCAAAAGTAAGTTAATCTAGATCATTATGACTCCATAGTAGAGTTTCTAGCCGCAAATCTTTTCTTGAAAACTGCCGCAGAGAACTGTTGAAATGTAGTGAAGACATCAGAATTTTCAGAGATGGGACTTATTTATTTTTCACTGAAACTTGTGTTTTGGATAAGTCCTTATCCAAAAGTGTTTTCAAAGATTCCTGGTTTCATAACCATCACTGATTTCGCTTAAAATTGCCAAATATAAATAAATAAATAAATTATCTGTTTATACTCCGGGACGACCAAACGGTCAGAGGAGTTCACAAGATAGACAGAATACAAGAAACAGCACCGTATTCAGAAGTCACGGGCTTGAACCCCAGTCACTCAAAGCACGTGTACTTATGCAATAGCGCGCCTGACCACTAGGCTACGGCGGCCTGTATGGCACATCATACGGCACGTTAATGATTTGGAAGTCAAACTGATTATCGGGCGACGCTGCCACGAACGATGCCATATACAGTATAGTGAAATTTCTATTCATGTGGCCGGTATGTACCATACTGTGCTATGCTCTGCTGTCCCTCCCCTCTTGATCCCACATAAGTAAAATTTCTAGATTTTAGTACACTTTGTTAGTATATTTTAGTATTCATTGGATTAAACACCGCAAGCTCCTCCTATTTAGCTTATCTCTGAGATCCCTGCTGTTAAGTGCAAAGTTTTAAAAATGTCAGCTTGGAATGTTTGATCAGCACCTCATTCTCATTGTTCACTACATTGGGAGAGGATGGCCAAAAAGCGTAGATGATAGTACAGGATTAGGATATCCTCATATACGTAGGGCTCCTAATCAGTAAGGGAAAAAAAAGAGGCTTTATAATTTTTTTTACTCATTATAATGGGGCGTTGCACCCTTAGTTGCCTCGCTACTGCATTACTTTAAATTAATAATTTAAGCGTTAGTTTAGAAAACAAAACAACAACAAAAACTTTAAGTGGAATAGATTTCTAATGGTGCATTTACCAGCTTCACAATAAGTGCCTTGGTCTTACAAACTTCAAACAGTATTTCCCCACGTAATCAACACAAAAACAACTAAGGCTATGAGGTTTTGATATATTTGTATAAATAGAGTGGATTATACGGACCATTCGTCTGTTTTTCTAGATTAAAACTACCCAAGTTTCACAGGGACGGATCCATGCAACTCATGCCAGACAATGGAAACGTGGTCACAATACATTTTCCACTACTGAAGTAGGCAACGGTGGGAGAAATGCCCGTAATCATAACGATTATTATAATGATCATGGCTATTATGCTGTTCGCGGAGGTACCACGCAGAATACTGTTCAAGAAGTGCTACTGAGGGAGCTCGTTTTGACGGATTTGGAAACCAAATAGCATACTATTTGGTTTTCAAATTAACAGCCTCTTCATCTCACTAAAGCAGTGCTCATTATTTGAAGTAATACAGTCCAACTCAACCTCATTTCCTGCGTACACTCTGTACTTCTCCGACTCTACCTTTTTTTTTTTTTTTGTCTCCGTCCAGGAAGCCCTATAGAAGAGAAGCCAGAGAATTATGGGCAGCCTGGCTACCTCCTAGTGGTGTGTGCGGGCAACGTGGAGTCGCACCAGGGGCCCTGCGGCCAAATGCCAGGACACACAACAGAACCTAACGCAATATGTCATATACAACACAGAACACTTTTCTAGCATTTACAGTAGTACTGTATTCCTTCACAGCGAACATATGGCGCAGATGTGGGAAATCACAGGTGGCGCCTGGCCCTAATACTATGCACACTGCGCAGTCCAACTTAACCCACGAAGATGGCAGTTATTGAAACTCTGTATTCAAATAAATACCACCTCACTAGTATGTGAAGTGAAGTGCTGTTTATTTTGAGTAGTGAAATATCAAAGCAACTTTTGGTGAAATCAGAAGTTTTTCCACTTAAATAGGAAGCTCAGAACACAGGGGAATTATACTTTATTCGTTGGACTGGTAAATTCACTAAAATGATTTCGTCATAAATAGGCTCCAACGCAAAATATTATTATTATTATAAATTGGTGGATTCTTCAATGCGCAATTATATTTCCTTCCTAGAAAGCTTATGTTAGAGGGATTAACATTTTCCATTAAATTACGGGAAGACGCAAAAAGAATAAATAAACGAAGAACGAGATAGAGGTGGGGAGACTTCTTCATTAAATTACATTTTTGTTTGCATTAATATCAGAGAGCGGGAGCAAAACAAACTT
Organism: Mastigoproctus giganteus; assembly: GCF_048544385.1. Lineage (NCBI taxonomy): Eukaryota > Metazoa > Arthropoda > Arachnida > Uropygi > Thelyphonidae > Mastigoproctus > Mastigoproctus giganteus. The sequence goes on from NC_143577.1 coordinate 143,524,385, forward strand.
TGAAGTAGCGATCAACCATAAATATTTCCGTTTAAGCAAACCAACCTGCTTGGGAATTCGTAGAGCAGTCCGAGAGCATCCGATGAGAACACAACAGCATCGAGGCATCTGTCGGGATAATAGACTATTTCCTCTGTTTTCTCAAAACAACTGAGCAAATAAAGCGTGCTTTGTTAGAGGAGAACAGACCTATTACATTAATTAACATAATCTTACGCTTCTATCGGTTGCAGACTCGGTGTAGTGTGGCTAGTGATTAAATAACGGGGAGAGAGATTTCCTATACGGATATAAGGAATTTCAGGCTCTGAATGAGACTGAGTCCAAGTAATTTTCGTGGTATACGATGAGAATTAGTTGGGGAAAAAAATTACATTAATTATTGCGAAATTTATATTATGCTTTCATTCTGATAAAAAAAAAAAACAGGTTAGGTAATTATACGCAGTAGATTATGCTCCAGTCGAGATTTCTTTTTTATATTAATATTTTCATTATTTAGATGGATGACTTAGTTATTTATAGGGATGAGAGCTATTTAACTAATTAGCTGTCATCCTTATAATTTGCAAATTAATTAACTAATTATTTGCTATTTACTAATAATATAAAAATAACCGTTTCACAGATTAATAGTATTCACTCAGCGTTCTGTAATACTTCATTCACTTCCTTCTGAATTTTAATAGGAAAGTGAAAAATAACTCATATTTCAAGAATCCATCTCGATTTAATGAAATACATAAACAGCAAGGCGTACTCCACAACCTAATATGCAGTCAACATGTTTGTCAGTGCAGTTACGCTATTTCCTCCCGGATTTCATACCGAAACTTTGTTATGTGACGGTTAGCCATGAGAAGGAATCTGTATAGCAGTTATTTTTAAGTATGCACAGAGGAAATGGATTAACCCATCGACATGAAATTTGGTGCAAAGGATCCTAACAGTATTCTAATTTGAAAAAGGTCAAATTCGCAGTTCTAATAACTTCGATTTATACAGTAATTTCTAAAAGGAATGGCTCAGACTTTTGGAATCGTTTGGGTGTGACGTCTTTTTCTGTTGTGCTCATCGGAGGCGCCTTTGCTTGTGACGAAGCGCTAGCAGAAATATTCAGGTGGGCCATGCTAGTGGCCCACGTTGAATTGAGTCGTGCTATCCCGTGCTGCATTGCGTGGCCTAGTTTCCACTGTGACACGTCTGTTCCACTGGACAGCACATTGGATCCACTTCTCGTCGCTTTCATCAAAAACGCATGTCTAACCTGAGGTGACCTCTGTCTGGTGGTCCAACTTCTGATACACATGAGAAGATACAGATGTACGGAACACGATGTCCGAATAACACTCCCCCTAATTTGACTCCAACTTCATCCCCGTAGGAACTCAGTTAGGTCAGTCTCTCCGTTCGCACAAAACATCGGTCTACTCAGAACTTGGCACTACGATACTCAGTAGTCCAATGTTTTGTGAGTCCCTTATATAAATGTTCATGTCGACCATGCCCGACGTGAAGGAGTAGCGGCAGACGCCACCCATGAAATCACGATTTGAGGTGTTCCTAGAAGGAAGAGAAACTCAAATCAACGCCAAATTTTAACGAAATATTGATGAAATATTTCGATGAAATTTTAATGAAATATTGCTTTGCCATAAATTTATACCAACAAACGAGATCTTTTAAAAATTTCAGGACCTTCCTGTATTATCCTTTTACGCGCTCGGTAATCCCTGTTCAGTGGCTCTGCTGCCGTTCCTGTTTTAAGTACCTCCGCTTGTCAGAGACCGTCAGCAGAGGTATTCGAATATGCTGTCGGCTGCGATAAATCCACAAAAAGTCCGATGCATGGTCTACGCAGAAATGGGTTATGCTACTCCCAGGTTGTGGTTTCCGTTGAGACAAATGCATTTTTGTGTGGTCGCTCTGAACGTTTTGAGTAACGAGTGCCAACAACTTTAATATTTCGTGCAGTCTCTCCGTTAGGTACTTCACCTCCGACATCAAAATTTGATATTTGAAATTTTATCAGTTGTTGGTCTAAATTTATGGCAAATATTCAATTATTCAAACAAATATTCCATGTTAGGGGGACTACGCCACCTATAATTTCCACCTGTTGACATCGTCATTTGGCTTACACCCTAATTTTCAGTAGTATCACTTGTCCCTCTAACTCACTCTAAAAATCAGTAGTATTTGCCCCCCAATTTTAAAAATCACATCGACTTCCCCTGCCTCCTAAAATATTAACTTTTGTAAACCCCTTTCTACAAAAGAGATTGACGTATTTGCGTTTTAAAGCTGATATAAATTCTACATTTATCAGACTATCAGATAATCTTCCCTGATCGCTCAACAATCTTTTTTTTTCCTTCTCATCGTTCCTGAAAAGTATACTGATGACGTTGTCCTCAAGTACTTACCCAATAATCCTGATTTTTGTCACCCAAATTTCAATTCAATGTACGAGATGTTGACTGGCTTAAAGGGATCGTAACTCGATATTGAATTATATTCCCTTTAGGAGTTATTTCTAGAGTGTGTTTTTCGCAACCCTCCTCACACTTAATCCTAAGACCAATGCTAATAATTTTAAACTGGATAAGTCCAATTCTGAGAGATCAGATCTGATAATCTATACTACTCTTCTTCTTAATAACGATATTATTACATCCGTCTCAACATTTGCATAATGAAAACCAATCTCGCAAACGATAAAAATTAAGAGCAACATATAATCACAAATATAGCGAGAAACAATCCAAACTACTTCACAAATGCCCTACTAAAACTGCAAGCATTAAGACGGACATAGCTATAAATTGAGAGATCTGTGTTTGATTTGCTGTTTTGAAATATGAAAACCCACACCCGAATACCACTTAGCCAAGAGGTGAAAAGCCTGCCTATCTTAATAAGCAGTAGATCCCAAATTTCAGACAACTACGGAATATACCCCCCCTTCTTCCACAGGAGGTGAGCGACAGCAGCAATACTATCCACTTGTTGCCCACAAGGGTTAGTTGAGAAATAAGGTTCTACTACACTCAATTACAATTTTTGACGTAATGGATTAATTTCCATGTTGTTCTAAGGTCCGTTAACGAATGGTCAATCTGAAGCTACTCCCCCATATATGAACAAATCACATGCGAAAACCAAAAGCATGAGAACTATTTAAATGTTTAAAAGCGAATTGAGTTGCAACAGAAAGCAGATTTCACGAAATATTTCCACGTGAAAGAAATTTAGAACACGTTACCTTTATTTTTAAAGGTAACGTGTATTAAATCGTTTTAATTTTAATATAACACTCGGGAGATTTTATATTAAAAGAAGGATAAATGTTCAAAACACCCGAGAAACAGCATCACAAATGCCGTAGGAAAACAACACTGCGCACAACGTATTTGTGATTATCATTCACTTATGGTAATTCTGCTTTCCTTCCGCACAGAACGTGTTTTGTAAAGATTCAATACTCGGGGATTCTTCAGTAATGTAATCTGGACCTCCATCACCTTGCAATAAAAGTTTAGTCACGCTTAATTTCTGAGGAGGAATAAAAAAATTGTGTTTAGATTGCAGTTTATAACATTAAGCCAGGACATTTTCTTCAAATAACATTGGTCCTGTGATCGTTAAAGAGTTATCAGACAAGACATCGATTTTCTGATTACGAAGTAACAACTGGTGAACAGTTTTCGTGACCCGATAGCAACTGTTCTGAGACGTGATGAAGTCACTCTAACTGAAATCGACTTCGCTTTACAAACAGCTTATCCGTAAATGTAACTTTAAAGGTTCCATTTTGCGAATGATTTCCTGTTTATGAGATAATTCTCGAACCAGGTTTTGTGGCAACCAACGTCAGTTGTTTCCTGAATTTCAATTGTATTTTAAAGATGCTTTCATTCTTCCGTTGCGAATTAAAGATCTTGACACAAAGCAGTTTATTGGGGTTGATAACTTCGGAATTAATTACAAATTTTCGACCGCATTTTCAGTATTGAAAATATGGTCAACAATTTGTGACCGTAAGTTGTGATCAGACTCTCATACAAAAAGAAACGTTCTGTCACTGTAAAAGACATATCTTCCCAGTACCTGGGAAGATATGTCTTTTACAGCAAGTCTTATGTCTGAAAATTTCAAATAAAGAGGTTTCCTAAGTGAAGGTTTGGAAATAATGCAGTGAAATTAAAATACGAAGATAAATATATTTATACTTACTGTAGTAACAACTGCTAAACTGTCTCACCAGTAATACACATTTTTATAGACAACTAAGTTCTGTCAGATTCTAGAAAGAACTGGAACATTGGTCTGCTTCCAGCTTAAAACACTTATTTCAAATTTATGTTGCATCTGTATATCAAAAACAAATAATAATAATAATCGATTTTTGAACAGATGTGATCAGAGATGAGAAAGTAGTCGCGTGTAATCGCAGATATCAGGTGGAGCATTTTATGATATCGTCTGAAACCTTTGGGGACACAACGCTTTCATACTAATTCGTCTATCACATGAAAATAGCAGATCGGGGCAGTTTTCTCGTCTAGCAGGGCGATGACTGATTAGCTGTATATTTGCTGAATTCAGGTCAGCAACAACTTTCTTATGGGCCGTGAGTTGTGCAGTGATTTGAAATTCCAGATGACAGTATGGTAAGATGATGGGGTGCATATGATGAGGTGGCCCAGTTCGCCACCTCAATAATATCTGGAGTGGCTGTGGGAGGGATGCACATTAATCGAATATCGATTGTGTAGGCATTTATAAGCAGTGCGATGGCTAGGGCTTCGAAATTGGGGGATCACTGGATTTAGCTTTGATTGGTTTGACGGCCACCCCTTTGAAGAACATAATAACATCACCTCAATTTCCGCTTTTTCTGTGTCGTTATACTCGTAATTTCCCGAAGTTATGACAAATTACTTGAGAAATGCTCGACCACTCCTTGGGAAAAACTGCCACTAGCAGAAAGAGACATTGGCCTGCTCACTTTTCTTACTCATTTTAAAGGTGTTCAAGTGTGTTGTAGAATGACATGTAAAGAGCGTATACTTACTTACGAGCGGTATCAAATGTAATGTTTTTAAATCTACGAGAACATATCTTTCCTTTAGATTACGGAATAAAATAGCCAATAACACAATAAATGAATCAGTACCCCAAGCAAATCTGCCCTGATGATAATTACGAAGAAAAAGAGCAGGATCGATATCTCTATGCTGGTAAGGGGATACGAAGTACGAAAGGTTAAATTGCACGTAGACCTTGGCCTAAAATGGGATGAGGGACTAACATTCTCCGAACACTTTGACTACATCAAAGCAAATCATGCGCCGCTATGGGCAGCCAAACAGGAGTTAGAAACCCAGACCTTGTTAAACAGTATATCTTGAGATGTATACTTCCCATCTCACTGTACGCTTCACAGATTTGGTCCTCTGCCCCACCTAGCAACCTGAACGTTTTTCTCAATATTGAATACTGGCTCTTGAGATGGCTCAACAGGATCTGTAATCACAGATTTACTATCTCTAGAGCTATCCTACTTTCCAATCTCAGTAATGTAATCTTCCCTGGAAACAGATAATTAACACAAACATTTTCACATTAGCCCAACTGCTAACAGGAAGATTAGACGCTCCCAGCATTGAAAGTTTATTTCACTCTCATCGAGAAGCCTCCAGGGGAATGTTGAAACAATACGTCCTCTTCGCCGACCGGGCTAGCTGAGTGGGTAAAGTGCCTGACTGGCAACCCAAAGATCGCGGGTTCGAATCCCGCCTCGGGCTTGGATCACAGTACTGCAAAAACCTTGGAAGGTGCATTATGGCCACAAAAGCCACTAAAAAAAAAAAAAAAAAAACGTCCTCTTCAAAGCAACTTAAAAAACCTGGACAGCTTAAGTCGCTTTTTTCCAGCAAACACGATAGTACTCTTCAATCAACTAAGAATTGAACCGAAAAAGCTTTGTAATGACAATCTACAGGTTGCAGGTCTTTGCCAACTCCTAGCGTCTCGTGCAACTTTAGTGCAGTCACTCGGTTCTAAACTGCATTTAATTCTAATCCCTTTTAACTACATCTTCTCATTATTCTAAATGTCAACCTAAGATGCCAAAATTTGAAATATTCTAATATAAAATCATAATTACACATATATATCAAAATTTTGTATTCGTCATTTCAGGGTGAACGTCCCATGGACTGTGTAACCTTTTGCTCATGGGATCCGCTTCACACCTTAGAATGTAACCCACACCCTTCTAGTCAATGGCTGTCCCAGAGGTGTCTCCTCAACGGAGAAATAAATTGATAATCATAATAATAATTTAGTAGCGAAAGAGCAACATTTCTCGACTGCAATCTGAGGTCAGATATTTGAAAAATAAAATTAAATTCAATTAAAATTCTGTGGCATGGCGAGAGAGTAAACGCAATACTCTGCCATCAGCAGACCAATTTAATAACGCTTCATTACACCACATAATTAGAAGCAATAAAAAAATCCTACGCATGATCGCGCCATTTTAACGTGTACCGAAAACATAAATTGCACAAGATTTGATAACTGTTTAGCTGTTCCAATCAATTCCGATTTCTAGAAATGATGAATAAAAATAATAATTCAGAAAAATGTATTTTCATTTCTCGAATAATTCGTGTATTTTAAATCCAAATAATCTGCAGAGAAAGGAGTTTTAGTAAATAAAACACATGAGAGAACTAAGCAAGTGAAATTCAGAGGAGTTAATTTGGGAGCTGGCTTTTGGAACTTGAAAATTTGCTTATAGGGTTCACCTGCTGGCCTCCAGTACCCCGACTACTTCGGAATTCGAACTTAGGATGGAAATTTATAACTTAGTCGAGTGAATTCATCCAGACTAAAGTCTGAACCGTCTTTTTCGATAATGTCACAGAGTAGCAGCATTGTTTAATAAAGTAAGAAAATCTTCAGAAGAATATAATAACGGCTTCTTACCTTTTAGGGAGTTTTTTCTGAAGTTTCTCTAAACCTACGGTCTTCTTAAGTGTGCCCCTTCTACTACCCAGACTACCCATGGCGTATCTAAACACCGACATTATATAGATACTAAACTCAAAGTATTATGCCATGTGCATTTAATTATTTTAAATATTATCTTATACACCTTTTGGCATCTCTCATATTGTGCGATTAACTTCACAACTGGGTCGTCATGTCTGCAATACTAGGGTACCTGCCCACCTGCACCCACTGATGATAGGCCAATAGCCTTGAAACATGTCTGGGTGGTGGTACTCACTGAGAATAAGTAACAATAGTCTTCTCTATTAGTGAAGCGTTACTTATTTGAGGTAGTGCAGTATCATGGCAACTCGTCGTGAAGGCAGAGCACAAAATGAGAAAGAGCAAATGCCCACAACAACTACTTTGTAGTTTTTTTTAAGAGTGTCTATGGTGTATCTAAACACCGACATTATATAGATACTAAACTCTTAAAGTATTATGCCATGTGCATTTAATTATTTAAAAAAAACTACCCAGAGTGTACACATCTACTACACTCTGAATACTGTTATCCAGAGTAACGTACCACACAGTTGGTAGGTTGATCTAGGTAATACCACACAGTTGGTACATTACTCCGTGATTACTACTACCAATATGCAGTACTTTGCACTTGTCAATATTAAACTACAATAATTGTCAATTCTCAGCCCATCTGCTTAATTCTTCTGATTCGTGTTGCAGTAGCATACCGTCATCACTGGTATTAACTACCCTGCCGAATTTTGTATCATCTGCAAACTTAGGCATTAACCCATGATATACCCTCATTAATAACACTAATAAACAGAGAAAACAACAATGGGCCCAGCACCGAACCCTGTGGGACGAATAGCATTAGCTCACAAGAACAGTGCCTAGTGATAACCACTCTGCGTCTTTTCCCACGCAACCATCCCTTTATCCATAGCAGTAACTTTTCCTTAATGCCAGACTGCTCCAATTTATACAGCAGTCTTTTATATGCAACAGTATCAAAAGCTTTCTTGAAATCCAAGTTGTGATATCAAAATTATTTTTGTATCCAGTTCTTTTGTCACCGCTCATAGTATATAATCAAATTTGTCAGACAAGATCTCCCTTTACCAAACCCATGCTGGACTGGAGTATAACCCCCCCCCCATCCTGTCTAAATAGTCTGCATTGCACCTTTATCCAGTGACTATTATTTTACTTGGAACAGAAGTTAAGCTAACAGGTCTGCAATTACTCATGTCACCCTTTGGTTCACCCTTTGTGAATTGGAAAACATTCAGATATCTCCAGTACACAGGGATCTGCCTTGAATCTAAAAATGCTCTCATAATTATGGCTAAAGGTATGCTTACCTCCTTTGCTGCCCCTTTTAATATAATCGGATTGATCCCATGCACCCCAGATGCCTTTTTTGTTTAACTTCAAAAATTTCCTCTCAGTTATTACAAAATTATGAAAAAACTTCTAGAACCCCCCCTCCCTAAAGAATTACTCCTGGGAATTTAGATTCAAAATACTTATTCAGCCTGTCAACAACCTGAGCTCCATCATTAGCATTAGCATTAGCATTAGTAGAGGCATTTGATGCAAGAAAGCAAGCTTATGCAGCATCAGCCAAAAAAAAAAAAAAAAAACCACTTCCACTTCACCCCTCTGTTCGTTCAAAATACCTGTCCAGCTGAGCCTTAAACTTATTTAGGCTATCAACCTCCACCACAAGGGATGGAAGTCTGTTCCACCAACCAACCACCCGCTGGCTAAAGGCAAATTTCCGCACGTCTATCCTACATCTGTCTTTCCTCAATTTGAATTTATGCCCTCTCAGGTGATTATTCTGAGCTAGAGGAAGAATCCCATCAGCATTGAGCATGCTTAAACCATTCAAGGCTTTATACACCTCTATCAGATCACCTCGCTGGTGCCTAGTCTCCAGACACTGTAATTTGCAAAACTTAAGCCTTTCTTCGTAAGAGCACCCCTTTGTTCCATTCACTAATCTTGTTGCCCTTCTCTGTACTCGTTCCAGCAGCTCTACATCCTTCTTGAAATGAGGCCTCCAGACCTGTATACAGTACTCTAGGTGTGGCCTGACCATCGCCTTATAAAAAGTGGAATAATCACCTCCTTATCCCTGCTGGAAAAATTCCTGTATATCATTGACAATACTCCATGAGCTACTCTTGCAGCCCATGGACATCATCAACAGTTAAACCACAGACATCAAGTACACCAATGTGATTCAGCCCCTTCCTTCTACTGTTAGTGTAAGTAAAGAAGTCTTTGCTGTTTTTATTTGCATTCTTTGCCAGAAACATCTCGTGACTTGGCTTGCCTAATCTCCTTTGTGACTTGATTGCAGACTAGTTTATATCTACCATTGGCCTATGTATCACCTAATAATTTATATCTGCCATTGGCCTATGTATCTAATTTATAGCCATCTCATGCATTTTAATTCTCTGCCACGTGTCTCAGTAGTCCATCTGACATTCATTTAGGTCTAAGCTTGAAACGGTATTTCTTAGTTGGTATTAAAAGCCTTTTGGCTTCTATGATTATTTTTTGAATACTTCCCACTTAGAATTTGTTGTTGCTAATGATATTAGTTGTTCTCACTGTATAGAACTTTATAACTGTCTGAGACCACTGTAGTCTCTTTTACGAAAGCAAAAACCATTCCCTTTATCCTTGATGGTACTTATATCTTTAAGTAAACCCCACATCAGTACACTGATTACTGCCACCGAGAGTTTCTCTTATCTGCAGAATCACTGCTGATAATCAGATCAAGAGTACTGCTCCCTCTATCTCTCTAAAATGCTCCTACATCTCTAGAAAACAGTTATCTATAACTCACTCATACCCTCATTTTTGTTTTCCTGGTGCTCATATCACACCAAACTGACTCAATATTGCACTCTTTACCCAATTCAATCGGATGCACTGTCTTAGATTTAAAATATTCTTTTTAACTAAGAGCATAACCCCTCCACCTCTCCTTTCTACATATATATTGTACTCCCCAAACTGAAATTCTTCCTCCCTTATAACTGAGTCTCTGTTATTCCCAATGTCTGCATTTTATGTCTTAACCAGCACTTCAAATTTATTTATTATTCTCCTAGGATCAGCCCACGTATTTCCTTGTTCCTTGATTTCAAGCTGCTGTATGTTTCAATAGAAGCAGTGCAAGAAACGCTTTCATATCTGTCTGCGTCTATGTATATCTGTGTATCCCCCTCAGTGTTAAGTGGGTTTTCCAACCCACTTAACACTGCAGTGATAGCGTCAGCAAATATTCTTGTCCCCTTTTTATTGTCTGCGCGGGTAGCACAGTGGTATCATCACCGTCCTACCCAAACAGGGTGGAAAAGGCCCGGGTCTCTAGAATCCAGAGGAACTTTAATGGGCTTTTTTCATTCTGTGGCTGAGTTAGTCGGTCCCAGGCGTAGGTAGCATGGTCCCCCCCAGAAACTAAGGTTTTTCGTCCAGAAAAATAGACAAATCGACCAGAGAACACCAGCAATTAACAGACATAGCACGGCATATGAATTCAAACATTCGGATAGCCTAATATAAAAGTTTGATCCCCTTTGTATCCCATCCCTGTAGAAGCAGAATTTCCTGTTAGCAAGCAATCATGCTAAGAAAAATTCTATCCCATGGGCCTTGTACAATCTCTCCAGGGCCAAATTGACATCATGTACTCCCGCTTATTATTTTTGGGCAGAATTGCAGATACAGTACTTTCCTATTTAACTCTATCTCGTCACATTCTGAACATTGCCTTGTACTTGCTAAAAATCCTCAGATCTCGTAATGTATTTAGTGACAAAGTGTACGACAATATCACATTCTGTGCCCTTAAAAGATAATATCCACTCTACAACTTCATCAACTTTTGCCCTTGGCAGAGATACACTGGTCCTATTCCACCTATCCTTGCACAATATATTTCCCGTTTCCCTCACAATAGTGTCACTGACAATAGCTACCTCCTGTAGGACCAGCGCATTCTGCGCTCTTCTTGCGCATCAGGCAACTGCAAGCTTTGGTGTTGAGGTTGGCAGCCTGATGGGCCGACAATGTAATTCCTTCGAAGGTACCCACCCTGTTCTTCAAGCTCTTATAAACCTCCGTCAGAACGCTGACTCGATGCCTGATATTCTCACACTCATTACATCGAACACAGTGTCATCCTTGTTGGCTGTATCATTTCCTTTCCAGATAGTTCCGCAAATATCAAACAAATAGCATATATAGTGAGGCTGCGATTCAGAGGACACCCCGCCCCTTCAATTCTCCTCCGAGTCCCTGCACTCCCGCTACTTTGAGTTTTTTGCTTTGCTGCTCCGGTTTGAGGCGTGCTTGCGGTTGAAATTCAGTTTAATTGAGAATACTACACTAAAGTAATATATATATATATATAAGGATATCGAGTTTACGTTATATATGCATTACGTGAGCGAGTTTTCGCTATACTGTTACGTTTGTAAAGTTATAAGTTAATTATAATAGCTAATAAAATTATCCTTAACATCAACCTACATGATTCGAACTTTCGACATACCTATTTACTAAAATTAAGACACTAGAATTCTCCTAATATGCACTACGGTTACGAGATACGATATTTATGCCAAATCACCGATACAAAGGTTCTGAGTATATTAAATAGTAACTTACAAAATCTCTAACTAAATGTTAAAATAAACTAACAAAACGTGACTAGGATCATAAAGCTATGCATAGCATCGATTTAGTATGCTAATCAAAATTTTTCAAAACCTTATCCGTTCCCAGGAGCTCAAAATTCTTCGATTAGTACGTGGATTAGACTTAGCAGTAGCTCTAGAACCATTCTTGTCGGTAGACTTGGATCTAAACTCAAATACCATGATTTGAAATTATCGTCTCACGAGAGTCAAACACATATGAAGCCATTTCTGAAAGATCAGTGCTGAAATTCACAAGCCTCATGTAGCACGACAACGGCAAGGAAATAAATGAAAAATAAATACGCACAGATTAGTCAGAGAGAAAACATTACACTAAGCAAACAGGCACAACCCACGGTCTTCCATGACAGTATGTTTCGCTACTTGTCACTCGATTTCCGTGGACAATTCAAGGAATTTCTGAAACTCTCTTCAATCGAGGTTGTAGTTCGCCAATCTGCGGCGCAACATCTAAATCGCCCGTCATCACACGCTTGTACAGACATAATACGCAATGACCAACACGGACTAAATTTCTGATGCACCTGAAACCAGACATGACGACAACTAGACCCACGCAGTTCAGTTTGTGAATTAAACCCTTATTTTGTGAATTGATAAAGGTGGCCATCTTTTAATTGTATTTACTGTAATAATTATTTTTGTTCGTATCATCATGTAAGGTAGATATACTTTAAATGCTGTCCTGGAATGAGACCATGTTTTCGAACAAATAAGTTTCGAGTCCACATTGCATAACTTTATTTTTAACTCGAGAGCCTGAGATAATTGAAACAATTTACTTTAATGTGGAATATATTCCGGCATATGGCAATAGAGTTTGCTGATGTATCATAACGATTTGTTTGATAAATGGTGAATTGCGTCTATGTGATTAAAACTGAGAATCACTCATGATATTTATGTTCAAGAGGAAATAAACTTTGGTTTCACGCACTGAAACGGCGCATTTATTAAATATGAGTTGTTCTCAAAATAATGTCTTCTGCAAGTTACGCGCATTCATAGATATTTGGGTGCTGCAAAACTCCGATATTCTGGCATGCAGGTCGCTTTGAGAAAGAATTATAGGGCAGCATAACCTTCGCGTTAAACACTACGATATTTAAAAAATATTGTCAATAAAGGCTGTTAAACGTAGTATTCTCCTGGGCCAAAGTAAATGTCCTGTTTCTCAAATTCCGCACTGTGACGAGACCAACGTGTAATTTTAAAAATTAAGAAACATATATTACCACAGGTTGAACTATTTATTATGTAACTATATTTGTGTTTAGAATACAAAAAATAATCACTCATTTCAGAGCGATTACTTTCTCTAGATGAGCAAGACGTTTTCCTCATTTTCATTTTTAAGAGAGCCATTCAGCTAATTCTTCACGTGTACTTCCATAATTTCTAGAAAGGCCTGGTTACCGCTTCGATCCCAATATCTCATTTTTCATTACCAGCTTCAGATACAAGAAAGCGATCCGGCTGCTTTTTGGCTCTCTCCTCGAGATCTCATCAAATATTCGTTAATTCTTAGCGCAGCCAGTCATCTTTCATTATCTTACTACTAATGGCATTACTACAAAAACATGCGCGCTATAATGCTGACATAAAGCATAATTCCAGGTTTTATTATTCCTTCTCCATTTTTTTTCATCGCCGAAAGGAATCCTTAAGACGGTGAAACCCATTCATTATTACATTAGCGACCTTGTGACAAGGTGATGACGAATGGAATGAACAGTGCAGTAAAATAAAATCGAGTAAAATAGCTCTTATTTCATTCTTTATCTGAAATCATGAGACACACGCAATAAGGAGTTTTAGAGAGTTATGAGATCCTTATTATTTATGCATGAGAATTCTGCGATACAAATGTAAGTTCTAGCAGTTCCTCGTGTTCTGAATCAATACGGTCGGATTCCCCACTCCCCCCACAAAAGAAATATTTCAAACGAAGAAGGAAATACGATTATGTTTTCTGTGGAAGAGCAAGTTTCTTTCTCGAAACTAAAATCTTCATTAGAACACCCTTAAATTAATTCAAGCTTACTACATCTTCTATCTTTTACCTGGCTTTATCAGATCATAATTTCCTTATAATAAATAATCATAATAGAGGCAAACGTAAATTTCTTTGAACGGACCAATAAAAGCAATTGCATCGAAATTTAAATAAAATTAATATATATTAAATGCTTGGAAGGGCGATGTTTTATTGCTTTTATTTTATTTCATTATATCATAATAAAATCAAGGGGGATGTCTTTTGTGCTATCTGAATTGCGACAGGATTCCATTTCTTAAGTGTTAGTAACTCAGTAGTTTTGTAAACCGGTAAAATCTTCGCTTCATCTTAATGAGATTCCCACGAATAGAGAACAAGTTTAGACTGTGGAATGCTGCATTCTTTCTTTTTATAGTATAATCACTAGCGAACTTTTGCTGCGATGTTTCCAGAAATAGCAGGAGACAAAGGCAATGCGTTTAGTCATACAGTATAATGATGTTAACGGAAACATGAAATTGAAATACGCCAGGGCTTCTAAAGAGAAAGACAGATCGTTACAATCTGATTTAAAATTCTTTAACAAACTATATAAAAACGGCTGTTTCGACTGCGTAATTGTCAAACGACTTTCTTAGCGCCATACGTTCATCAAAGGAAAACCTCATTATGGTGAAACAAAGCCCAAATTTCACAGTGCTTCTATATTAACCAATTATTCCGAGTTAAATGGCATCGATAACGCCTGAAAGTGCAAAGAATCAACAATGACACCTGAAATCGTGTCTTGGGTATAAAATATTCCGATGTTTTCTGTCATAACGAATGATGAATGAGATGTGTTGTCATCGGTACACACGCTGCAATCCATAAGTTCCTTGATGAGCGAGAAAATTGGCTACGTTGCATTCCTTCAGGGCGATAAAATTTTAGTTGTCTTCGTGTAGCGGCCTTGAAGGGTTCTTATCACACTGTCACTTACAACACGCTCACCGCCACACTTTCATCAGCAGGAGACAGGAAGAGGTCGGCCGTAAAGGAAAGTGACAAATAACTCTTATCCAGACTCCGCCCGTGTGACGTAATCACGGCACTCTTGCACTCCTTGATTTCCTCTTGTTTTCCGGCTGAAAGAGAAAGGCAAAAAGTCCAAATATTCCTCCGGTGATGTTTGTTTTCCTCGTCAAGGATAAGAAAAGAATCTGCAGAACGGAATGCGCAACTTGGAGAAACATCAAAAAAGAAATAAGGCTGCTAATAAATGCGTTATCAGTAGCTGCCCTCAGCCACAGAACTAAACGCGCAAAAATACACATTTCATTTTAAAGAAATTAAATACCTCGGCTTAATTTCTTTAAGTTATTTGTTAGACAGCGTGAACTGAAGGTTATAGGTTGCTATGATCTCAGTAGTCGATGCGCAATAAAATTCCAAATAACAAGTTAACTTTCATTGTATTTCGTCGTCGATTCGGAATAAAACTTGCCATAATAACTCATCCTAAAAGACCCACAACAAACCTTTATTTATTGCTCTTCACCGAAGAATGAATTCTACTGACACATTATTATCTACGATTTTCGAAATTTTTAATTGAAAATAATATTGCTTCTTGATTACTTCATCACAATAAGCAATGCTTAAATCATGCTCTAAATCTGTTGTGTTTACGTGATTATTAGATTTCCACATCTTTCACTTTTGTATACAAAATATATACACGATTTTGCGCTGATTTCCGACACCACTCGTAACCGAGAAGCGTTCCTTTTCAGATAAAAAAAAAATCTTAAAATCAACTGGTTGATTAACCAGTTCTCTTCAGATATTTTCGTTTAAAAGTATGTAAAACAACCTGGACTATTAGGTATACCAATGTTTTTACTGACCATCAGATTTTTAGCCCTACAGTGAATATAGAAATTAATTTAGTACTCACAATGGAGCAACTCTCATACCATGGAAAGAAAAGAATGTGCACAATCTTCAAAATGACATCACCGAAAAGCTATTTATTTAAAAGATGCTACGTTCGAATTTAAATAAAAATTAACCATTAGATTTCTTGTTTGTTTTCAGTTTTAAATGGCTTGATATGCAAATTTCGATTCAAACGTGGAGTCAAAAAAAGTGTCTATTTTTCATTTAAATTTTAGGATTCTCCCCAGCACAGCACCATGTCTTTCGCGCAATAGATTCATAATAGAAATAATGCTCTGGCAGTTTGTTTAATTCTACTGTGTATAAAAAAACTAAAAACCGACTCTGATAAAAAGGGGAAAGCAGAAAAAAAAAATGTTTTTTTTTCTGCTTTCCATGAGATGGCTGCCCCAAACTGAGAAGGCCAAATGCCCAATACGCCTGCATTTAACAAGTCACCAGCTAGCGCAAGTGCTGGGTCCCTATGTCCAGCACATTCTTACACCCTGTGAAGGGTCCTGCTCGAGATGAATACACAGAAATAATCGTCTGGAGTAGACTCTGCTCTTTGCCAGTTCACGAACCCCATAACATTTTTCCTTACAAGCTGCCCACCTGACTGGAAAAAGGATCAGCACTCGATGCTTCATTACTTCCTCCACAGAATGAGCGACTTATCCCCATTTTATATCGTAAACTCCATCCTCAAGTAAAGGAAACCATTACAATCTAACTGTACATTAAAATCTAATTAATAACTTACCATACCATGCAATGCCCAGGTGGTAGATGACTTTCATCAACCGGTGAAATACCACCACTTTGCTTATTGGAAGCTTGAAGTGGTGAAACCCATGTTTAGTCTCTAGAGCAAAGTTTCCGGCATCCCCCTCCCCCCCATCCTTCAACCCATGCATGGTACTAAGTACTATAGGTTTTGATACCTTTCATGTTTGGGGTTTTCATAAAAAAAAAAAAAAAATACTTAACCTAACGTAAAATAGGTGGCTCACACCATAATCTCTGAAATACCGAGGTACCTTATTCGTTCCTAATTCACTGACTGCCATTTATTTGAAAGATTATGATGTTATGGCATCATTGTTATGATGCCGTGTTTCAGGATTTACTTTCCCTCATCAAATATCAAGCAGTCTCAGTGAATTCAAGACAACCTGGACATTATTTTTCACCAATACAATAGTGTATAGCGTCTCAGTATATTGTGTCTGTAGTTTGTATGTAATCTGTGTCTGTAGTTTGTATGTAATCTGTGTCGATTTGAATGTAATCTGTAGTCGATTTGTCTGTTTGTTAAATGAACAATCAGAATTTCAGGAGAAAAATTATGCAACCCTCTCTTAACACCGACCAGCTCAGCCGCTTTGTGAAAAAGCCCTTAAAAATTCTCGCGTCACTAAAGGGGGTTCAAACTCGAGCTTTTTATCAAACAGTGTAGAGATGTTTATGTTCTTGCTGTATGGTTTTAGGCGAATCAGCGATACGTACAGTACTATATTGCGCTGCTGTGCGTTACGCTTGTACAAGTATATATTCATAGGTCGATTTGCATCAAAATGATGATGACTGATATTACTGTGGACACGGGAGGACAATGCGTTTATAAATGCTTAAATTTTATTAATCATTACGTCAATTCGATTCTGAAGAAACTCCTGGACTTTTTATTGGTCTGTCAGTATTTTCATAATCAAATATCCATTTCTGCCACTGCTTTATTCTCTCCTCTTTGAAAGCCAAATGAATATCATATTTACTGTTTTTAGGGTCCGTAATCTAACCAAAGACCCTTACAATATCACTTTCAAGTCAACCAATTGACTTGAAATTTTGCATGGGTTTGTACATCATGTGGGCCAACCAATATAACGCCATGTTGATCGTTGTTGACAACAATTTGTCTGAGAAATGGGGGTAAAATGTGGGGGTACAAAAGTGTTGTCGACAACCTATAGCTTATTATAAACCGTTGGAAAGAGCTCAACGAGCAGGTTTAAAATATAATATAAAATAAAAAAATGAATCAGACCAAGAGTATTACTCCTTCTGGTTGCCCCTCGAACACGTTGCTGTAGTAAACAATCATCCAATAAATTCACTAAATGAATGTTTCGCCAACGTTGACTTACTTTATTTACACGAGGTTTATTTTATTAGCACTTCTTACTACATGATCAATGACATTACAAATTCCAGAGCTGTTATTTCCATGTCACTCACGGTCATCTAATCATCGCGAGAGTTAGGAAGAATTTTACTGCAATCAATATTCCTCCTCAAAAATCGAATTTCGGAAACAAACTAAAGATATTTGCAAGTTTGGTTTCAATGCCGCGCACTTCATCGACCTGATGGATTTGATGGTTTTTCAAAAAAATAAAATAAATAAAAATAATAATCTTTGATCCTCCTGATTATTTGAAACCCTTTTGTCACCACGTACAGTCCTTGGAACCACAATAGCACCACAGCCCATCCAGAAGGCTCGTCGTGATGGCCTTCATTGAGGCCCCAATTTCTCCAATACCAGCCAGCTCGAAAAGCGTCAGCAGTCTCTCCAACAACTACTCTGAATTGCATCACAGGTCTCCAAACTGAAGGACTAAGCGTCATGCAGGCGGCATCCTTCTGATGTTTGTAGTACAGCAAAACAATTATTCACAACTGAAGCATGATCAACGAATACTGACAAACAGATACAATGAGCCTGTAACTCGTACTGTAGAAATTGTAAAACTTGCCATTTTGACCGATCGTAATAATGGAACTCCTGCTGTAAAAATAGCACAAATAGAATTTAGATCAATGAGCCACTGATGTTATACCTGTAGGGTGTATTTTCAGGTTCTTTAAGTTGTAGTGTTCATAGAGTAGACGTCCATCAAAGTCTCCGAGGAGGAAGAGAGGATCAATGACCACGGGAAGAAATCACGCAACCTTTACACGAGTCCAATTAATTCAGCCACAGTTCGGAAAAGGAACATGAAAGTGACAACTGCCCTAATGGAAAGAACGTAGTCGAGTGGTTACCGCGGAATGCAGTACCATACGTGTTTGGGTTGAGCGTGATTCGAGACTGCATTATTGCTACAGTTAGTTAATATATCATTGTCAATATGATTAGTTGTAAATTCCTGACCTACGCATGGTCATGCCAGAGTAAAAACAGAATATGTATTATTTATTTCTCAACGTTGGCCCACGACGAATATCAAACCAAACCTTTCTCCCAAAAAGTTTCCGTTAAACTTTGGTAATTGCCAAATTTTTAAAAATATCCATGCAACAAAGTTCCAATTTTTGTGATAAATAAATTCCATTTTTCTCTATAAACTGTAGATATATGACGTTAGTCGTGTAAGTCGAATGTATTCTCAGAGTAATATCAAAGTTTTTTTATTATTATATTTTTTATTTATCCGTCCTTCATAAAAGGAGGCGGCACCGGTTTACACGGCCGGGAAAAAGCAATTCTGTAAAATGGAGGATCATTTAAAAAAATAATAAAAATAAACACAACAAAAAGTAAACATTTTGATGAAAAAAATGTTATTAATTACATATATCCGGAAAGACAAGTAGATGAGCAGGTTAGGCATTATGGCAGTGCCCAACCTGCTCATCTACTGGTCTTCCTGGACATATGAAAAGTAGTGCTCAACCAGTTATAAATTAATGAGGAGTTTAGAGGTATTTGGAATATCGAAGACTCAGATTGTTGTTGTATATGGGTTTCTTTTTTTTTTTTCAGCACAAGGGCCTCTTGGGCCATATTGTGCCTGTTCATGATATGCTTGTCACTATGATCACAGCCTATTATACAGATATATGTGTTTCAAATAATTAAACAGTTCCTCGAAATTTGCTTCATTGCCAAGGATATGTAACAAGGTTAACGGTTCCTATAAGTTGGATATGGAGGTGAAACTTGATTTTCTGATCCTTGAATGTTGTGGATATTCCATGAGAAAGCGTTTTATTGTTAGCTGCGACTGACAGAAGAAACACTGAGGAGGATTCTCTCCCATAAGCAAATACAGGTGAGTTGTGTGCGAATGACCGATGCGGAGCCTTGCCAGAATCACCTGCTTCGCCTGAAACTAGATGTCCACAGTTGTGGCTCTCTTTTTATCTGCAGCAGTTTATTATTGATTTGAATTTTCCAAAGGCGAGACCATTGTTTCCTGCATGCTGTTTTAATGATGGATTTGTAGTCGGTGTAGGACACTTTTAGTTGACTGGAGGATCTAGAGTTGGGATGTTTAGCAGCGTCTTCTGCACGTTCATTTCCTCGGATGCCCACATGACCTGTGACCCAGCAGAATGTAACTTTCTGGTTGGCTGTTTGAGAATTGGCTGTTCCTTCTTATTTGATGGAACTTGGCTTTCATTCTTTTAAAACTAATTAGGTTACTGGTTGTGGGGAGTTTGCGAAATAAATTCCAAGCCATATTTTTTTCCTGTTTAGCCTATGTACAATCCGGATTCCACCAGTAATTACTGTGTTTACGTTTCCCAGGCAAGGATTTTGGTATTGTAAAGTTGGCAGCTTGTAATATTTGATTAGTTATATGTTGTGTGACATTTAATTAATCAAATCTATCTGTGGGCTGGAGTTGGATTATTTCTCATCTCACTGAACGTTTTAAGAGTATTCATTCCAGTTGTTGTTGTTATTTGGTTTTTAGGAACATTAGCAATTAAGATTATATTGCTCCGGGGATATGCGGTGGTCATTCCCTGACCTTTCCGCATCCTCCGTATTTGGTGGTCACGGGCTCGAACCTCGGTCTAATGAAGAAGCGTGTACTACGCACTGCTGCTCCCGCCCACCTGGCTATGCAAGCGCCCCATTCATTCCAGTAGGCCCTACGAAATTTCCAATTAGAACGACCCGGCAAAAGGGAGTTTAACCGTGTTTGCAGCTTGCAGAGAATTGGTAAATGATCACTATTTTGTGGATTTTCGAGAACAGGCCACTCCGCATTGATACATATGGAGGCAGAACAGATTGACAGGTCTATTGCACTCATGGATTCGACAGAAAAATGAATATAGGGAGGCTCACCAATGTTCAAAAGGGTAAGTTGACAAACATCAAGAAGAGTTTATCAGTTTACCTCTTTTGTCGATTGTCGGAGATCTCCACAGCGAATGATGAGCATTGAAGTCTCCAAGCAGATATAAAGGAGGTGGTAGCTGGTCTATTAGATTTTCTAGATTATCTGAGGAGAATGAGGAATATATATATAGATGCTATGATAATAGTAATGCCAATTTCTGCGCGCACTGCCACTACCTCAAAAGGAGTGTGAAGAGCAACATGTTTGGATGGAAAAAAATTATTTCTAACAAGAACCGCAACGCCTCCGCGGGCCGGTGAGTCGATACTCCTATCTCTTCTGAAGATGGTAAAATTTTTAATGACAGCACACACTTGTGGATTTAAATAGGTTTCTTATAGGGATATACCTACTGGTCATAGCGGTTGATGAGATCATGCATGTCATCTTTTGCATCACGAAAGCCTCTAAAATTCCACTGAAGGATTCTTTCCATTATGCGTTCTTGTTAGTTGTTTTTATTTCTGACTGCTTTTTGGTTGTAGCTTGTTTATACCTCTCTGTTTTTCCTTTGTCTTTCTTAGGAAAGAAAAGTCATGTCCATCTCATCGGTTGCTTGAAGTTCTAAAATTCCGTCATCTGAATTACCTGTTGATCAATATCCATTTCGGTTGAAATCCGTGGTTGCACCATTGGGGTTTCTGTAACTTTTGGTTTTCACTGTTGAAGGCGCATCGGCTGGAATGGAAATTGGAGTATTGCTGGCGTGTTCAGTTTTTTGTTGTGAAGGGCACTTTAGGAGGAACTATAACGTCTGTTTGAATACTTACTGACTGGACCTGTTTAACAGCTGGGGCATGTGTACGCTTTGGCTCCATTTTGATTATTTCTCTTCTCGCCTCTGAATAAGTGACTTTGTTCTCCACTTTATGTTTCTGTATTTTTTTCCCTTGCTTCCATAGTTCGCATATTTTGGAGAAATCTAGGTGATTACCTTTATAATTTGGGCAATGAGGATTGGTAGCACTGCAATCGGGTTGGTTGGTTGTGCTCTTTTGATCTGCAATTAGAACATATTGCCTCACCCCTACATGCAGTCTGGGTGTGTCCATATTTTTGGCACTTATAGCACCTGAATGGGTTTGGGATGTAAGGTCGGACACGGCAATGGAGATAGCCTGCTTTGACAGATGTTGGTAAGATGGGAGAGCTAAAAGTAAGGATTATGCTCCTTGTTGGAACAAGAATACCATCTTTATGAGTCATGATTCTCCTGGCTTGGATGACTCTTTGTTCTCGTAGCTCTTTGACTATTTCCTCCTCTGATATAGTTAATAAGTCCCATTCTGCAATTACTCCCTTAGAGGAATTTAAGGTGGCATGGAGAGTGACTTTTACTGGATGTCTGTCGAAAGTAGTCAGATTTAATAACTTTACAGAGTGCTGGGATTTCATGGTCTCTACCAGAAGATCCCTGGACTGGAGTCGCCTTACTGATTTTGGTGAACCTGCGGCAACCTCTTAGCATTTCTGCACAGGGAATGGGGACAGTTTACTCAGAGGCTGGTCTGATGTAGAGTGCAGAATGAGGAATGCTGGTATCTCCTCTTGAGGATTTGTTTTAAACCTCTTGGGTTGAGAAAAGTCATCATCAGTGTGATTTATCGCTAGTTTTGAGCTCGAGGGCTCTAAAGGTGGAAACGTATTGTTATCCATCTTTGCTCCTTTCAGCCCTGGGAGAGTGGATTTCTTCTCACAGGTTACCGGCCCCCACCGCGGGGAGGCAGGAGCAGTGCCGCTAGAGTGACCAAGTGGTGTAAAAGTTAGTATATTAGTTAAATGGAAAAAAAGAAAGGTGATTTGCCTTTCCGAAACTTAGTTACAGTTCGTAAGACTAAGTTTACTATTACTTAATGAGAATGTAAGAAAAACTTTTATAAATTAACAAAACTGTAGCTTAGAGAAAAACGCTCTAGAAATCAATGAGAATCGCTTGATCACTATAATTCTTGGCACCCGGGGCCTGATGACTCGGATAAAGTAGCAGTATTAGTAATATTTGCAATGGCTCCATTTTAACCTTTTTTTTTTTATGAAATAAAATTTTAAATATAATCAACATTCTGCTTCACAACAGAACTTTGAACTTTTCTAGCAATATAAATATCATGATTATATACTCGTATCCTTCATATTCCAATAAATATCGAATTCAGTCTCATGAGATTGGAAAATCGAATACGATTTCCCATTTATTTTCCGTACAATTTACAAACGTATACACAATACGCTAGTAAACTGATAATAGCACAATTCCATATGTCCAGGGCAAAATTGCAACTTAAATTATTAGGGATATTGCTGGATTAACAGTCAACATAAAGAGTGTCTGCCACGAACTGGAACCGCGCTTCTTTCGGGAAGTTTATTTTTAAAATATACGATCTTATGCCTTTAATTAAAACTTAAATCTCCCCTTTGCAATTACTTACGTCATTATGGAAAGGTAAATCGCTTCGGGTTAATTAGTACATTTCATTTTTACACTGCCACTCGCCTCTTCAGCCCCCGGGTGTCTTGGAGATAAGGGAAAAAAAAATAAAATAAGAAACAGCAAAAGGAGCCATCATTCTATGCATCTCTGAAGCCACTGAAACCATTTAATATTTTAAAACAATTTCACCACACAACTATTAAGCGCGTTTATTGCATAATTTTCACAAACCATTAAATATAGATTTTTTTTTATTTTATTTAGCTTCCTTTTTCATTAAGATGTGCTTTTCTGTTTTGAATACTGTTTGAGAAGAAAGCATGCCTTGATGGCATAAAGGAAACGAATTACGACTGGAATTACAACTGGACTGTTTTCTAAGTCGAAAAATACATAAACAAGTTTTATTATGAACATTTGCCTTTAATCTACTTCTTTGTGATATAGATACTGCTACAGAAATAAATATATTATTATTATTATTATTATATTAATGTATATTAAATAAAGAATCCGATGCTTACTGAAGTACAGAACCTTCATGCGGACATGGAAAGGTTTGCAAAAAAAAAAAAATGAAGTCTTATCAGATCGCTCACATTGCATAAGCCGGATAGAGTAACGCATGTTCATATACGGTATGTTCACCGCCCACCACAAACCGATCTCTATTGTATGTGCTAGTCTTATATGCCATATTCATAAAGCCTCCTCCACGGGAAATACTCAGTAGTCTCAGGCCTACCTGTGCCAATATTGCCGAATGTAATCCAAATACATCCACGACCATCACAGTTTGCAGTGATCTACTATGCAACCAATGTGCTTGCCAACTGTGCGCCACTCATGACATGCTGGATGACGCACAATACTTCACTGGTGACACCTAATGCTTCCACCTAAAGAAATGCTAACCGCGATCCAATCTACAAAGTTATATAGACCCTAGACAGTTTGTTATTACTGTAGTCGAAGGCAAAATCCGTATAATTTATATGGTGTAGCATTACTATACCGTATCTTCCATAGACCAGAATTCATCTGTGTCAGTAACCTTCATGTAAATTATACCTTATATAAAAAACCTTAACCAAGTTCTGTTCAAGAAAAGCAGAACTATAAATCAAATAGCATTACTAAATATTTTGCAATATGTGAGGAATAAATAATATATATAATTAATTCTCGTTTAAGAAATAATTAATGTAAATAAAAGAAATGCTTGTTCATAGGGCTAAAAAGCTCGAAGAGGAATGAAATTTATTCGAAAATTTTCTAATTATTATTAGTATAAATAGTATTTTCTACTTTATTTTTATTGTTGTTGTGTGATTCCATCCCGCGACGTAGTACCAAGTGAACAGAGTGGTTGTTACGTCTGCTGTTACTGTTGGTCAACGAACTCTCTGACTATCCTACAGGTGATGAGGATTGTGACATTTCTGAGTTCCATGTGTATGTTTGCTGCAAGATCCACTGCTGTTATGTGGGGTCTTTGGCACTGTACTGGTTGTTGACACTATGATCGAGATGGTCGTTACTTGTTGCACAGGGCACATCTCTTTCATCTTCTGTCCGTGCACTTTCTGCTCTTTTTCTCATGGGTTTTTTGGAGGTTTCCAGTGCTGGGCACCGCTATGTCAATCAAATAGGTAGCCTTTCCTTTTTTCTCAATAAGGGTTATGTCCGGGCTGTTGTGTGGGATTCTCTTTTCCGTTATTATGTCGCAGTCCCAGTACAGCTTGTGGGTTGTTTTCGTACTGCACACTTTCTTTAATCAACTGGTATTTCCTTGCTACCTTGCATCCTGCGGTGATGTGTTTCCTCGATCTTTTCTGACGCCAGGCGGCACCGTTGACACATGCCATCTGACATTCCTGGCTGCTTGATGATATATTTTCTATAGTTCTTGGTGTTGATTACCTGGTGTTGTATGGCGAGCACGACTCCTTCAGTCTTGGGGGAGAGCGCGTCCCTCTCGTGATGCATGCACTGGAAGCCATTTTGGCTATGTGTACTTCGTGGAGGTCATCGTAGTGTCTCTACCATGGAGTGTCTTTTTCGCCCATTTTTCTAGCTTAGTTTGTTTCGTCTGGAAGGGAGGGGATCCCTGGATTAGGCTGAGTGGAGTATGTAGCTTGTCTATCTTCCTTATGGACAGTAGAGTGCTGCTATGCTTTTCTGAACGTAATCCTTCAGGTTATCTATTGCTGTCTTCTGTTGCTCGATGAGGTCTGTCAGGCCCCTTCTTCCTTCTCCCCACGACTGACTTCGTGTGGTGTTGGCGGCTCTTGGTCAACATTGGTCCCTGTCTTTTTTTATGATATCCTGCAGCTCAGTTTTAGTCCGATCTATGATCCCGAAGGAGCATATTAGCACTGGGACTGCATAGATGTTTATTGCTTTAACTGTGTTTCCTCAGTTCAGCTTTGCTTTGAGCAGGCTTCTGCGTCTCTGATAGTATATGTGACTTTTATGTAATGTGGATGCCTTTTGTTATTTGATCTGTTGATGGTGTACACCCCTCTAGCCTGCCGACTGCTCAGGGGATGAGCCGATAATAAAGCAGATTTAAATAATAATAATAATTTTCGGTCTGGCAGGCCTTGATCTCCTTGTTTTCAACTGCTGAGATGGCATCATCCCCAGGTATTTGTCTCTCTCCACTGTTATGGCTTCCATCTCTTTACTAGTCTGCAGCACCACGAAATACGGAGGCTGCGGAAAGGTCAGGGAATGACCACCGCATATCCCCGGAGCAATATGGCCTTAGTTGCTAATGCTCCAAATGACAAACAACAAACTAGTCTGCAGCTGGTAATTTTGGCGACTTATACCCCTGATGCAATCCGTGGACCTTGCATTCGTCAAAACCAAATTCCATCCTGATATCATCACTGAATTCTTTGATGATCCTGGGTAGTTGCAGGAGTTGCTTCTCGGTTGCCGCTTAGAGCTTGACGTTATCCATGTGCATATCAAGTCGGAGAGCATGTACAGGTTATTCCTTCTTCCTTCTTTGAGAATATATCCATACTTGCTGTTTTTGAGCAGGATGGATTAGCGGATTAAGTGCTAAACAGAACCACAGTGGGGTCAGGGCATCTTCCCGAAAGATTCCTCTCTTGTCAGGCCCCTTTGTGATGCCTTAATGTGGTACTCCGTTTTGCCATGGTTGCTTCCAGGAAGTTTGCCACTGTCAGATTGATTTTGTAGGCCTTCAGCGTCTCTATTAGCTATGAGGAGCGAAGTCAAAGTCCTTGCTGTAATCGAGGAAACCGTGTACGGGTTGCGACGCTTCTTGTAGGCTTTATCTATAACTGTTGGCATCAATGGTTAATTGCTCCTTTGCTCGTCTGCTTGCATCCTTTCTGCTGTGCGGTCAATGATGTTCCGTCTCTCCATGTGACCTGATATCTTCTTCGTTATTTGCAGGATCTTGTACATCGTTGGGAGACAGGTGATCTGCCTGTATTTCACCGGGTTTCTTGTATCTTGGTCTTTAGTCTTCAGATATGCAATTCTCAAGTAATAAACTTTGGGATTGTCCCTGGGAGACATTATTAGGGTGAACTGCCCTGCAAGCGAACTTCTTGTGTTCACTTGTGCGTGCAAGTGTAAACTTCTTGTACCAGTAGTTGTGGACGTTATCTATTTCTATTGTTCGCCAGTTGTGAGAGTTTCTGATCGACTATTGTACTTCTTCCTCCCCAATCATTCCCTCAGCTGTTGTGCGTCCTAGTTTTTTTCCGTTCTAATTCTATCCAGGACGCTCGGCTATTATGTCTTACTTCACTGCTCCATATGTTGCCCCAGAACTCCTCGATTGTCTTCTGCTCAGGTGGTCTGCTTCAGTCTTTGATGCCCTATCCGAAAAGAGATTTTATTTCGATCTTTCATTTTAAAATAATATGCCAGAAGAAAACCATTCCATAAGAATGTCCTAGTACATTTTCGATTCTGTTGTATATTATCTAGTATCACGCTGTAAATAAAAGCATTATTATGGGCTGTATATGCACGAGCGAAACCACACACACACATGTACGAACATGTTCCGTAAAGCCTTTTTTTCCCAAGACAGCACCATATTTTACTCAATTAAGATTTAACCTGTTCAGTCAATTAATTAGAACTTTAATGCAATTATACATAGAAATAATTTTCTACTTAAAGTGAATTCAACTGGATTATACAGATCAGAAATTTGTTGTTGTTTTCATTCGTTCACTCGCAGCCGACTTTCGGAGACTTTATGGGCGATCTGCCTCCATGCTGTCCGATCTTCAACTGTTTCTTTCAAGTCCTTCATGCTCATGCCAGTGTCGCTCTTGGTGTGCCAAGCCAGCGTGTTCGTTGTCGACCACTTCTCCTCGTTCCACTGTCTTTCCTAGCATTATCGATTTATTCTTGAGCTCGTTCATAAAGTTCATAAATTGTCCATGCTTGAGTCCGTATAAATCCATTGGGCAATGCAGCAGCAGCAGGTGAAAATCAGCCATTTACACAATGAAACACTCAGATTTAACCGTCAATTCGTCCCGCCTGCCTTTTCACTCCTCACACAGTCAGGTACCAAGTGCAGATCAGGAACAACATTGACAGGCCGGGACAACTACATACAGCATTACAGCAGTGCAGATGCCACTCTCACGAATCAGAAGGACATCACGTGCTGACTTGCGAGATTTTGCAATGCAAGGACAACTTGGGACAGGATCCTCTCACGATATGTCTTGATGCTACCAAGTACTTAAGCGTCAATTTCTAAGGAGTTAAATATCCCAACCCGACATCTTTCAAGGGATTAAAGAAGACGGAGCTTGCTCAACAGATATTTCTTATTTACATAGTATGGTAAGACAACTAATTGAAATATATATAGGAAGTATTTCTTTTCGTAATGAGCGCGCAATGAGAAGGATGTTTCTAGCAAGCATTTGCTGTGTCCATGAGTTCATATACAGTTTCACACGGAGGATGATGCATGAAACAATGAAGGGTTCTCCAGCAATCCTATTCATCCAGCTATGAATCCAATACTCAAAGACTTTATGTATATATATCGTGGACAAAAGGCTAGATGACTGAGGCATACATTGGAATGGTCGTAAGGTATCTTTGGATGTACTATACAATGGCATTATGGTCATGGGAACCTAAAAGCAACTCCTGTTTTATGGCCCACGAAGCACCAATTATCTTGGACCTACCGCTTTCAAGGTAAAGGTGATGATGCTCCACAGATTCTAATTTGGATCCACTTATATACACTGAGTTGGCTGGCTTTGCATTAGAAATACCTAACTATGACCTCGTGGGGCCACCTTTTACCTATTATATAGTCCGTACAGATCTTGAAATGGACTCCACAAGGTGTTGCAGGCATTGGTGTAGTCGTAAAATTAGCAGAAAGTATACTTTATGAATGTTACGAAAAGCAGAGAGTATACTGCACATATCAGGCTTATTAATCGAAATAGCTTCAGTCGCATAGAAGTAGCATAAAACTACACGTATTGTCTATGAATCAAATTCTAATAAATTTATTATTTTTTTTTAATTTTCAGTAAATATATTAATAATATTTGTTTTTTTCAAGTCTTTCAAAAATCAGTATAGGCTATTCACCTAAAAAAATCCAAAGGTATACCCTCTACTACAGCCCTGGTTGCAGGGTATCCTGTGGTAGTACTATTCAAGCGTTGCACTGTGTGTCTAGTTGTGCCGCACTGTCAGATCGAAGCATCGAATGTCCTTTTCGAGTAGGCCACAAGCATGCTGAATCGGGTTTAAGTTCCAGTGATTTGGGTGGACATGGGAGGACGGAAAATCTATTTGTCATATTCTCGAGACCAGTTAGCAACCTGCAGGGCCTTGTGGCATGGCGGGATGTTTTAGATACTGTCATCATGAGGGGATATACTTGGTCGGCAACAACAAAAAGGTTCCCATTGAGCCGTTAATTAATGATAATCAGAGAACTCGGAGTATGCCACGAAAACAGGCCCATAACCAAAAAACCGAAACAGTCACCACCGTCTTCAGCCTGCCGAACGCCAACAGTGCATACAAGTGCCGTGACTCCTTGTTGCTTTTCCAAATGTGGATACGACCATCAGCATGATAAGTTGGAAACCGGAATCATCAGACCAGCAAAGATTTTACACGTCTGTGGTTCAGTGTTGGTGCTGACTTGCCCATGCAAGGCGCAATTTCTCGTGTGTCGCAGTGAGCATGAGTACCTGCGACGGTCGTTGGCTACCATAGCCTGCACGATGTCTATACTCAATACTGCTAGTCTACCTCCTCGTGGTTTTGGCAACTTCGTTTTCCAAGGTCCAGAAGGCGAAACAATATATACACACACACAGTCTGGCCTTAACTAAGTTTGTTCGAGAAGTTGAGAAATCCAGTGCCGCTTGACCTGTAATTACTCCTGAGTTCGATTTGGTGCTTAGTTGTGTCACTGTGTTGTGTCGTTGCTGTGTTAGGAGACGAAGCCCACGACTCTCACTATGGCCTCGACCAGACGTGGCTGTCTCACAATTTGACCTTTAGCTAGTCGTTCGATCGCTGTTGAACAAGTCACGGTAGACTTGTGACACCACAGAACTGGAGCACTCTGTTTTCGAAATGTTGGCATTTACACGTCGTGCCCCCGGAATCATTCCACGTTCGAAGTCAGAAAGATCTGAAGGCCAACCCATTCTTCTTCGCAGACACTCAAAACTTGACCTTCATATGCAGACTACGATCTTATATCACTTTGAAGGTGAAGGTCTTTAATCTTTGATGCTGGTTTCACTGCACTGTATTTAATATTATTCACTGTTCCTGTCATATATCATTATTCATAAAACTAGTTTGAATAAACTAAATTACATTTTTATAAATTATGAATAAATTTCTCATTAAATATCGACGTATTTAATGATTTACTAGGGCCTCCGGCAAAGATTAATGAAAAGTAAGTAATGTATATTGAAAAGTAAACTTGGTTGTTTATAAGTCCCAAATTTATTTCATGTTTTTGGTCCTCTCCTCAAACTGCAGAGCGCCAGTCTCTGACTTCAAACACGTTTTTCATTTATACTATCGAGCATTCTTTTGTTGGTGGTCAGGTACTGTTCATGAATTTTGGAAACTGAAAGAACTATTTTTGTCCATCCGCAACAAGAAGCAAAAAAAATGGACAAGAACAAAAGAATTCCGGCTACTAAAAAGTAAGCCCTGATGAAAGTTAATGCTGGCGGATATACGTGGCAAGTGAAGACGACATGAGAATGCGAGTAAAAAACGAAAGACGAAAGAACGGTGTCTTTTTTTTCGTGTATTTATAATGAACAGATTGTTTCAACACACGCAGAATCAAAGAAATTACAAAATATATAAGAAAGATATATTAGGACAGCGTGCGTGCGTGCGAGAACACAAAATTTAATTAACGTTGTTGTTTGTTCTTTATGATTAAAATTTAGAATATGAGAGACTTTTAAAAGCTTTCAGCACTGAAATTTGAAGACTTGACACGAAAGAAATATTAATAAACAGAAAATAGTGACTTTAATATGGTGAGTAAATTTTATAGATGATTTTTGCTGATGTTGAAAGTAAGCAAAATTAATTATTAAAAAAAGTTGTTGGACGATACCACTTTAATCATGTATTCAAAAAATTCTTTCCACGTATCATCATTTATGCAAAAATGAATTTTGACAAATATATTTTGTTATGTCTCTCTAAAGAAATGTCGGTTTAACAACACAAATCAACGCATTTAACTTTTTTTATGGTATCCTATAGGGAATAGGCTACTTTCCAGTAAAACTGATGATACGAGGATCATTCTGAAAATGTTTAGAACGCAATTTTTAGTTATTTTTTATTCTTATGCGAGCCACACAAGCTTATATCCGTTTAAGACGCAAATTGATATAGGGCTTATTTAAAAGAGAATAAACTTTTATTCATTAACAAAATTTCGTATTCTTACAGTAATTTAGAAATAATAAGACAAGAAATACAAAAGTGGCTCAAATGCAATAAAATGTTTTATGCAATATTACGGTTTCTCTTCTCGTTCGCAGAAACCATTCAATATGTCAGCCCATAATAATTGGATTCCACCTTCTTTGACAGCACTGTTCCATTTGTATATTACATTCTAGTAGAACCCTTCACCGTGTTCACCACTTTGAGTAGCCTTCCCCTCCCCCCACCAAGTTATCGGGAGAAAATCGAGATGCAAATGTAAAAAGTGTGCTTTAAGAGACATCTGGAAACTT
The DNA here is from genome assembly GCF_048544385.1 of Mastigoproctus giganteus. Classification (NCBI taxonomy): domain Eukaryota; kingdom Metazoa; phylum Arthropoda; class Arachnida; order Uropygi; family Thelyphonidae; genus Mastigoproctus; species Mastigoproctus giganteus. Next base: position 143,555,953 of record NC_143577.1, read on the forward strand.
AAAATGTTTATAGTTAAGTAAAACCCCTCCAGCGTTGTTGGAAGAGTTGTTGAAAAACTATAAAAGTTACTTATGGTTTTCTCTTATAACCTTTGTTCACATATGTATGCAATTAAACTGAAATATCTGTGAATTAGGGATATAACAGACTGCAGAGCAGCTAACTGAATGTTTTTATTTTTTTTTAAACTATTAAGGTCAGTTTATATGTAACGGATGGAGAAGCACCAACTATGGATCGCAGCGCCGCACAAAACACCACATAACCAAGAATAAGTATGGAGAATTCTGTCAGGTCCGGCACGAAACGTACAAATAAAATTCATATCAAATTCGGTATGAATTCCTTTCATGTTACCAATAGCGCTTTTTTTTTTTTTTTTCAAAAGGCGAAGCTTTAACAACTAGAAAAATACTCGACCGAGACCAAGCGAACACCAGACGTAAACCGGCCGAACGCTCTACCATATCTGAACGTCAGCTTGACAGCAGTTCCACAGAACTGCAAGACAGCTCTATGACAACCTCGGACAACTTCCTTACAGTAGCCATCGTTCAAGTCGCCTTGGAATGCAACTTCCACAGTATCAGTCAGACAACTCAACAAATGTACATTACAACGATCACTAATCCTGCTGGCAATGAGAAATGCAGACGTATTTCTTCGTGTTTCTTCCTCTCGTATATATAGAATCAGGCTAGTAAATTCAAAAGGTAAATAAGGTTTTCCCTTATCTCAAATTCTTAAAATACTGCCAAAAAGCCATCACAAGAAAAGTATGTGATGAGTAGCGCAAACTCGAATCTAAAAATATTCTAATTATTTGGCCATACAACCTACTTAAACATAATAACGAACGAGGTGCACCAACATGTAAATTGCCTACCTTTCTGGCAATGCTGCTTCCAGAATGATAAAGCACCTTACCACTGAAACCTGAATAACATCATTCCATTCATTATGCAGGAATTGAGGAGCCTATACAAGGTAAATGGAGGGGAGAAACAATATTAGTGGTAAAATGATGCAAGAAGGTAAGAGCATCAGCCAATAATAGAGCATGTCTCATAATTTGTCCGCATAATCCATGGTAGAATAAGTTGCTTTTTTTTAATCCTACACCTTTTTAAGAATTTGAAGAGACTTAAGAAAAACTGATAAAAGTGATGTCTCTTCAAGGAAAAGAATCAAGGGTACAGTAGACTGGATATTGGGAACTTGAAAATGAGATGCAAATGCATCTCCTTAAGGAAAATAGCGTTTGATGAATTCCTGTAAAATCGTGTTTCTTCCTCTCGTGTAGTTTTTACCAAATAACTTCATCAGAACTGCATCATATAAATCTAATAAATGCCGAAATATGTAAGAGGTGATCCAAAAATAAGTAAATACTCATCGTGCGTATGACAGTAAATTCCCTCACGTTCTGATTACGTTGTTAAAATGGCTTCACGACATAAACAGCATTTGTCTCAAAAGATTTGCGTAGTCATATTGACTTTCGAATGCTAAAAAAGGCCCCATAGGGCGTTAGAAAATTTACACTTGATGTAAGCAGTTTGAAAGAAAGGTATTTTCATGATAAGAGCCCAGCCTCTGTGTCACTGATGAAACCGCGCAAGTCTAAGGGAAATCCTTTAGTTAAGGCCAAGAAAGTCCAATTAGTGATGTAATCGTTGGATATACCTAAAACAAGAATATGACATATTCTTCGGAACTGTTCACTTTGGATAGATTACAAGTTCATTTAGTGCATCACTAAAACACAACAAATCCAAACAACAATTCATGCGAGTTCTGTTGTGACTTTGAACAAAATATGAAAGACGATGGCATGGAAGAACGGTTTACGTGCTGCCTTGCCATCATTGTTTTCAATTGTCATTCATTATTGATTCTGACTGTCATTCCGGCTGATCTCACTAATCCTAGAAACTGTGAAATTTTACTTATTCGACAATGTGAAATAGTTTGACTCTGGCCAGATATCCATAGTGGGCATGATACCTCAATAATTTATTCATTCTATTATAAATAATAATAAAATATAATAATAACAGTTATTATTATTAATTTGTCTGCGAACCGAATCAGTTCTCTTCATTTTCCTATTAGATTGTAGAATAAATCTCAGAGCTTCAATTACATTTCTTAAGTGGCAGTCAAATAAACGTTTGCAAACATTTGCAGTAAAATGGATTAGATTGTTATACTGTATAAATAACATAAGGTCGTTCAAGATCTCTTATACTAGAGACCAGTGATTTTTTTTTAACTTTTACAACGCCATGAAGAACCTTCCAATTTAACTTTTACGCAAACAGCCATTATTTTTTATAACTTTTATGAAAGTAATAGAAATATTCATAACGTTCACTATTATGGTAGTAGTGTTATCCTGTGTTCAGATATATATTGACGAAGGATAGGTATCTGCGCTTATAATAAAAATAAACAAAGTTAAAGCCCTATTCGTTTTTAAAAAAGTTTTGTTTTCATCCGACGAAATTATAAATCGATATTAAAGCTCATAACAAGTATTCCCGTTTCTATTATTATCACAGAAGTCATAAACATTTGTTTTGTAAAACATTTGGAATATTTTACTTCGGCTAACTTGGATGAGCTTCTTTTACTTTAAAACTAAAACTAAACGAAGCAAAATAAAAACTAGATACAAATATTCTATTGTGATAAGAGCAATTATTTAATAATTTACTAAATCTTCAATGCATATTATGTTTTTTTATGAATTCGACTTACATTTCTGTAACAGTTTTTTTCATATTAATTGACCTGAATATTAAAATTTTTGCAAAGTAATGACGAATTAAGAGCATGATCACAATGGGTTGTAGAACCGGACTCTTGTTGTCTATACTGAAATATGAAATGATTAATACTGCTTTAGCTTGGTAATACTATGGAAAATGACTGCTTAACTTCTAATGAAAATAAATGAGAAATAACATGCGGCACTGAAATATTTTCTTTAAAATAACAGAAACCTTCGAATAAATGTCTCTCTTTAATTACTAACTTATCAAGACAGAGGTTATGTTATTTTCTCCCAGTTGACAGAAGTATTAGACAGCTGCGTGTACACAATCTTTAAATATTATTTCATAATTCTTAATTCCCGCGAATATTTCCTCTTTCGTATGGAGAATACCGTTTCTATACTTTGAGAGCTAAAAGCTATTTTTGCCTTTTTCTTCGCGCGCGCCATAATTACAGCATGCCTGGCTACTCAGCTAAGCCTTTCGGACAAAGTTTCATTAGCCTGGGTATCCAGACAAAATGAGCTGCTGCAGTGGGTTGTCGTTAAGTAGGAGGGAGGTATTACTCGATTCATCTCTCTGATACTCACATCGAGGACTGATGAGGTTGCTAAGTTACGGTGCTACCTCTCCTGCTGACACGAGAGGGGACAATGAAGCCACTACCTAACTTAACTAGGCTGAAATGCATGTTTCAGTACAGTTCCTCGAGAAGACTTTTCAGCACAGTCTGGATATAAATAGCAATTAAATGCTTTTGATCGTGATTAATTTTTCATCACTCAATGAGTGTGTATGGCGAGCGCAGAATGACTATTAACTGTTATATAAAGATAATCGAGCCAGCGATGACAATTATGTTACAATTTAATAATAATAATTATAATAATTATCATCATCAAAAAAACAGCCTTTTAATTTGAACTGCACTGATGGAAGACTTCCTGCCGGAGAGGATACTGCACTGTATTGTATAGAAGCGGTTCAGTAAAGACACTATCGATCGACTGTATAAGGAAATAAAATCAGAAGGGGGTAGGGAATGTGTGTGTGTGAGAGAGAGAGAGACACGCGCATAGTTTTCGAAATGAAACATGGCAAAAATTTGACTTTTGTTTTGTGTTTTTAGATGATGTGGTTTTATTATATTACGTACTTTGGTGTACTGCAATAGTCTTATTTTCTCTCACTAGTATAGTTTTTCTTCAAAAATTAGTGAATTATATTCAACTTTTAATAGGTTTAATTCACAAATAAATTTTCCACTATTATTGAAATAATAATAATCAGTCTATTAGGAAGATGATCTTCTGCTGGCAAGACCGTTGAATCATATGTAATATAACTCGCTTATCAAGTATCGGTAAATATGTGTTCTTAAAAGGATTTCGGAAACTAAAATATTAACATTAAAATAAATTGCAAAAAACATTAACATTAAAATAAATTGCATTAAAATTAAAATTACAACAACTGCAATCGCAATTTTTGCAAATTTAATCTAGGTAAATTTTAATTATGTTTTAAAAGTATATATCGGCTCACCTTTAGTCTTAATTACAAACTGTATCCTCGTTGTAAGAACCAAGACTGAATCAGTTTTTATAACAGGGAGGTGATAGTTTGGCCCACTGTTCCTTCAATATAGCATATAGCGATCAATCCTGATACTGATTGTGAGAGTGTTTAACTGGATCGAACCAGTTGTTTCAGTTCATCTCACAGGTGATCAGTGGAGTTAAGGTTGATTTTCTGGGAAGATCAACGAAGCGTTTGCACGCCCCAGTGCACTCAAACGAAGTAAATGCAAGCTGTGCAAAAAGGCCCATTCTGTTTCATACCGATTCAGAAACGGTCCTCTGCCATACTAAAGTAAGGAGTGGAATTGTCCAGAAAGTCAATGTACCGTACGGAATCCATTGTTCCAAGAACGATTAACAATGGTCCAATCCCAAATCCCAGGAAACAACCACAAACGGCAACAGCATCAGCAAAACTTCACACTCGGGTAAATAACATTTTCTGAGCATCCACAGGACCCAAAACATGACCATCAGTCAGAAAACCACGTACCACGATTAGGCACTCCACAACGTAGCTTTCAAACGAAACGTACGAGACTGTGCGTCAAGTAAGTCGACGCTGTAACATTGAGTGCTCTGATGTTTGGTTTGTGTACTGCAGTTCTTCCATGGGGCCGATGCCACGAAGTTTCCCATTTATTGCCGTTGTACAAATATCACTTCCTATGACCTCTCTGAATTTCTCTTTGACAGAATTCAAATTAATGTATTTAGGAAAGGACATCAATACATACGGGAAATTATATACTATTTATAATAATATAAAAAATAATAATAATGACATTATCATACCAAGTTAAGGTTATTAACAAAATAGTTTTAATTAAACTTATATGGAATGCAAGCTCAATTTTTACGCTAAGTTTTTAGCATGTAACGTTTCAGGATTCTTACCGAACCCCACTATTAGACTATAAATGCTGGGGCTCCATGGAAATGGTCTTATTTCCTTCAATTTAATTTCACCGTTGTAATTGAATTGCGAAGCAGGAAGATGTACTCATTGAATTCAATAATCGAATGAAATAATTACAGTTTTTTCACTTGCTCGAAATTTTTATCAATTTTTGAATATCCAAACAGATAGCGAGGGATTTCTCTTTTAATGCAAGCTGAATGCACAAAAAGACTTCCTTTAATATTATGATTGTTCGCATTCTTTTCAGTTTGGAGCTTTCTGAAGAAGTTTTCGTCCAGTGAACCCCGAAAAATACAATGCAATTATAAGACAATTTAGTGATGTCTGATAGCCCTATTCGATTTAACACTTAACACACGCTTAACCTAATAAAACGACATATTTTAAGAATAACTTACGAAATCAACATATTTTCAGTATATCTATTAGCTATTCACAGGTTGGAAGGCTCTAATCCAGCAGATCATATTTTAAGTTCGAACCATATTATTCGGAATGGGGAATCTTAACAGCTGCTTTATAACTCTTCATAACTTCCTTACCGCCTGGGGTGCTGATAGATAACAGCAATGATAAACCATCTGACTGCAAAATTTCAGCCTCTAATAATATAGCACGCCATCAAAATAAGATACGTCATGAATTATCACAAGCAGTTTATTTACACATTCCACGAAATCAATTATTATTTTTATCAGTGAAGGAGTCCATTATTTTTTAATGCAACACGAAATCGGTTTTATACTTCGACTGAGTCTCATTTTATAGTTTTACTGCTGTGGAGGCGGAATAATTGTTATCAGCACTTTCAGAAGATTAAATTCTACATGTTCGCAAGTTATAGTGTTGGAATTCAAAATGGCATAATAAGCTATTATGTTTTACTAAATAAATTATTAACTTATGCGTTTTAAACGCATAAGGTAAAATGCAAGGTGTGCTGTGTGATTCTTTCTATGCAAAATGAATGCATACTAGTCGAAGTATCATTTATAAATTAAAACGTGCAACTGCATCGCTTCTTCGAAGTACTCTGTACTGTAGAATGCAATCATTTAAGTAGTTTTACTAACTTCGTAGAAACGTTTTACGCTCTTCCTCGCCTTGTATATCAAACAGAACTCTTTATCATACTGTTAACGCAAGAAAATAATCCAGCTTTATTCTTTCAAATTCCAAGGCACGATTTTTGGCTATTGGAGACTACATTATCGCTTGATCTTTAAACGATTCCTTATTACTTGTCCTTGTCTTCCACTTGCTTCTTTCTCCAGCACGAAGCTGAATTACGACAGGCTCATAAATGATGCAGAAGAATGTTGGCGTTCGTTCCAAAAGGCAAGTACTGACGTCTGGAAAGTAATCAATCATGAGATAGAGTAATGACAAGGAACGTGTCCAGGTCCGCTCAGTCGTATACAATGTGTCTACTTGCTCGAGCCATTACTGCTCCCTTGTAACGTAAAGATAAGGAATTTCGCGCAAATATCGGCAAAAAACATACATCTCAACAAAAAAGGGCGGTAATGAATTATCTGGTGTAAAACATGCGCGCTAAATTAATCACCAAAGCGCCATTGTCATGCAATCTGATACAGTGCCTCAATGTGAACGTAGAAACGTTCTTAATAATAAAAAGAACAGAAAAAAACTACTTTTATTAACACATCTTCATTCATTAAAACTGGCTGGTTAAGGTTTTTTCGTGAAACATGATTAACAGATTCTTCTTGTGGCTTTCTACCTGCACACGTGGACGTTTATAAATTGTTGCGTTGAACTTGCAAATACTATGGAAGTTAATAACATAAATGGATGTTTTTTTGTTTTTTTTTAAATCACATATCTCAAAATAGTTTCTCAATTATGATTGGATTGACTGAGAGGTACGGGATTTTAAATATCTGAAAACGAGAGAAATTAAAGGGGCAATATATGAAGATGCTTCATAACGTTGCTTTTGGACGGGGCATGCATCCAGATTTTCCGATCTTCTTCGAGATGCACCCCATATTAAAATTTTAAAAAATAATATATATTCAAAGGGATTATTTTCTTCAGTAATTTTTTAAAAAAATATTTATTCGACAACACTTGCCTATCTTGCGATTGGCTGCAAAGATAGAGCTAGTAAGTATATATTTTGTATTAGTTTGTCTAAATGCATGTTGTTTCCATAAGCTGTTCATGTCTCGCTATATAGCTAATGGGAGGTGAAGTTAGGAAAGTACTTAGGATAGCAATAGACACTCCTGCCCTCGTATTGCACCAATAGCTCAAAGTGTTCAAGAATTTTAGGGGAAGGACAGTGAAAAGAATATGATTGAAGAAATTACAGTTGGTGCTCAGGTAATCCGGGGGCGCAAGTTTCCGTCCATATTAGTAACGGCCCTGGGTTTGGTAAGTTATTGCAATTTGGAAGAAGATGTCTTTGTATCTCTGTATATCAACCGAAATGTTATGTTAATGTCTACCCTAATGCTTAAATAAACCCTAAAGCTATTAACCATTAAAATTAAACATATCAACCAACTAACATTACAAAGTGATATATTGTATCACTTTGGCATTACTATTTATAATCCAAGTTTCTTCTATGTTCATGTACATTTGGTTTAGTATTTTTTTTCGAACTTATTGGCTATGACACTGGTGAAGCAATTTCTTACGCTGGTAATATATTTGAAACTAACTGCTGTTTTATGGAACTTGGGTGTCATATATAAGAACAGTAAATAAGTATTGTCTATCCTTGCTTTTAATTTTTTGTGTAATGCCAGTATCTTGTTAACTGTGCTTCTCATGTTGTTACTGACTCTCCTGTTTGTGTTGCTTTTAGTAATTTCATCTTTCAGTGTAGAATTTTTTACGTATAATGGCAAAGTTATCGGTGGCTTTATCCACGCTCGTAATTATGAATTTATTTTGTAATTCTTTAATCTGCCTATTTATGTTAGCATAATTACCATCTCATTTTTAATTTTGAGTTTTTAATGTTAGTTGGCTCATATGTTTAATTTTAATAGTTAATAGCTTTAGGGTTTATTTAGGCATTAGGATAGACGTTAACATAACATTTCTGTTGATATACAGAGATACAAAGATATCTCCTTCCAAATTGCAATAACCTACCAAATTCAGGGCCGTTACTAATACCTTACGCCCCCGGATTACCTGAGCACCAACTGTAATTCTTCTATCATATTATTTTCACTGTCCTTCTCCTAAAATTCTTCAACACTCTGAGCTATTAGTGAAATACGAGGGTAGGAGCGTCTATTGCTATCCTAAGTACTTTCCTAACTTCGCCTCCCATTAGGTATATAGCGAGACATGGACTGCTTATGGAAACAACATACATTTAGACAAATTAATTCAAAAAATATATATATATTTATTATTATTCACCATCACGCATCTCTCATATTGTGGAGTTATACTTCATAAGCGTTTTGCCATCACTACGGTACCTACCACCAACCGAAGAAGGGCCAAATAGCCCTGAAACAGTGCCGTCTGGGTGGTGGTATCCGCTGAGAATAAGTAACAACAGTCTTCTCCTTGGTGAAGTGTTACTGATTCGAAGTAGCGCAAAATCATGGCAACTCGTTGTGAAGGTATTCACAATATGATATAACTTAAACGATGCCGCCTTTGCAAAAATTTGCTAATTCAGAGTTTAGCTGTGTACTAATACGATGCATTTGCACTAACTTGTAGGTAGTCTAATTCTCTTACAGCTTGAGGCATAGTCCCTTAATGCATCTTAGTATTATTATTATTTCGAAATGCACGATGTATTCGTAAAAAACTCCTACACCCATAATTGTACTTCTAAGAACACCTATAGATTCACAACCACATTTGAAACTTGGCTGATTCCAGAAATTGATATCGCCTTCTTTGCATTTTTGTCATGATTATGTTAAAGTAAAAAAAAGTTAAGTACAGATTACTTTGTTCAGTTTCAGGTAAATCGGGTTTATTTCAATAAATAATGCCATTTGTTAGCTCCCGTCAAATGCTCGACCGCCGGATGTAGACGAATTACAGTCTGTAATGGCAGTCTTGTAGAGAAATTCAACTTGACAGTCAATTTAAGACCCTTGATTTGCAAAATTATACTAATATTATATATATTATAATAATTATACTAATTATACTAATAAATTATACTAATTTATTTTATTTTTCATTGTTTATCCTTAGTGCACTGAACTTCCATTCCCCACTAGCTCTGTCGCACAACTTGATCGCATTCTAAGCAGTACCTCGGTTTCTGTCTTGTGAAAAGATATTTCCTTCTTTGATTGTGATCACAAATCCCTAGAGATGTACTATTCTGCAGCTGCTACACACCATCGACCTGCTACCGATGCTCATCTACGAACTGCTTCTTCCTGAATGCATTGAATTCACGCAGTATCAACCTGAAGTCGTAAGATAGCATTTAGTCATTTTCGTTCCCGCCTTTTTCCCTTAAAGGAGACTATAGATACTTCGCCCATTGATGCATAGTTTGATTGGCTCATCGACTTTCATTCATTTAGCAAGCTGCTGTGTCTGAGACTAAGCCAGTTTACGGTTTCATTCAATGCAAAGAAGCCTGCCTACAAGAACTTCTAAAAGAAGAAGCCGACCAATACGCTGTGATATTTTTACAGATTCACTGTTTCCAAAGCTCAATCTTTATCTAATTTTGCATATCAGAACTTAAACAGGAAAATCTTTAACAAGAATCCTTAAACTGAATCCTGGGCGCCAACGGTGGATTTGTGAATGATTGTTAGGCATCCCTATAGAATCTAGATTGTTGCTATGCTCTGTCTAATATCTTTGATAACACCATAATGAGTTTCTTTTGACTTGAGTACATGTTTTGATGAGCTAGCGAATTAGATCTCTAAAGGATTTTGGAAAAAACAGTTATCTCGGCAGCGCTGTAGAAGATTTAACCCAAATCATGGCTAATTTCCTTTATACTTATGGGTAAGCCCAATACGTTTGAGAATTTCATTTTGTTTTTGTATACAGTGAACACAGGTGGAGATAGGCGTAAGCCTGGGTGCCAACGATGACAAGATTATTGGTTAATACTTCATAAGAAAAATACCTCATTTAGAAAATATTTGTATTTACAACTTCCTCCAATCAGAAAGGCGACTAATGTCGTTTGTTAGGATAGTTTATAACATATAGATTTTTTTTACTATAAATAACGTAAGTGGAAGTGATTCCGAGAATGGGATGAAAATTTTCTCATCATTCACCTGGACTTGGCACGATGCGGTCCACATTAAAACGTGCATTTCATTCACGTCTATTGTCATGAATTGGCGTTACTTAGAAGTGTTTTTAAAAATTATCAGATATACGCTACTGAAGGCATAGAATCATACAAAATCAGTGAGAACGCTTGGTGAAGAATACTGACAATAATTTTGTGGGCCATTTAAGAATCTCTTGAGGAGTATTTTTTCTGCTCTGGTAGCATGAGGTACACCTATAAATCAGTTACGCAAAGGAATTCACCGAAAATAAATTGCACATTTTAATTAAAATGGGGCTCGTAAGACGGGGTAAAATGAAGTCAAAAACGAAGCTATGCAAGGTATTTGTAGGGTCTGCATTCCTCCATCCCTGCAAATTTCGGGAAAGCCTAGCGTAAGAGTTAAAATTTATTATGTCAGAAAGCTGGAACAACTAACATGATTGGAAATGAACTTGTTGTTGCTGTTATTTTGAAAATAGCAACATACAGACAACAAGAACAGAATTTTGCCCCACACACGAAACTTGAAAGCAAATTTTAACATTCCAGAAGGTGAAATGGTAAACATTTCTAAAATATTTCGTATTATCTTCTGATAATAGCTGTGCCAGAATAATATGCATTTCGTGCTCTGAAATAAAATATTGCAATTAGCTATTAATTAATAGAAGCGATTTGAGTAAACATTTCATAACTTTTACAAAATACGGCTTTAATGTTAAATGTTAGATTCCTTAAATTTTTAACAAATTTAACACTCAGGTCTTGTTTGTGGTTATCTTACGTAATAACATTCGGTACTTTTAAAAGAAAGGATGATGATGTTGTCATTCATCTTAGTTCAGTTGATTAAATAGGTCTTTTTTCTTCACACCTGCTGCTAAACCAGTGCAAAAAAGGACAGGATCCTTCCCAAATCTGTAAAGTTGTGTTACAATACGAACTTAAAGGAGGTCATTACTGTTTATGTGAACAATCACCTTGTATTTAAACAGATGGATAAACTAAAAGTTGTATTTTTATATATTTGCGTTTATTTAATAATCTTTCACCGTTTCCACAAATACGTATTGCAAACTATGTATTAACTTTTCTACTCCCTTCCAGCTGTTCCCAAATACATGCATAAAACTGTTCAAATAAATTATGTTGATGTTCATAAAATGAACAATGCAATATTTTGATAACTTTTATTTGGATATGATCATTATTATTTTTTTAATTCTTTGATACCTATATTCACTATGAACTTCGTCTACCTAACCTGAAACAAAACACATTGGATCGTGCTGAGGGGGTTATCAGGTCTAGACAAAAAATGGCGAGTAAAATTCTAGTTGGGAACTGTCGGGTTGTTTTCTTCAACTTAGATTGTATTTAAACGTATGTTGGCATATAAATCTTGAAGAATTGGATCAAAATTTGCCATATTTTTTGCTGAGTTTGTTATGGTAGCGAACCATGCGATCTGATCAACAACTAATTATAATTCCCTAACGGAATGAGAAGCCCTCCGGGAGCACACGCCTTTTATGGACTCTTAACAAACAGTTCAGGCAGCCTACAAACACCTCGATCCGAAGTACACCATCTGGATATATTTCATCAACTGAATTTTTAAAATTGGCTAGAAGTGTTTCCATGGATATTTTAGTCAATTATTTAAAGTAAGCCCACATTTTACTAATTCAGATGGGATTGCAGTAGATGTCTATTTTTTCAGAGAATTTCTGTACAGCTTATAAATAAGACATATCTGAGTTACAGTAAGTTGAATAATTTAGAATCCGTAACGTGTTCTTTTGAACGCTGTTGGAACTTTTAAGCATAAATTTATAGTTATTCGCAATTTCGCATTTAACTGTCAGCTGTGATAGATTCAGTGAATTTCAATATAAGGTATAAAAGACTCCGACTAAGAAGAGAACCATTTCAGTGAACAGTAAATGTGTATATATATTGATCTATTTTCTTTGAAGATGAAGTTTTATGCTTCGCCTTTCATTATGCAAACGAAGGAGATATCGCAAGCAGTACGCGGGACATAATTAGGATACTGTGGGGAGCTTTTACAACTCCAGTGTGATATTCAGTCTTTAAGAAGAGTTTTATAAAATTTTTAGAACCTTTCGGGTGGCTGGATTAAGTTCAAATAATCATCTAAAATATAATGTGAGAACTGTGTGTATCAGTTCTCACACTGCACTAAAGAACCCAAGAAAACCCTTGCTTATGTAGCCACGCGTATGAAGTCCTTTCTGACAGTCTGTAAAACCAAAGATGCGAATACCAATTAATAAAGCAGGTTATTCTATAAGCATGCAGAACGTAAAAGCGCGTCATTAATTGCATCTCCTGGAAACAGTCAGAGGAATTTTCTCTTGAGTGAGGTGAGCCGAAATTTAAAACAAAACCGCTTATATTCATTTTATTTTCACAGAATATCAGACAATTTTAAAGCAAATCCTATTAGCTGAACCAAAAGGAAATATAGGGGAGGAACATCAATGAGTTCTTTCCGACCACACATTTGCCATCGACTAGATTTTATTATTATCAGTAGCAGTACTTGCAAGTTATGCAAGGAAGCTAACTTATGCAGCATCAGCCAAAAAAAAAAAAATAAATAAATAAAATAACTACCCACCTCATCTATCCATAACATTTAATAATATGTGGAATTCTTGCTTAAATTTAATCAACCTTCCACATCAGCAGATGGCAGTTTACAACAATCAGTAACACTCTGGCCGAAAGCAAATTTTCGCGCATCTATCCTGCATCTACCCATCCTTTTTCAATTTAAATTTATGTCCCCTTGTATGCGTTGTCAGAGAAAAAGCTAAAATACAACCATCATTAAGTTTACTCAATCCATTTAAATCCTCGAAGAGAACAATCAGATCTCCTTGCAAGTGTTTAGTTTCCAAGCACAGCAATTTGCAGAACCGAAGTCTGCTTGCGTAATGACAGACTAGTCTGTCTCTGTTTGCCCTTTTCTGCACCTGATCCAAGGGATTTAAATCTTGATTAAAATGAGGTCACCAGACTTTCATGGAATACTCAAGATGTGGACTAACCACTGTACACTTCTACATTGGGATAATAGCCTCTTTATTAATGCTAATAAAGTTCCTGCACACCCTTGATAGACACTCATAAGCAGCTGCACTGCTCAGAGAACTTTATGTTGCACTGTACAATTACCCTAGGTCTCTTTCGTTTTCCGCCACCTTAAGTGGGGTACCACCTAATGTTATTCTATCATTACTGTTACCTATATGCAATACCTTCCATTTACAAATGTTGAACATCATTTGCCACTACTCAGCCCATATGCCAAATTTATCTAGGTGTGGCCGCAGTAGTATAACTTAATTCCTGCCAACCTTTGTATCATCTGCAAACTTAGACAATCTCCATATGCCTTCATTAATAAATATCGTGAACAGTAAGGGGCCCAGCACTGAACCCAGAAGGCTCTAATAATAGCAATAGCCCAAGAAGAATAGTTTTCGTTTAATTTCCTATTTTGTCGGTTGCTGGACCAATCTTGATACACGCGAAAGACTTCAGTATGATTGAAGCCTTCGAAATACTTATACTGGCGGAGTCTGGCACTGACTATTTAAATTTTTGTCTTGCCCGTTCGCATTCTGGTTTACACGCACACAGCATCTCTATGCACGTTAAGCGTTGTCACCTGCTTTATATCGCTTGGTGTACCTAATAAAGTGACCACAGGGTCTTCTAGTAGGCATCGCACCAAATAAAGGAAATACAGTATTACCAAAGACTTTCATAATTTAACTTGATAGCAACGCTGTTCGCAAAATAAAAATAAAATTTTATATATATATATATATAAAATTTTATTTTTTATTTTTATTTTGACTGAAACGCTTCTAACATATTTTTGCAAGCGAAATTAAATGAATAATTTGTAGTCTCCAACTTTTACTTTGTAACGAAATGAATATCTCGGGAAATGCATGTTATGGTTTTATATAATCAACTTTATTTCTGCTTTAAAAACATCAGGATCGTGGAAGGTAATCATATATATATATATATATATATGCACATACGACTAACAGCACTTCTGAATTAATCCTCGTAACTTTTCCTCCCTACTTTACATCTACTTTAAGTACACAGAGTTTTCTGTAAACCCAACGAATTCCAAACACTACTACATAATCATATTTTCAGGGGGTTTTTTGCCTAATTACATTAACAAATCAGTGATTTTAAAACAACATGGCTTCCTTTAACTTCTTTAAATTTGTTTCCGCGTTTCCTATTTTTCATATGCTTCCACTCCTCTCAGTTTTGGAATCTACATTTTTCGTTTCGATTTCAATTTATAAATACTTTTACAACGAGTATGAAATATCTGTTACGAGATTTAGGTAGCAAAACGAAATTTGGACGAGTAAGCAGTTTTAATTATAACTTTCCTTTTTATGAAAAACAAACTTTAAAAGATTACAAATTTGCGATTACTATTTTGGAACTGCAGTTAATCGAAGTGATCTATGAATTGTATTTCGATGTAACAAAAAGTTTGAAATAAAATCTTCCAGTCTATTCTAAAGCTCTTTAACTGCACAAACCCTGAACTTAATCAAGAACGAGAAATTCTAAAAAGTAAAATACAAGTTTTGGTGTGAAAATTGAGTGTTTAATATATGTTCCATAATCAAATGGCCAAAGGCCTCGTTAGCAAACCAATTAACTGAATATTTTCGGTCATCTAAATATATACAGGGTGATTCCGGAGGAATTGTAAATATTTTAGGAGGTTATAGTATCGATTATTCTGAGTAAAACGTTAATATAAACATGTGTCCAATAAATGACTGTTTGTATTTATTGTCTTTTCGAATGATGCAAAGCACAAATAATGACAATTTTTTTTATATTTCACAATAAATGTTCGAAAATACCATTGCCAACCTCAATGCACTTTGCAACTCCTGTGGTAATATAACGTGCTGTTCTTCTGAGGTCGTCGTGGCGTTCCTTTATGAGGGCAGCAATCCAAAATGAGAGCGAGCAATTTGTCTCTTTTATTCACCCTTTCTTTGTATACTGCGCTTTTCATCCATCCTCATAAACAAAAATCTGACAGAATGAGGTCTGGAGACTTTAGTAGCCAATGAACGGGACCACAGCGGCCGATCCATCGTTCAGGAAAAGTTCGATTTAGACATTGTATCACCCCAGACGGGTATAATGTGCAGGGGCTCCGTCATGCTGAAAGTACATATGAATCCTTGTAGCCAAGGGAACATCCTCCAATAGCAGTGAGGGTTCGTTTTGCAGAAATTATAGGTAAATGGGCTCTAAGTTGATTTTGTAACATAACAGGCCCAATCAACTGATTTTCGATGCCAGTGCACAACAGAGAAGCGATGTTGAAAATTGGTTTCTACAGTGGCACGTGGATTCTCGTCTTACCCCCTATATTGGCGTGCAAAATTTAAGGACCAACACTATTTATAAAGGTTACAACCACAAAATCTTTACTTAAGGTATTCTTTACTGATGAGAGTAGATTCAGTCTCAGCAGCGATTCTGGACGTCAGCTAATCTGGCGAGAGGTTGGCACACGGTATCACGCCGCAAACTTTACTGAAAGGGATAGCTATGACGGTTATCTTGGATGGACGTACATAACTCCAGATACTGAAAAGCAGTACCGTAACCGGTGCACACTACTGTACTCAGGTAATCCATCCCCATGTGCGTCTGTTCACAGGTGCCATTGTCCCCGAGTTCGTGTTTTTGGATGATAACGCCACATCCTATCGCACTGCAGTTGTTGATATGCTTTTGGAAAGTGAGGGCATTGTTTGTATGGATTGGTCTGCCCGTTCCACAGATCTAAATCCCATCAAACACATATGGGACGCTCTGGGGAGACGCCTAGAGGCACGTCCACACCCACCAGAAAATGTTCACCAGCTGCAAGTGGCTCTGACAGAGGAATGGATGATATTATCGCAAGAACTTATCAACAACTTTGTTCTAAGTATGGACAGGCGGTGCAAAGCGTGCATCGACATTAGTGGTGGCCATATCTCTACTGAGGACCACCTCTTCCCTTTGTTCCATCTTTAGCAGTGATGTATCTGTATCATGGCAGCCAGTGCTATGTTGCCGTTATTGAATAAGTCCCTCTGTACCGTTTTGTTTCCGTTGTTGTTTCCTTTATTTCTGTACCTCACGAGGTTCCTTTGGCATGCTTTTCCCATATCCAGGCCACTCCTATGAGAAGCTACAGGTGAAAACCTGACTAGTCCTTAAATTTTGCACACCAGTGTATGAGAGTTACGAGTGTTGTTGATACCGTCACGGATGAAAGTAGCTTCATCGCTGAACAGTATTAACGGAATTAATCGGCGATTAGCATTTAGCCACCGACAAAATTCCAATCGCTGAGCTTCGTCTCCTGGTTGAGGTGTTGCACCTGCTGTTTGTGAAATGGATACAAGCCGTGCACACGTAACATTCGCAATACTCTTGTATGTGGAACACCGATACGCGTAGAAATTCTTCTTGTGCTAATAGTAGAATACGTTCTACCAACTGAAGAATGTGTTCTATTTCATCTACAGTTTGTTCATTTGTACCTTCAGAAGAAATGGGGGGTGGGAACTGTGCCAGTCTCACGCAGTTTGGTGGAAACACTAGTAAATGCTCTTTAATCCGGTATTCTGCGGTTAGGGAACTGTCGACGATATTCTCTACAAGCAGCAGTAACACTTCCACGATAAAACCAGTAGACAAACACCATTTCAGCATATTCAGAATGTGTGACGATGTGCGGCATTCTAAACAACCTCAGATTATAACTGCTTCTTGGTCACATCTGATTCAGGAGTTGTGCGCGCCAGTTTCAAACAGTTGTATCTACGTATCCATTGAGAATTGGATACGTGTTTATATGAACTTTTTTTACTCAGAATAATCAAAATTATAACCTCCCAAAATATTTACTATTCCTCCTGAATCACCCTGTATAAACTATATATACATACACGAACCTTTATTCAGTATCCAATCGTGCTCTCTTTGTTTCGGCGCAGATTCTATAACGTGTATGCGGCGCAGTATGCGGCGCAGATTCTATAACGTGTTTTAGTCTAATTGTAACCATTCTTCAAGCAAAATATCGCATAGCTGAGACACAGTGTAAAGAGGAGGAGGAGGGATCTTCGTTACCCAATAGCTCTCTCCACCATATCCCACATATTCTCACTAGGATGGAGATCAGGGAAGGTGGGGGAAACCCGAGTCACGTTCTCTAAACCATTCTTGTACGATGCGCTGTTGCATTGTCTTCTATAAAGTGGCCATACCCTTCGAGATTAAAGTGTAATAGATCCGATACAAAACTCAAGTATTCGCAAGATGATATTCGATCTTTCACCGGTATCAACGGATCCAGTCCGTGTCAACAAAACATTCCCTATACCATGATACCACCTACAGATGCTTGGATTATCTTAACAATCAAGTATGGACCAAAGCTTAATGCGATTCTCGCCACACTCTTTGCTTACCATTACTGGTAAAAGTGTATTGTGATTCGTCTGACCACATTACCTTCCATTGTTCCACTATCCAATCACGACATTTTCGCCATCACTGCATGCGGAATTTTCTATTTTTCTCTAAAAAAACTGGCTTCTGAATAGGCAGGCGACTGCCAATACACAATTTCTTCAATTCCCCACGTATGGTGGTTGAAATACGGACGGTTTAGCTCTTGAAGTATTGTTTTTCTACCGCATTGACGACTGTGAGATGGAGAAGGTCTGCGTGGGTAGCACAGTGGTATCGTCACCGTCCTCCCCACACCGGGTGGAAAAAGGCCCGAATTCGAATCCCGTTGATGACGAGAGGAACTTAAATGGGCTTTTTTTTCACTTTGGACTCAGTCCGTCTCAGGCGTAGATAGCAAAGTTTCCCCCCCCCTCATAAACTGGGGTTTTTGCGTCCAGCAAAACAGGCAAATCGACCAGAGAACACATAAATACGAGTTTTTGTAACCCTAATATAATATATTTGTATGTACGAGAAGGGAAGAACCCCTTGCTTTTCGGTCATTATAAACTTTTGAGATGGATGCTTTTGAGTAACGAGTTATGTCTTTCGTTTCTTGAATCGCGACTCATGCTAAACGTGCACTCACGATAAGACCTCTTTCAAAGTCTGGTAGATCAGGCGTTTTTCCGATTCTGGATTTAGATTACTGCAGGCTAACAGCCTGTGCAGTCTTTATACTCCACGAGGCAAGACGTCACCACCTCAAGTCACAGTTTTTTTTGCATCTATTTGCATTTCTTCTGTCTGTGACTATCTTAATACAAAATATTGCAATTTTTAGCCAGGGTGTGCATTTATAACAGCAGGTATTGTATACAAATACAAAATTAGGATCAAAATAGTCTAAAATAAGTCGCGTGCTGGGCTTATTTACGAGTAGCTAGGAAGCTTCCATCGAACACATGAAGAAGAAGAATGCCCTTGTCGACACTTAAGACAATGGCACAATCACCACTCTAACTGTGCCAATTCCTGATAGTGGAAGTATGAAATCGGATTCCTCATTTGAATTCGAATTTCATTTGAATAATTCAAATGAAACAACTTCTTCGTTTGGCTGCAAAATGAATCAGACTGAACAGAAAAAAGTTAACTGCTGATGACTACAAATGGCAAGTCGACAAAGAGAGCAGATATAGGTTCTCCAGTTTCGCGGATTTATATAAGAAGTAAGTGGGCTCTACGATTCAGAAGATAGCATAGTGACCTCGCATTAAGAATTTGCGAAAACTTCTCTTCTCAAAATGGTTATTCCCAGTGCCCGGTACAGACTATTTAATTACATCCTGCTATAACGGTTTGTTACTTGAACATGATTCCGATTATCTTGGGTGGAAGTAACTCTAGAACGGCAGTGGATTGGTAAAATTTCGTCTTTCAGTGTGATTTAGAGAGAGTTAACATGTTTTGCTTCCACAGCACTATTAGCTGTCGATTTTTCGCTTCAAGTGTTTCTATATGAATCCATCATGAATAATCCTCATGAACAATGATGGCTTATCATTTGCAGGTAAAATCGCAGGACAGGCGCCTTAACGAAGTGTTAACCTTAAAATATGGGCCAGCAGCCGCCACTTTGGACTCAGTTAGTCCAAAGGCCACTACTCAGTTAGGCCACCTTTATAAAGGCTGCACAACTTTGCACGCAAGAATCAATTTCGACTACCTATTTATAATTTTTATAAAGAACGTTACTCGTGTTAATTTATTTTTAAGTTGTGGTTTGCAATTGTAATTAAAACATCGATGACAAAGGACGTTTTACGTTAATTTTGTCCACTGATGTAGATATACAGTAATGTAATAAGTGTCACGCCGACAATTATATTTTGTTTCAACTATTCAGATCCTGTTTATATTTAATGCTTTGGTTTAGAAATCATTAATTTATTAAAAAAAAAATAAAAAAAAAACAGAAAAAATAAAATGAAGAAACAAAAAAAAAAAAAATGCTGCTATCGCATTTACCCTAAAAATATACAGTACAGTATTCCTAACCAATTTTTTATTTTAAATAAAGTGAGGGTAATTTGATATCGTATATTGTGCGGGTGTTATCGTAAGTCAGTTAAAAGCTTGTAAATTAATTCTGAAAAGGAGAAGAAAAAAAATTTCCCGATAGAAGCCTTTCAAGTACGATCTCATCTAACCGGTTTAATTAGTTTGGAATAGAACTGTTTCCAAAGCAGGAAGTCTCTCTTGAATAGACTCCAACAGAAACTTGGAAACTATGATTATATAAACAAGACGTTTCAAAATTAATTCTAAAAAACGTTCTGAAACCTAATCTCTGGTTCAGTATAATAAAATGAAAACGACTATACAGCTGTGAATAAAAACAAATAAGTCACGTGCCAAATATTTTACTTATCTTTTATTTTTTTATTTTTCATTATGTTTTACCTTTCAAAACTCCATACTGTGGCGCACACTCATTATGTATTTTTTTTATAATCGGGAACTGAACAGAATCGGACACAAGTTTTTATGACTTTCTTTTCCTAATTTTATACCGTAGAATACGTTTCAGAAATTTTACACGTAATTTAGAAGCATCGTGTACTAACGAGCCAAATGTATTCAAACGCCATCATATTTCAACCACATGGGTTTTAACAACTTTTTAGTAAGGTATAAATATATCTTTATTTCCAAGGACAGCATCAATTCATCACGGAACACCTTCGATGATCAGTTCCTTGAAGTTATTAGAAATTGAGTCCATTCTGTCTTCAGTAGAAGAATATATATTGGCCTGGGCTACCCGCGCCATAATCCCGGGTAGCCCAGGCCAATGAAGTTCCCTTAGATTCAGGTCATCCAGAAGAACTGTCAGACCACCTTTTTCATAATCAGGATTTTATATTATTCGCCTTATTGTAATTATCCTATTACTCTATTATCAGGCTGGAACGGGGGGGGGACATTCCAACGGTACAGATCAAAACCATGAGAAGCAACCATAATTATTACACTTATTCCAATTTCATTTTTGGTCACAATACGTTGTGGCAGATTTTATCAGGGCAATTTCAACGCTCACGGTTGACAGTCTGATCTGAAGTTTTTTTAAAGCTTTCTTCGCAGCCCAGGACTGGTTCCCAATATTTGGTGATCTACGAACAATGGCCAGCCACAACTACGAGCAAGGTCCGGAGTTTGCATAACATGTATGATGCGGGGCTTTTGTACAACAGCTCTGCCAAACAACCCGTGAAGTGTAACCTCCCAATGGCATGTGAGCACATTCCCCGAGTCTTCTGTGGACACTTGAACCGCCAGCGTGATATTTTCTATAAGACGTCGCACATTTCGCTTTCTTCACGGATCAGCGATTCTCTCCGTCAGTTTTTGGGCTATCCGACAGTTTTCACGCATTTATATTGTCTTCGTTCTTCAAAAGTGTAGTTGTTACATAAGACAAACTGATAATTTCGTTCCGATGATGACCCCTTGGAATCAGATCATCACCACTCGCAACATACAACATACTTACCCTCTCTAAGCTCATTTCCGGTAGACTAGACGTTCCCAGCATCGATAACATCATTATCCTGCCCAAGAATAACAGAAGAATAAGGAACCGGCAAACATCTGTGATCCGACTTGCCCTGCACCAAATCAGCTCGCCCAGTCATATGTTCCCAACAAACACGATTTGACTTCTTAACGACTTAAATTCCGTACTCTCAACAAGTTGTTAGTAAATGAATCACTCACCTGCATTAACCTAACAAGAGTAACTACCTTATAACATCATGTTTCCAATTTCATACTAACTTGCACATTTCAGTCTTGGTAGCTTCTCCTGTGGCACCGACTCTCTTCCAACCGTTAGTAGCCATCTGAACGACACCCGGCTCTTATGCCTCTCAACAGTATTTATCAACTTTTTAGCTTTTCGGTCATCGACAGTTACTCCTACTCCCTCTCCCACCAAGAGTTCTTATTGTATACCGTATCTGTGTCATCTTTCACTTCTACATTCAAACCTACTAGAAGTGTATCCTATACTTCGACGACTTCATTGCACATAACTAACACTTCATCAGCAAATTCCATCTCGTATTCTATGTTGCCAACGGTGATAACACCCTCTTCCAATTACTTTTTGGAATTGAAATCTTTCGAGTGAAATTTCAAAAAAAAAGGAATTTAAAACTGACTTAAAGTCGATGGTAAATCGCCACCAACTTTGACACTTGTAAATTCCTTCTCAAATTCTCCTGGAATAAGACACAATCAGGAGGTCGATCTACTTACTCGTCACTGACCAAAACTTCTCATTTAGTTCAGTTCAAGGGAATGTTGAGACTTGCTTAACGCAGCTGTACCTGCAATTGGAAGCATGTAATATAAGGAACTTAAATCATAACTTACAGGTCAATACCGCCTTCAGGAAACGCTCAGTCAGGTTTCATTGCCGTTGCTATTCTAAGTACACAGCGATTATATTCATTGTTCTTCCACACAGTGTGCAACATACCTGAGTTAAAATCATCATTAGGTTTTTAATACACTAAGTCACAATGTGGCTGAGTTAATCCGTCTGGACCGGGACAGCAAGGTTATATTTCGGGAATCTCTCGTTTTTGTTTTCTTTTATAAATATGAAACTCGATCAGAGAACACAGTCTGCACTTGGGATGCAAAAGCTACTGCTCGATATGTTTGTTAGTTTCCCTTTTGTTCCTTCCTGTAGTCTCCGATAAACCATGACGCTTTCTTATGCCATCCGGGTGCATTTATCAAAGTATTTAACAAGTGCACCCAGATCCCATCAGAAATAAATCACACATAGCATACAGAAAACATTTTAATAATCCAATAACATATAGAACAATTACTAAAAGTATTCCCGAACTCTTTCGTGTGCAATTGCAGTTCTTGCTCACTAAGACAATTTGTTCTTAACTGTCGTGGTGCTTAAGAATGTCACAGCTATTTATCTTTTCTTATTACAAAAATAATATGTCCTTGCCCTCATCGAAACCAGTCTTCCATATGTCATCTGTGATAACGAACTCTCGCTGATTGTTACTCTATTTCCAGAAAGGTGAAGGTTTCGAAAGGAAGGATATATATATATATATATATATATATATATATATATAGCTGCTTTCCAGCAGATTGGCGTACAAGCGATGAACTTCATTAAAGTCGATAAAATGAACATATTTCTCCATCATTTTCTAACAGATCGTTCATAATTACTTGTAAAATGTGGGGGGGGGGATCTACTTGATTGTTCATTATTATGGTAATGAATTGACTGGACCTTGAAAACGTAGTTGATGCTATTAATATCATGGGGTAGATTAAGTAATTTAATTATCGAAATAATGCTATTTCAAAGTAATTGGACCTCCTCCTCAATGCCAAATACTTAAACTATTTATTTATGGCTACGTTACGGGAGCCCATTGTTTCCTGTGTTTAGACCTATGGGGGGTATAGAACATTGTTCTAGGAGTAGTCCTACAAGTTTTCAATTTGATAATGATATTTGATTATTTACAATAAAATGTATTTTAATTATACTACAGCATAGTCCCATAGTTCCTATAATTCCCTTCCAGCAACTTTCGAAATCAATCAGAAAATCGTGCTGCATCTCGCCATTACTGGTCTCTGCCGATTAATTCACTTTGTGTCAAGACGAATTCATTTGCTAACAACTTTACTGTCTGAACGACGCAATCGCACATTCTCTCTCTCTCTCACCTGATGTGGATATTTCAAGTAGCCGTTATTATCTTGTTTTCTCTGAACTCGAAACTCACAAGGTAATTCAAAACCTTATAAATTGATTATCCCTTGTATTCATAGTTCGCGAGTGCTGTTCTATAAGAAATGTGTTATATACTTGTTTCCTTTCTTTAATTTATTTTTTATTTCTGTTTATCCTAGTCTTTTATTTAATCCATCTAAGATCAAACAGGTTCATCGAATTTTGATCTATAAAAACGATTCCTCCAATAATCTTAAAAAGTACAGACCCATTTTCATTCTTAACACTTTGAATCAAATCTTTGAATCGATAATAACTGAAGTCTTTAAACTTTCTACCACTTTTTCAAATAGCACTCATGCCCAAACGTCCGACAACTAAAATGTATCCCTTTTTGACACCTCCGTTTGACTCACATGACTCCTGTGCTTACCTGGACAAAGAAAGAGTAGTCGATGCTCTCTACATAGATTTTTTTCAGGCTTATCACTGAGTTAATCCTAATCTGCTAGTTCATAAACTTCAGAATCTTTTCTCCTCTCCTTGACTGGGTTTCCTATCTTTGCTATCTAATCCCCATGTTTCTTTATTCGATGTTGCTAAATATACATTTTTTTAATTAATTCGGGTGTTCACTAGTCTTTTAAATTTGCCTTACTAACTTGCACATTTCAGTCTTGGTAGCTTCTCCTGTGGCACCGACTCTCTTCCAACCGTTAGTAGCCATCTGAACGACACCCGGCTCTTATGCCTCTCAACAGTATTCATCTATCAACTTTTTAGCTTTTCGGTCATCGACAGTTACTCCTCCTCCCTCTCCCACCAAGAGTTCTTATTTTATACCGTATCTGTGTCATCTTTCACTTCTACATTCAAACCTACTAGAAGTGTATCCTATACTTCGACGACTTCATTGCACATAACTAACACTTCTTTGAAGTGAGATAGTATCATTGCACAGCTAAACTCGTTAAAATTTAAAATCTGTTCAACTATAACTTGTTCGAGTGACCGTGGCTCATTACATTTTCTAGATTCAATGCTTGATTAGCCACACAAGAATTCCATGAAAATAAAGTTTGCTAAATATGAGTGTTACTAGACCAATCAGAATTCTTTGGCACA
The DNA here is from genome assembly GCF_048544385.1 of Mastigoproctus giganteus. Taxonomy (NCBI): domain Eukaryota; kingdom Metazoa; phylum Arthropoda; class Arachnida; order Uropygi; family Thelyphonidae; genus Mastigoproctus; species Mastigoproctus giganteus. Next base: position 143,580,981 of record NC_143577.1, read on the forward strand.
TTCCAATTACTTCGTCTGTGGTAAAATTATAAAGCACATCGAGTCCATTGTTGACTTGGTAATACGTCTTAGTTTTGATATGGATGATTCTATTTCGAGTCTCGCCGGTAGTCTCGCATGTTATCAAGCTCCTAGTTCTTTAAAAATTCGCATGCACTGCTTTTTGTTCTACGGTTTCTTTCCTTATTCTATACAGACAACTAGACCTTCGCATTCTTGCTTATCATGAAATCTCTTAAACTCAACTATTGAAAAAAATAGATTAGAGTACAAATTTGTTAAACACCTATGCCTAAACAAATTGTGGCAGAGCATATTTTAAAATTCGGTTTATAAAAATACTTCATTCTAAAGTATACTGTACGTACACACATTCAGTGATCACTGAATTATGACCACCCCATTCGTAATAGACTATGCCGCGTAGCTCGTAGTATATAAAGCAGAACAGCTTCCTAAAGCACTTATAATTTGTAAGTGGTCCCGCAAGTAAAAGTGATAAAGCAGCATTTATGAGACGTAGTAAACATATCACGCAGTTTCAAAAGGGTATGATTGTGAGAGCTCGTGCGCCGGGTGCCTCCATATCGGAAATGGCACAACTTGTCAGTTTCTGACTGCACTGCCTATTACTGTGGTGACGATATACGAAGAATGGTGTCGAACAGGTCAAACCATCTACTGTCGACAGAGCTGTGAAGCATTACACAAATGATGATCGTGGTAAGCGAAGGGTGAAGCACGTTGTACGGACTCAACGGCAGGTCTCTCTATGACAGTTAAGAGTGCAAGAACAATATCTCAAATAACGATCGCTGCACTCCCAAACGTATGTAAGGCAACTCAAACGCTATCAACTCTGCAATGGTACTCTGTGATGATGTAATTTTTTTGCAAAAAGGCCGGAAATGTATGTGGTGCTATGGCTGTGCTGCGTAAAATATTTGATATTTTAAGTATTTGATGTCTAAACGACACCGTTGTTTCCCTCCATGTACGCGTTGCATGCATTGTAGGTGTAGCACAGAGGTCTGTGAAAACCAGAGATTTACAAAAAGTATACGAGTAGTGTCCTGTTGTATAATATCATAATATGTTCCATCTCTGACCATTTAGCCATTGGGCTCCTAGTGGAATCCCCTGTTGCCCACACTTGCCCCGTGGAGGCAGGTCATGGTACTCAGTAGATTTATATTCAGCACTCTGGCAGGCCCTACCACCTAGTTTCCGGAGATTTCAGTGGCTGTGTATGTATTATGTTGTTTAGTTGTTTCTGGCCACTTAAGACAGTAACAAACACCAGGAAGGTACATCTTGGCACCCGTCTACGCCAAGAAGAGGCTGGCCACAATTAGGAGAAAAACTACAGCAAACTTCGAGCGTTATGTACTGAATGTCCAAACCACTGAAAGAAAGAGTAAATAAAATAACAAAAAAATAAATGGTAGGAATAAACCTTGCACCAGTGCAAAGTTGGTTCCAGCAAGAACAAACTCATATATGAAATAAAATCAGAAAAAGGATGAGTAAGAATAAAAAGTAAACACCTGATAGACAGATGAAAAGGGCAAGACAAGAAATAAAAGGAAATACAGAGAAGAGATGTAGATTCCACACAGGACAGTCTATGCCAGACGGAGATGATACCGGCTCATGACCAGACTAAGGCCAGCAGGAGATAGACGACACGCAAACCCATTGATCGTTCAGCATTCTATGATTATTAGGAACTGTTCAAGTCGCAGCTGATGATGAAGATGGTTACTTGAATTAAAAACTGTGGCAGTAAGACAATGGTGATGATATCATGACCTGGAGATGATTGCCTGGACTGGAATAGGAGTAGTTCCAGGAACTGAAACACTATTGGTGAGTTCCGGAGATTTCCGAAGGCTTTAAGATAAAATCCTTGCAGAAGATTAAACATTTCTTTGGAGTCCAAGAGAGATGATTTATTTCCAGGAGAAAATGGTTGACACAGAACGGATAGAGGCTGACGAAGATCCAAATAATATGTACATTTAATTTTTTTTTTTTTTATTTATTCAAAGAATGCGGTCCCACAATTCTTCCTGGAAACCCCATGGTCTATTGTAATACTCTACAGATAATTTCTAACATAACCTAATATATACTACCGTTAATTGGTTATCATTCCTGGTACATGGAGACGGTGAGTGATCATTTGCCAGTGTTCCCTTGTAGACGGACACTGGGTAGCCTTTCCAGGTGATAGCCTTCTTGGTGACTAAATGGCCAGAAACAACTACACACAATAGAGAGATCTGTATTCATTACAGTGTACCAAGGCGGGATTGAAATGATATACTGGAGCCGCTGAACATAAAATGTCATACATATATCTCGTACATGTCTTATCAGAGAAAACCCAAAATATTGTAGCAAAAGTGGTTCCATAAATCAAGATAACAGTAAAGTTACTTGAAGGCATATTAACACAGTAACATGTAGGAGAGCAATGTGTAGACTCAATTTTCTGACAGTTTTATACGATTTTTAAAAATGATTAAAATTTTAAATTCTTCTTCTGTCTTCAAAAGCAGATTTGACTTAAAGAGTTCAGTATAATTGCTGTTCTTCATTCATTATAAATTAAAATAGGATAATTACATGTATGTGCAGAAAGATTACTGAATTCTAAAGAGAGATACTCCTTTCAAAATTCTACAGAAGATGTGTTATGACAGCGTTCAATTATTCTAGAACATATTTTTTTTTATTTCAAATTTTAAATTAAAAAAAACAATTTTTACAAATTTTTGAGCAAAAGTAAATTTAAATATCGTCTTAAACCATTGTTGACCCTAGTACAACTTGTTGTATAATATAGGTCCCTCTGTCGGGTAGTAACTCAGTAGTTACGATGGGTCACCTTCCACAATGTATCGATATGACGATAATTCAAGTTCTTTAGAGATGAGTGGAACTCTGAGTTTTTCTCACACTGTGGTCCTGTTAGTACTGAAGATTTCATGGTATTTTCATCCAGGCAAACCGATCATATATAATGCAAACAATTTACATTCACAATACAATGACGCCTCATGTCCATAGTTGCTTTGCTACAAAACAACAGCTATGCATATGACCACTAAACGAAGTTTCTTTTTTATACGAAGTTTATCGGAGTTCAGGCCAATAGAAAAACAGCGATGAAATACAACCAAGTGCATGCTGAAATGCATCGAACCTTAAGAAACTATTCAAAAGAAAATTTGAATATTAAGTATTGTACATAAACAGAGCATGTGAAAATGCTGATCACTTCGAGTAAACATATGAGGAAGAAGCAGTAACAAAACTGCTCCTTTCTGTGAGCAAAATGTAAATTTTTCTCACAGAAAGGAACAGTAAAATGACTATCAGATGATTTCTGAGTGTGTGTGTGTGCACTTAACCACAAAGACAAATTCCATATCTACGTTTATTTGAGATGTTTTGGATTTAAGATGATTTTAAAGATGAAAAAAGGAATCTCGACTGCAGACATCGACTTCACATTTTGAAACAAGTATTTTAATGTTGTTTGTGATTGTGGAAGACACATGGACTCATTATTTCGATCCTGAGATGACACTATAAATCAAAACCTGGAAACGTGCATTTGCATTCTCAAAAGATTTCTAACAGCTGCCTTCATGGCGAACATCACGTCTCCCAAATCTGGAACGCTACAGGTATTGTGCGCATTGATATAACAAGATGCTATCATATTTTCTCCCGCCTACAGTTAATCATTCAGTCAGCGCGAGAGATAAGACGTAGGTAAAGGGGAAACGTGGTATGCTCTTTCATTAAACATTCGTCAGTAACTCTTCAGATGCAAACCGCTGCCAACAGAAATAAGATTAAAACTATTTCATTACACGAGCTAGGTTGACCTACCGACTCCAGTGAATTCTATTTTTCTCAAAACGGATGGAACACATTGAGAACATTTTCTCAAACGATTTTTGCAGCGCCCTTGGTAAATGTAATGGTGAGAACACTTGAGAGAACCTCTCATTTTGATTTTTTTGCTTTTTCCTTACAGTAAAGGACACGTCAAAACTTCGTTCATACTGCGTACATTTCCTCTGAAGAACGAAGTTCTGCTTTTCTGCGAGTTTTAATCATAAATAAATAATTTTTACAAATTTATCAAAAACGTTCGTACCCTGACTTAGATAAAACATCAGTAGGAAGATGCTGTTTTTAATATAAGTTGTCTACATATTCAATAACTAACGCGTGAAATTTCATTCCCGTAGGCGCTCATACACCAGAGGTGGAGCCCGGAATCTGAGGAAGGCCGCTAAGGTTGACAAAGTGGACTATCGAGCAGTGATCAAGTTCCTACATTTGCAAGGCAAAAAAGCTCTGAATATTGACGAAGAAATGAAAGCTGTGTATGGGCAGAATTGTCCATCCTATGACACTGTAAAAAAAGTGGAAACTGGGAGTTCCAGTGCGGTCGTACTAGTGTCTTGGACGAGCCAAGAGAAGGAAGACCATTAACATCCACAACAGTGAGACGGTTGCAAAGGTTGAGTAGCTGCTGCTGAGTGACAGATATGTGACAATTCATTTCATCGCAAATGCAGTGGGAATTAGTTATGGGTCTGCCCACAGAATTTTATATGACCATCTGCACATATCTAAAGTCTCCGCACGATGGGTTCCAGGATTGCTGACGCCTTTGCAGAAGCAATCTTCTTGCCAACTGTTGGAATTGTGTAATGAGGATGTTGAAATTTTTTTTTTGATCGGTTTGTGACAAATTCTTGGTGTACAATGAAGAAACCATTGCATGGTTGCCGCTTTGATTCGTCTAAGGAGGTCATCAATGAAGTAGAATCATGGTTTCAGTCAAAAAAAAGTGCGGACTTCTATGATCAAGGCATTAAACAACTGATCCATAGATGAGAGAAATGTGTTACTATACATGGAGACTACATAGAAAAGGATTAAAGTTCCTGTGAAGTTTCACCTTTCTAGGGTTATTATTTCTAGGCAAGAGTACGAAGTTTTTGATACCCCCCCTCGTACATACAGCAACGAGGCTTTGTTCAATTTTAAAACTTTTCAGAACCCGCTTCAAATCACTTCGATACTCATTGTTTGAAAAATAGTGGTACAAGCCACACAAAAATTATAATTTTTATTTTAATAAAGCCAGGAAAGCCATGAAGAGTGAAGATTCCCCCCTACCCAAAAAAAATCACCTGGGGGAAATAACAACAAATATTCAAAATTTTCAAGTTCGTATCAAATGCACTAAATGAAAACAGCAGAATTAACGCAAAAATATCAGTAGCTATAATGGAGAAAAGATACACGTCAAATAACTCATGGCAATAATTTATTTTAATGAAATTTTTCAATAAAGCCGCTCTCGGTAACTGCCAATTAATATGCACTGCAGCTCATTAAGTATCCAGCATATCTGATAATTTTATATTCACCTTCCATGCAAAACTTGTAATATACTGAATAGCGCTGTTTATTCTAATGACTTCAGCTGACTGAAAATTTATGTAAACCACGTCATTTATCCAATGTGATTACAATCATTACATTAAGTCAATCCGAGAGCTACACAATTTTTTTTTTTTTTTTTTTTGAATTGCTACTTGGGAAATAACAACCGGATATTCTTCACTGCTTAATACAGAATGATAATGAATAAAAAGTATTAATTTATTTATATTTAGCAAATTTCACCAGATTCGGTGTAGTAATAAATACATGTACTTGAGGTAAAATGCATAAAACGAACGAATTTTCTTATATCAACCATTAATGGTGCAGCGAGTTTGATATTACCGCAAGAGTGAAAAAGGTGACGCGCAGTTAGAGGGAGCAGTTTTTGGATAAACCATACCTTTATTTTTGTCGATGTTTCTTCTTATATCGCAGGAAGCTACTAATATGAATAATTTCTACATCGGTGGAATTTAACCATCTCTTTAGCAGAACAGAAAGGGGAGGAGACGCCAATGAACAATCCCATTAGGTGACCCGTATCTGGCGAGAAAGACATTCCATTAACTTCGGCCCGGCATGTTTTCCTGGATGTGATTTACGATGCCTCTCTAAGAAAGCGGATGTGGCTAGAGGAACTCAGCGTAGAAAACTTCTTAGCCCTCGAAGCTCATGAGAAGTCTTTACGCAAAGTCATTAAATAAATTGGTACTCAGATACTTGACCTTAAAAACTGTTGGAGCATAATGCAGGGAAAAAGCCAACATGGTTTGATTTAGGTTATGTCCCAAAATAAAATGTATCCATGTTAAGATTAATAGTCTTTCCTGCTGATTACCATCTTGATCGACATCTGCAGTTTCAGCATAACAAAATACATTTATCTCAGTTATCAACTAAGGAAACATTCTTCACCATGAAAAATTTCGCGGTTACTGATTAAATAAGCAATTGCAGCCATATAAGGAAAGGGGGTTAATATTTTATTCTGACACTGCTGATTTCAATTTAAATGGATCACTGCCTCAAAAGTAAAATAATTAATTTTAATCACAATGTATTCAACTGTTTATTTTAAATGCAAAAAAAACCAAAAAAACTCGGAAGTAGAGACGACTAATATTCCTGTTTCAGTACCTTTTTTTGATATTATTTAAGAACGTACAGTTTCCATAAATAATTTTCAAAACATAATAAATAAATGACCATACTTTTATATAAAAGTTAAATATTTTTAAAATGTTAAAATTTTAACTGAATTTAAAAATTACGAGACATAACCATGCTATAAATTTTGTGATTGATATGTGCCTGACTTCATCGACTTTCTCCGTTATGTTTCTGTTAAATGGCGGTTGCACAAGCACGCACTTTCTGTTTGAGTATCTGCGCAGAGGAAACTAAGCCAGTGGTATCGTGTTTGTAATTTTTTTTTTATGTACCCTATGGACTGTTTTTCTGGATGAAGAACCCGAGTTTCAGCAAAAATAGTTCACTTATCGCCCGAGATCACCTGAAACTGTCACTTTTTAAAAAAAAACTCATAAAATTCTTCCCGGGTTGTATAAGCTTTTTATTTGCAAGCTTTCCCAAGGCTTCTGTTATAGGAATTAATACAGGGTATCCATAAACCGCATTTACACTTATGAAAACTTCATTGTATGTTATTGTAGGGCACACGATGCAAACCAGAAACCACTTCCAGCTGATAAAGGATATCTTCAAGTTTACATTCACTAATTCGGAAAATATGCGCGCTGTAGGAGATAGCAGCATAATCTCAGTACTGTAACCATGGTGTAATTTACCAACAATTCATCATCCCAAGCTTAGTTTTGGCATCGATCAAGAGTTCTATACGAGCTATAACACGTACGCTTTCATATTCAGACGGCAACGTAAAACACCACACCGTTGGCCCATGACGTCTTAAGCTCATGTCGTAAGAATTTTCTTGGGCCTCTGTTAAAACTTCCCAGAACCAGCTCCACTGAACCCTCACAGACTCTTGTTCGTTCAGCCTCTAGCCGGGGATGACTGCACAAGCAGGAAACTTTTAGGAATTTTCTGTACTGCGGTATCCACTAATCGGTGGCTTATTTTATGAACGGGGTCCGAAATTTAAGCATGACAGCGGTGACAGACTGCAGCTCGTGGTAGTAAATTCCGCCATGAATGAAAATGCGCACTCATATGTACATATAATTACGAAATTTGGATGTATCATTTGACGTATATCGCCTGTACATGCTCATAATCCATATTCGGTTCTTATACATTCTTTATCGCCCTCACTAAATTCAAATTTATAAGAGAATTTTATTGAGTCCTTTCTAATCATAAGTTGAATTCTAATTATCATTGTTTTCACAAAGGAAAATATTTTATTGCAATCTTGAAACCTTCCCAAGTTAAATGTATATCGCCACTTCAATAGATTTGTTATAAATTAAAGTGGTACCCATCTCGACTCGATAAAAGTTTAAAAATATGTTGACTATTATTCTGAACACTCTTTCATTTAGACAGTCATATAATGCTAGGATTTATCTTTAATTTAATATTCTGTGGTTACACAATGCTAACAGTCATTTAATTGATTGATAATTAGTTTAAACACGCTAAAGGGCATGCTTCTTTTAAGCTTCTATTAATTTTATTTTTGGAGTTTCAATCCGCCGTTTTCCGTTGCTAAATAAGCATTTCTCTTATTTCCGTTGAATTGTCCGCATTTATATTAAACATTTAATTTGGTCTTGGAACATTCATTTAATTACACATTGTACACACACGTAACATCTTTAAAAATGTCGAATACATTATTAAAATCACCATCATTTCTATTAAAAATAGCAGTTTATGTAACTTGTCCCTGTAAAGCTAATACAATGCTTAATAAATGGATAGTTTATTTTTGTTTCGAGTTGAACGAACCAACGTGATAATTAGATTAGCCGACATAGTTGACTGAAAGAGATCCTGAAGTACAAGTCTGAAAGAAACCAGTTAACACACATTTTAGTCGATATCGAAAAGTAAGTAAATATTTTATGAGACCACAAAGACGTCAATTGTTTCAATATAAGCATGGCTTCTTCGAAGTTCATTATCTTTGAAACAGATTCGCACGGTTTTTGACATCGTTTAATGCAAAAATTCCGAACTTCTGGTCATCAGAATAACAAAATAGGGGTCTCTCAAATTGCTACACGTTAAACTGAAAGTTGATATAAAGAAAATTCCATATACTGTACATGTTTCTCAGAATAATTTTCGTGTTTTTTTAAATTTCTAGCAAACGTAGGACAAAACTAATAAGAATAGCTTTGGAGCAGTTACTTTAGGTAAACACATTTCGAACAAATTTTGCACTTTGCCTTTTTTAGATCGATACGAAAATAAACGTGTTGCGTGAAAAATTGCGCAATTTTTAAACATTTTCCCCTCGAAAGTTATAAATGTTCAAATGCCAGCTTTTATATCTCCTTTCTAATATGGGTTATTTGGGTAGGCTTGGTGCAAAAGCAACAAGTCACATCGCCTGTACATTCCGTATAAGCTGTGGTCGATTTGTCTGCTTTATTGGAAACTCCAAGAAACAATACAATCTATGGGTTTTTCTCTTGGAAACTCGATCACGATGTGAAAACGGACCATAAATTCCCATCAATCTAGACAGAATTCAAAATCAGGTCATTTATACATGATATGGAAAAAAAAAACCCATACCATGATCATTAATTACTAAGCTAGCAGCAAGAGATTAACACTAATGTTAGTCACAGGCCGTGAAATGTTCATTGTTGGTAATGCTAATCCACGAAACAGAAATCGGTTTAGTCATTTACAATACATTTATTATGTTATCTAAAAGTTTGCAAAAAACAATAAGCGCTCAAATTCGATCTTTTATGAAATGTTCTTGATTATACAGGTCAACAAGTATTTTTCAATGGAAAAATGTGTACTAGAAAGAGATCTCTCTTTGGATACCTATTTCAAATCTGTTTTCGACATTCCCTCTAGCACGTGTAGTATTTTTGATGAGAATGATTATACTGTCTAATATCAATAAGTATCTTCTTAACCTTCAACCCATGCACTAAACACTATGGGTTCCAATATCCCTCTCGTGATTGGTTTTTTATATATATATAATTATACGTGAATATAATTATCATTGTTTATACATTCAAGTCCCATTGTATAAGGCAATGGTTAAGTCACATCTGGAATACTGCAAACAGGGAAACCTCATTTTAAGATGCACACAGAGCTATTAGAAAGTGTGCAGAAACGAGCAACAAGCTTGGTTTGCTGGCACAAATGGCGCCAGTTCTTACCAAGGATTGAGGTTCTGTAAATTGCAGTCTCTGGAAACTAGACATAAGGGGCAACCTGATTAAAAGGCACAAAGCATTTAAAGAGTTAGAAACTAAATGGTAATGGCATCTTTATCTCTTCTCAGATGAAGCACAACTAGTCATAAATTTAAATTGGAAAACGATGGTTGCAGTATAGACGTGCGGAAATCGCATTCATCCAATGAGTAATCAATTGCTGGAACAAAAGTCCGCCTAATGTTGTGGGGATGAGTAATTTGAATAAATTTAAGGAGGATTCAGAAAATTATTGGAGGGAATGGAAAATTAATTTGTTTTTGGCTGGTGCAATATAAAGCTTTGCCAATACTAACAGTAATAGTTGTATGCGAAGTCCGGCAAGTACGCCTCCTTAAAAAAAAAGGGCATTACTTGAAACAATTCTGGACTCGAAATATTATTAACTGTATATTGTTAAGGGGCTGTCCTACTCGTATAAGCATATGCAATGCGAGTAGAGCAGGCCGCCGTAGCCTAGTGGTTAGGCTATTATTTATTTTTTGTTTTTAGGAGCATTAGCAACTAAGGCCATATTACTCCGGGATATGCGGTGATCATTCCCTGACCTTTCCGCATCCTCCGTATTTGGTGGTCACGGGCTCGAACCCCAGTCTAATCAGAAGCGTGTGTTACGCACTGTTGCTCCTACCCACCTGTCTACGGAGGCGCCGAGTGGTTAGGCGTGCGGGTGCATAAGTACACGTGCCTTGAATGACCGGGGTTCAAGCCCGTGACTACTGAATATGGTGCTGTTTCTCGTGTTCTGTCTGTCTATCTTGTGAACTCCTCTGACCGTTTGGTCGTCCCGGAGTATAAACAGAAAATTTATTTATTTATTTAATAGTTTTAGAATCCATAAGTCCCTGCTGAGAGCTGCTTCATTCGGCGATCTTTAGATTACTGGAAGGCGGTTCTTTGTGACGCGGACGACAGCTGTGTGATGCGGTTCCTGGTACTGCAGGCACGAGCTAGACAACGATTAATGATTCAAGAGGGTTAGTACAAACAGGCCAGTTCATCCCTAAGTTGCCCAGATTTCATCACTGAGTGCTCTTTCAAGGCAGAGTATTGGAAGACAGGTGCTTCTCTGAGGGGTCTCTCAAGTCTGAGTACTGGACGAGGATAGGTGCTTCAGGTTGTGCATTTCATCACTGATTGGTATTTTAAGCCGGCATACTCGACGAGTCCATTGGAAACGTCAACGTCTAACTAAGCACATTTCAACGCTTATGAAGATGACGCACTTGCAACAGATCTGTGTTCATCTTCTGACTACAATTTCCTGATGAGAATACTTCCACGGTCTGACTGCAATTTATTTTGAAGAGTACTCCCAGGGTGTGGAATTCAGCTTTCTTGGTTAATATTTTTTTTATTAAAAAGACTTTTTTCTCAACTGGACATTTACATTGAAATTGTATGCATTGACGGCAATTTCCCACTACCTACTTTTCGTAGCAGGCACTCCAAATTCATTTTGGCGAACGCCATTGGCGATCTGCGCTAGCACTCTTGCTTGGCCCACATTTCTTTCCCTTCCCTTGGTAGTGGATTTTTTTTTATTTATTTATTTTTTTTTTATTTTGAACTGCAGAACTTCAATGTCTTATAACTGTGCGGGTACATAAAGCGCAGAATTTTTAATATTTTGTAATGGAACGGGAATTAGTGGTGCTGCAATTCTGTAATTATCTGTACAGTATTGCGATTAGTGGGGGGGAAAGCCAGGACAGCTGGCTGGGACCGCCTAATATAATAAATTAAAAATTGTAATAATAAATAAAATATTAATTGCTAATTTGCTTACTGGAGTCAACCCAACCACGCCAGGACGCTGTCCCATGATCAAGCAATACATTAGACTAAATCGAAAATCCACGGATGGGCACCTGTTTAACCAGACTGACCAACCTCGGAGGGGACCCTGTCCATGAACGACCACCAGACTAGACACTTAGGGCGCCTCCGTAGCCAAGTGGGCAGGAGCAGCAGTGCATAGCACACACTTCTTGATCAGACCGGGATTCGAGCCCGTGACCACCAAATACGGAAGATGCGGATCAGGGAATGACCACCGCATATCCCCGGAGCAATATGGCCTTAGTTGCTAATGCTCCTAAAAACCAAATAACAATAACTAGACACTTAGAAACCATGGAGGGGACACAGCTTCGGGAATGACCCACTGAACTGATGGAACTGCTGTTCCACTGCACGTACGCCTTTGGCGATCTGCGCTGGCACTCTTGCTTGGCCCACCTTTCTTTCCTTTCCCTTCCCTTGGTAGGAGATTTTTTTATTTTTATTTATTTACATAAATACTTAACACTCTCTATTTAAATCATTTGAACCTGTGTAAGAAACTCCAGCAGAAAATGGAACTTCTCTTACAAAACTGTAAAACAACAAAACTCTCAAGACTCAAGTAAAAGAAATGCATGTATGCACACTCAATGAAATTTATGTATTCGTGTATGTATGTGGCCTGTTTGTAGCGCCTCCAGGACCTGGGTCCATCTCCGTAAATTGTCTCTATCTTGACTACAGAATCTGTGTAATCAGGGCCTGAAATGGGAGCAGCCAACACCTGAGCAACTGCTGCCTGATGCCCATCCATGGCACGTGGAGCCGGACACAATCTACTATCTGCGATTTGGTAGTCCGCTAAAATCACTCATCCACTGGATGTAGTGCAATACCAGTGGATGCCAGCAATCCCGTACTCAGGGTGCCCAGTCCTGAGTACCAGCAGGGAAAAAAATAATAATAATAATAAAAAATAAATATAAAAAAAAAAAAAAAAACACCAGTGGTTGACATCTCTGAACAACCTCAGAGATCCAAAGAATTCAAGTCCAGAACGACTGGTAGCTGACACAGGGAACAGCTGAGCAAGAGCTTGTTGAATTATCCAGTGTGGTGAAGCATCTGCATTCTTCTGCTGAAGACATCGTTGGTGAAGATTTGAAGGGCTTGAAAGTTAGTCTCATTTTGAATTAAGTCTTTAAGATTGACTTCTGAGATGTTCTGAACCTTATTTTTAAGTGTTGTCCGTTGTTCTTTGTAGTTGGGGCAGGCAACGGTTCCCTCCCCCCGCCACCCCTCACTTTTCCTCGTGGTGGGGCATGGCTCACTGACATTCCCTGGGGTCGCCTTCCCTATTGACCCCATATTTCTGTCTTTTCCCTCAACTCGCCTAAACTACACAGCGAACGTAGTACACAATGAAAAATTTAACCCTCCAAATTGAATCGTGCATCTCCCTGTTTGGCTTCTAACCTCATTAGTGTCTTAGTCTCGAAAATCGCGCCGTGCCGCTTTTTTTTTTTTCCCAGTCATAGGCCCTGCCACTGAAATCTCAGGAAAATAGGTGACAGGGTCTGCCTGAGTGATAAAATAAAATTACTGGGTACCTGGTCTGCCTCCACGGAGGTAGGTGCGGGAAACGGTGGGACCCATTAGAAGTTTAACGGCTAAATGGCCAGATTAACAACGGTACACGACACTACACCCCACAATATCCATACACTTTTAAATCTCTGGCCTTTACAGCGTTCTGTAACACACGACAATGAATACTTTTAACATACTTCCCATTCGTTCCTCCAATCAGCGCACGGAAACAAATCCAGTATTTCAGCTACATTATACGATATCTGAATGCATATCTATGTGGTATGCACTAAAAAAATAATAATAATTGCCGAATTTCTATCGGTCCTCTTTTGATGAAATTCGTGAAAGCTCGACAAATCTTTCTGAAAGAGCCAAATATAAATTTCATCAATAGTTTTAATTACTTGTACGAATCAAGTTCACTTTTGCATTATCAATCATCTATAGAGAGTGTTAGACTTTATTTGAAGCAGAACAGAATACAGCTAATCAAGCCATTTCGTGCGATTAGACGCATGCCAAAAACGATTAGACGCATGTTTTAGAAAATGAAATAATGAATAAAATTTCAAGTTCTGCGAGCGTAGTTATATTTTTATTGGAGTAAACAAATGTTTTATTACATTTTAAATATTACAGTAAAACTCTCTGATGGACATTATTAATTGCCTGCCTAGAGAATCTCGTGTACTTTACTCTTCTGTTCTTTTTCTCTCCTATCTAGAACGGCTCGGTCCCCAACATAAGTTGATGTTTGCTCTACTTTTCTCAGATACCTGGAAATTCTTTATCTAATAACGTTAGCATGACGTACGTACCGTACACTGCTGCGCTAAGCGCTCTGCTTACATTCAATTCTTTAGTGTTTTTAATGTTTTTTGATTGTTTCTCCTTCCAAAAATAAATAACTAGCCAAGAGTTTCTTAGAGTTATACAAGTTGTCCTAGTTGTTCTTGGGATTCATTCCAGCTGTTTATGCTATTCTTTTAAGAAAAAAATTACATCCGACCTCTATCCGGACGACGTATATATGTGCACTGTTTAGAGCTGCACTAGTTCATGGGCTGTCAAATGTACTTTTGTTCTTCACGTTAGTAATGTTTACTATCATTTCATATTCTTTTCATAAGACAGCCTATTTTCTTTCTTCCGATTTCGTTTCTGGACATGAAAGATCCTGGATAAAAACTAACTTTTTAAACAAATTCCTGATGACCATTAATCATGCGTCTTTCTCTCCCTCTCACTGATGTTCATTCGGGTCGTTTTTTAAGCTATGATAATACAGCCGAGTAATCCTCCTTTGATACAAATAAAGTTTCCAGAAAAAAGTATTCAGTTTTTAAAGAATGACATGGGTTTGCTGTTATATTTTTTCTAAGAAAATGAATGGCATAACTTTATAGTAGTACATTTTTTTATCAAAAAAATTGGAAGAATTCAATTGCAAAAGAAATCGTGCTACGTTGCGTGGACTAGCTTCAGAGAGCTGTTAAATAATTAAACGAAATTTAGTGAAGCTCACTTTGTTATTTCCACGAGTTTCGATATAAACTGGCAGTTGCATATTTATGATTTTATAACTGGTTTTTTTTAGGTAAGGAATCAATTACTCGTTAAAAATGCTTTCTTTGAAAAAATACTAACTTATGTTTTATTTCAAACAAAATTATTTTAATCGCATTTAGGAAAAGAACCATTACATGGCACGGACACAAAAAATATCTCAAGGAAAGCGAAGCACGGCAACGTAATTCGACGATTTCGGCCGGAGTGATTTTTGTGTTGTTGTTTTTCATAAGAATAAAAAAAAAATGAAACTCTCATAAAACCCCGGGTGGAATAAATGGCCTTGTCTTCGAACTACACGGCAATTTTTCTGCGATAAGCAACTCCTGGCCAACCCTATACATTGTTTACCGACTACATATATGATACAGATATCCTTATTTCTACAAATGAAAGGGGTTTAAATCTTCTTGCTGTTCTCCAGAAATTCAATCCTCGTCCAAAGTATAAGAACTGAACATATGAACTGTACTCGAATTCGGAAAAGTAGAATTGTGTCATTCGCAGAATTAAATGTTTGTGCTTTAAATGCTGTTAATCATTAAGTAGTTAAGATTTCCTGTATAACATAACCTACATTTAACGATAATATATGGTGTATCTGATGATTTTTACGAAATACATCAGATTTTCACTTTTAGCGACATAAAAATCGAATATATCTGCATGTTATTGAAAGCGGGTTATTGTATTCAAATACTTGGGAAGCCTACAGGCATATCACTTTATGATCATGATCTGATCATGTACCAATGTGGCTGTAGAAGTTATTATGGCACAGATAATGCTCTTAAGAATAGTATTAATATAAGAAACTAATCTTATAAAGATGTAATTCATTTCAACGAGGTGGGGTGCAAGAGTGTTTACTATTGCCATTCAATGCGCTTCACAAAGGTTCAGCGAAATTGCTTATTCTGAGGTGGACAATCACTAAAATGACGGAGTTGGTGACAGGGGCCAAAATATCACTCGCATATTCTCCCTGTGTGCACTTGGTTCTGATATGTTGTTGCTTTATGCAGAGAAGGAACTACTGAAATAGTTAAAAACCACAGCACCGGGATTTCGTCAAGATTGTAAAAAGCCAAAGGATACAAAATTTAATATTTCTATATAAATACTGAAATACTGTAAATAAATTAAGCTAATTTGAGCTTTTTATTAGGTCAATCAATTCTATAATATAACTAAAGGGGATATGGCGCTATACTGAAATGGGGAAAGAAGAATTTCTTTTTGAAAAGTATAGCCTGTTAGGGAAGGAGAGGAATGGTTCTTATCAAAATCTCTCTGAAAGCATTGATTGCTTTCAGAGAGAAAGCAATTGGCCGGACTTTATATTCAGTTTGATACTGAATATAAAGTCAGACCAAGTTCATATGGACGATGAATCTGTGTGGCGCAATACAACTTCCCCTAAAGAGATGGTGATAGTCGGAGTATGATACAAAGCATACATTATGAGGAGTATGAATTTCTACAGACAACTTAAATGGGCAACGAAGGGAAATTTCCTCATAACAAGCGACTCTAACCTGCCTCTTAAGAAATCATAGACTGGAAATACACCGCACTAAAACAGATTTTTGGGTCATGTTATTTATCCCAATACGATAGAGAAAGAACAATGGGCTCTAATATCCTCGACTTTGTTCTCATTAAGATTGCATACAAAATGTGACAGTACAAGAAAAATAGGGAGTTGATAACCATAAAATGCATAGTCTCGAAAGAGATTTGGAAATTATCCACGCCATCCTCTGAGTGGCGTGGATAATTTACAAAAATTTATTACTCAATACTCCAAATTAAAAGTTCATTGCTATATAAATTCGTTACATAACCATGCGATGATTATTTAATTCGGCGACTTATCAGAAGTTTATATAAACCCTTATTTAAAGTCACTGGTGGCTGTAATGAAATATGTGAGCAACCGTAATGGAAGACAATCCGTATGTCTTCCACCTAATTGAGAGAAGATAATGTCCATGAGACCGTCCAACTATTTTAAAAACTCCAGCTACTAATAATCTTCAAACAAATTATTTTTATATTTATTTTGTAATTCACAATGTAATAACAAGGATTGTGCCATTGATAACGAAATAAGTCAAATAATGGGGGGGGGGGGAAGAGAACAGACAAACAGCGAAGTGCATGAACTACAAATGCTGCCACACCCAACTCTCCAGGGAAGCCAACGACTACGGTATGATTAAATATAATTATGCCACCCACGCAGCATGTAACAGCAACACGCATTACACCTATTCTGGCTTGTCGAAGCTATTTGATATGTCATATCAGCTGTTCGAAAGCCATAAGGATAAATGAATGCACTGACAAAAACGACATTACGGTATCAGAAAATTCTAAGCCACGTAAGAGATAATATCAGCCAGTAACTTTTATTTTATTTTATTTTATTTTATTATTTTTTTTTTATTTTATTTTATTAATAAAAAGATACACAACAGGTAACCATTAATAGTGTATCTGAGATCAGATCAATAGACATAATAACAATAATATGAAATCTAACAGGACGATAAACATTGATATAGATTCAAACAATAAAAGCATATGTACAAAAGAGGATTGTATTAAGTTAAGTTACCGGTAAAACAAGTAATAATTAATCCGTTAGAGAATAGAAAAATAATATAACAACTAATAAGCTACAATAATTAGATGTGAGCTAGTCACTTTGCAGTTTAAGTGAAGAGGCAAACTTGTGGATGGAGTTCATCAGTGATTGGGAGTTGTCAAAGAAGTCAATGCGAGAGTCATTTGCTGATTTGCTGATTCTGTTCAGTGGACTGAACTTCATTAAGTCCGTGTTGGCAGAGTCAAGGCGAAACGGTGTAAGGTTCCTGACTTGTCTACAGGGAGCATTGAAGTTTATTTTACTCAGGATATCAGATGCTTCATATATTCCAGTGATTACTTTGGCTAGGAGGGCGATGTCAGCAGTAACTCTTCTAGTGCACAGAGGCCTCAGATGAAAGTAATCACACAGCGATTCATAATACACTGAGTGATAGAATAGAGGATTGCGGTACGTAAGGTAACGGATAAAGTTTTTTTGGACTGCTTCAATTTTGTTAGTTAAAGTCTTTGTGTGAGGATTCCAGATGGGTGAACTGAATTCAAGGATTGGCAGAACAATAGTTTTATAAAGGATAACCGCATATCTGTAGTTTTTGAACTTGTATGTGTTCCGTTTGATGAATCCCAGTGTTTTGAATGCTTTGCTGGTGATTTTAAGGACATGGGCATCGAATTTAGCACTGCTGGAAAAGAGAATCCCTAAGTCGTTAACTTGGTCACACCTTTCGATGATCACAGAGTTAATACTATACTCCGTATTCATTAGTTGTGGAGATCTGCAAGATGAGAAAGAGATAACTTTGCACTTCGAGGGGTTAGCAGACAAGCCATTCAGAGATAGCCACAGAGAGAATTTATTGAGAGCACGTTGAAGTTGTTGAGAATCGGTAGTCTCCTTCACTGCTGAGTAGATCTTAAGATCATCTGCATATAGAGCAACTTGAACATTGGAGGTGTAGATGAAAGAAGGAAGATCATTTACGAAAACAATGAAGAGAAGAGGACCTAAGGGAGAGCCTTGTGGTACTCCGCTTAGTGGTATAAAACAGTCTGAGTTCACCTGATCGATGATAACGCTCAAGGAACGATGCGTAATATAGCTGCGTAGCCATGAGAGCAAAGGGTCACGGATGCCATATAGCTTAAGTTTTTCCAGAAGTTGTTCGTGCGGGACTTTATCAAATGCCTTAGATATGTCTGTGTAGACTGCATCAACTTATCAAGAGCTTCCGAGGTGTATTGCCAGAAAGGAAGTAAATTTGTGACTACTGACTTGCCACTGCAGAAACCATGTTGATTCTGATCGATGAAAGGCTTGAAGAATTCGAAGAGATGTTTGTGCACTGCTGTGTCGAAGAGTTTAGCCAGGCTGTTTTGCAAGGTTATGGGTCTGTAATCGCATACGTCATTTTTATCACCTTTTTTGAAAATAGGAACTATATTGACCTGCTTAAAGTGCTTAGGATACTTCCCCAGCCTGAGAGACAGGTTGAAGATCCGCAGTATGAGGGGTTTCAATGTAGTGATAGTCCTTTTCCAAAATAAGCCTGGAATGTCATCTGGGCCTCTAGTATATTCATTTTTCATGCTTTTTAATGCCGAATTTAAATCTTCATCAGTGATAAAGAGATTAATGAGGATATGATCTTTAACAGGTGTGAAGTCAGGAAATGAGGCAGGTCTCAATGTATCATTTGTTTGAATTCTAGAAAAGTGTTTGGCAAACTCTTGAGCAATACTGAATTCGTCAGATAAGAGAATTCCATCTGCGTTTCGGAGTTGTAACTTTCTACTGGTTATATTCTTATGCTTCATGAAATTCCAGAATGGTTTGATATCTCTGTGAGTAAGCAGACTATCCTGAACTGACTCTGTATACATGTTGTAGGAGTTTAATATGAGAGTTTTCACTTCTTTGCGGAGTTGGCTGAATATTTCATAGTATTGACTGTCACCTGTTTGCTTATATTTGTTTCTGTAGAATTCTTTGGATTTAATTTTACGTATTAGTTCACTATTATACCAGTGCGGGTAGGTAGAGCGTGTGGTAAGATGGGATTGAGGAACAATGTCAGATATAACTGAATGGACACAGTTAATCAGGTTGTTGGTGAGCACATCGATGTCATCCATAGCGTCAGCGAGCTGCTTGTCTACGTTTCTTAGAGCTAGGTTGAGCAGAGGCCAGTCAGCCTTTCTGAAATTGAATCGAGGAGTACGGGAGCTGCATTTGAAGTTATGAGAAGTCACTGTGATGTCAAAAGTAATTGGTGAATGATCCGAGTGAAATATGGGGTTGTCGGTGTGAACATCTATATGAGTAGAGGAAAATATTAGGTCGAGGTAGGCATTTTCTCTGGTTGGAAAGTTGCAAATTTGTTCCAGACCATAGCTGTAAAGCATATTAAAGAGAGCCCTAGTCTGCAGTGATGGAGAAGAAGATTCTAAATTGGCCATTTGACAGTTAAAGTCACCCAAAACCATTGCTATGTCGGCAGATTGAATTAGTGGGAAGATTGATTCCAGCGAGCTTTCTAAGTACTGGAGGTCTATATTAGTTAAGGGAGGTGGAAAATAAAGCAATACTATTAAAACCTTTAACTTGCCAAGATGAAGAAGGCAGTATACTGATTCAATATTTGTGAAATTTGATGCAGTTTCACAGAGTATATGGTTAGAATGTATAATAGCTACTCCGCCTCCACGAGATCCTCTGTCCTTTCTATGTATTGTATATTGACCATCTATAATCTCCTGATCATCAATATCAATGGAGAGCCAGGTTTCAGTGAGCAGGTAAATGTCGTAAATATGTGAGCCTTGGATTGCTCTGAAGTGGTTTAGGTTGCTAATTATACTCCTGCAATTCTGAAGGTAAACACTGAACAGTTGGGATCTGGGGATTCTATGACGAGAGGAGAACGTAGTATGTGTAGATAGCAGGGTATCTGATTGCTATGCCGGTGGAGAGGAGATTTTGGGCTCCCTTGATGGTCTGTCCGTGAAGCGTTTTACTAGAGCCCCTGATAAAAGGGATCTTAGATTCAACACTTTTTCTGTTTGTGATGGAAGACATGTTACTATAAAAGATGAGTAGGCGGGACATCGTGTCTTCAGAGAACGGACATCTACTCCGAAACCATATTCTTCTTTAATTAGGTTGATAAGATCTTCAGATTTAGTGGAGGGTCCAAGTCTAGAAAGAAAAATTCGGTCTTTTGTGGGAATAATTGTGATATTATACTTGTGTTTGAGTAACTGAGATTTTTCTGCAGTAGTTACATTCTGTGTTTGATGAGTTATGGCTGGAAGCTTGGAGAAAGTACCTTGAGATATAGATGCTTTAATATTTTCTGACGGTTTGTTCTATTTTGATCTTTGGTGCGATATTTGAGACTGGCAATCAGAAACAGGTTTACTCACTGTGGCGGCAGATCTACAGACAGGTTTGCAGACCTCATTAGATGTGGCAGCAGTTATTTTTGCATATGTTGCCTTAACTGATGTTGAAGAGGATTCCGCTTGGTGACTCTGAGCTTGTGAGATAGAAGTACAGACAGAACTGTTCCGCAGAGGAGAGTAGGTGGGAGGAGTGGTTCTGTTTACATCAGAAGAATCATCTAACAGAGTCTGTTTGGCAATAAATTGCTCAGTTGAATGACTTGAATCATGAATGTTAGCAGGCTTGGGCAAATTAATATTTGCAGCAGTAGAAGTATTGAGGCCGGTGGAAGGTGAAGATCTGGTCTCAGTACTGAGGGCATCGTCAGTTAATGAAGAATTCGTATTCACTTTGAGCCCATTGGTGTCGAGAGTAGGTTCAGAATTCTTCCTAGCTTCCCTTAAGTGGCAAGACAAAACTGATGTGAGATTTTTAATTTGGGCGTTAATGTCAGACTTAAAGGATTTGATCCAATAAAAGAAAGTAGCTCATGTCTATACAATCAAAAAATACATAACTTTTTTATTGGTTGTAACCATGCACTGTGCTGCCACTTTATTAGGTACACCTACCTCGTAGTGTGTTAAGTCTCATTTACCCTTCAAAACAGCCTGAATTCGTCTAGGCATGGATTGAACAAGATGTTGAAAACATTGTTCAGGAATGTAGAACCATGCAGACATAAATTTGTCACGCAGTTCCTTGAGATTCGACGAAGGTGTAGGGCGAACAGCCCTTTCTAGCTCATCCCAAAGATGTTCAATAGGATTGAGATCCGCAGAATGAGCGGGCTACTGCAGCAAAGAAAAGTCCTGGTCATGTTCCTGGAACCATTCCATAGTGATTCGGGCTTTGTGCACCGGCGCATTATCCTGCTGGAAGTAACCATCTGACTGAGGATAAACTGTCAACATGAACGGATGCACTTGGTCAGCAACGATGTGGCATTCAGATGTTAATCTGTGGGTATCAATGGACACAACGTGTGCCAAGAAAACATCCCCCCAACCACCTTGCACAGTAGTCGTCAGACATGACGGGTCCATGGACTCATGTTGTTTTCGCCAAATTCTGAGCTTTCCATCGCCATGATGCACCAGAAACTTCGACTCGTCAGACAAAGCAAATGTTTTACAATCCTCGATAGTTCAGTGCTAGTGTTGCTGTGCCCACAGGAGGCGTGCTTTCTTGTTCTTCACTGATAACAAAGGTACGCGATGTGGCTGTCGGCTGTTGTAGCCCATTGGCGAAAAAGTGCGACTAATGGTCCATTGCGATATTTTGTTCTGCGCACCAATTCTGACGTGATATACAACATTGTGGATCGTCTGTTTGCTTGAACAATTCTAGCCATCCTCATCTGACCTCTCTCATCAACAAGTGATTTTCTTCCACTTGAGTGCCGTTTGAGAGGATGTTCTGTTCGTTGCACCATTCTCGATACACCCTAGAAACTGTGGTGCATGAAAAGTTTAGAAGAACTGCAGTTTCAGAGATGATTTATCCAGCACGTCTCGCACATGCTACGATACCACGTTCGAAGTCCGTTAGATCACTCCTTTTCCCCATTCTTGTTACGGTTTGTAGGCTTAACTGATACTAGAAAGGTTGGTCTGATGGATTTATATCCACAACTGTGGTCATGTGACTTGCAACGTTGTGGGACAAACCATTTGTGTGCACAGCAGGGGTGTACCTATTAGGTACACCCCTGCTGCACAGTGTATATTACTATAATGATTCCCTTAACGGAAGTCCAGAGGAATCTTAGAATCAACAGTGAATAAAAAATTAAGTGATCGGATGTAGACTGTACAAGGAGTAGACATCAAAGAAGGTACTTACTTTCAAATCATTAGAGCATTCTTTAAATTTAAAAATTTATTTACGTGAATGCAAATTGAAATAGGCGCTGGGGGAAGAGTAAAATTTTAACTTCGTTAAAATTTTTACCCTAGCTAACATCAGGAGGACGCTGTTTTGTTTGCACAGTGATAGTCGAGTTAATCTCAGCTCGTTTTCTAAATGGTAACTTTGTCAATAAAGTGATGTTACAGCTGAAAATAATGAATCAGAAGTGAAGGCTCCCTTGGCGATACTTTTTTACGTTTAATTTGCTGTTTCTATAGCAATTATAATATAAAATTCTTTTTAATGGTTAGAACGTTCTTCAGTTGTTGAAAAGTTCTCTAACTGGTAATGGCTGGTTGTGCTTCAGCATAAGGAGTCAGTTGGATAGGGTTAGTGCTCCATAATTTGAATTGGGGTGGCTCTTCCAAATGGTGATGTAGTGCCTCTTATAAGGGTTGTGATGCTGAATGGTCTGATTTTAATTCCTGAACAGATTTCAGTTACCTTACATAGAGGC
The DNA here is from genome assembly GCF_048544385.1 of Mastigoproctus giganteus. Taxonomy (NCBI): domain Eukaryota; kingdom Metazoa; phylum Arthropoda; class Arachnida; order Uropygi; family Thelyphonidae; genus Mastigoproctus; species Mastigoproctus giganteus. Next base: position 143,604,238 of record NC_143577.1, read on the forward strand.
TTGGAAGCCATATCAGCGTTTTTAATAGTACCTGCTAGTATTTCTTATTATAACGATATAGATATATTCATATAGCATTTTTAAAGTGTGCGATTCTAATTGGCTGCGTAATATTACGGTATAGTAAATGAGATCTTTATGGAGGACTTTCAACGTCGCCTGGATTTCACATAGTTTGTTTCGACTTATTATTACATAACATGTTATGTCGTGTCTGTTTTATTCTATATACGACGCACTAACACATGCAGATAGAATGAAAAGAACAATTTTTCATAAATAATGGCGGCTAACAGAGGACAAACTCTAAATAAAGAAAAGGATGGCATTGTTGAACTTAAAGTATTAAAGACTGCTTCAACTTGATCAGTTAGTCTCGAGTGGGGTTAAGAAAGAACTTGGTATGCAGATTCCATAAGAGTCGAACTTGATGTCTAGCAGGTATAGCTGCAGACATGCTAATAATTTGACTGGAAAGGCATTAACTCTGGATAAATGTGAGGACTAGGGTCATGAAAAGAGATTTACGAAAAAGAACCGAGGGATAAAAAGCCAAAACGGAAACTTTGATGCAACCGCAAGGATGACAGATTAGGACCCCTTCCATAGGACCCCTGTGCAAGTGACTGAGACATCTTGTAATGTTAAAAATGGTAAGAGTAAGAAAGGTATGATAAGCCAGATAGCAGAAAGAGGAATTGTATTGGATATGGAGAGCGAACACGATGTAAATCAGGTAAAGAGTAATGAGAGAATCAGGCGCTTAGGCGTCGCTTTCTCAAAACCAAAGTGCCCTGGAATTAAAGTTATTATTTATGATGTGGATACTGAGGCAGATGAGCAGGAATTCTTTAGAGAACCGTACGATAGAAACCCGAGTCATATGGGCATAAGCAGATTGGAGATGGACAATGAGGTGCTATTACAGTTTGGAAAAACAAGACGAAGACGGACAGAAACTGGATATTAGAAGTTTTGGGCGCATCTACAAATATCTATTGAATCAGGGCAGGGTGTTCTTAGGCTTGATGTCTTACAAGCTGAATGAGTTTCATTTAATCACAATTTGTCATCATTGTCAATCCTTTAGCCACACTGCGAGGGATTTCCCGAAGCAGTGAACCGATTTGTAGCCACTATGGCAAGAGTGCACATAAGCAGCCACTAACTATATCTCTCGAGGACGTAAGGCTTCATTTTCATCTGGACTGCGATAGATTCTTTCAAGACTACAATTCAGCTATCTGCTGTGCAAAATTTGTATCCGAAAGGTTCGAGGAACATTTTCTAGATTTCCAACGTCTACCTGGCCGCCTAATTATCTCTAGGGGTATTGTTGTTTGTTATTTGGTTTTTAAGAGCATTAGCAACTAAGGCCATATTGCTCCGGGATATGCAGTGGTCATTCCCTGATCTTTCCGCATCCTCCGTACTTGGTGGTGACGGGCTCGAACCCCGGTCTAATCAAGAAGCGTGTGCTCCTTCCCACCTGGCTACGGAGGCGCCTTCTAGGGGTATACCACATTCGCTGGAATGACCACTTGGAAGCAAATCATCATCACTTGTAACATAATTACCTTCTCCAAGCTCATTTCGCGTAGACTGGATGCGCCCAGCATCGAGAGCCTCATAATCCTGTCCACAAAGAACAGCAGATTAACTAACTGGCAAACATCTATAGTCAGACCTGCCGTCAACCAAATCAGCTCGCTTAGCCATATGTTTCCAGCAAACACGATTGGACTCCTCAACGACCTAAATATCAACCCTGAGGCGATTTGAGTGGGCAAAGCCTACCGATCAAAAGTTTTTGCTGATTTGCCTACACAATCTTGCATTTTTAGAACTTTCACTTCACTATCGCTTTATGTAGTTTCATTGTTAGGGATGTCTGCGCTCCTTCTCCTGCTCCGGACAGCCTGCAGCATCTTTCTGGCATCCTGCATTCTACTTGGAAAAACGCAGAATGTATTTAAGAGTATTACGTTGAACATAATCTGTCTTACCTTCTGTAATTAAATACTGATTTAATCTCTGTATATTTTATTTTACCCGATATAGATATTGTATTAATTTTTATAGTTGTGTTTGCCCTCCTAGCTGTCTAGGGGTAGATGTAGCTTTTCTTTACCTGATGAAATAAATAATCCTTCAGATCAGAATCAAGTTGAGAATGACTGGAATATGATGGAAAGCGCAATTCTGCTTCACAGCTCTCTACCAACTACAACACAGCAGCTGAAAAATATCCTGATGGCAGAATGTTAAATCTGAAGAGCTAATTCCATCCGACACCTGGTGGAATCAATGCCACGTAGTATAGGCTTGGTAATATAATTCAGAAAAAGTTGGCCTTACTAGATATTGTATAAAGGTCTCTAATTTTTTTAGCCAGTGAGTAGAGATTGAAATTAACACTGAAAGTATCTTCCTCCTCAAATGTAAACACAAACTCTTTTCCTCATGTTTAATGAGACCTGACAGTGTTTTTGCAGTTGAAATTTCAATATCGATTTTAAAAATCGATATTGGCTTTTCATTCTTTCGCTATTAGTGGGTACAATAGCATTCATTTTAAAGAATCCGAAAGACAAAAATCGGTGGATCGTGGATGTTCAGTTATAGATAAATACACTCGCCGTAGCCGAGTGGTCAAGCACTAGGTGCATGAGTACACGTGCTTTGAGTGACACGAGTTAACGCCCGTGGCTGCTAAATATGGTGCCGTTTCTCGTATTTTCTGTATCTTGCGAACTCCTCTGACCATGTGGTCGTCCCGGAATATAAGCATAAAGTTTATTTAAATAAATTTAAATTTATTTAAAATTCTATGCTTGGGAAAATGAAGTGCTTCGTTGCAAAAAAACACTATTGGTCAAAGCACAACAACGACTGTTGGACATCGCCGGAGACTAGTGCTGCTACTTGAGAAGTTAGAATTAATTCCACCAAGTTGTCAAGATAAATTTTCGCTTACAATTTGAGTTGCCTTAATTTTGAATCACTTGTATTACCTTTTTTTTCGAATCTATAATTATAAATGAATTTGTTCAGTTACGCATCCAAAGGGGAAATATGTAAATCACGAGCGCAATAAACGTTTTGGCTTTTTTTTTTCTTCTTTTTTTTTTAAACTAATCATGATTCACAAACATTTATAGTGCTCGTAAACTACAGGTATAATTTTACATTCATTTTCACTAAAGAACCAATTCCATGTTATGTATTTTTTAACGAATATTCACAATTTCAAAATTTCGGTTTTTTTGTAAAATGTGTTAACGTTGGTAGTGGATACATTTCATAATAACTTATCTAAACATTTTTGTTTCCTAATGATATCCAAATACTTTTTAACAATCAAAATAATAACCTTTTTAAAGCTTTGGTTAGGTTTGTGGGACAGCAGGCTGAGGCAGGTAAATTAAATAAGCTTTCCATTGCTTCGATGAAATTTTAAGTAATATTTGGAACGGTGAATAACAATATGTAATTGGAACTGTACGGTAATGACACTAATATAATAAAGTTGTGCACTGAGATGTGATACATACAACGAAGACATACAAGTTAACAAGATTAAATCTACCAAATTAATTATATTCAGAAGAAAAAACAGGAATTAAAATCAGCAAATCCATAACCGTCTGATAGAAAAAAAAAAAAAAAAAAAAAAAAAAGAGCCAAAGAATTATCAAGCAGAAAAGCCCAAACACGCAACATCAAAGGGGGTACAGAAATATTAATATTTACTAATATATAATTTCTCATTGGGAGATTCAGCCATACTGTCTACTACAAATCGTCAAAGGATGACAGTAATGTATATAACCATGGACTCAAAATATAAAAACTTTCACCAAGAATAAAAACAGCACTGTAAATCCTTAAAAAAAAAAAAAAAAAAGCATGAAGACCAAAATAAATACAGTACGATTGAGAGGTCCAGATAACGCTACTTTGCACATTCCTGAAAGCTTTATAATGAGCTGCTTATCCGAAAAGAGGGAAAGAATTTTGAGAACAAGTCCTAAAATATTTTGCAAGCACTAACATTAGAAGCATTAAAAATCAAGGCATCCACGGCGAGTACTAATGTACGAGGTAAACAAATACGACAGGCAGGATAACACGAAGAAATGCGGTCCCTGAATCAGCCACAGTAGCAACGACTCAGGATGGCAGTCAATACATCAGAAACGAAAGAAATATTCATTATTCATCTCCACCACAATTAAAGAAATGTTGCTTCCCTCGCTACATAGTAAACGTTACGCCCGAGTCAGCCGATCTCAGGAGGTGTGTGGTTTATCCATTAATTTCTCTCACACAAAACGTTAAGCAGGTCACATAAAATATGAACCTTTTTACTGAAAAATTATTACTATAAATGGAAGAAAGGGATACCTTGCGGGAATCTTCCACAGAAAATGAACTGTATTCTCGTTCCCTGAATACGGAAAAAGACCCGTGGTCTGAATAATATATTTCATTTACGAAAGGGAATTATTTCTTAATCTCTCTACTCAAAAAAGCACACACCCTTCTTAATACAGAGAGGACCTCTTGAAAACTACCAAATACAAAGAATCGTGTTGAAATAGCTAAGACCTTATTATCTTGCGTCTTAGTCTAAGCCAGATATGGTGAACTTTCCGACCTGCTGCCAAAAATAAGCCGGAAAGAAATATAACAATTACTGCCTAAAAAAATAACTGACTAATATTTGAAAATAGCCTTCAGTCATTTTATAAAAAAGTAATAACAATCAATTATCAATTCAATAACAATCAATTATAAATATGTGCAGACACTTGATAACCTCACTAACATATGGATAAAAGTTAGTTTGGAGATACAAGAGGACAGCCACAGAGCTGATCCGGGTGTCTTTTAACCACTTTAAATTCAATTTAGTAAATTTACTCTTTTGTCAGTTGAATCATTATTTAGACCGATTTTAATCGAATGGATAAATTCAGTGCAGAACTCCACAGTACCTCATGAACGTTGTACATGTTTTTAACAGAGTAAGCGTAAGAAACACGGCACACCATAAAGTACAAAACGTACTTTGTTATCTAGATTTACGTGCTAAAGCTTTTGTTTTTTTTTAAAAAGAGAAAGTGACATTATTATGTTTCTATAATAAACTGCCTTAGCCTTACGCTGACAATTCGAATTTTTGACTGTAATCATTGCAAACAGTATGATTTATATCTTTTTTATTTTATTATAAAAAATAATTGTTTTCCATAATATCTATAATACATCAAGTGATGTTAACCATTTATCTTGATGGCCACTCAACTCAGCTCAACCGGATTCAACTCGATCTGACAGGTCAGATCGAGTTGAATCCGGTTGAGCTGAGTTGAGTGGCCATCAAGGTTTTATGAGTACATTTTTATAATCCATCTTACGGAATCAGCTTATCTGCTTTGTTTCATGAGAATTATCCTTTGAAGTATATTCTACCGTGAAATGTGAGATGTGAGCAATTAAAATCGGTCTAAATAATAATTCAGTTAGTTTCTCTAATATTTTCAGTTTATTCGTCATAAACAAGTAGCACAACATTCCCGATTTTGCTATGTTACTGCCTTCTCTTTCGAAGTGTTCAAAATCTCTTGAAATGAACTTTATTAGAATAACAGAAACGTCACTCTAAATTTACGGTTGCGAGTGCGTATAGTATACATAATATCTACAGAAAGGCAGACCTGTAGGGAGATTATTGAACCACAAATACACTTTGAATCGATATGCTCTGGAGCATTGCGGACAATGACTGTAATAAACAGTGAACCAGCCGATTAGAATATCTTTGACTGGAACACCTTAATTTTATAGATATTATGCTTTCTCTCTGTTAAGGATACTACAAGGGAGAACGATATTCATATTCGTGAATTCGTTATCAGCAAGAATTCATCAGATAGTAAGAAGTGAATTTATTCTCAGAGGGACTGAAATGGTCTTCAAACATCTTCTGAATTAATTTTCAGCGTGGAAGAACTCTTAATCTGAATAAATAGCTGATTGGAAAATTCTCAATGTCATTCTAGAAGTTACTTAATTCTTTATACCAACAATGCCTCTTTGCTAAAAGAGGCATTCTTAAGCAAGTTGCAGATGTCAAAGTACTGATGATTTTATTTGTAGAGGAAATGGATGCATGAAACGACTTTAAATTATCAGAGAATCCTTATTCCCGAGTAAGAATAATGCTCTCCATTTGTCTCGCAACCCTTTAGCTAAAGGTGTTTACCAAGGTAACTGTGGCAATAGATAAATTTCAGCACTCCATATGAAAGGCAATTCATGAGGGCCCTGTAATGGTATGAATTCAATAAATAAGCAAAATATTCCTAGTCACATTTTCACCATATCACAATGTCATTTACATTAGATATAAGTTGATTACAGTGAACTGCCATTAAAATAAGAACACGAATCCAATCATGAATAATGAACTGTGCTGGTTTTGTAAATGGCCGGTGCGTCCAACAAGCAAAATATCGAGTAGTAGGCAATCTGAGCATACATAGCACTCAACCAGTGATATGGAAAACGGAAGTTAGCTCCAGTATGAAACAAGAGCGTATGATTCAGGCTAACAGAAGACAATGGAGGTACTCGCCAAGCAATACATCACAATGCCGGCCTTATGACTTCATAATAATAATTAACTAGATTGGTCAGGCACTTCTCCTCCTTTACGAACCTGCATGCTATGATATATTAAGCTCATCATCCTATCAAGTGGTCCTATATCACATCCATAACCACAGCCTCCATAATCTAATCCAAAAATGAAGTCAATCTCACTAATCAAGAGTTGGGAAGACATTAGCACTTCTTCAATCCAAGATTAATATCCTATGTATCCTGGAATGTAGTGACGATCTCATTAATATTCCAAATGAGCTGATGCACTCACATGCAGCCTTCCTTTAGTATAACGGAATGTATACCGTCCAATCCTGGATCCCTACTTACCCCCATTCAAAAATGTTTCTACTTTCTCCGAGATCATTACAATCATTTATTATAGCAATCTGACTTAGGCGTTCGCTGATCTTTCACCTGTAAATATCATAGCAACTTACCAATCGACAAGTCTGCTTCTTGTTATTATTTCGTGCTTTCTATAATTATTCCACTTCGATCAACTAATGGACCTTATCTGATTCACTCTCTACTACTTACTTGTATCCATACACAAGTAGGACTATTGCTCTACATTCTGAGCTCTCTTAGCAAATGATTTTTCGTATTCATCTTTTTTCTATCATAGTTTTTTTTGTTACATATATACTTATAATTCTCATATAATTTTGGCTTCTCGCGAAAGTCTCTAACTTCAATTGAACACTTAATATGTTTATCATTCACTTTGGCATCGTTATTTTGTGGAACTTCTTGACCGCAACGAATGCATTTGTGGCTTCCAGAAAATGTCCTTTGAAACTTCCCATAATGAACCCGTACAATAGTTTACAGTTGTCTTCATAATTATAGAGACAAAAATACCTTCATCTATTCTAGTCTCCTTTCTTGAAATTGAAGCCCTCAAATTTTGACCATAGAAATCTTTTTGGACACTAATCATTTTATGGCATTTTGGTCATTATACGATATTAGTTTCCTGAACCATCAAATTAAAAACATGACTCGGTGGCATTATAACTCATGGTATTTGTTCTGATAAATTCAAATAAATAATATATCATCACTATCGTAAAAAGCAATTATTAATTCACTTTACACCTACTTGAGGCGATACGAAATTCTGGTATTGCTTTATGAAAAGCAGAATATTTGCCTCATGTGTATTAATGAAGAAATTGTCAATGACTTCTTCAAATTGCTAAGTGAATGAAGAGATGAACCTTTCTGACCAGCTCCAATTAATGCAAAGTAACGATGCAACTGAGTTAGCAACGTAAAATTCACTCTGGCGATCAACTAATCTACGGGATTTAAAAAAAAAAAAGAAAAAAAAACTCAAAAATTTCTTCCTGTTCTAATGGGAAGTAACTTTACAACCTTAACGGTTGACAGGTCCCAACTCGGGAATTTCATGAAGACCGTCCAAGTCAGATATACACTGGGTGAGCACTGAATTATGACCACCTACCTAATACTTCGTAGTAATTTTGCTCTCAGTACAGCAGATATCCGACGTGGCATTGATTCAACAAGATGCCGGAAGCGTTCGGGAGGTATGGCCAACCAAGCTGTGTGTAATGTGGTCAGCAATGCAGGTATGGAGGTGATTAGTGTATCCAGACGCCTGATATGCCTTTCCATAGTGTCCCATAAGTGCTCTATGGGATTGATATCGAGGTAGTTCGGAGGCCAATCGATATGTTGGAAGTCAGAACTGTGTTCCTCAAACCATTCCTGCATATCAACTGCCCGATGGCTCGGCGCATTGACGTCTTGGAAGACATTGTAAGAAGTAGGTCTTACAAATTAAAAATAGAAATATTTGTGTTGCTAAAATAAATCCAGGAAAGGCAATGGAAAGTAAGAATTAGCATTAATGGCCAAGTATTAAGTTAAAGATGGTAAGTATTATTAAGATTGGATATTTAGTTTTAATGTAAATAAGTTAAAGTTTGAAGAAACAATGGATTTGGAGGATGGGAAAGTTACAGACGTATATGTTAAATAGCGGCTAAATGGAACCAAGTAATTTCGAATAATATAAGAGAGCTGATATTTATAAAGCGTCTCTTTTGATCTAAGCCACCGTTAGGAAGTAAACAGGAAACGAGTGGACGTCCAGTGTTCCCGGAAAAAGAAAACGGCGTCAGGGTGACTGATATTTGGGTAATTTTGATATATTTAGCAGAGATGTGAACACTAAACTGAGCGTTTTGGTGGTGACCTGGCAAACATAAAAAGGTCATACTGCCCTGTGAGAAAAAATAAGATATTTCTAGAGAAGGGTTGGTTTGTGCACTAGGGAAACAGCTGGGGTGAGCTGTTTTAGCAAATAGGAAGGAATGAAAAAAATTAAACAGTATGGGGATTGGTTGGAGTCCTTGAGGGAGGCGTTCCAAACTTGAGGGAAAAAGAAAAGTTTGAGGGAAGGAAAGGGGAGCAAGTGTCCACCTTGTATCAGATTTCTGTGTGGTCTAAGGGGAGAAAGTCGTGAGTTGCGGGTTTAAGTGGAAGAAGTAGATTTTTTTTGGTGGTCAGAGTTCACATCTCGTGGTACAAAGATGAAGAAGAGAAAAAAAGAAAAAAACGTGAGAAAAAGAAAGCTTTGTCCGGAATCGGAGGGCAGTGAAATTTAAGTTTAAGGTTACAGTAAACGTGCAAGAAAAAAAAAGCTTGGCCGGCATCGGAAGGCAGTGATAATGGCCATTCAGATATGTGAGCCAAGAAAAGGAAACCGTTCGAAACAAAGGAAAGCAGAATGCCCAAGAAATGGAAGAAAACCCGTCTGCCTCGAAGGAAGCCAGAACGCAGCAGCCATTCCGAGACGTAAGTCTGTTCCTGTTTTATTAATCCCAAACTCATAATCTAAACTCTGTAAGAAACTGAGTGATAATTCTTTTAAAAAAAATGGAACATCCCTGTTGTATTAGGCAAGTTAGTTACTAAGGTTGAGTTAATTTGTTAGGAATGTTAATGATTATGAAATAAGATAAGGGTGGTAAAGGTGGTAAAGGGTGGCTAAGATGATAACTAGAGTAATTAAGGTAGAATGGGTGATCCTTAATTACTTAATTGATGTAAGAGGATACCAGTTGTAATACATTTCATGTGTTAAAAGCTAGAAACAAATGTACAAAAAGAGTAATAAGAGTTGAAATGAGTTACTGATGCCCCAATGCATCCCTTCACCTCATAAATTATCACAATATTGATTGTAAGAGGTTGCTCAACTCTGAAGCCTACAGGAGTCTCATTTCCAAACAAATTATGAGAAATAAAAACAGCTGCCTGCAATCCAGTAACTACATCTGAGAGCGAAATGTGATGTTCTGCAATATATATTTTTGATCATTAATTCATATTCGTTGTTAATGTATATATAGAATATCCTATGTATTTATATATATATTTGTCTCCTTTGTACTGAATTTATGCCCCTAGCCCAGTGCTGTGATGGGTTTGATGTAGTTGCAATAAATGAAACTTTATTTATTTATTTATGTAAGTGATAAAAATTGGTAATGTAAGAGAATGATTGAAGAATCATCCAGGATTCATATTTAGTAAGATAGAACCAATACAAACTGATATTAATAATTTGTAAATTGAGAATAGTTGATGAGAGAGATAGTGTAGTATGGCTCAGATATATGGAAATTGGCATGCTTGTATGCAATTATTTGTTTCTTTTATGTAAATGCTGTATAAAATGTTCATTAAAGGTTTGTAAATTTATTGAAAAGATATCTTTATTGTTCTGGTAACACCGCTTTACACACTCTAGAATCTAGAATTTTCTGTGAATTGCAGTCAGATTTGCGTTTGTGGGGTAGGCTTGAAACTTCAGTAGGGCGGAAGTCAAAACAACCAAATAAAAACATCCACCCCCTCCAGATTTGCGTTCATGGGGTTGTTTGACACCACAATAGAGTTCAAATTCAAATTAAATGATATTCCCCCACAACACCATCGCCATTCGGGAAAAAGTGCCTCACAGTCAGCAAACAGTTGACGATAGCAGAGACCACTGATGCGTTGTTCCACGTGCACCAGGGGTCCAAGTTCCTGGCAGTGAAACATGCCTCACACTATACAACCGCCTCCACCGGCCTGCACTTTTGATACCATGCATGATGGATCAAGAGCCTCATGTTGTTAACGCCAAATCCGTACATGACCATCCACGGTGTGGAGTAAATAACGTGACTCATCTGACCGGCACACCTCTTTCCAGTCTTCTAACGTCCAACTTGCATGCTCTTTGCACCTGGCGAGATTTTTACGCCGATGAACTTTGGTTAGGAGAGGATGCCGTAGGGGTCCGTCTGCTGGTATAGCCCATACGTGCGAGCATGCAACGCATGGTCATGCGTGTTATTGTTCCGGTTGGCCTATGTTGTATTAGGTAGTCAGCTCTTCAACAGTGCTGCGCCTGTTCGCCTTTACGAGTCGTCGGATCCTCCCGGCGCTCACCTCTAACAGCAACCTTTCACTGACCTATGCAGTTTTTCCGTCCGGTAGTTGTTTGACCATTTTTAAGCCAATCCTGGTACACTAACTACGGCGGCTCTCGAACACACCACTAGTTCATCCGTTTGGGAAATCGAACCACCAGCTCGTCGAGCTCCCACAATCTTTCCTTTATCAAAGTCCGAGAACTCATTCATTTTACCCATTACGCTCGGAATTTTACTACCTACTGAACCAGTGACACCTTATCTATGCTACGACTAACTGCGCACTCTCGTAACTCACGTGGTCAACGGGTTGCATTCAGTATTCATAGGGGTGGTCATAATTCAGTGATCACTCAGTGCGTGTGTGTGTGTCTGTGTATATATATAGGGTTTTATTGGAACCTGCCAACCTATTAATATCACAGCAGCCATCACAGCAGCTGTCCAAAGTCTGGAGAAGCTATCGATATGACAATGGGATCAAGACTTCTGAGTTAAGTACATTTTATTTAAAATTTTATTATAACTTTCATACGCACAGCGATACTCATCGAATCACTTCTCTCACCGCCTACTGTAAGACAAAGACACAAACAGTGCTGAACGTTGAGCGCCTAAAGGCGATTAGTCATCAACCTGGGCAATTGTTCTCCACCTGCTACTAAGCGCTCTTCTCACTGCTTCTAGCTCGACGTCATATTTTCAAGCCACGGGAGACACGGTGAATGATAGAACTGACTAATTTGCCCCAGAAGAAAGCTTAAAAACTTCTTTCTTAATCTAAATTTAACACAACATTCTTTGACGTATTGTGCCTACTTGTGGCAAAATGCATTCAGCTTATTTTGCCCTGTGGAAGTGGTGGAAAAAAGAGAGATCAGAACATCCCCCCCCTCACTTGACAAGTAAGACTTCTAACCCGAAGATGACCTAAATAAGACTACCAAGAAAAAGGAAAATCCAAAAAATCGAAGGAGGGGACGGTCAGGAGCCAACTCTCCAACCCTCAAAGAGGTACCTGAAGAAGGTGAAAATGATATCTACAGTGATTCTGAAAATGAATACTCCAAAAGTTAGGATCCCCCCCGCGACTGGTACTCCTGTTGAGCACGTTATAGCCATTCGGGGTTCACTCGAAAAGTATATGGCCAAGCAACCTAGAATCACTGCAGCCATCAGAACAGACATCATCCAGCTTTTCGGCAAGATGGAGCATGTTATCCTCAACCTACACGTTGACAATGAGAGAATGCAAACTAAGTTGGATGTTCTAGCTCAGGAACAGGAAAAAGCGTGTTGTGGCTTAACTACAGCCACAACTAATCAGCCGCCCAGAGCAAAACCTGACAACGGACCCAAAAAACAAACGGAGGCTCACGTTATATTAGTTAAGCCTACCGAAGGCGCAAGACTGGGAACGAGTGAGGAGGTCAAAGAGGCACTCACACAAAAGATGAAAGAACAAATGAAGAACATAAGAATTAAAAGTATACGAAAAACCAGGAACCCTGGCATTATAATAGAGACAGATACCAGAGAGGAGACACTGGAAATCCTAAAGAATACGGATATAACCAACTATGGATTGCGGGTGGAGGCTCCGAAGCGGAAAGGCCCATCAATAGTCCTGTTTGACATAGATGAAAACCTAACCTCTCAGGAATTAAAGGAATCTCAGTATGTGCCTAACAGAGGCGGACCAGGAAGAGCACGTAGGCTCTTCCTGGTTCGCCTGGTGCCCCCTACACCTCCTGCAAGTTTGTCGCACTGGTAGTGAATCACCCTGTATATAAATGTATACCAATCAAGGATAGGCAAGCCACTTTATCCGCTCAACAACAGATTAAAATACTTCAACTTAATGCACAACGAGCAAGAGTGGTCGCTGACCAATTAAAAATCAAAGCAGAAGAGCAGCTGTTGTTGTTATTGGGTTTAAAGACACAAGGGCAAATTGTGTCTATTTATCGTTTAATTGCATGACCCTATCTTTATTGTTGTTAAATTATATACTTTTGTATAGGCCAATACATTTTAAGTATATTAAAAATTCTTCAATATTCGCATTGTTTCCTAGGATATGAGATAAATCAGGTGATACGTTAAGCCTGGAAACTGATTGAAAAGTGTTTGACCAGATGGTTGAATGCAAGGGACAATCAAGCAGAAAATGGCGGACCGTAAGCCGACTGTTACAGGATGAACACTGAGGTGGGCTTTCTCCCAATAGCAAGTAGAGATGGGTATGATGTGTATATCCAATTCTTAGCCTGCACCTACCAGTATAGCACTACTTCCGGTAGGTGCAGGATTTGTGCATTACAGCACACATAGAGAATGGTGGATCCAGGTGTTAGTTAATCCCTGGTGGCGAAATGGCCTGACATAATGCTCTTTTTTTCAGGCCTGTCTTGCAGACGTTCTGAGCTTTCTCAGGAGTAAAAGGTGGAGATGGGCTTGTGTCTAGGAGCCACCCTTCATATCAGGACACACACAATCAATGTACAGAAAGACTACAGTATATATAAGAGCATGTATATAAATCTGTATATAAATATTGTATATAAATTGATTAATATTGTATGTAAATTGATTAAGATAACTTGAGAATGTATATACAGTTGTGTGTTAATAAATAAAATAAAATAAAAATAAAATTCTTAGCCTTGCCAACACCACTTCCTCACGTCTGTTTGGTCTGAAGCAAGAGAGCCATAGCTTTGGTTCTTGTTTTATTTGGTAAAGTTTGTTGTTAGTATTCCTTTTCCATGTCTGTGACCAGTTGTCATAACATGCTTTACGAATTACAGGCTTGTAATCAGTGTATGGGACCTGAGGATGTTGTGAGAGAGTGGGTTGAGGATGTTTAGCGGCAAAGTCTGCACTTTCATTTCCCGGAATGCCAGAATGGCCAGGGATCCAGCAAAAGCTGATTGACTGATTGGACGCACCACAGGAAAATAGTTTGAAATGAATTTCTTTCAATGTAGGATGAGAAGAGGAGAAATTCTTCTTTATAGTATAGATAGCACTGAGGGAATCAGTGTAAATTATTGTGTGAGATGCAAAGTTCAATAATCTTATTAAGTGCTAACTTGATGGCATAAAGTTCAGTAGTGAAGGCATTGCATGATAAAAGGTAGTGTGGCTGAAATTGTACATGTAGGAAAAACAGCTGCAGCACCTACCTTACTATCAGTTTTCGACCCATCGGTATATATTTTACAGGCATCGGAGTTAAGGGTAGCATGAGCTGAGTGCAACTGTCTTATGTTATTGGGAGGTATGACATTCTTCCCCCACTGGAGAAAATGTGTATCATGTGAGGCACAAACATACGTCCATGGTGGAACAGGTGCAGTTGTGTTCTGAAAAATATCAGCTAAATCAATATTCCAACTCTGAATAAGATCTTTGATCCTGAGTGAAGCAGGACGATTTTCATGTGGCTTATTCTCATAAAAAGAATCCCACCGAGTGTGATAAAGATACTCCCAACTGGGGTGCGATGGAAGACTCTGGATCTTAGAAGCATAGAAAAGCAATAATGTTTTTCTACGAAAATGTAATGGAGGCTCGTGGGCTTCAATATAAAGACTTTGCATGGGAGAAGTCCTGAATGCGCCCAAAGCAGTCCTCAGGGCACTGTGCTGGATGACATTTAGCCGATCTAATGTGCTTTTCCTAGCTGAGTCATATACGGGAGAACCATAATCTAAGCCAGAAGAGCAGCACATCGACGCATTCTTGCTTCAAGAACCCTATGTCTGCAAGGGTAACGTAGTTGGATATCCAACCTCATACAAAATTATACACTACACAGATGACCAGTCATGGGCCGCAGCAGTTATCAGGAATACAGAGATTACAGCAGTCCGTATCGCACCACTATGTACTTCTATCAGCGCTTGATCCTGACACCCCTTAGCTCTATCTACCTGTTCTCAGTATATAGTCACCCTGGTGAGGACATCACTGTTGCAACATCACTCATCCAGATGGCTCTCCACCTTTTTCCGGGAGGGAAGCTGCTGGTTGGAATGGATGCCAACTGTCGATCTGCTCTGTGGCACCGCCTAACACCCGACAGAACTGGGTCCAGAAATGGTGAACGACTTGAGGACTTCATTTTAACTACTGGCCTTCGGGTTCTCAACAGACCGAGCCACCTGCCCACCTTCAGCAGCTCCCTCTGGGAGAGTGCAATAGACATAACCATGGCCACGCCAGACGTAGCCCAAAAGCTGGTTGGCTGGACAGTGCACGAATCCTGGACTACTTCAGACCACAGAACGATCACACACTCTGTTGCTCGCTCTGTGGAACGCTCCCCACCAATCCCCAGAGACATAGTACGCTACTAAAAAAGCAGATTGGCGTCGGTTTCAGGTGGAGCTCGTAAGAAGCCTCCCCGAGGATGACTCTTTAGCGGACACCAGCTCACCAGAGAATTGCGTGCACAAAATAACCAAGACAATCAGAAATGCCTGCGACTTAACCATCCCACGAAGAAAACCTTACAGATACGCCGTTCCGTGGTGGAACGCCAACCTTCGCGACCTAAGGAAACGGGTCAACCTCCTTCGGAAAGCATTCCAAAGGGCTCGTACACATTTTCTCCCACAGGAAGTGGACGCTGCGCGGGAAGCTTATCGACTGTTGAGAAACCGTTACACACTTGAAATTCGCAGAAGCAAGAGAATCATGGAGGACCTTGGTAACCTCCACTGGAAACAGCAACCCATGGGGAATAGTCTTCTGCATTGTAATCAATAAGCTGCCCAGGGGAGAAGTCTTGGACTCCTCGCAGAAACCTATTGGAACCTTCACCACCTCTTGGACTGACACTAAATAATATTCTTGATGCCCTCTTCCCTCTAGAAAACACACAGTTAAGCCGAAAGCAAACTTAAATAGTAGCCAGCAATGAAGCCTATGCACCAGACAACACAGCAGAACCATTTACCTTTGCAGAGATTAACTTACCCCTAGCAAAGAAAAAAGAAGGAAAGACCCCTGCCTCTGACCTCCTTGAAGTTGACGTGATTGCGAAATTCGCAGAATTTTATCCTACCACCCTACTCAGTCTCCTCAATAGATACTTGGCTGACGGCTCCTTCCCTGCTACCTGGAGAGAAGCTACGCTCAAAAGTAAAACTTAAAAACCCTGAAAAGCCGACTCACCTTCCTACCTCCTACAGGCCAATAGCACTGCTCTCTTTTCTCGCTAAACTTCAAGAACGACGACTCCTCTTCCACCTTACTGACTATTACAATGGAAAACGACTTGCCTCAGCACTGCAGTTTGGCTTCAAAACGGTCTCAGCTCTGAGGACGCCGTCCATAAGCTCATTTCCCAAGCCAATGAAACGCAGCACAAGTATACCCTAGCCATTATGGTGGATTTCACCGGCGCCTTCAACCAGCTGTGATGGCCCAGTATTATTAGGAGGCTGCGGCTGGCTGGAGTTTCCTACAATCTCTATGAGAGTATAAAATCCTACCTCAGCAATAGATCCGTCCAAATTGTAACCAAATATCAAAGAGTCTCCAGATGTGTTATCGGGGTTGCCCACAGGGCTCTGTTCTGGCACCATTCCTATGATCAATTGTCTTGGACGAGTTGCTGGGCATGGATCTGGGCGGGGTTTTTCCCCTGGCCTTCGCTGATGATCTTGCAATACACTCTGACACAAGAGATGGACTGGAACTGAAAGCAAATCGAGCTCTCGGACGACTACAGAATTGGGCCTCACTGCACCAACTATCTATCTGTTGTGATAGATAGTTGGTGAAAAAACGAAGTCCATCCTGTTGAAAGGGAGACTTCAAATCCGCAGATCCCCAGTCATGAAGATAAACAACATACCAATCAGATTATATACTGAAGTTAAATACCTAGGCCTCCACATAGATGCAACCCTCACCTGAAGTACCTTGCCATTAAAATAAGAAGTCATGATCAGAAGAATAAGCCGGGCTGACTGCGGTCAGAAGCACAAGGCCCTCTCTGTAATCTACAAAGCGGTATTCGTACCCATTGTCTGCTATGGGGCATCCATATGGTGTACTAGAGTAACACTTGAGCGGAACAGGCTTAAACTTGATTCAGTTCAGCGATTTATGTTTCTGTCTGTTACTAGGGCGTGCCGCACAGTCAGCACCCCAAGTCATCGCAGGATTCATGCTCCTTTACCTGGAAGTACTGAAAAGAGGCCTCTACCAGCGCCACAAGGAAGGTATTCCCACCGAACTACTGGAGCTGCATCTGGACCTCACAAATGACCAATAAGCAAGAAAAAAGACGTGTAGCCAGACACCTGAAGCGTGTATGGCAGGAGTCCTGGAATGCAACAAATAAAGGAGAAATAACTAAGTTCTTCCCCCCAATCGCCCTTACCTATCCCAAGCCTCCTCCCTGGTATTCACCTGGACTGCAGGCAACCTTTCTGCTTATTGGGCACGGCCCATTCCAGCAAAAGTTAACAGCGCTCGGTATCGAAAACAATCCTTACTGCCACTGTGGAGATGAGGAGTCCTGGGTCCACGTTATGTACAAGTGCCCCTCATATGATGATGATTACCGCCTACGACTCTTCACCGAGATACAATACAACCCCTGCCAACAGGAGCACATCCTCATAAACGATGAAACCTCTTATGCAGCCTTCACACGATTTGCACAGGCAGTTATTAACACCAGACGGGTTTATCACACCCATGTCAAGCCTGACTGGAACATTCCACCACCATTGAAAACCTCAACAAGGGTAGAATAAATGCATTACCCACATCTTACTCTAATTCCTAGTGTGCAGGAAATTATAGCAACCAAGCTATCATGCAAACCCCTCTCTGGGGTAGGAGTATGCTTGTACCCTGGCTGCGAGATCTATGCTGCTGGCACTCTGCTGAGTGCGGGATATCCCTTCAGAGCGCAAGGCCAATCGCGCTCATACGGGGGTACCTGCCCCTGTTACTTTAATTCCCTATACCCTCTCCCCCACTTCGTCTTAAATCACCGGGTGGGCCCTTCACCTTGGTCCATCTCTGTTCCTTATCCTACATTCTGACCCACTCTACTCTTACTCTAATTCCTTGGCGCCTCCGTAGCCAGGTGGGCAGAAGCAGCAGTGCGTAGCACACGCTTCTTGATTAGACTGGGGTTCGTTCGAGCCCGTGACCACCAAATACGGAGGATGCGGAAAGGTCAGGGAATGACCACCGCATATCCCCGGAGCAATATGGCCTTAGTTGCTAATGCTCCTAAAAACCAAAAAACAACAACAACTCTAATTCCTAGTGTGCTCTCTTCAACAAGAGTTTTTTTTTTTTTAATTACTTGGTCTCTGTCAGGAAGCTCAGGCGACCCTGGCAGAGACCAGCCAGAGTATAACGCTCAGCCTGGCTCACCTCCCAGTAGTGGTGGCGGGCAACGTCGGATTCCACTAGGGGCCCTGCGGCCAAGCAGCCAGATACACAACAACAGAACAAAACACAGTAATTCATAAACCAGACATACTTTTTTTCTGGCCTTTGTAGTTATTCTGCATTCCATCACAGGGTACATACGGCGCAGATGTGGGAAACCATCGGTGGCGCCTGACCCAAAATAATATATATATATATATATTATATATATATATTATATATATAATGTTCGACATATATAGCGGACATAAAAACTGCATCGCTTGTAAATTTTACAAATAATGTTTTGCGCTGCATTGTGGGTTGCAGAAATGTTCGACATTCATTTGTTAGATGGGATATATTCTGGATGAAATCTAACAAAAAGACTTCACCTGATATACCTAATTGCCGTAAATATCTTCCCAAAGGGTAAAATGCGTAATTAATGGAAATATGAGAAATCATGCAAATGGAAATCATGACAACCAAACATACATTTTATTGCATTTACGTGTAGAAACTGAAATGACAAGTCAACGTAATAGTATTATGGACTGTAAATCAGAAAATTAAGTCCGCAATATTTTGTTGTTGTTGCTCCTCGAGCTGCAATTACAGCCTTGCAACGATCTGGCATAGAGTTAATCAACTTCTGGATATACGGGTGCCCAACGTTGTGGTACCACGCCCTTACAATGCTCTCCTGCAGCTGAAGCTTACTAGTTGGCTTCTTCTGAGAAATTTCAGACGGCATTATGTACCAGCAATTTTCAAGAAGGTTCAAATCTTCACCGTTGCCGGGCCAGTCCAACACTGTAATGCCAGCATTTCTGAGGTATATCTGCACCTTAAGGGGAAACATTGGTGTAAGTATGTTTTAAGCCTTGTGAGACAAGAAGGCAACCTCATCATTAAATCTAAATAGCATTAAACTTACCAATTTGCTGTGTGGAAAAGTGTTGAGTCCTGTTGAAAAATGCAATTTTGGACGTCTGTGTGGTGATTCCTAATAACGGGTTTCAGGCACTCCTCCAACATAGCAGTGTAGGTTTCTGCATTCACCGTTACATTAAGAAACTTAATTCGCCCCACCCCTCAGTTTGTTATGCATTCCCAGACTATGTGACTGACGGGGAACTTTACAGTCGGTGTTATGCAGTCAGAATGATATTCATCCGATTTTCGTCTGCTGATATATTGCTTTTCATTTGAGTAATGCAATTTCGATTCGTCAGAAAAGATGACGGTGGTGTCCCATTGCTCTTTTGTCCATGAAACATGCCTTTTAGCCCAAGCAAGTCGCTTCTTCCTCATTTGTTGGGTCAACAAAGGCTTCTCTTGGGCCGATAGGCATGCAGACCACATTTCGAAAGCCCTCTTTGGATAGTTTGTGCACTTATTTCAACACTAGAAGCCATCTCAATGTCCAGTTTTAGATCTGGAGCACTAGCATGGCGATTACGAAGGCAAAACCGTTTCAAATAAATGGAGGTGTAAGCATGGTACACTTTAACTACGGTCTTGGGAAGGCGTAGTCGCTCTCTTACGGCCTGATCCAGGTCTCCTCTTCACATTACCGGTTTTACGCTTTAATTTCAGAACCCGGGATACTGTTGACTGGTGGCAACCTATTTTATCAGCGATAGCACGCGTAGAAAGCCTTACCTGGGACAGAGCAACAGGTACACTTTTTTTTCTTGGTGTCAGCTGAACATATGGAGCCATGCTTACACCTCGGCAAAACAGGATACTAATGAACGTGTACACCCTTCCAACGCGGTATTTATATAAACGGCTGATGCAATACCTTGCAATTACTGTCTGATGCAAAAGAAACGTTATCTGACGCAATACCTTTGTTTTGCGGCAAACAAAATGACTGTAATCAAACAATATCTTATTCGTTTCACTACAAACGTTACTTTTTTTTTAAGGTGACGCAGTTGTTTTGTTCGCCACTGTATGTGTTGTTTGCTTGCGTTAATCCGTAGTGCGATATCTTATCTACAGCATTTTATAAGAGCAGTTTACGAATTTTTATATACTCGTCTTCTCTAGTCTGCATAAATCTGACCTAAAGTTATTTTCCTAGCTGTAGGGTAATAACTCCATTTGCATTTGCAGATATTCTGAAAACAATTATATAAATCACAAACAATTTTAGGAAAAGAATATTAGCATTAATCAGGAACACTGTCTATAATAAAATCACCGAATTGGGGAGTGATTACCAAAAGTTTTCTTGTTTATTAAGTATATTAATCAATAAATATTCTTTTTTCTCCTAGCAAATGAATTATAACAATGAAATCTCTTAAGCTTTAATACGACTAATAAAACTAAAATTTAAGCATTTTATCTTTCAGTAAAAGATTTTTTCTTTCCTATCCCGTTTTCATAAAATGGCGAATATCTTCATGCAGAACATTCTCAGACAAAATAAATATCGATCTAGTAAAGATCAAAAAAAAAAAAAAAAAAAAAGATGATACCATAACCACTGTATATAAAATGTATTATCATGCTTTGTTGGTGGTAGTTTCAAAAGTTGCAAACTTATTTCATTGGTGGTGAACATAAAGTAGATTTTAGTTTGCACCCCTGCGCATAAATCAACAACAATCCTATTTCCCGAGGGACAAAAGATAGGCAACACTCGAAACTGTGTTGTCAAGAGGAAATAACCACACAAAAGAAAAACAAAATAAATAAAAAAATAGAAATCTGAAGCCCAGTTCTCCCTCGCGAATAAGTTGAAGTAAGATTTACGAGAAACACGAAAACGGAGTTGCTTTTTTTTTTTTTTTTTTTTTTTTTATCTGTTATATATTAAATAGGGGAGGGCGTGCTGCTGTAAAGAAAGAGAACAAGTCCTGTTTTGTGTATTTCATTTTTTGAACAACGTGTAGTCGAAAATGCTATTTGTTTGCCACTTCATACCGCAATGTCAATCAACAAATCAAAGAACACAATGACAGTTTAACAAATCCCTCCACAAAATACACAGCAGGTGTATTTTGTGGAGGGATTCTCTAAGAAATAACAGATAATAAATCTGAACAAAAGTAATGCTCTTGGATAAAGTAGCTGACCCGTTAATATCATGATTCAGCAGGTAAAAATTATTGCTCTGTATTATTTCAACACTCTCTCTATCTCTCTCTCTCTTAGTAATGCCTCTTGCCTCTTCATTTAGTCGCTGAGAACTGCAGACGCCATCGATATATTTCTTATGTTGTCAGCATGGAGTAGTCGGTGGTTGTATTCAAATATTGGCAATCTACTACGTTGTCCATGGTAGGCTAGTTCATATCGTGTTATGTCAATACAAGTGGATTCATAGCCGATTTGCATGTCCTACAGTTCTTGAAAACTGTTGAACATCAAATGGGGAAAAACGCTATTCTATATGCCTCAGATCGACCAACTGCGATTAAAGGGGACTTCAAGAATTCCTCCAGTCAACGACAGAATTTGAACTCAGTCTTCTCCTGAAGGTTGATAAGTGGAGAACATAATATACTGCCACTAAGGGCGGAGTGGTGCATCTCTTGCATTGGAAGCATTATTTTTGAACGCTGAGGCTATGTACATTTGCAGATTACCACGCGATATTTCTTTTCAAAGTAGGATAGCAGCTCACAAACCAAGTTACCAGTCTCCTTCTTAAAGTGGAAAA
Source organism: Mastigoproctus giganteus (assembly GCF_048544385.1). Taxonomy (NCBI): domain Eukaryota; kingdom Metazoa; phylum Arthropoda; class Arachnida; order Uropygi; family Thelyphonidae; genus Mastigoproctus; species Mastigoproctus giganteus. The sequence continues at coordinate 143,626,462 of NC_143577.1, forward strand.
GGTTTATAGGCCATAATAAATACTTGTAATTTGTACTGTTCTTGAATTTTTCTTCTGTTTAGGAAACTGTAAAAAAGAGAAAATCTTTATTTACTGGAGTTAAAGCTGTAAAATAGTTATACAAAAAAAGAAAACTCGCCTCTATTCACTTTTGATGGTAGAAAAACATCAGTGGGAAACTACGAAATTTACCAACGGAAAGTTTGAGATCCATTGAACTGTTATCTTACCGTACTTTATAAAAGAACAATGGCCTGAAAAATCAGTCTTAAAACTATATTGAGAGTCTGGACTATAATTTCTAAAATTATAAAATGCAGTTCAATGGCTTACACAATCTTCCTGAATCACTGCTGGTAACGTAGAATTTGTTTAATTTACTAGAAAATATTATTACGACCCAGCTTCCGAAAAGAATACCACGACAGGAAAAAACGGCTCAGCCAAAGAACCAACAGCTGTGTAAGACTTGACCCAAATAATCAGTACTGGAAGAATGACATACCGAAAGAACTAGGTACACCAAAGAAGCGTGCCAGAAAACCACATGCAATCTGCGACATGGAAGTCAATCTTGGCCTCGCAGTACTTCATATCAAAAGAAGACGAACAGATCAGCTCGCATACAAAAGGAATGACTGATGCAAGCAAAAAACGGAGAAAAAATGAAAACAATTAACGAATGTTCACCGTATTAGAAGAAATCCACTCCAGATAACAAGAAGCGCAAGAAACTGATGCATTGTTCTTGTCTGTGGGTTCTACACGGTGAAGTAAACCAATACATAACCAGCCAAATCGGTAAAAAACTGAACCTGTACAAAGTGTTATTCTTTTCCAAGAAATACTCTGCGACAGGGTGTCCAACCACAACAATTTCCTACGCTTTGTGGCTCCCCTCACAAAGGTTTATAACTAGCCTGTCACAAAATCTAATTTCACATTGACTTTTGAAAAGATCTTTTTAGTAACAGCTTCTTCAGTATTTAAAAATATTATTATTATTATTCTCATATAATAAGAATGTTATTAGTAATAATTTTTGGATTTATTTTTAAATGTTATCAAATAAACTGTGAATAAGCCTGGATAACAAAAACTGTGAATTCTATTTTGAAAAATGCGTAATTAGTGGTAAATAACCATTCTTGCTGACGCCACTTTTTTACCATAAGAACCCTGCGGCCTGCTACGTTTAGCATTAAAATCTGTTTTAGCTCCTAGCCAAAAGAAAGCTGGACTCCCCTTCTCTGGCTTATTCGGCACTCACCTTTTTGCCGTTTATCGACTGTTACGACGATATCGAATTGAGACTTTTATAATGCATTAAATCCTGAATTCATTTTCCTGGATGAGAATGCTCTTCCACATAGGGGTCAGCTGGTAGAATTGCTTAGACGTGATAATATTCTTTTACTAGCAAAAGGTCAACGGCAAGCAGCGGATCAAAAGGTTGTTAATTTATTTTCGAATCTTTATCTCGGTGGAACTCTCCAGCCTTTTCAAGCAAAAATAATTGTTTCACAAACTGTGGAAGATATGGAACCCGTCCTATGACCGCATAGTCCGAGCACGAGCAGTATTTAATAGAGCGAAATCGGGGCATTAGATAACGGCAAGATACCTCACCATCCTGCTCAAAATTCAATATTGAAGCTAATCTGATTTTTTATTGTGGACTACATAGCTAATTAATTCATCATAAATTTTCTGAAGTCCTCAAAGTTTGTGGGAGCTCACAATGTACCACATTCTGTTGTGGAATACCTGAGTTATGATATGATATGACATGATGACTCCTTGCTTGCTATACATAATAATATAGGAACCAATGGGTTAATAATATATTGACTCGGGCATTTTATTATATATATTATATTGTAACATGCAGTGGGCCAGTTATGTATAGACTCAGGTATTCCACGATAAAATGTGGCACACTGTGAGCTCCAGCTATGTTTGAGGTCTTGAAAGAATTGAATTTGTAGGGTTAATTACAGATGTCTGTGAAGCGTGATACCATAAAAAAAAATCTACCTGTTCATCAAAAGATGCTACACGTGTCGTTTTCTTGGGATGATAACTCTGAACGTGCGATGCTTTACACGTGTGAATGTACAATTGTGTTTCCTTAATCAGATTTTAATGGTTATGACCAATAATCAACAACAGACTACTGTTTGGTGACATCCGTTGAGGTCAATCGATTTCATTTTTTTTTTTTTTATTCTAATACCTCAGCGGAGTTTGAGATATCGTTCAGACATTTAATGGAGCAATATCGTTCAGACGTTTAATGGAGCCGTGGTTGAAAGAGGGGCGTTATTTATCTGTCGGAGATGTCCAACCACGGCTCCATTAAATGTCTGAACGATATTGAGGTTTAGAGTCATCGAGTGCTAAAGAGGACCCCAATATGGCGCTGATTGTGTTCGTATGTTTGTCCCCATTAGATGTGAGTGTTAAAAAGTAACAAGCCGATTCTAATATAATAAATAAGAAATACATGTTTTTACCGATTAATACAAATTAATTTAATTACTTAAAAATGTAATATTAATGTCTCGACTGGGCCCTTGAATTGCGAGCGAGGAAACTGTAGACCTCTATCCTCCTGGCCATCAGGCCTGCAAAAGGGTGTGTGTGTGTGGGGGGGGGGGGTTCTACGTTATGATGAGTTTTGGTTAGTCGGGATCTCCAGAATAAGATCCAGGAAAATAGAAGCATATTTATTTTCAAACTTTTGGTGGTTGAACTTTAATACCTCCCCCCGCAGAAGTTGCACATCAAATGCTCCTTCGTTTTAGGAGTTTAGAAGACAAATATAAATAATTGGCCAATTTTCACGAAAATCTGTTATATTAACACCCTGATAGGAACGAAAGATCGTCATGATGTCGTCTCTGTCACATCTTGAAAAGTGCGTTGTTACTAAGGGTACCATTCTGATCAGTTGGAGGAGATCCAGGTGTTTTTGTTGTCCACAAAAAAGTTCTTACAAGTAACCTTATACATCATGCTGGCCTGAGAACTCAGACACTCTTTGTTGTTTTCAGCTTACGAATTGGAGGCTTCACGTTGAGCCGTGAGGTGTTTTGTTGCTGTCTAGTAGATGAACGCAGGTGGCTGTGTAGCGCATTTTTTTTTTTTTTTTTTTTTTTTTAACTTGGCATTACGCGTGGAACATTCTTTCGTGATGCTGAAGTCCAGCATCATCTTTCTTCGCTATTTTACATAAAGATTGTTAGGATTATCATACGTTCGTATAAAACTAAAGCATTTATGAAAAAACAGTCAAAATCTGTAAACAGCAATGAAATAAGCATTACAAGTGTAAAATATATAATTTGCAAATTTGATTTCAATTCTGTCAAAACTCGATTTTACGAGAATTAACTGGATGAAATCTCGTCTCTGTAGGCGTTAGCTAAGTCTCTCTCTCACCTTTACCCAGAAAATGTTTGTAAATGCTCTGCCTGGTTTTCACAGATTTGACGTTTACTCCCCTTTGATTCAAACAACAACGCCGAAAAAACCGCTAGCGACACATTCGCTTCTCCCAAGATTACGGATTTTTGTTGAAATCTAAGACAACTTCGCTTCTCCCAAGAACAGTGATTATGGATTCTTGGGGAAATCTAAGACAACTACGGAGCGTCTCATAAGTCACTCCCTGTTTTTAAATTATCGTAACTTCTTTGTTTTTACCGATTATAACGAAACCAATGTTAAATTATTCATAATTTACTGAGGTTTTTGACACTACATTTTAAAATTTCATGTGTCCAGCATTTTCGCACATTCCTTCGTATTGGTACGTTTCAGGAAGTTAATTGGAATGGCTGTGAGCATCCTAGTGATTGTTGCTTTCAGTTCGTCCTAGGTGCGTGTTTTTTTTTTTTTTTAGAATCAACCGCTTCCTTGGTCCACCCCCTTATAAAAAAAAAAAAAAAAAACCACAAGGCATCAGATCCGAGCCTCAGGCAGACCATTCGTGTTGCCACCTCTGCCAATCCAGCGTCCTGGGAAAATGTTACAGTGGTTTAATATTTCACAATTCTTTTACAAGTTTATTACAAAGTTTTTACGGATCTCTCCTTTGCACTCAATGGAGTTGGCTCTTACAACACACGCGAGGCGCCTCCGTAGCCAGGTGGGCAGGAGCAGCAGTGCGTAGCACGCGCTTTCTTGATTAGACCGGGGTTCGAGCCCGTGCCCACCAAATACGGAGGATGCGGAAAGGTCAGGGAATGACCACTGCATATCCCCGGAGCAATATGGCTTAGTTGCTAATGCTCCTAAAAACCAAATAACAAACAAACATCTTACAACGCTCACTATTAGTCTTCGGCATTTTGAATTATAATTTATTTTATTATTTTATTTTTTTTCGTTTACGTTTGAAATCGCTCTACCTCAGCTTCTAGCTGAGGTAGAGCGATTTCAAACGTAAACGCAACACGCGTGCAAGTTACACCACCGTGGCTGCGCTCTAGGGATACTGATTGCGTCATGCGTCGCTGCTACGTTCGGCGTACGTCATTTCGTGTCTCATTTTCGTGACGATTTTTGTCAATCCAAGCACGCAAATTACTCTCATGTGAAAATTGCCTGGGGTGAGCCTAAAGAAAGGAATCAGTTTTCTCTTACCCTTTAAAAAAACGAAGAAAATCACACAACTGCATATTAAAGAAATTCTGTTCGAATATTGATCAAAGTATTTTAATGTTCAAATAATTATACTTCCACGTGGTTAGACAGATTTTCAATAAATACAGTTTCATCTACAATCTGCTCAAATACAACTATCCTGTTCTCAGATCGCAAGACTAATAGATTATATCGTGGATGTTCATGTTCCAAATCAATAAAATCGTCATAATAACTTACTGTACTGTATTCCAATAATAGTTATATAATAGAGTTAATATTTCTTCTCGTGATCTGTGATGGCTGTATCTCTGTTATCTGTAACAAAGGTATAATCGAACATCAATTTCAATCATTGTTATACTCTGCCATAGCGAACGTGTAGGTTTATCGTTTTGATAAAATGTGTTGGCGATCATCAGGTTGTGCGTTTGACATACTTCACTTTTTCAATCATTACTATAACTGGTAATGCAATCATTAATTGTGACATTTTCATTGGATCTAAATGTCTCATACTTATTCTGCTCTCCATTTGGCAATTTAAATCTGTCTTAGATTAATTTATCACGCGATATTAATATATGACTGCTTCGTTCAATTCTCCAAAGAAATTCTATAAGCAGCATTTTATGATAATGCAAAGTTCGTTTGTGAATATCAAAGTTTCTTCATTTTTGCTGCATCAGCAATCAATCTATTAATAATTAATTCATGTATTTACAGCTATACATTGCAATAATTTCCACATTCAGAGTTTACGATTACATGATACAGAGCAGTAATTCCACTGTAAAAATATTTTAGAGAAAACATGACATATGTTAAAGTTTTATTAATAGTACTAATTAGTAAAAAGTCAACTACACCTTCCCAAATACTAACGGGTCCGAACACTGCTTAACAACCTTGATCGGACGAGAACCGTTGCATTCACAGCCTAGGATGATGGTTCGTTCGCGTTTCAGAGCACCTGAAATGCTTATGGCTTAAATTGCTGTGTCGCATTTTACTTGCGATTTCCACGAATGCAAGTTACTCCCATGTGAAAACTACCTGGAGCGCGTCTAAAGAAGTTTCACTTCAACAATATTATCAAACAGTTTCGGCCACTCTTCGTTTCACTCAAACAATTTCTTCAAATTCCATCCTTTTGTCGCCGTCATCAGGAAACAATTGCGGAACGTAGCCTGACTTCCACGATTGGAAAGACACTTCTTTCCTTCTGGATGGTCGCAGCTGCATAATGGGAGGGTCTATTTTCAGACTCCTTCACTCACGCCCTGATTTCTGTGAGTTTCTTGAGAACGTCTCTGTCATTGTCGCAATGTTGTCTTAAGGCAAAGAGGTTGATGGCCTACCGTTTCTCTTTCTATTTGTGACACAGCCCGTCGCCATTGATTTCTGATAGCAATGTTTTATCAGTTTTGCGTCCAGCGTTGCATGGATTCCACGTTCGGCTCTTCGCCAACCTTGAACTCATATAATATATTCCCAAACCTACCCGACGGCTGCAATTTTGACACTCTGTTGCACATTCAAAACTGGAGACATGATTCATCTTTAAAAGAAATTGACATTAATTTTCTAATCTTCAAGGAACAATGAATCATTTAACGTTTGTTTCATCAAAATCGTTTTAAAAAAGAATAAGGAAGACACAATCACTTAAAAAATTGGGAGTCACTTATGAGATAACTTGTATTTATGAAGACGTTCAATAAGTGAAAAATAATTACAATTATGATTAAAAATAATAAAATAAACTTTTTCTTTTAAATTCTTTTGGTAAATATATTAAAACGATCAGTGTACAAATATTGTAAAATAATTAAGCTTTCAGGGCTCAGATAAGGTTTGATCTCGATATCATGGCATAGATTTCAAGGGATTACGAAACGCATAAAAGATATGGCTCATAATGCTGCGCGCAGAACTCTTTGTAATTGAGCCAAGTGATCATCGGTGAATCAATCGAAGAGTTTGTTCGACTTCATTCATAAATCCTCGATGGGGCCAGATCCGTAGAAGAATGAATTTTTCTGAATGTATTCCACAAACCTTAGCTCCATGTCTCGCGCAGTCACTTGGCGTATCAAAAGAGACCACATAACGCCACTCGAGAAGAATACGGACGAAGTGTATTTGATTCACATTTTTATTGTCTAAATGCGGTGTATTTAGCTAACTCATGCGCATAAATTTAAATTTGTGTGTATCCCTGGGCCATTATGGTTCCGATTTGAAAAAAAAATCCAAGTATAGTCGAGGGGAAAAAAACGAGTCAACGCTTTTTTGTGACTGACAAATTTAGACACGATGCGAAAAAGCCCATAAAAGTCCAGTCCCGACGACGTTGAAATGCGAACCTTTTCTAGATGCTATCAAAGAATAGAGGAACACAAAAGAATCTGAATTAGTAGAGCATGCGCTGGAGTGATAAGGGGAAAAACAAAGAGGATCCATGGAATGAGCTTTTCAACAATAAGATTAAGAAGAGATTAATGGAATGGCTGGGGAACAGTAAACTCTGAGGACACTAATTTAGAGACTCCTCTTACAACATGACATCAGCAATTTAAGAAGGAAAATTTGTATCTGTAAGATTTGAAAATCTTACAAAAATAAAATATTTTTTATTAAGACTTTGAAAGTTAGTTTTCCTTTGATTCTTGCCATTAATAGGATAAATGGGTAATATATGCAGTTTCAGAAATAAGAATTATTCTGGTAAGAGGTATAAAAATTAAAAGAGTAGTAGGAACGAAAACAGAGCCATTAGCTTTACTTCCATTACGACTGGGAACTGACACTATGACAAACCCAGCAGGGGTTCCGGCGCTACAAAAACAACTTAAGGCTTATGAGGGGTCACACACTGGAAACGTATTCTGAACAACACACACACTAGTCTCTAAAAATAGACGCGATGGTCTCCAGTGTCACAATTTGTGGTTTTTTTAGTGCAGAAGAGACAAGCTGTTATGAGACAGGAAGAGTTGTTTTGAAGTATTCGGCCGACATCAAAGAACACATGTCAACAGGTTGTAAAGAAAGGGGTATAGAGAATCACGTGCTAGTGCTACGGGGCAGGCTGAATTAGGCCTTCCAACAAATGAAAAGAAAGAAAAAATGAAAAAGAAAGAGTGATTGGAAGAAAACACTGGGGAGGCGTTGAAAACTCCAGGGAGAAAATTGTGGATGGATATGGACACAAGGGAAGAGAGAGTGAACAAGGAAGAGAAGGAGAGAGGAGAATTTTTTTGAGCGGTGCTAGTGAAAGGGTGAGTCGGGTAGAGTTGCTTGAAAGATGATGAAGAAATAGCCGACGGAAAAAGTCGAAGTGGGGTTATCAGTAATGTAGTGAGTGAGAAATTAGGAGATGAACTGGAAAGGGGTAGTAAAAGGAAGTTCTGCAAACAGTGAGAATGAGAGAAGAAGATTCCCTTAGAACACCCAGTCCACCGAGGAAGGCGATAATATCCTGATATAGTCTTGAAAGGCAAAGGTAGCCGTCCTGACAGGAAAAGTAGCAGATCCTGAAAGCGGAGTAGCAGTTGCGAAGGCCGTATGATGTTGCCCTGGAAGCTGTAAGATGTTGCCCTGGATGGCGGAAGATAGCAGCTCTGGATAAGGATAGGATAGAAGGCCCTTATGAAGACACCTGACCATAGAGAATTTGAGAATACTGTAAGTTAACTGCTAGAGAAAGGACTGTAGAGCGATATTTGGGGAATTCAATGATAAGAGAAAGTTATTTTGAAAATACTGTAAGTTAAATACTAGTGAAAGGACTGTAATACGATATTGGGGAATTTAATGATAAAGATAAGATTAGATGGGTGAACCAAAATAGGAGTAAATTCTACTCTAAGGCAATTATGGTTGGTTTAGGCAGTAATTTGGAATAAGGAGGATATTAATGTAGATGAGAAAGTGAACGGAAGGAATTGTAGTAAAAATAGAAATATTAAATGTGTGGAGATAAAATTTATGTATATTGCCAACCCTTAAAGGTGTGTTTGAATGTAATATTGTATTTTGGTAATCAAGTTCTGTAACTGATAATGGTTAAAGAAATATATAAGAAAGAGGAATAGGGAATTAAAGAATAAATTGGTAGTTATGATGATACATGAAAGTAATATGATCAATGATATATTTAACTTTAATAAAGAAAAAAAATGTTATTGACACCTATGAGGTATGATTTGATTGTGTTGTAATAGGAGCAGAAATAAGGTGAGCATATAAAGAGTGTAACTATTTAACCTGTGTATGCGTAAAGAGAAAGGTGAGATAAAAAAAAAAGGGTCAAGTCTGTAAAGGAGCCTGTTAGATAGGAAGAGACTGGATATGTTGTAAGTACCTTGGTGGTGAAACAGTGAAATTTTATTCTTAATGAGATTTGTTATGATTTAACTGTAAATAATGCATAATAAACTTGTTTTTTTTTTTTTTTTTTGTATAACATTTGTGTGTGTGTGTAATTGTTGTACTGGACACAAGCCTAACCAATGGGAATTAAACATAAGAGTTTCTCCCCTATGAACTTAGAATTTTCTGAGAAGTAAAGTCAGATGCGCAAGTGGGGAGATATTATAAAGGGGAGTTGTTTAAATAGGGGAATAATATAAAATAATAAAGTATAATATACAATTTAAACCCCCCCCCCACATATCCTTTCATCTCATTCATTGTGCATATGAACAAGAACCAGGTAAACAGTCTGTAGAGCGATGCTCATTTATTAAAATAGTTTTCTTGGTGTATTAAGTGTCAGAATACTTTATTTTTTGATTGATATCGCTCGTGAAGAAAACTCTTATTTAAAAACATGATTAAAGTACTATAGCTGATTTTATAGTCCGCTGATATAAGGTAATCCAAAAGCATCCTTATTATTTTAGAATGCGTAATTCCTAAAGTAAATTAGCCAGAGATATGTTGCTTTGGCAGGCCAAAATATCCATTTCAAACTTTTATATCGCTAGCTGGCATCACCTATGTGCGATGTATGAGCCCTATTAAAAGGATTCACTGACTTAAAGGGAAAAAGACAATTGTGCAAATATTTAAAAACAGAACAAGAGAGAAACTAATAAAATAGGAGAAAATATTTGCAGAAAAACGAGAAAAAATCCTGCTACAAAAGCCGACAAACTTACTGAGACGTAGTTTTCAAAAACACAACCCAGAAGCTACTAATCTGGAATAAACAGTTCGACATTTGATAATTTATTTATCCCTATTTTGTGTTACAGTTGTTGGGAGATAACAGCAAGAAGGGAGGGAGAACACATAAGCCAGAGGCTTTTTAGGGGGTACTCCCTTTGAAAAAGATAACAATAAAACCAGACCTGAAATTACACAGGTATTATTTAACAGATATATCATAAATCGGACATGTTTCTACATTCCATTACAGAGACTTCGTAAACCAACCACACGTCGCGTGGTTAACAAGAGTACTTATAATTACATTGTGAGTACTTTTACAATAACAAGTATGAAAGAAAAAAATTATGAAATAATTGCGTGGAGTGTTACAAGCTTTTTGACAGCTATTCCTTCAACTTGTTTAAATAATTTCCAAACTGGTATGCATTGTGGCAAGTTCAGGAGTTGAGTGGAAGGTGATTTAGATCAGACATCCCTGGTGATGTGTTCAGTTAGGAGAACTGAACACATCACCAGAACACATCACTGAACACTTCTTGAACCTGTTTAGTGAAATGGCATTTTTGATATTTTCAGGTAGATTATTCCAGGTTTTTGCGCCTCTGTAGTTTTTATTTTTCTGACCTATGGCTTTTCTAAAAAGCGGAATCTTCAGGTTCGCTTCATTTCTTAAATTATATGTTATTCCTTCTTCTTCTATTGTTATAAAAAAAGGATCTGAAGAGAGGAGGAAAGTTTGGTGTTTTCAAAGCATTGTAGACAAAGACCGCCTCAGATTTTTGTATCAGTTGGTAGATGCTTAAGAGTCTTGCTTCCTTATATCTCGAAATCACCGATGCATTCCACGGAAGGCCTAAAATTGAACGAACACATCGATTGACAATTGAATTGATTCTCGCAAGGTTATCTTGACTGGTCGTACCCCATGAGATGATTCCATAAGTGGGGTGAGGCTGTATTAAGGAAAGGAATACTAGTCTGAGAAGGGAAAGAAGTACCCAGGCAGCGGCTCGGGCGAGTATTTCTGCTAGTGACGAAGTCTTCTTTCGTAAGGTGATCATTAGTTTATCCCAACTCAGCTTGTCATCTAGCCAGATTCCTAGAAACTTGGTATCATTCACCCTTTCGAGTTGTTTTCCTTTTTATGTTATTTCGAAATCAATATTTAATGGTTTATTTTTCGTCCTAAACACCATATATTTGTATTTTTCTGGGTTTAGTATAAGCTGATTCTTTTGTAGCCAACTATGCATTTCAGAGAGCAGGGCAGAGATGTTGCATTGAAGCTGGTTAGGGTCTTTATCAGTGATTAGAATGGAAATGTCATCGGCATACGCTACTAGGTGGGAAGATGAGAGAGAAATTCATTAATGTAAAGAACAAATAGGACAGGTCCGAGAAGTGAGTCTTGAGGTACTCCCCTGGAGAAATAAGAAATGTCTGAAAAAGACTGGTTTTTTTTAACGACAAATGGCCTATCCGTAAGGTAATCTTCAAGGAGAAGGTTAATTTTTCCTCTCAAGCCAAGATTGTTGAGCTTATTGAGTAGGATTATATGATTTATGCAGTCAAAAGCTTTTGATAGGTCTAGAAACAGTGCTATTGCATAGTGACCCTTTTCAAGACAGTCCGTGATCCTAGAGCAGAAGTCAACAATTGCCAGGTCAGTGGATCTTTTCGAACGATAAGCGTACTGTTGTTGATGGATAAGCTGACTGACTTCCAGGAAGACCATGAGTCTGCCGTGAAGATTTTTTTCGAATAATTTTACAAAAACTGAGAGTAGAACTATTGGACGAAAATTGTTGATAGAGTTGCAGTGTTTCCCCTTAGGAACAATGACTGTTTTTTTTTTTTTTTTTAATTGAGACGGGAATTTACCAGATTAAAAGGAAAGATTGTAAATATACTTCAGTGGTGTTAGAATTGAGTTAAGGACCTTTTCAGCAGAGCAGGAGATATTTCATCATAGCCAGGGGCTCCGTTTACTTTTAATTGATGTCTTGCTTCTAAAATCTCTTGATCTGAGAACGGAGCGAGAAAAAAAAAGAGCTCCTTATTGAGTGCTTGACAGTTTCTCTCGTTGCATTATCTGTAGAGTCAACTTTGTCTTTAAAAAAGTTATTCCCACTTGAGATAAAGTGATTACAGAAGGCTGCGGCTTTTTCCTGGTCATCTGAAATGAGTACCTCGTTCTCAAATATATCTCCAACGTAGCTCTGTGATTTCGTTTTCCTTCCAAGTAGTAGCTTGTCCAAGACTGTCCACTTTTCCTTGCTTGTAATGACGCCTTTAATTTGGGAACTATAACATTTCCTTTTCTCCGACCGAATACTGTCGGTGACTTTGTTTCTGTACGTTGTGTATTTGTTTTTGTCCGCCTCCTTTCGTGTTTCTCTAGCAATTCTTTCTTTTATCAAAAGAAACTTCTTCAGCGTTCACCTTTGGAATAGTATGACTGTCCCACAGATCAACTTCGCTCTTAGATACTGTTAGGTGCCTTGAAATATATTTCATACTATCAGCAATGAAAAAATATGTTTTTCCTAAACTTTCTCCAGTAAATGCCATACATGTGAGATGAGAGCTTTTTTGTAAGCTCTTGGGTCAGATGAAGTATGTTGTCAAACGTGCTAGTTTCTCTCAATAACACACTTAATCCTGTATCAATCAATGGTCTCAGTGAAGGGGATCATCTTTCGCAGGAATTTACTGTCATGTAATCTTCGAATATTCAGTGCTACTAGAAAGGGGATTGATGAGGTCCCAATAAAGCTTTGAGAAAGATTGCAAAACAAAATAAATAAAATAAAAAAAAATATAAAAAAAAAAAAAATATATATATATATATTGGGAGTGGTAAAACGGATTTCTGAACCTTAAGAGTCTTGGACTGATAGGAACTTAATCCTAATGTAGCCTTTTGCGTTCACAGAAAAGTGGCGACCCTGAAATAAATTTAAATGTCAATCTAGTACTTAAAACCAATTTTAAGTACTAAATTGAGGTGTGCATACACAACTGAACTTAGTACTAAAAACATGTTAAATTAGGTTTGAAAAGGGCTTATAAGATATCTGATACGAACATACAAAATAAATTAGTGGGATAATGGTTTGATCACTTGAGAGATGATATCATTCAAGATGTTGACGAATCCATGCTATTTCCTGTATTTATAAAACCACTCAAGATACTGTAATGGATCGATCAAAATAAGTAGTTCGCTACCGATTTACTGCAGAAGATAAAACCGAAATTCCAAAAATACCTTCAGATTAATCGTGTTCTACATTTCACTGGAGCAAGAATCACTTTGAAGCCGCTTGGAAGAGAAAGTAATAAAAATGGTTTCAAAACTGAAAGCCAGACTTACTTCGAAAACAAGTAAGTCTAGCAAGTCAAGGCAACGATGCTGTTACAGATAGCTGCGTTTATTATAATTTTTGTTTATTATAAGTTAGAAGCTTGAACAGACGACAGAATACAAGCTAGAGAATGTCCAATCAAAACTATATAAAGCACTGCACCCCCAATTGACGCAATGCCAGCTGTATCAGAAGAGTTTTTCGACTGTTTATACTGCGGAACTCTGCGTGCAACTTTTTAATGGAAGTATCAAGCGATGCAATTGCTCTCCTCAACCCTCCTCTAATCTGAACATTAAACTGATAAGAAAGCGACCAGTGGAATGATTTATACTATGACGTAATAATCCTTTAATAGCTAAAATCAGGCACGCCATTTCACCAGTTTGTAAGAAAAAAAGAATAGAAAAAAAAAAGACTTGTTTCAGATTTGTATTGAAAAAGTTTTTTTTTTTTTTTTTTTCTGATTTAGTGTAATCGGAAAAAAGATTTGAAATCAACTGCTGCTGAAACAATTCACAACTGTTTCAAAATTATTCCAACCACAATGACGAGTCTTAACCCAAGCGAAAAATTCACAACTGTTGAAAATTTAGAGACAATATTAATTTTCCCCAGAAGTTTCGATCATGCGTAATTTGGCCGAAATAAATGAATTAGACTAATAAATGTGAAAATAAGCAAGTATATAAAGTAAGAAAATCACATGCTTCAGTCTGTCAGCACCAGTCTCATTTTCATAACAATAATTCAACGTCAGTGCATTTTTCTCTTGCAATTAGCACAGCATCAGCAGCAATACCGCAATTTGACGAAAAAAAAAAAGTTTTAAAGGGACTTCGATAATTGTACAATCTTCTAGAAAAGCTGGTTAATCGTAATGAAGTAGACTTGAATTAGTCACATCTCCAGGACTTTCACAAAATAAATAAATTTTCTGTTTATACTCCGGCACGACAACCAAGTCAGTAGAGTTCACAATAAATCGTCAATACAAATATTTATCGTATTTAGTAGTCACGGGCTTGAACCCCGGTCCACTCAAGGAACGCGTGCTATGCACTCTCGCTCCTGACCACTGGGCTACGTCAGGCCTTATCACTTTGGTTTCCTTTTTGAAGTTACAATTAAAACAAAACAATGACGTGGCCCTATGATTCCATCAAGATGACTATCTTGATTCCATCAGCTCCAAGTGAATATACGCTGCTGCAAAGATGCTTTAGAAAGTAAGTCAGAAACTAGAAGCGACTTTGCTTTCGAAACGATCCCATAACCAATTACAGTTGATCAGGTAAAAAGAAGTTAATCCCTACACCAAATATATTTCGTTCTTTTAACTAGGCCAGGTTGGAAGTTTGGTTAATTTCAATACACCATGCCTTCCAGTATCATAAAAAGCGAGCTCTGTATTCAGAAAAATTGTCTGTACTCTGCTAAAAATGTAACAACTTTATGAGATGACATTAGATAATATTACTGATTCTCAAAATATTCCTTTCATGACACAGTTTACCAATTTTTATAATCCTGACACTATCTGATCTTAGAATAAATGTATAAGTTTTATTACACTGAAAGGAGAGAATTCGTGGGAAACCTGTTTCGTGGAAAACGCGACCCTGTCACCCCTCCCGCTAGTAGTCGAACCAACTGCTTGGCAGGTATATAAGTACATTGTATTCACGTATACGGTAATTCGATGTCAGTTTGGATAAACGTCGTGAGTTATACTCTGAAAGAGGGATGATATTGGATACCCGACGCATGGGTCGGTCTATCGCGGGGATGGTATAGAAATTGCACTATCCCCGTTCGACACTATAAGGGTGTATCTGGAATACGCTATTTCAGGATTAACCGCTCATCGTGGACAGCACTGTGAGGGAGATACGCGGTGGATGAACGTGGCCGTCAACGTCTATCTCGCATTGTTTCAGCTAACCGGAGAGCGACAGTGGGCCAAATCACCGCAGACTCAACGAGAGAGGTGACAGAAACGTCTACACCAATACCATCAGGCGACCATTAGCCGCAATGGGTTATGGGAACCGCTGATCCACCAGTCTCATTGCTAACACCACGACACACCACTCTACGCCTCAACTGGGCGAAAGAACATCGACACTATACCGTGGATGATGGGAGACGGGTCTCCTGGTCCGATGAGTTCCCGTTTCCAGTTATTTCGAACGGACGGGAGGATGCGTAACTGGAGGAAACCGCACGAGGCTATGCACCCGTCATGTCAACAAAGAACTGCTCAGGTAGGTGGACCGTCGATAATGGTCTGGAGCGTATTCAACTGGCACATGTTGGGACCTCTGTTACGTCTAGACGCATCTCTGAATAGTCCAGGTTACGTGTCCATCCTTGTAGAACTGCATTCCTTCATGGTAATCGTGCACCCACAGGGCAATGGACTCTTTCAGCAGGACAGACAATGCGCCTCCCCACAAAGCTGTAGTGACTAGAAGAGCATTCCGCAGGTTTTATCACTATGGAATGGCCTCCCCGTTCAGCGGACATGAACCCTATAGAGCATCTTTGCGGTGCTGTGGAAGGGTCTTTGAGATACGGATCCTCCGCCCAGGAAATGCGACCGAATTACTAACAGCGGTGCAGCAAGCATAGATGGAAATACCCGTGGAACGCTTTCGTGAACTAGTGGACTTAATGCCCCGCCATGTGACTGCCGTTATCCGGGCAAAAGGTGGGCCTACTCGTTACTAGGTATCCCATGATTTCTGTCCACTCAGTGTGCTTTCCTATTGTATGATCAATAGGCTCCTATTCATTTTAAGAAATGTAATAACTCTGTAATCAGCTTTGTCTCTTTTAGTCCATGATATAATCCTGAGCTCCATGGAAAAAAAAAAAATCGTACACTCGTCCAAGATCACCTAACTTGGTCATTGCATGCGAGTTTTGGGAATTCCACGAAAGCTGGGCTTTTCCTTGATCGTACTGATTCTACCGTACTTGAAATGCATTGTTTTTCTTTCGCCATTCAAATCGAATGCAATTAGACGAGTGTGAAATTTTTGGTTTCGTTTTGTACTGGAGTCGTTAGCGGTACAGCTTCCACAGCTATATAACATGCGCCCATAATCGAGAATTGAAGACCAATATGCCCCAGCGATGGGGAACCATTCAAATACAGCTGACGATTTGGATGTAGTACAGAAAACCATAATCACGAAGCTTTTGAGAAATTTGTGTGCGTGTGTAAACACAAACACACACACCTTTTCTGCAGTTCTATAATCACTGGCGATAGCAGCTATCGATAGTACTTAGTATAATGGAGTTAAGAGTTAGAGAGGTTATGTACAGTTATAAATAAGTGTATCTTCTAGAATTTTTCTTCGGACTGTCATCTCTTATTAATATGCTTTAAATTCGCAAAAACTTAATAAAAGTTGAGAAATCTTAGATTTAAAAATAAACTCGGGGTATGACAGAGTTAATGTTTTTTGTCTTTAAATGACATACGTTATAGGACGCTGTTAATGCATATATATATATATATATATATATGCAAATTCTTATTGTAATCTTATTTGTAAATTGAAAACTCTACGGATGCTCATGAGACCGATTAAATAACCATTGCTGGAAAACGGCTCAATAATTTCTTATATTGGCAAATTTTAAGGTAATCCGGTTTTCATTAATTTATTTGTTTCTTAAATAAGGAAACCCCGCACTAATAAAATGCTTATTAAATAAAACGTTTTTCAAAGAAAATAATATTCGTGCTAATTTCAGGTTTTAAAAGTGGACTCAACTACTCGGCATAATTAATTTTTATCTGTACCCCTACTTCGGCAGAATGATGCTGATTTTTCAATTTGTATCGCTATAGTAAAAAAGAAACCCCGAATTTAATGTTTATCTTCCTGTGGGTCGGCAAACCTCAGCTGATTTCTGATGCACAGATATCTAAAAATATTGTGTCTTTCATTTAATATATTTACTGAAGTTCCAGCAGAGCTAGATTGGCGTGGGGAACTAAAGAAGAAGAGGAAAGATAAATATTTCATCTATAAATAGCGTTTTATTGGTCTCAGGAGAGCTCTCTGCTTCGGTTAATGTGAAGAATTATATCCACACGGCGTGCTTTTTTTACGGCTTTGCAGGCTGGTAAAGTATGTAGCCAGCGGCCATTCAAGAAAAAGAACAGCGCTCTGCGCAGATATAAGTTCTTGCTAATTTATATCAGAGTGGCTGCTGGGACAAAATGATTTGTGATATTAGATATCTACCTAGAAACACCCCCTGTTCCCTTCCAACATACACCATGCCGAGTCATATTACGAAGAGCTCGACAGAACAAGAAAGCTCAAGCACTTGCCGAAAAACAACCCCCATTCATATTAATTCTCCAATCATACGAATGATCAGAGCGCTGCAATTCATTCCCGATCATAGTTATTAACAGCTTTCTTTTAATAATAACTTTTTATTACTTACATTAAAGCTAGTTTTAATGGTATATTAAAATTATTAATTAAGAACAAGAATTTCGCATTTGTAAAGAAAGAGAGAGAGAGAGAGAGAGAGAGAGAGAGAGAGAGAGAGAGAGAGAGAGAGATCCCTTCCATTCCTGAATTAAGAACATATTTGCAATTAATTTCAAAATTGTTTAAGCAATACTTATTGGAATGAAATAAGCATTGTTTAAATAGATTTTTATGACAAAATGACATCGAATTCATTCAGTTTGAATTAGGTGGATAACTCTACTGTTAAACATGATATTAACCAATGATTATTAGAAAATCATATTGCCGTTGGGAAAATCGCTCATCTATTGTTTCTGTTGCCAAAATTTGACTAAATAATTAATATAAATTAAATATTATTTAAGAACCACGGATGAACGAACAAAATAGCGAAATTCTTTAAATTGCAGATTCTCTCCTCTATTAATCTGCATGATTTGATGAACTTAAGGTGTAAAATGGAATCAAAATTAAAAAATTTAAATTGAATTTATAACATCACCACTGCACTGATTCATCAGTGTTGTGAAATTAAAAGTTTCAAATTTTAAAAACATACTTTCCAGAACGAATTTAATTTAGGACCAGTTGATGGTGTAAGATAAATTCATGTGGTTTATAAGAAATTAAACGAACATTCAGGAATGAATAGGAGGGTTTTGATGAGACCATTCAATAGCCAAGGCCTCATATACTATTTGCTTGCACTTTGAATTTATTTATATTAATATCTCAGACTGATGTTCTTGTGAGAATAAGTAGACTATATGTGGTGACTTAAGTTCTTTTCTATAGAAATTACTATTAAAGCGTAATAGGTCAAATTTTTGCTCTGGTCCCGGACATTGTGATGGACCGGAATGTGGTCAGTGTGCTTCCAATAGATTAAGCATTGCAACCTTATTGACACTACATCAAACGTGCGATATTGTTGATATATTCTATGGTATTATAGAGGCCTTAGAGATTATTAATTAGTTAGGTAGTGTACGCAATGAGTTACATATCAGGGGTTCGATTATTAAACACCACACCTTAAATATAACGAACTTATACATTTTATTTATCAAAAAGGCGAGATTTGTTCGGTAATTCTTTTATTGGAATGGGAGGAGAGTGTGCATTATGGCGATATAGGTTATATCACCAACATAAAATTTGATACAACATCCAGAAAAAAAATTCAAAAAAAAAAAAAAAAAAAAGGTCAGAGAAAGTTTAAGAGGATCGGCTGTTAAGTGTGTGAGTACACACTTTACAGCGGTAAACGGTTAGTCTTCATCGAAATGGAAAGGGACGTGATCTCATGGACTTCGAAAAAAAAAATGATGGTCCGGTACCCGTTGAACGGTGGCAACACTATGGAAACTGAATCTTGTGCGCTGTTCGCAGAATGCTATGTTAAGGTGTTCCAAGAGTGTATGGATGATAGGCATACATTGCCTCATAAAAATCGTGGTGAACGTAGGCTGTTCCACTTTGTGGAAGTCGACAGACGAACAACGGTAGAAGAGCTGATCATGTACTTTAACCAGAGGACACGAACTGTGTTTCTAAGGCCATGATCCAACGAATTCCACTCTGTATGGGCTCCCGGAGTAGGCGTCCAGTCAAGATATACTTCTGGCCACCCATCGTCATAAAAGGGCAGAGAACAACGCCTAAAGTTTGCATCTGGTCGGCATCATTGGACTAATGACGACTGGAAAAAAAAGTTGCCTCTTCCGGTGAATCATGCTTTGGCTATGCCGTTTTACGATGGGTGGAGGGAATGGAGACAAAGCGGGTAAAAGAATCTGTGGGGGGGGGGGGTTATTTGTATATTATTTATCTATCCTTTATTTAATAAACTCCCCTTTCTATAATTTGCCCGCTAGCGCATCTGACTTTACTTCTCAGAAAGTTCATAGGGGAGAAACTCTTATATATGTTTAATTCCCATTGGTTAGGCTTGTGTCCAGTACAACAAATAATTACACAAATGTTATACAAAAAAAAATAAGTTTATTATGCATATTTACAGTTAAATCATAACAAATCTCATTAAGAATAAATTTTCACTGTTTCAACACCAAGGTACTTCCAACATATCCAGTCTCTTCCTATCTAACAGGCTCCTTTACAGACTTGACTTTTTTTTTTATCTCACCTTTCTCATTATGCATACACAGGTTAAATAGTTACACTCTTTATATGCTCACCTTATTTCTGCTCCTATTACAACACAATCAAATCATACCTCAGAGGTGTCATTAACATTTATTTAATCATTAAAGTTAAACATATCATTGATCATATTACTTTTATGTATCATCATAACTACCAATTTATTCTTTAATTCCCTATTCCTCTTTCTTATATATTTCTTTAACCATTATCAGTTACAGAACTTGATTACCAAAATACAATATTACATTCAAACACACCTTTAAGGGTTGGCAATATACATAAATTTTATCTCCACACATTTAGTATTTCTATTTTTTACTACAATTCATTCCGTTCACTTTCTCATCTACATTACTATCCTCCTTATTCCAAATTACTGCCTAAACCAACCATAATTGCCTTAGAGTAGAATTTACTCCTATTTGGTTCACCCATCTAATCTTATCTTTATCATTAATTTCCCCAATTATCGCACTATAGTCCTTTCTCTAGCTTTTAACTTACAGTATTCTCAAATTAACTTTCACTTACTTAATTTCTGTGATCCGGTGTCTTCATAAGGGCCTTCTATCCTATCCTTATCCAGAGCTGTTATCTTCTGCTATCCAGGGCAACATCTTACAGCTTCCAGGGCATCATCTTATAGCTTCCAGGGCAACATCATATGGCATCACAACTGCTACTCCGCTTTCAGGATATTATCGCCTTCCTCGGTGGACTGGGTGTTCTAAGGGAATCTTCTTCTCTCATTCTCACTGTTTGCAGAACTTCCTTTTACTACCCCTTTCCAGTTCATCTCCTAATTTCTCACTCACTACATTACTGATAACCCCACTTCGACTTTTTTCGTCGGCTATTTCTTCATCATCTTTCAAGCAACTCCTCCCGACTCACCCTTTCACTAGCACCGCTCAAAAAATTCTCCTCTCCCCTTCTCTTCTTTTTTTCCACTCTCTCCCCTTGTGTCCATATCCATCCACAATTTTCTCGAGGAGTTTTCCACGCCTTCCCACAGTGTTTTCTTCCAATCACTCTTTCTTTTTCATTTTTTCTTTCTTTTCATTTGTTGGAAGGCCTAATTCAGCCTGCCCCGTAGCACTAGCACGTGATTCCCAATATCCCTCTCTTTTATTATTTTCAACTTGTTAACATGTGTTCTTTGATGTCGGCCGAATATTCCAAAACAACTCTTCCTGTCTCATAACAGCTTGTCTCTATTGCACTCAAAAAAAAAAAAAAAAACCACAAATTGTGACACTGGCTACTATAGCGTCTATTTTTAGAAACTAGTGTGTGTTGTACAGAATGTGTTTCCGGTGTGTGACCACTCATAAACCTTAAGTTGTTTTTGTAGCGCCGGACCCCCTGCTGGGTTTGTCATAGTATCCTCCATCTGTTCCCTGGTTTAACGGAAGTAAAGCTAATGGCTCTGTTTTCGTTCCCGCTACTCTTTTAATTTTTATACCTCTTACCAGAATAATTCTTATTTCTGAAACTGCATATATTACCCTTTTATCCTATTAATGGCAAGAATCAAAGGAAAACTAACTTTCAAAGTCTTAATAAAAAAATATTTTATTTTTGTAAGATTTTCAAATCTTACAAATCACTCCGATGTTCTGGTCCAACAGAAATAGACAGATAGCCGGAGTGTTTTGGTATGGGGATATTTCCTTGGAAATCTCTTGAAGCCCCCTCATACCCCTAGACCGCAGTGTGAATACTAAAAACAACCTATCCATTATGGTTCGTCTGGTACACCCCTTCATGGTGACTTATCTTTCCTGATGGCCCAGGTGTGTTCCAGCAGGAAATGAGCCCGCCAATTTGCGGTATGGTTCTAGAGTGGTTTTTCGAAGACAAAAACGACTTCCAAGGTACTCATTGAAGAGGACGATCAGCCAGATTCGTCGGATGAATCCAATATCTCTTGGATTTCGTTGATCGATAGATTTGGCATTTATATCCTCTACGACTCTTACAGATCTGTGGGAGGCAATTCATGTGACATAAAACAATGTATCTCCTGCAACGTTCGTAGGCTTTATGAAGTCTATGCCTCTCGTGTGACGGCGGTATCAGCAACAAGAGGAGGACATACTCACTATTAGGTAGGTGGTGCCAATAATTTCACTGTACAGCGTACAAAACTGTGCAACGAACTGCTGTTCCAAATTGATCATAATATCTCTTGGGTGGGTTACGCAATCGGAATTAGACATAGTTGTCCAGGAGTAAATCAAACCCGTACTGAAAATTTAGTGTCGATACTAGAGTCCTCGAGTAACGTGTAAATATTCGTAATTTTGCTTTCATATATAGTTATATCATTATTTTCTTCGACAACCTACAGTTAATACGAAGTGTTTCCCAGAGCTAAAGCTCTAACGCACTTAATTCCACCGATGAGATGCTCTTCTTACTTCATTTATTTTTGAATTATAAGAATGCAAGTAACTTGCTTATCAGGAAAGTGGCTTGGATTAGCTTTAGTAGAGGCATTTGATGCAAGAAAGCAAGCTTATCAGCATCAGCCAAAAAAAAAACCGGTCCTTTCGTTCGTTCCAAGTCCAGCTCAGCCTTAAATTTATTTAAGCTATCAACTTCAACAACAAAGGATGGAAGTCTGTTCCCCCAACCAACCACCCGCTGGCTAAAGGCAGACTTCCGCACATCTTTCCTACATCTGTCTTTCCTCAATTTGAATTTATGCCCGCTCAGGTGATTATTCAGAACAAGAGGAAGAATCCCATCAGCATTGAACATGCCCAAACCATTCTAGTCTTTATACACCTCAATCAGATCACCTCGCAGGTGCCTAGTCTCCAGACACTGTAATTTGCAAACCTTAAGCCTTTCTTCGTAAGAGCAACCTTTTGTTCCATTCACTAATCTTGTTGCCCTTATCTGTACTTGTTCCAACACCTCTACATCCTTCTTAAAATGAGGCCTCCAGACCTGTATACAGTACTCAAGGTGTGGCCTGCCCTTTGCCTTATACAAGGGAATAATCCCCTCCTTACCCCTGCTAGAAACATTCCTGCATATCATTGACAAGACACTATGAACTACTCTTGCAGACCGTCTGCACTGCTCAGATAAGTTCATATCTGCCTGCACAATTACCCCTAGGTCCTTTTCGTTCTCTACCACAGAGTTGATACGTCACTCTGGGATTGCAGCTTTCCATATGTAGTACTTTACATTTGTCAATGTTAAACTTCATTTTCCACCTCTTAGCCCATCTGCTCAACTTCTCTAGATCCTGTTGCAGCAGCGTACTGTCATTAGTGTCCTTAACAACCTTGACAACCTTAGTATTGTCTGCAAACTTGAACATTAAGCTTGATATACCATCATCAATATCATTCATAAATACAGAAAACAACAATGGACCCAACACTGAACCTTGGGGGACTAATAACATTAGTCCACAATGAGCAGTGTCCATTGATTACCACTCTGTCTTCTCCCACTCAACCATCCCTTTATCCATAGCAGCGATTTGCCTCCAAGCCACACTACTCCAATTTGTGCAGGAGTCTTTCATGTGCAACAGTGTCAAAAGCCTTTCTAAGATCAAAATATATAATATCAAAGTTATTCCCTGCATTCAGTTCCCTGGTGACCACATCATAGTATCCAATCAAATTGGTCAGACAAGACTTTCCCTTAACAAAATCATGCTTTGTCCTAGCTATAACTGGATTCTTGTATAGATGATCCTGCAGTGCTTCTTTAACCAGTGCCTCCATTAATTTTCCTGGAACAGAAATTAAACTAACAGGTGTATAATTACTTGTGTCGCCCTTTGATCCTCCTTTGTGAATTGGGGTCACATTTTCACATCTCGAATCCATGGGTACCTCCACTGAGTCCAAAGAAGCTCTCATAATTATGGCTAAGGGTTTGCTTACTTCCTCATATAACTGGATAGATCCCATCCACCCTGGGTTCCTCTTTTATATTTATATTCAACAATTTCTCCTCCACTTTCCTCTCAGTTATTACAAAATGTCCAGCTGACTTCCAGAGTTTAACTCACCTATGGCATTCCCCCCCCCCCCCCCCCCAAAATAACTCCTCATGGGTGAATGTAGTGCAAAATGCTCAGTTTGTTAGCATTTTTTTTTTTTTTTTTTTTTTTGGTAGTTGTTGGCGCATCGGTTTCTGTGGCCATAATGCACCTCTCAAAGTTTTTGCAGTACTTTGATCCAATCCCTAGGCGGGAATCGAACCCGCGACCTTTGGGTTGCCAGGCAGGCACTTTACCCACCCGGCTAGCCCGGCCGGCAGTTTGTTAGCCACCTGAGCTAACAAACTAAATGAGTTTGTTAAAAGCTGACGCCCCACACAAAATAAAGGGAGTGGTTTTTAATCATTGTTTGTTGTGTATATTTAAGATCTGTTAAAATAGCAATGTAAATGCTAGTATGAAATTAATTCTAACTTGTTATTTTGAATGGCATCAAACCTTTTTCGCTTAGACGTATGTGTTCACAGGCGATTTGCATGTTGTGCGGGCTGAAAATACAATCCCGGTATAACTCACGTGGGGGATCCTAATCCCTCCGCCTGTGGGGGATCCTCCATCCCTCTTCAATTGGCGCATTGTAGCCTTAGTTGCTAATGCGCCAAAAAATCCAAACAAACGAACAAGCAAATCCTCTTCAATACAAGCCATTATTCACGTCCTCTACTGAAGAGGACTGAAACATTGATGAAAATCGAACAGGGCCTCCAAATGAATGACAGACAGCCAGGTAGGCAGAGAGAGAGATCGTTCTGACCAAGATGCTAAGGAGGAGTGCGGTGATTGTTTTTCCAAACCTAATATAACGACAAAATACATTAAACCAATCTGGAAAAGTCTCAGGACCAAACATGATTTGTACACCGCACCACCCTTAATTTCTTTTTCAAGTTTTTTTTTCTTCAATCAAAATGGTATTGTGTGGCAGTTTTAATGCAGTATTCTTGAAGGATTCGAAGCATGTGTTCTAGAAGGAATACTTACATAGTAGTTACGCTAACCCTGTATAGAATCATGAACGGTACGGAAATCGAAAGCTTACAGCGATGCTAAGGACAAGAAAAGAAGTCTAAAATGCACGAAATGAAACTACAGCCATCTCTTTATTAGAATTTCAGCTCTTTCGGGTGAACTGTTTTCGTTCATTTCCAGAAAGTGTGATTGAAAGGAAGAGAGTGAAGCTCACTGAGTTAGTTCGCTGAAAATACTTCACAAGAAGTTATTGCGAACATGTGATGGAAATTTTCAATAACCTTCTTCTTGTCGATCTCATTAGTTGAATCTGCTGCAAATTTGAAGAATCCTCGAGAAAGAAATATAAATTATTTCCTGGAAAGAAACTTCAAGTCGCTGAAGAACACAAAATATAACAAATGGAACAATCTTGAATGCAGTGCATCAATAACCTAGAAGGCAAAAAGAAACAAAGAAAAAAACCAGTTTGAATTTGCTATCTGTCACATGTACATGCTGGAGGTCTTCAGTTGCCATCTTATTTACGCAACAAATCTGTTCATAAATAGCATGAAAAAAATCAAATATTGCTAATAATTTCTCTGTACTGTATTAATTAACTCCAAAGATTGCATACAAAAGGATATGGGCTTTATGAAGATTCGTGCAGGAGAAAATATTATACTAAATTATATTAAATTGAAGACAGAGAATTACAGCCAAATCTTTAATATACTATGGGATATTACCAGCTTATGAACATATCTTTATTATCCTTCGTAAGAGTGTATCCTTACAAATATAATGAATATATATATATATATATATATGAATTAAATGCTTGTAGGATAGAGGAAAGCGAAAATTTGAATATGAAGTTGAATATGGTAAATATTAAGGTTTGAATATAATAAATGTTTAAGGTTTAAATATGGTAAATGTTAACGTTTGGAAAATACTGGATTTTAGAAATAGTGAGGTTATAAATGGTGTGAATTAAATAGCAGATAAATGGAGACAAGAGTAACGAGTATTTAAGTGCAGACGTGTGGAAAGAGGGTGAACAGACAGTGGCCTGTACTAGGGAAGATGTGGTAATTTGCGAACAGGCGAGAAAGGGCTACTAGAAGCGTAAACTACGGGGCCGAATTAAGAAGTACCTTTGATTTAAGAGGCATACGGACATAAGTCAGGGCAGTGTGGAGTTTGTGTCTCAAAGGCAGAGTCAGTGAGGCGCGCTTTTAGGTAAGTTGGTAACAGTTTAGCAAACTGTGAAAACAGGTATTGTACAAGGCAATGGGAATACATGAAAGGGTCACAACTGGAGTGTGAAATAAACAAGAAAATTACAAGGTAGGGTTTGGTTTGTTCACGAGGGAGAGAGTTGTGGTAAGTTTTTTTTTTTTTTTTTTTTTTTTTTAACAAATAGGAAAGGGTGAAAAATTATGAATATTGGGATTGGTTGAGAGTCTTGTGGGAGGAGGTTCCAAAACTGCTGAGGAAAAAGGGATCGGATGCGAGTTTGCTATTGAGAGCCAAGAGCTTTGGGTTGAAGAAAAAGTTTTTTTTGTTTTTTTGAGTGTTCGAAATTCGTGGAAGCGAGATGGAAAAAAAAAGGAAGATAGTAAGGAGGAGAGAACGTGCGGACTGAAAGTGGTGTTTTTTTTTTGGAAAGTGCGGATGAGGGGAAAACAGGTATTCTGAAGTATTAAGTAAAGGTCGAGTTGGCCATCAGTTGGGTGATCGGCATGTCTAGCGACGAAATCGCATGATGCATTTCCGAAGTCATGAACGTGTAAGAAGATACAAATGTGTCTAGATCCGATCCGATCCCATCGACAGTGAGTCAGGTATGCAGATACCTGAGTAAATAAATCTACGTGAAAGAAGTGCTCACTCCAAAAGCCCAGGAGAATAGATAGACTTTCAGAAGGATTGGAAACGGATGTGAGAGACCTGTCTGCCACGGAGGAAACCAGAGTGCAAAGGAATGGAAAGTAGTGGCCATTTCGGAACGTAAGTGTTCCAGTTTCTATTGAACCCCGAACTCAGACTCACACTCTGTGAGAAATTTGTTTAATAGCGTCTTTCAGAGGAAGTCCTTTTGTAATGTACAAGTGAATTATTAAGTTGGGTTAGATTATATATAAAGCGATTGACCATTAAATGATGGAAGGGCACTAAAGGAGAAAAGAGGAAAAAAAAATTATATATAAGGCAATGAATTAATAATAAAATAAATCATAGGCGTAGTAGGATGACGATCTGGTAACCTATATTATTATTCTAGAAAATGTGTTAAATTGATAATATAACAGATAATATTGTGTTATATTATTCAGAGACCTGGAGAGAAAAGAGCAATCCTGTCCTGGCTTGATTAGAAAGGGGGAGTAACTAAGATGGTAACTAAAGGAGTAACTAAGATACAAGTGATTTGCAGTAAGTACTGCTGATGTAAGGTGATGGAAAATAGGAATTAATTTGATATGTGTTTATAGATAAGTGATTTGGTAGAAACAAGTAATAAGTACTATTAATGTCAGTGATGAAGATAGTAATCGATTTGATAGATAGGAGAAATGATAGTAGAAACGAGGGAATAATTGAACAAGATCAATTATTCCCTCGTTTTTTTTATTTATTCTTGTTTATATATTTAATCTTTTTATTATAATCTAGTATCTATCCCTCGCTATTTCTTTTCCCTTTAGGAACAGGGGGGGTCCTCACTACCCTTCCAAGGCCCACATGCTACCTGCTGCATAATATATTATTTCCATTAATTTTATCCTGTTTGTTCATCAGAAGATCCAAGTACTGAGGGCTTTATTATTTTTTCTCTTTATACTAGCTTCCCTTGCTAGATATTTCTTATTACTTACTATAGCTCTAAGGTGTCAGTCTATTAAAACGAAACAAGGGGTATTAACATAACAAGGATTTATTTACCATTTGTACAACAATTATTTACACATTCTAAATTATTCATGATATCAAAATTTTACAACACAGTAATTATTATTATACATGAAATGGTGTTCCTACCTTAATCACTCTTCATAAACAATTTATAAACTTCCACTATGTTTTCAATACAAAATCTTAAATATTCTATCCTATACACTTTTATATGGTCATATATATATCCTTTCCAACAAATACTAAATAACTCCAATAATTTTTCACTCTCTCTTACATATTCTATGGAGGAAATTCCTACTGAATACAATTCACTCGGTTAATAGCAATTAGCAATTCATGATGCCAACTTTTTTACTTTTAACACATTCATTAAGTTTCATATCAAAACCTCTAAAAACCATACTCACTCTCTTTCTCTCTCATATTTCTATTATATCTCATTCCTATCTTTACAATATAGTAGTCGTCATGTTACAATACTTCTCAAACTGTCCGTCCAATTTTCTCCCTTGGATTTTTTTATAGCACAGTTCTTGTTAGTAAAATTCACTAAACTGACTTACTTTTTTTTTTTTTTTATGTGAACCCCAAACACGAGAGGAATTAGAACCTATAGTACTTAGTACCGTGCTTGGGTTGGAGGTTGAGAAGACGAAAGAAGATATTTGTTGACATTGGACTTGAACTTCTGTAGACTGTAATTTTCAGGAAATACGTATGAAGGAAGGTTGTTCCAGAAAACGGCAGTTGAATGAATAAATGAGGAAGATGAAAAGTTGGTTCTGTGGGTTTGAAGTTGGACAGTAAATGGATGCTGGCTGGTGGCGGCACGAGTTCGGACTGTTTTGAAAGAGAGAGCGGGAATTATAGAAGACAATTCAGAAGAGCAGTGCCCATGGAAGTATCTGTACAAGAGGCATGCTGCAGAAACAGTACGT
The DNA here is from genome assembly GCF_048544385.1 of Mastigoproctus giganteus. Lineage (NCBI taxonomy): Eukaryota > Metazoa > Arthropoda > Arachnida > Uropygi > Thelyphonidae > Mastigoproctus > Mastigoproctus giganteus. The sequence continues at coordinate 143,655,188 of NC_143577.1, forward strand.
CTATGAGAAAGCGAGTGGAGAGACTCTGTTAGAGATGAATCATTCATTAACCTAACTGCCCTCTTCTGAATGGAATCAACAAGACTGGGAAAGGTTTTGGGGGCACCACCACCCCCAGATGTGGGAACAATATTCCATGGCAGGGCGGATTTGCGATTTGTGCAGAGCGAACATCTGTTTGGAAGAAAAGTAACGCCGAGAGCGAAAGAGAAAACCAAGTTTTTTAGATGCAGAGGAAGCAATATTTGTAATGTGCTTGTGAGTGCCAAGAGAGATTAAAAGTCAGGGTAATCTCCAAAAGAGATATATCATTTTGCCTAGAAATCGGAGTGTCCCTAAACATAAGCATAGGAGCAGAAGAATTCTATTTGCGAGATATAAGACAAGACTGAGTTTCAGAAGGGTTGAAATCAACTAAGTTGTCTTTTCCCCACTGGAGAATTACCTGAAGATCGGAATTTAAGGAATTGGTAGCAGATTTTCGAGAAGTTGAAGCTGATTGAGCAGGACAAGGTTTCTCAAAATGGAAAGTGGAATGCAATGTGCTATCATCGGCAAAACTATGGATAGGATTTCCAGTCAATGGAAGAAGGTCATTAATATACAAGAGGAAAAGAACTGAACCTTGGGGGACACCCCCAAGGTTGAGTTCTTTTCCTCTTGTATATTCTTTTCCCCAAAGAGGAAAAGAACTGAACCTTGGGGGACACCGGCATTAGTGGAAAAGGTAGAAGACAGAGAGCCATATACCATCACCCTCAGTGAGCGATCAGAGAGAAAACTGGATAACCAATTACTAAAAACAGTTGGCAAACCATAAGATGGAAGCTTGTTTAGAACACCTTTATGCCAAACACAATCAAAAGCCTTTGAGTTGTTGTTTTGATTTTTTAAGGAGCATTAGAAACTAAGGCCATATTGCTCCGGGTTATGCATTCCCTGACCTTTCCGCATCCTCCGTATTTGGTGGTGACGGGCTCGAACCCCGGTTTAATCAAGAAGCGTGTGCTACGCACTGCTGCTCCTGCCCACCTGGCTACGGAGGCGCCAAAGCCTTTGAGATGTCAAGAACAACTACTTGTGTTTCACAGAACTTTTCCATTGAATTAATCCATAAATGGGTAACATAAGCCAGAATATCACCAGTGGATCAACACTGACGGAATCCATACTGGCGATCGTTGATCAGACAGAAAGTTTCTAGGTAGTTTAAGAGTTGGCGGTTAATTGATTTCTCCATTACTTCAGAAAGAGTAGAAGTATTTGCAATGGGACGATAATTGGATGGGAGGGATTTCTCACCCTTTTTAGGAACTGGCTGGATATGAGCAAATTTCCAAGCAGAAGGAAAAACACCTTTGGAATAAGAAAGTGAAAAAAGGCGGCAAAGAATAGGAGTAAGTTTAAGAGCACAGGTTTTGAGAACAAGTGGAGAAATACCATCAGGACCTGGAGCTTTCTTAGCATCAAGATTCATCAAAATCCTTCTGATATCCTTTTGACGGAAGACCACAGGAGGCATTGAATGGAGCGTGTTGGGAATGGTGGGAGGTGTTTTACCAAGATCATTAATACATGAGCTGGAGGAAAAATGGGATGCTAGAAGGTCAGCTTTATCCTTGGCTGAAGTGATAACAGAACCATCTGGTTTGGACAGAGGTGGGAGCAGAGATGGGCAAAAGTTGGGGCCAATAGCTTTGGCAAGAGACCAGGATGCTCGGCTACCATTAGGGCAAGAAGCAAGTTTTCTACTCTAAGCCTGTTCAAACTCTAGTTTGGACTGATTGATAACTGCTTTACAATTGTCGCGAGCTTTGGTGTAGGCAGAAAATAAAACTGAAGAATTAGAAACAAGCCAATTACGATATGCAACATTCTTCTCTTGAACAGCCTTAGCACATTTATTGGAAAACCAAGGTTTAGATAAAGGACGAGATTTTAAAGTGGAGTGTGGGATAAAGGATTCCATTCCTACAAGAATAATTTCACTGACACGATCTGAGCGAACGTTGGCATCAGAAGTTTTGAAACAGTAATTCGACCAAAGAAAAGAAGTCTCGCAGGTCATCCCATTTTGCATTCTTGTAAAGCCAAACAACACGAGGATGGGAAGAGCCATGAGATAAAGGTTCCATTGGAGAAGAGACAATCACCAAGTTGTGATCTGGAGTGCCTAAAGGACCTCTCACTTCGACCGTGTACTTACAAGGGTTGTTTGTTAGAAAAAGATCGATCGTATTGGCTGTATGATTAGGATTGTCCGGTATTCTTGTAGGTAAATGAAAAATCTGTGCCAGGTCACTAGTAATTGCAAAAGCCTGCCTCAGCATCTCGACCTGCTGGGTCGGTGTGACTAGAAAACGGAAGCCAGCTGGAGTTGTGAACATTAAAATCACCAAGGAAAATTACCTCACTGTTAGGAAAGATGGACTGCATAAAGTCGAGTTGCAAAGAGAGGAAGTCAAAGAGCTCCAAGTGATTAGTGGAGTTGAGAGAACGGTAGGGACAACAGATGAATTTGACACAATGAGGTAGAGAGATTTTAAGCCAGAGAAGATCAAAGAAAGGAGATTCCGAATTGCCAAGTCTCTGACAGGGAATATCAGAACGGACATACGCACAAGTACCACCTTTGAGGCGAAAGGAATCATACAACGAATAATTTGGGCATCTGAGATGAGCAGTAGTTGAATCAACCGATAACTGAGATTATGTCAGAAAACGTACATGGGGTTTGGCAGACTGCAAGTGGAAATGGACATCGTTGAGATTAGAATTGAGACCACGTATATTTGTGAAATGAATTAGGAAGTGGTTGGGAGATTTAGATCTTTTCGCAGATAAGCTTGCTCTATTAGTTTGACAATTCATGGTGTATTCAATAGTAAGAAAAAGTGGGTGGGACATGCTGTGTGAAGTAATGAAATTTTTGGATATGGCGTACACGTGGTAAGAATTATACCCAGATCCTTGACATAACGTGGCCTCGACAATTCTCCCTGCATACACACTACTCGGACTCCCTCCAGTCACTATCTGGCAGAGTAGAGGTAGCAAGATTATACACTAGCTGATCTGGAAGCCTCTTAGAGAGTTACCAATAGGTTCGGTCCGGTGTACTAACTAGCGGCCGGCCTGCGAACACCGTTTTAGAGCTGTACCCTCGAAATTTAAGGAATATTGGATCTCGCCACGACGTTCATCATAACCTCAAAAGTCATCAATCATACTGCATGACGGAACAGAAAGGGAAGGGTTGACCGGAACTTAGCTCTAGAGACTAAACATGGGTTGCACCACTTCAAGCCTCCAATAAGCAAAGTGGTGGTATTTCACCGATTGATGAGAGTCATCTACCACCTAGTACTGCCTGGTAACATAGAGGGACGGCATTCCTCCATGTGGTGTGGGCGTCATACCTCGACCCCTGCTTACGTTGATTCACACCTGGGGCGTCACAGGCTGTCACAGACCGTCCGGACTTCGCCGAAATTGGGTCCACGTGACTTGAGTGTCACCCGAATATCAGTTCCATCAGCGTTTTAGACTCCCAGGTAGCAAGTACAGCTTGTCTGGCATATCTGAGAGAATGTCTGTGACAACCTCAAGGACCCTACTTGGTTTCTTCCCACTCTACCTGGAAGGGTAGTTGATTTCCGGTCCTTCCGGTCTTTCAAGGGTGTCTCTTCTCCGATTTATTCTCTGATCCGCTAGGCTTACGGCTCTTTTTTTGCCTCCACGTCGATCTTCCCACACCCAGGACTTTCTCCAGGTCATTCTGCCTCTCGCTATTATCTTTACCCACTAAACTATCATGACCGGACTTTCCGTACGCGTTTTCCGCACTCCCAAAATACTTTTCCGCCACTCTCTAGCGCCTGTCCCCGGGACTCTCCTCCGATCCTTTCCTTTCTGGTTTCGTAACTCTGTTTTTTGGGCCCTTCGCTCTCGTCTGCACCCTGCATCACCTTTTTGTTTCAAACTCCCTTCCTTATTTTTCGTCCAATCATTTGGTAGTCCTCCATCACTCTCTTCTTTTCCATTCGCTCATTTCTTATTCCTTTGTTTTTAACCAAATTCTGTTGGTCACCAGTGTCTGTTGTAAGAATAGTTCTTACAATAGACACTGGTGATTTTTAGTAAGTAAGAGAGAACTGACGTAAAGTGATTCGTGTAAACCTTGAGTGGGGATGGGGGAGAATATTATTTGGCTTGTGGGTTGTTTTTGTTGAGTTTTGACTTATACCCTACTGAAGTCACAAGCCCACCCCACAAACAGCAAATCTAACTGCAATTGACAGAAAATTCTAGATTCAAGGGTGTGTAAAACGGGTGTTAGCAGAACATCAAAGACACGCCTTTTTTCAATAAAAAATCTCAAACCTTTAATGAACATTATATACAGCATTTACATAAAAAAGCAAAATTACATACAAGCATACCAATTTTCATATATTTGAACCATACTACAGTACAATACACTATCTCTCCCTCCTCACCTATGCTTGAGGCCGATGCCCTTCCATTACAAATTATTAACATCAGTTTGTATCAGTTGTACCTGACGTAAAATGAATTGTCAATTATTACTCAATCATTCTCTTACATTACCAAGTTTATCACTTACAACAGTAAGTGAAAAGTCATTTCAACTCTTATTACTCTCTTTATATTTTTTTCCTAACCTTTAACAAATGAAATGTATTAACAACTGGTATCCTCTTACCTCAATAATATTAAGTGAAAATCACTCATTCTGCCTTAGTTACTCTCTAGTTACCATCTTAGTCATCCCTCTTTACTCACGAGGTTTCTCTATTAATAAAAACTTCTTTCTCTTCACATCTCATCTGATATTTTATCTTGTGTTGGCACCTGGCCTAAATTAATGATATAGGTTAACATATCCTTAGAGTACTACCCCTATAAATATATTTTTTTAGTAATTCCCTTATACTATTACTTTCCCTTTATTATCCCTGTACAACCCTTACATTATTTCATAATCATTAACCTTCATAACAATTTATCTCAACCCTAGTAACCAACTTGCCTATTTCAAATTGAATTTTATTTTGAAAGAACTATCAATCAATTTCTTACAGATTATGAGTCCATGAATTTGGGGTTCAATAAAAAAAAAAAAAAAAAAAAACAGGAACAGACTTACGTTCCAAAAAATAGCCGTTACTTCAAATTCTCTTGCATTCAGGCTTCCTTTGTATCAAACAGGCTTAAGTTCCTTTCTTTAGTGCTCTGATTTTTTTCTTCTTTCTTTCCTTGGCTCACATATCTCCACAACTGGCCATTTCTCAATGGGCCGGACCCTAGACAAAAGTGTATGCTCTTATACGACAAAACTTCAGAGGTACAGCTTGCAGGCTTCTCCGTAGCCAGGTGGGCAGGAGCAGCAACGCGTAGCACACGCTTCTTGATTAGACCGGGGTTCGAGCCCGTGACCCCCAAATATGGAAAGGTCAGAGAATGACCACCGCATATCCCCAGAGCAATATGGTCTTAGCTGCTAATTCTAAAAACTAAATAACAATAACAAGGTACAGCTTGCGATTACGTTGCCGGGGCGCCGATCGCCCTATCACTGCTTTCCGATGCCGGATAAGGCTTTCTTTCTCTCTTTTTGGCTCACATATCTGCAAAACTTTCAACGCGCATGTTTTCCACTCTTCCATACTTCCAAAAAAAAAAAAAAACGCTTCCTCTACACCTCACTACCCCTTTCTCTCACTCATTTTTTCTTCTTCATCTGGCTACCACAAGATGTGATCTCTGACCACAAAAAAATCTACCTACACTTCAATCCACAAACTCACGACCTTCTCTCCTCTTAGACCACAGAGAATCAAGTTGCAGAGTGGGCACTTGCTCAAATACTCCCCCTGAACTTTTCTTTTTCCCTCAAGTTTGGAACCCTCCCCCAAGGACACGCAAACAATCTCCATATTCTGTTTAATTTTTCATTCCTTCCTATTTGCTAAAACATCGGACCACAGCCATCGCCCTAGCACACAAACCAACCCTTCTCTAGAAATTTCTTATTTTTTTCACACGGCATTATTGGCTCTTTCATGTTTGCTGGTCACCTCCAAAACACTCAGTTTCGTGTTCACACCTTCTCTACTAAATATATCGAAATTTCCCAAATATCAGTCACCCTGACATCATTTTTTTTGTTTTTATGCGAACACTAATTTCCTGTTTACTTCCTACAGTGCCTTAGATCAAAAGAGACGCTTCATAATACAGTTTCACGGTCCTATTGTTCTTGCCCTCAGCAATCCTTTCTCGCCTGTACGCAAATGGCACTCCATCCCTATTCCTGGCTGCTGTCCCTGTTAGCTCTCTTACATTATTCGAAATTACTTGTTTCCATTTAGCAGCTATTTAACTCATACGTCTATATCTTTCCATCCCCAATTCCAGTGTTTTTATGAAATACTGAAATTGGGGATGGGAAAGATATAGATATAGACCTCATATACATATAGATTTAATGTAAATAAGGATAGACCTTATTTACATTAAAACTAAATATCCAATCTTAATACTGACTATTCTTAAACTTAATACTCCCTTTCCATTGCCCTTCTTGAATTTATTTTAGCAAAACAAATATTTCTATTTTATTTGTAAGATTGAGTCTTACAACCTATAAAGGAAGAGAAGCACCTTTTCCTAAGTAAGTTAGAATTTATAAATTGTGTGAAAGAGATTACCAATAAAAAAAGAGTAAAGGAAGGGTTCTGTTAATCAATGTAAATTATGCAAACATATGAGGAATATCTGAGAATATTTGATGTGGTGTGTGAGATGGTGAATTGTCATGTATCATAGTTCCTATATACGAAAATTCCAATTTTGGAATTTGTATGTACACGCAGTGTATAAATTTTGGTTTATATATGTCTCAAAAAATTTTGTAATTGATGTAAAGTGTTATATAATGCTTATTAAAAGTTTGTTATTTGTGTCGTCTTCATTCTCCGCTAACTCATCGCTTTAGACACCCTAGAATTCGGCATTTTCTGAGAATTGCAGCCAGAGTTGCGATTTGTGTCTGCCAGTGACTTCAGCACGGTGGAATTCAACAAACAACAACAAACTTCAGCAAGTGAAATACACCAAGAGGGCATGAGCGATAATGAAATGAACCAAAGTATAATCGTATCGGATTATTATTAATCCGCGTAGCATAAGAAACAACTTGCGGTTTTAAAAAAATGCATTAAAACGCTTATCTATTAGTAAATAGCAAGTTGCATTGCCGGCATCTGTCGGTCGATAAGCCGACATTTTGACCGTTGTGATAAACAGGAAGTAAAGTTTTCTGTTACCAATTAATTCTGGTTTTAAGTCAGCATCGGTGTTAGAGAACTCGTCGCGAAATTTTCTCACCAGGAGAAAGTAAGCTGAAGACTTCTTCGGTTGCCTCTAATCAAGGTAATCCGATCTGTTATTGCTCTCAGCGTTAATTGAAATACGATTTCTGGTATGCGATATGCAGTATCAGCCCGAAACCTTTTAGTTTATTATCTTTAACCTGGAATGAGATAAACATTATATATATTGGTAATATCAACGATTAAAATTTATCTCCAAGTTGAATTTATCGTTACATTTACAATGTTTATCGTCCGAAAAAATCGCTTCATTATGGTTAACTAGTGATAACCGATACATAGCAATGCCATTTTCACTCATAAAATGATTTCAGCTTAACAAATGGTATTATGTCTCAAGTCACATTCGTGCTTTCTTGTGATGGCCAGAGAAAATACCAATGAAAATGCAATTCAATGAAAATAGGTCTACCAACTGTATTGTTCGTTAAAGTACACCTAATGTAAGAATGTAAGAAAATACTAAACTAAGTTTCCTTACTACACTAATTGTTCTACTAATTTTAGTTAACTTTTTTTCCTAATAATTTTTCTAATATAATTAATAATATTAAATATAATATTAGAATTAATTAATATGGAAAGTATATCATCACGTGTTGCTTTATTCTTACTCTATAATCGCTATGCCTGGTACAATAAATAATAATAAGGGTCTAATGATCCGGGCAAGAAAAGAAGAAACTCGTCGAAAAATTTACCAGAATCTGGCAAGGGTATAATTACCAGGAAATTCATCCCATCAATTGCATTCACTAGTCCAAAGCCTCTTCCCTGGTAATCACCAGGCCTACAAGCGAACTTCCTCCTTACGGGACATGGTCCTTTGAAGCTCAAACTGACAACGCTGGGGATTGAAAAGAACGGTCTATGAACATGTGGAGACGAAGAAAGTTGGGACCACATTATGTACACTTTTCCTGAATACGAATAATCCCACTCAAGTTAATAACCGAAATACAAGAAAACCCACAGCATAAGGAGAACCTCTTACAGCAAGATGAGCGTTGCTACCATGCCTTTACTGAGTCAGCCGTTAAACATAACAGGCAGACGACAATCAGGACAACTAATCCCTCCAATGACCTACCACGACTTGCTGACTCCTTTCTATGGAATTCCCCTTCATACAATTCTACCTTGATGGATTGAGTACATTTAGCCTGCAGGGTAGAGCCTCACACCTACCTGCTAGTAGGTTCCACTGGAAACCAACCCGCAGTGTCTCACTGTAAGATAAGATGCAAGCTAGACAAAGTTTTACCTGGACTAGACATTTCTGATATTGACCTCTAAATGCGAAATGGCCCTGACCTACACAAACCCCTATGGGTAGGAATAATGACACTACTTATGCTGTGTGGTATATCTCACGTGCAAATTCCACTTGCGATGGGATCTTCTTGCTGACACACCCCTAGAGTGAAGGATGATCACCCTTCCCATGCCTGAGTAGCACGCCTTCAACAAGGGTAGGATTTTTTTTTTTATTTCACAATCACCTCCGGTGTTGAACAACTATGAACTTGTATACTTTAGGGTGGGTCAGGTGCTACTGACACGTTTAGGTGTGAAATGCCAAATGGCATTCCTCTTTGCAGAGTTCTCTGGCCTTGCAAACATTTACTGTCCCAGTGCTCGGTTGACTTCCCGGCCCAGAGTCGTCCATTCATTCCTTCCATTCCTCCTCATCTGGAGACGCGTGATTTCATCTTCCTACCTGCGTTGACTCCCATTCTTCGACTATCACCACCCTTGATTACTATTTTTTTTTTTTTTTTTTTTTTAAATTTTACTTAGACTTCTTCCAGGCTACCCTGGCAGAGACCAACCAGAGAATGATGGGCAACCTGGCCCCCCTCCTAATGGTGGTAGTGGCAACGTAAGGTTCGACTAGGGACCCTGCGGCCAAGTAGCCAGAAAAATAACAGAACCCAACGCAATAATATACATAAAGAACATGACACATGCACTTCTAGCATTTACAGAGGTTCTATATACTTCACCAGAGTACTGATGGCACAGTTGTGGGAGACTACCGGTGGTGCCTTACCCGAAATACTATGCAGTTCAGAAAACTAGGTTATATATATATATATATATATATATATATATATATATATATATATATATATAAAACTTATCCCCTTCCTTGTAGCCAACGATATGCACAGTGTATTATTAGTATAGTGTCCTGTGTCCACTGCCTTACTCCACTGAGCAACTCCACTTCCTCCAGTGGAGCACCACTCTTTCTCGGGAGATTCTCTAACTTTTCGATCCGACCCCTCTACCTAAGAGCTTCATTTATTCTAGGATTTTCAGCGAGGATAATGTAAACAGGCCAATGAAAACTATCAGGCTTCACGTAGCCAAATGATCAGTGAGCAGTACAGTAGTACTCGCGTTTGAATTGACAGGGGTTCGAACCCAGAGATCACTAAATAAGTTAATGTTCTCGTGTTATTTTTCTTATAAACTCATCAGACCACGTGGCCATCTGGCCACGTGGTCTGATGAGTATAAACGGAAGTATAAACCTTGGAGTATAAAAGGAAAGTTCAGTTTTTTTTTCCTTTTTTTTTTTTTTGTTACTCACAATTGTACAGTCAAAGTGTAATAAAAAGCCAATATGAACTAGCGTAGTATGCGTAGTAATCGATGCGCCACAAATCCCCAGGCCACCAATAACTTGAACAATCAACAAACATCAGTTTTTCAAAGTTAAATCATTAATTAACAATCCTTATAGGCACAGATTGCACACAAATTCCTATCAAGACAAGCTTTCAGATGATAAAATGCTTTCTTTATACTCTGGCAATATCTCACCAGTCAAAAGTGTTCGTCGCAAATCTCGTTTTTATAAGAATGCAGTCATTATCGTAATTAGCAGTGCCACAAGTTCGAACCACGGTCAACTCACACTCGTACGCTATTGCACTACAGCACTAACCAGGGACAACTCCCTGCTTCAAAGGAGGGCATGGATGGTAGCAGCTGGGAATTAATCTCGATGTTTCTCACAGGAATTTCAGCCGACGTTTCTCGTGGCTTTCTAAAGGATCGGACTTGCGTTGTTTGTTAACTAAATGGAAATGTTTAAAAGAATTCTTCAAAGAACATACTCTTATGATATGTGAATAAGATGAACCGAACCGCTTGCAGCTTCCTCAGTTATCCATCATTTTTCGGGTATAAGATGAAAAAAGATAAAAACAACAAATAAAAGTAACAAAGCAGCTTTTGTGTTGCACGCAGGTAAATTGGGTGCCTGTGAACCTCAGAATAATGAATAACAGCAACAAAATAGTGGTAATATTTTTTCGTTGAAATTAACTGCAAAAGAACAGAGCGCAGTAAGAAGCGCAAAAGGCTTAATGATCTGAGTCGAAAGAGATCTTCCTGTTTGCATTGTCTATCTTTACCATCATTACGTTTTACCTTGCCAGGAAAATATTCTAGCAGCGCTCCACGGCGTTTACAGCACACGGAATTTTCAGGGATGCCTCGTACTTATGTTTAGAACTTTCCAGAACATATTAAGTACGCGGAAGATTTGTTCTTTAAGCATTTGAACTGCTAAGAAAAAAAAAAATCCATTTCTGTCGTTTCCTTACAATAGCAAACTCGTTATTATGAGGTAGGGATAGTCAAACAATGGAATCTATACTGCATTTTTTTTTCCTTTTAAAATTTAAAAGTGCAGACATGGATTTAGTACTAGAATTTAAAATTAGTGCAGTGAACAGAAAGTTTCATGCATAAGTTATTTCAGTGAAATCGTATTCTATTCTAGTCCTGGAATTGCTATATTTTATTGACCGCCAACTATATATTTGGAAAACGCATTTAATGACACCACAAAAAAAAAAATGCTGGAGGAGTTCATTTCATGCACAAACGTTTCTGTAACACAAACATCGAAATCCCGGAATGGAAGTGTCGAATGCAACAATAATATGCACAGTTTATAAATGATAGGAGATAATTAAAAATCAACGTAGTAATTAAACAAAAATTAAAGTTATTCTCTTTTTTTTCAATCAACATTGAGAAGAGAGAAAGTTTTAACTAAACACTTCATTAATAATGATATTTTTGACGCTTATGCGATTTACCATTTCAAAGACAGTTTAATAAGACATTTGATATCAGACAAAACTTCCTCATTAAATTAATAATGCCTTATTATCCAACAAGTACGGAAATTTAAGACAATGAAATATTCAATCTTTTCTGGAAAATTCCTCCATGATTTGCATCATTATAACGTATGCTCCTCATTAAATTTTTTGTTCTGCTTTCCTCTCTTAACAAAGCTCAGTGATTTTATCTATTGCAGTATTTTCTTAGCTCTTTCTCAAGCCTTACGTTGAATTTCTTACCGTCATGCGCACTTCGGCTGCACATGTTATGTTCGCACACTACGTTGGAGGATTGATTGTTTGAAACTTTCGGAAAGGAGACAAGGTGACAAGTTCAAGCAAGAGCCTTCGGGAATGTGCTCTCCTATTTTGCCGTTCTTGGAGTTATAATCGAAAAAAATGTATCGTCATAAAGTACCATAGTTACGTGCAGTCAAGGAAGAGGGATCTGACAAACACAAATTGTGAATAAATATCGCACAAATTCCTGGCAGAAGTCTGTAGATACATAATCACCGGTAACAGGGTAATGAAATTTAAATCTGATCAAAATGAATCTCAAAAAGTTTTAAGGAGAAAAAAAAAAAAAAAAACTTCATCCCAACAGTCATAAAATTAATCGAAAAGCAGCTATAAATCTATCTCGTAACCAGGTGCTGTACCCAAAAATGTGCGCTATTGTGCAACACGAATCGTTTGATTCAGCCTGGTTACTGCGAAAGACAATTTCTAAGATCAGAGATATGAAAAGGTGCGGCTTAAATTCATTGTATTATGAGAGAATGGTGGGAGAAAAAAGGCTGGAGGTGTCCCCCGATTTGGTACTTCACGCCGAGAATTCTCGCTTTCACGCACGAATACACAGTGGACTGTATATATGATCGCTAAATTCAAAGAGACGAATTCAAAATCAATGACATTCCAGGCTACAAATGTTCGAAAGACGGCTGCTGAATTTGATGTCATATAAGAACTGGAGTAGAAATAAATATTGGATAATGCTAGTGCACTTGCGGCAGTCGAGTGCAAGACAAGTGGAAGCCCAAGTCAAGGTTACAGACAGTCACGAGGACAAATTTGAAGAGAAATCCAGACAAAGTTCATGCAAACAACCTGATCGGTCGCTTCATTGTACAAGCCATCTAACGTAATATAAACTATAATTTAGTGCAAATATCAGCAAAAACACTTTCATGAAGGTTCTGGTCATGTAACAAAAGTATTCCTTGTTGCTTTTGAATGTCTACTAGCATGCTGCAATCATTGCTTTGTAATCATCGCTTCAATATGGAACTTCATTTGCTTTAAAAATTGACACTGTCTAAAGTTTACTTCTCGAGAAATCGAAATTAGGTACTGAATGTACCTAACTGTAGATACCACCAGTACCTAAAATTATTAATTTTCGACAAGTTTGTTGAAACTTTAAACATCTTAATTGTAACCAGTTGGTGAGAAAATGTCTGAAAGCAACAAACTTTCCATCGTATTTATGATTGTGCAAACACAATTATTATATATATATATATATATATATATATATAGGGTTGTTAAAATTAAACTATCCCTATGTAGAGGGCGCTGGGGAGAGTTCTATGGCTCATACTGAAGAGAAATCTGGACAACAGGTATAATAAAGAATGCGCTCGCCATTTATTGGAAAAAAAAAAAAATAATTACAAAATTTGTCACTATATGGCGTTGTGGCAATACAAATAACTTGAACAGCGCTACACTTGTTCAACGTGTCCTCCATTTTGGTCAACAACGGTTTCCATTCGAAGAACAGAGTTTTCTACAGCAGAACGTAACGTGTCAACTGGAATAGCCAACACATGACGATCTGCCAGGGTTTGACACCCGTCCCGATACACCTGGTTCTTCAAACAACCCCACAACCAGAAGTCGCATGGGGTGAGGTCCGGTGATCGGGGTGGCCAAGATGTCTGGAAACAACAGCTGATGACTCGTTCGTCTGTAGAGTGTTGCCTTAGCAATATTTGGACACAACGGTGGCGCACCATCTTGCATGAATATGGTACCCTGAAGGCACCCACGTTATTGCAGCTCTGGTATTGAGAAATTTGACATTTCATAATATCGCTGTCCAGTGACGGAACAGGTACAGGGTCCAGTCGGTGTTACCTGTTCAAAAAAATATGGCCCCGATCATGAATGTGGCCATAAATCCATACCACACTGTCACTTTTGGAGAATGCAACGGGACCTCTTGGATAACTCGAGGGTTTTCTGTTGCCCAAATGCGACAGTTGTGCGTATTCACTTGTCCATTTAAGTAGAAGTGGGCTTCATCACTCCAAAGGATGTTCCATGGCCAAGTGACATCCATTGTCATTCGCACCAGAAACTGAAGTACGTATGTGAAACGAATATCTGCATCACCATGCTTTAGCTGCTGTAGCATGTGCATCTTGTAAGGATAGTACCGCAACACCTGACGCATTACTAGCCACTTCACAAGAAACAGCTGTCACACTTGCGCTACCACATGGAGATTGACTTCATAAATCCACGACAGCCATAGGCCAAGTATTGAAGTTTCTGGCATCTCTTCTACAGAATAGAACTATCCAAATATCCATAGGGAAGCAAAGGTATACTAGACAAATACAAGCAGGTGTTCCACAAGGAGGAGTCCTGTCTGGAATTCTTTTCACAGCTATCATCTACCCGCTAATACACAATAGAACAGATATGATATCATATGCAGTTGATTTAAAGATCTTCACAAAAATAAATTTGACCGATGAGGCAAAAAACACCACAGTAACCATCAACAAGACCTTATCTGAAGTACAGCAGTACCTCGCGAATTTTGACCTGCAAGTGAACCCTGAGAAATCTGCCATCATGGTATTCTCACTTAAACACATACCAACCATAATTCAGCCTGCGATTGACGGAGTCCTGATCCCCTGTGTTGAAGAGCAAAGAGATCTGGGCCTGACCTTAGACAGAACATTAGAATTGCATCATCGTATAGAAGAACTCTGTGTTAAATTCAACAAGAAACGGTGGGTTGCCAAGCAGCACTTGCTACACATTCAGAACATAAACCTGATAAAAATGTATATCAGGGTGATGATTTTCGTAAGGTGTACTGTATGGAGTAAGTTGTGGGACTCAGCTGCAGACACCACAATTAAACCATTAAAAGCCGCTGAATACTGGCTCCTGAAGTGGGCAACATGGACGTATCATCTCCCACCACAGCAGCACAACACCGATGGCCAAAGCGCTGAATTTAACCAGTTTTTCAGCATTAATGCAAGAGAGAAGACTCATTTTCACCGTAAAAATTATTGCAGGGAGGAGTCTCAGCACCCGACGTTTGGGGCACCGTGTGCTGACGGATTACCCAACCAGCTCTCCCCTCCACTCCCAAGCTTCTTGCTCTTCCTTCGAGGCTATATTTTAAAGATCAGATCAGTTTCTCCCTTATCAGAAGCTCCATCTGGTTCAATCCCTGGATGCTGACTTGTTTAAAATCGTAGATAAAAAAAAAAAGTATAGACAGCTCATCCCAGATCTGCACGTGGTCTCCACAACTACCAATTGATCTCGGATCGTTCTGGCTGGGCAAGAAACTCACAGAAAACCAGACTCAAGGAAAATATCTTTTGTTATCACAATTTGTATTATTTTCGTTATTTTGTATTAGTTTTCCTTCCAAGTCAATATTATCTGCTATAATAACTTTTTTTTTTTTTTTAATATACATAATCTGCCTATAATTTATCCACATAATCCCGGCGAGGTTACTCTGCCGCTTATTAACCTCTGGCATGATGCCGTGAAGGGTATTGTAGGGTCGTGGTACCTGCGTGTACCGATGAATTTTACAATAAAGATCTTATTTGTTTTCAACACGAGAGGAGTCCACTCGTTTTCGACCTCTACTTGGTTGAACACCAAGATGTCCTGTCGCTTCAAATTTCGCAATCATTTTTCGGGCAGCACAAACAGTCGTAGGTCCAAGTGGGCCGTATGCGCTTCTGACGCCGGAATTCTCTGATAGCCGCAGCTGCATTGCTGGTGTTCTGATAGTACAGCATCACTAAGAGCGCCTTTTCCTGCAACGTTGTTGGCATTGCTGCTGTAGTGCAGGCAAACATCTACTGTATGATTTTGAAGAGACTGCTTTGCTTTTATACAGTACAATAGAGCTGTGGCAATAAGTTACGATTAGGCAAATAACGAAAGTTATTTGCATAATCGTAACTAAGATAGTTACGCGCCATACAGTGACAATTTTTGTAACTTTTTTCCCCCAATAAATGGCGAGCGCATTCTTTATTGTACCTGTTGTTCAAATTTC
Organism: Mastigoproctus giganteus; assembly: GCF_048544385.1. Lineage (NCBI taxonomy): Eukaryota > Metazoa > Arthropoda > Arachnida > Uropygi > Thelyphonidae > Mastigoproctus > Mastigoproctus giganteus. The sequence goes on from NC_143577.1 coordinate 143,671,093, forward strand.
TCTTCAGTACGAGCCTTAGAACTCGCTCCAGTGCCCTCCACATAGGAAAACTTAATTTTAACAGCCCTGTGTGTATATATATATATATATATATATATATATGCAGAGGCGGATTTAACGGAGGGCGCACCGGGCGCGCGCCCTGGGCCCCAACTTCTGAAGGGCCCACGCAAAACCCCAACAAATTAGTTGAACATATTAGTTCAGAACTTTGTGATTATTATTATGCTATTATTAATTATATTATACATATATTATATTCAAATTTTATTGGAAATAAAACATTAATAGTACATAATATTTTTTATTTATTTAATAAAATAGTTAACATGTATTTTTATTTTCCCTGTCTCTCCCTTTTTTTTAAGGGGCCCAATATTTTCTTCTGCGCCCGGGGCTCAAGTCCAATTTTTATTTTAAATTCCATCATAGCAGAAAAATTGCCTTGCGTAAATGAGGATGGGAGGAATGCTGGAAGGTCTTGTTACTCAGTTGGTAATTTGTACGAAAGGAAAAAAAAAAAAAAAAAAAACATCAAAGTTCTAATCGAAAGCTCAAAATGGTTGCTCCTTTAACATCATTCTAATGCGCAGTTTTAAATACCAAAAACTGATTGCAAGTGTAGTAAAATTTTTCGTTAGTTTTCCCCTTATGAACCTTAAGTGTTTCACATAAATAGAAATTATAAAATTCAATTTTCTCCTAATATCAGTCCTGTTGGTGTACACCCCAGAGCTCGGTCGCGTTTCCCTAAGGATACGTTCTGCAGCTGTGAAACAATGCTCCAGAGCAGAGCATTTCAAAGTTGTTGTTGCACCATGTCTCTAAGGGTGTCGCAAAATTTTGGAAACATATCAATATTATTTACATCACATATATTGATATAATTAACTGATGAAAATACAGTATAGTTATTGAGTAACACATTAAAATTTATATCTATTTATTCATATGCTTCTAACTTGCCGGTCTGTGAGCTCTAGGCATGGTCCTCTTTGCAAGCTAAAACTGATGTAGTGGATTCGAATGATCGTTTAGGCTGGTGCTTAGATCCGGTCATCTTTCCTCCCTATTACCCTTGTTTACGGGCTTTTGGACAAAAACCAAAAGGTTGCTGAGAACCTTTGCAAAAACAAAAGGTTGCTGAATAATTACGAAATTATGTATGGGTTGTCGAATTATTTTTGACACGTGAGTCTTTGTGCCAAACAAGTTTGGAAAGTGTTGCTCTACAGTTTGATGAGAAATACTGGATGTTAGCGGTACACACAAGAAGAAGGCTTTGTCGAAGCTTGCCTATATTACAGGATATCAACTATGTGGCGTACAGTAATAGGCAAAAAAAAAGGAGAGCGCCATTCTGTTATTTGTTGTTGTTATTTGGTTTTTAGGAGCATTAGCAATTAAGGCCATATTGCTCCGAGAATATGCGGTGTTTATGTAGTTTATTATTACTTTTTTTATATTTTTTAATTATTATTTTCCTATCCTCTAATTAATTTATTTATTATTTGTTTTACCAGTAACTTAACTTAATGCATAACTCTTTTGTACATATGATTTTAATGTTTTAATCTATATCAATGTTTATCTTCCTGTTGGATCTTTTATTATTGTTATCGATTGTGTTCAACGTTCTGCTCTCAGATACGTTGTTAATGGTTACCTGTTGTGTATCTTGTTATTAATAAAAATAAAAAAAACAATAATAAAAATTAATAAATCGCTAAACCATAAGTAAATCAGCCTGGTTGTGGTCCCGGGGTAACGTACCCTATCTTTTTCACAAAGATCCTTTTCTCTCCTTTCACTTGACTAGTATTATTTCTTACTCAGACTTTCTTTCCCATATCCCCCCCCCCCGCCGAAAATCAGCCACTCCGTTTGCTAATTCTGTCAAATTCAATCCTTCCTCCACACGACATTTGCGGTTACTGAATTTCTCTCTTATGAGATTTAGTTGGTTCACATTAATATTCGCGGAAGTTTTTAAAGAGCATTTGCACCTATATAACTTATTTAAAATAATTCTACTCGCAATTTCGTTGTTGTTGTTCTGTTTATAACTGCTTTGTCTTTATTTCGATGCTGACCAATGCACGTTCATATTCCTTACTAGCATATGGCGTCCTGCATTGAATTCGCTTATCTTCTATTCATTGGCAAATGATCGATCGATGCCGTATCATGCCCAAAGCAAGAGCACCCAACCAAAAGGCTTTTACATTTTCTCCAGGTTTCCCTACACTTGTATTGTAAATAAACCTTGAGCGCACAAACACATACGTAGTGATTTCTTAACAATTTGATGAATCTCTGCGTAGAAAATGTAACTCGTACTTCTGTTCTGGCCATTAAGACATTATGTAGGCTTACAAATCGTGTTTACATCAAAACATCATGCGCATGAACACTACTGCTTCCGTTTCTATGTACAGTTAACGTTGCACCTTGTCGACGACATCTCACGGCTCAAACTGAGTATACACCGTACACACTTGTGTATCAGGTTAACAGGGCAGAATCAGTCATGACTGTATACCGTGATACGCATCTGTTTGTTCTGTCTGGAGGGATTTTCTAAAGGCTGCATTCAAGCTTCTCGAATTCACGGAACATTTCACTAACGACATCTACTAAAGAGAATCAGGAGTGAGTTAGTGAGGAGCGAAAGTTGTAGATGATTTAGATAATGTCAGTCTTTAACTTAACGGTCCGGAAGTCTATTCTGGAAATCCAAATTTATCCGGAGCGCTGAGCTGATCTCGGAAGGGTACTCCGAAAGCTACTGTCTGCGGCTTTCTTCTCATGCCTCGTTTCTTAGTCAACGGCGCGTGACACTCGCGAAGGCCCCGCTACTACAGGCTTAGAGGTGTTACGTTTATCTCTCCATCCTTGGTAGTAATCTTTGTGAACTCTGACTGGGAGCAGCTGAATGTATCACTCCGATCACACAAGTACCAATTTTCTTTGTTGTAATTCTTATGGGTTTGACATATGGATCCATATTCGCAACTTTATCAGTGGATCACTTTTATCGAACAGCAAAATATGGACTCGCTTTTTTTATTATTATTATTATTCCGCTGTGTAGCTGTATAAGCACAAATCTACTGAACCCAAAAATGGATAAAATAAGCAAACTGACACCAACAACAGGCACACGCAAAAAAATTATTGCATAACGCTGTTTTGCATAATTACAGATTTATTTATTCCTATTACCAAATAACGTTCCAATTTTCGCAAAATTGTGCATCGTTAATGTCCCGCAAACCGGACCAGGTGTCGGATATATCCGACTAACCCAAAATCTCTTGTTTTAGAGAACACCCGAAGTTTTGGGTATTCTGTGTGGGTGCCTGTTGACATTTACGTGTTAATATGTTAAGTGGATTGCTTAAATAACGCTAGGGACAGGTTTAAGGAGAATTCACATATGCGAAATGCACCGATTGTCATCACCTATTCGCACGTAACATCTTAATTCCCAGTTTTGTTTTTTTTGTTTGTTTGTTTTTAGGAGCATTAGCAACTAAGGCCATTTTGCTCCGGAGATATGCGGTGGTTATTCCCTGACCTTTCCGCATCCTCCGTATTTGGTGGTAACAGGCTCGAACCCCGGTCAAATCAAGAAGTGTGTTCTCCTGCACCTGGCTACGGAGGCGCCTTAATTCCCAGTGACCAATTTTCATGTAATATTATAACTGAGTCTTTTAGTAAGATTTGTCTGTCCAGCTCAATTTTAATTTTAAAAAAATGCTTTTTAAATAAAATTTCGAATTGTTTCTATATGTTGTTGTTCCTAGTGGGGTTTTAGGAGCACCAGCGACTAAAGGCATATTGCTCAGTGTAAATTGTCGTGCGCTCTGAGATCGATTTTCCATTTTCTGGACGAAAAACTCGAGTTTCCGGGAGAAAAATCCATGATACGCGCGCCTGAGTCTGACTAACTCGGCCACGTTGCGAAAAAGGAACACAAAAATTCCTCTCGTCATCGATGGAACTCGAACTCAGGTGTTTTCCACGCAGTGAGGGGAGATTGGCGATTCTACTAACTGTGCTACCCACGAGGGAGTTGCTAAATGTAAACGGCAGTATGTTTCGGATGTTTATGCGAAAAGATAACGTTGGATTGACATAAAATTTTCAATGTTGGTTGTTTCACTGGTTCTTGAGAATATTTTATTGCCTAGCATTCCCCCACCCAATTCCCAATATAAACTATACATGCAATATTCAAATCGACTCCAATTATCAGTTGTGTTGTTTTCCTCTCTAGGAAGGTTTCATTCCAATTCCATGGCATCTCCCTCCACCACTTCTCTCACATAATAACTTCAGAAAAGAAGTAAAATTCTTTTAAAAACTTTGGGATTTCATCACAATATTTTTATTAAATTCTTATCTATTGGGTAAGCGGTATGTATCACCTGTGCACCCCTTCCACCAGAAAAGAATTGCTACAAAAATCCCGCCCCCCCAATAACGAATACTCAAAGTATTGCTGTTTAGTTAAACCCCTCTTGAGTACAGCACAGCGGATTATAACGCCGAGATGAATTACTTCATAATCGAAAGCTTCAGAAATGTAACACTTCATTTATACAACTTTTTAGGCTAGCTAACACACACACACATTATATATATATATATATATATATATATATATATATATATATATATATATATATATATATACATACATACACACAGTATACCGATGCGCCAAAATATTATGACCAGCGAGTCATTATGCAAATCTAAGCAACTGCAGGTGAACTTCGGCGCGTGCGGGGCCACGGTATAAAATAATCTGATTCTGAGCTCCGTTAATCAGTGTTACTCTTGTTCTTCAGATGGGAAAGGCAGCGGACTACAGCGAGTTTGATAAAGGGCAAACTGTAATGGCCAGAGGACTGAATCAGAAAACATCCGAAACGGCACGGCTGGTGCGATGCTCACGGTCATCCGTGGTTAGTACCTACTGAAAGTGGTCCGAGTAGTGGAAACCCACGAACCGCCGGCGAGGTGTTGGACGACAACGGCTCATCGATGCTCGAGGTGAGCGAAGGCTCTCCCAAAAGGTACGTGGCAACAGAACGGCAATTGTGACGCAAGTCACCGGTAATTGGATTGCTGGTGACGGGAGTATCACAACACACAGTACATCGAACCCTTCTTTTAAAATGGGGCTGCGTAGCCGCAGGCTGCTCCAAGTGCCCATGCTAACCACGGTTCACCGGCGACAGCGCCTACAATGGGCACGCCAGCATCGAAACTAGACCTTGAGTGAGCAGCTTGTTTTCGTCCCACGGTGCATCCAGGCACCATCACTTCCCCAGGTAAACGACGCACATGTACCCGGCCGTCCACATGGTGCAACAGAAAACGTGATTCATCGGACCAGACGACCTTCTTCCAATCGCAGAATTACAGAATCTTCGACGGGAGCTGAACCAGAAGAGGAAAGTCTTACAGCGTGCCAGCCAGGAGATCTTGGCCTGCCAATAAGGTCGAAGAATTAAGACAACAATACAGGAACATCCGAAATGAGTACACTGCTCTAATTAGAAAAAGAAAACAAAAATCATGGGAAGATCTTTTCACCTCAGGTGGAAATCGAAACCCCTGGGGGGGGGTGATATATAAGGTTACCACCAAAAAACTCCCCAGAGGAGAAGTTATCCCGTCAACCATAACACCAACGGGAAATATGACAAACAAAACACCTCGACGAGCTCGATAAATAATATTCTTGATTCAATCTTTAAGCAGCCGGCAATGGTGACAACCCCACAGCAGCTCTTGCTATGTACAGAAAATGATGACTACAGCACGGAACAACGGAACCACCATTTACTTTGGAGGAACTTAACTTAGAAGCAGCAAGAATTAGGACACATAAGTCACCTGGTCTGGACAAACTTGAGCCAGAAATTGTTAAGAAACTAATTGAATATACCCCACACCCTATCTTGGACCTCTTCAACCACTGTCTCCAAGTAGAATATTTCCCAAGTGCATGGAAAGTAGCAAGTGTACGCTTGATCCTAAAAAATGCAAACAAGCCGCCAGATAGACCAGACTCCTACCGCCCAATTGTTCTTCTCTCCTGCCTTAGGAAACTTTTTGAACATTTCCTACATAGCAGAATAACAACTCATTATGTCAACGCCAATTTCCGGTCACAAAACCAGTACGGCTTCAGGAAGGGACGGTCAGCTGTGGACTCCCTGGATAACATCGTCACAACCGCCAAAAGCTCTACCAAGAAACATTTCCTTGCAATCTCAATTGATTTCGCCGGTGCGTTTGACTCACTCTGGTGGTCAAGCGTCCTGGGTAGATTTCGACCACAAACCTGGGTCAAAACCTATAGCTTTGCATCCACAACTATCTCTTGAACCGCAGCATAACTGCCAGAACACTGTACAACCAGATCACCCAACCAATCTACAGGGGTCCCTCTTCTGGAACATCGTTCTAGACGAATTCCTCTCTACCAACCTAGAAAACGCCAAAAATCAGGCATATGCAGAGGACCTGGTCCTTATCCTGGAAGCCGATAACAGAGCACAGCTGGAATATATAGGAAACAGAGCACTTGCTACGCTACAGAACTGGGCTAATGAGCATAACCTCCAAATCTCACCAGACAAAACCTGCTCCATACTTCTTAAAGGAACGCTGGTCATCCGGAGACCTCCACAACTAAAAAATACAGGGCAGAACTGTCAAGCTTGTCATCGAAATGAAGTATCTAGGCATAATCCTGGACAAGAACCTATCCTTCACCCCTCAGCTGATGTATCTACGTAAAAAGATCCGTAATTACACCTCACTAGTAAACAGTCTCTCACCGCAACTGAGGATTGAAGAAACGAACTCTTTCCATATATCACAGAGCCATCTTCATACCAATAATCACATAAGCAGCAGGAATCTGGTACATGAAGGCCATAACAGCAGTCAACTACAGAAATCTTGAAACAATACAACGAGCAATGCTAATGACCATCACCAGGGCGGCGTGCACTGTCAGCACCCACGCCATTCAGGTGCTGGCCGATGTGCTACCCTTGGACCTTGAGATCGTCAGATGCGGGTTGCTATATCACCTCTCTAAGGGCAAAGCAGTATCAATCATGGATTACACAACAGACCCAGATAACACAGCTAAACAGAGAAACAAGCTTAGCTACAACATATCTGGCAATCCAGGTGGACCAACTCTTCTAAAGGAGACATTACGAGAAAGTTCATTCCCGACACTACTAGGGTTTATCCGGAAATGCCGAAATGATTCTCTCCCGGCCTCCATGCCACGTTCTTCTTAACTGGCCATGGGCCCATTAAAGGGAAATTACAAACACTAGGCATTATTGATGATCCCTTATGCCACTCGGAAAGCTGGAGCCACTTAATATATGACTGTTAGTTCTATGAGGACTTAAGATGTATTCTCTTCACCAAAATCCACTATCTTCCAAAAGACTGGGAACAGCATGTCCTTAATAACGCGAAAGACTACATTGCCTTCCCGCACTTTTCTCGAGAATTGTTCACCCGATGTAAGGCGCTACCACGGACACAAACTGGAAAACTGTACAGTACCACCCACAACTCAGCTTTGAATCACTGACTGGAGCCTTGATTGAGAGAGAAGTTCCATTAACGCACAAGCAGAAGATAAGGAAACTGACACACTCAAACCCCATCAAGCGATTCGAACTAGGTGCCTAACCTAGTTCCCTATAAATCCCCTTTCCTAGGATGGGGGGATACGGGTTTCTGTCTCCTCTCCCCCTGCCCCCCCCTTCTCCTGGCGTGGCCTGGGCCTACCCCACTGACTTTTTTGGGGTTGCCTTCTCTATCGTCCCATACTTCTGTCTTTTTCCCCCAGTCTACAGCCTCCCCTCCCCACTCTGCCTAAACTGTCAGCATACAACCCCACACAATGTCAAAATTCAACAACGTCCAAAATTAAAACGCATTAATATAAACCTCTTTCGGCCTTACTTTTCCAGTGTTTTTTGCCACCCTCTTTTTTTTCTTTTTTTATTTATTTAAAAAAATTAATTAATTAATTAATTTTTTTTTTTAGGCCCTACGCACTGAAATCTCAGGAATTATATGGCAGGACCTGCCAGATTTTAAAATTACTGGGTACTTGGTCTGCCTCCACGAGGCATAGTGTGGACAACGTTGGGCCCCATCAGGGGTTGTAGCGGCTAAATGGCCAGAAGAACAAGAATACACAACACTACACTACACTTACAAAATCCATACATTTTTAAAGCTCTGGCCTTTACAGAACTGTTACACCCACAATCAAAGCAACGCGGAGATGGGGGAACCCCTGGTGCCATTAGACACGAACACACTATACATACGGCTGAAATGTAGCGCACTGAGTACATTGTTATTTAGTTTGTAGGAGCATTAGCAAGGCCATATTGCTCCGGGATATGCGGTGGTCATTCTCTGACCTTTCCGCATCCTCCATATTTGATGGTGACGGGCTCGAACCTCGGTCTAATCAAGAAGCGTGTGCTACCTACTACTGCTCCTTCCCACCTGGCTACAGAGGCACCTCTGAGTACATTAACCTAACTAACTTGTTTTCGTCTGTTTACGCTCTTAAGCGTGCCCATTCTTTTAAAAGTCGGATAAAAATAAAATTCCTTTTAAATTCCCCAGAAATGTATTCACTCCATATACAACCCTGATTGGCATAAATATCAGCATTTTAAGGCCGCATTAGAAGTTCTACGAGCTTAAGTGATGTATTAAAAAACACAACCAGGCTATTGCAATTACAATACGACGATTGTAAGATTCACGATTCATGTAATTTGCATTTTCTTTGATTCATTTTCGTGGGCGTTTACATTCAGTGTAGTTGCGAAAAACTGCATTTTATCTCGCGCATTAGTACGACAAGAATCTTTTTTTTTTCCCCTAAAAACGATGTCTAATTTTTATGAAAAGTAAAACAAAATTCTTACAATTAAAGAGCCGTGATTTTATTGTGAGAGGAATACAGTGGAATAAGGCAGTCCCTATGTTTAAAGTATCTTATTTTTTCTTATTATTTAATGAAACCATTAACATATTCATAATTTATTCAGGTTTTTGACAGTTTTAAATTGCTCATATGGAATTTTATAATTTCCAGCATTTTCGACACATTTCTTTAAACGATATCTGTGATACCATGCGATTGTTGATTGTGAGCCTCCTTGGCCCATCCTCCATACAAAAAAAAAAAAAAAAAAAAAACCCACAACGTGTCAGATTCGATCCTGGCTGCGGATTGGCCATTCACGAAAACCACGCCAGCTACTCCATCACCCTGTGAAATGATTATGCAGCCATGTACGGATATCATTTGCAACGTGAGGGGTACTCCATCCTGCATAAAATTAACAGTTGCAACACTGTCCCATTCTGGAACAACTAGTCATAAACACGATGCTGAAACAATTCGGGGTATCTTTTGACATTCACTCTCTCGCAGAACGAAAGGTCCAAATTGTGAATTATATTTGATGCGAAACGTTCAGCTCTGTTGCAATATTTCAGATATCGGTCCTGTCGAATAAGGTCATCAACGAGACATTTTTTTCCTTCCGATGTAGACGAACATGTACTTCCCGAGCGTGATTTATCATTCAGAGCAACATGTCCGGATCGGAATGCAGTGCACTATACAGGAACTTGTTTCCTGCCCATAATGTGTCCCCTACACATGGCAATAAGCTCTTGTAAATTTGCTTTGATGTATTGCCATCTGCATGCGGAAAAAGACCACACTTCTCGCCTTTATATTTATCAAACACACCAGCAACCAATTTTGGCTTGGATGTCACGTGCACAAAAGCAGATATAGCGCGCTCTTGTCGCACCCTTTTCAACAATTTCTGGTAAAAGGATTTCACTAGTTACCATTTCGCGCAAGTTTGTACGCCTGTTTGTACCTTAATTTCTGAACTTCGTTCAAGATTGGCTGTTCAGATCGATTGACGTTCAAAATGTGCAACAAATCGCGCACGCTGATCAATTTGTCATTTCGGTTAATGGACACTACAGTTCCCAGCTAAAACTATACGTCAACAAAGCACTTCTTGAACTATCTTTGTTCTCTAAGAATAAACAACTCAAACTGTCCCCATGCAAATCCCAGATTATAGTTTCAAACACAAATTATACTATGGCAAACAACCGACTGTAACATGTGACAACAAATGACTTACAACTGTCAAATCACCAAATTTTTAGGAGTCATTATCGATGATCGCTTTTCATTTCTTTCACATCTTGTTTATTCAAGTAGTTTCATTAGTGTTGATGAAAATTATTAGGAAGGAGTAGGGGTTGAACACCAAACCCACCATTTATCTCAACTATAAAGTTGAGATAATCCCCATTTAAAACCTATACTGTCAGTCTTTGGTTTAGACGTATTGCCCTTAAAACTGTATCTAAATTAATAATTGCTATTCAGCGTTGCCTTCTTCCTCTCTTTCACATCTGCCGAACAATATCAGAATTTTGTTGAAGTCCTGAAGGATTCGTGCCAAGACTTTCGAGAGGTTGCTACCGATCTTGAAATGGAATTCCAGGATGTGTAGGAGAGCAGAGATGGATATCTGATCATACGATGTCTACATATCGAGGAATAAAATGTAAAGATGCCACTTGAAGTTTAAGGCCATTTGTATCTGGAAAACGGGTGTTCAAGGTCTGTGGTCGTGAATCATCCACTAATTTTTGTATGCGGATAGGACGATCTACGGTTAAAACAGAGATTGATCATGCTACATAGAAATCTTTTCCAAATATTTTAACTAGTGTACATAGGAATGCGATGGGCGGAAAATTTTTAACACTTAGGAATTGTCTTAACGAAGTAGCTATTCCAGATTCTTGGGACTATAGCATTCATCAGAATTTGCTGAAAAACATGAGTATATACACTGTGCTGCCACTTTATTAGGTACACCTACCTAGTAGCGTGTTGAGCCGCCTTTAACATTCAAAACAGCCTGAATCCGTCTAGGCATGGATTGAACAAGACGCTGAAAACGTTGTGTAGGAATGGAGTACCATGCAGACATGAGTGTGCCACGCAGTTCCTTGAGATTCGACGGAGGTGCGGGCCTGCAGTGAACAGCCCTTTCCAGTTCATCCCAAAGATGTTCAATAGGATTGAGATCCAGGGACTGAGCGGGCCACTGCAGCACGGAAAAGCCATTGTCATGTTCCTGGAACCATTCCCTAGTGAATCGGGCTTTGTGCACCGACTCATTATTCTGCTGAAAATAACCATCTGACTGAGGATAAACTGTCAACATGAACGGATACACTTGGTCAGCAACGATGTTTAGGTACGATGTGGCATTCAGAAGTGAATCTATGGGTATCAATGGACGCAATGTGTGCCAAGAAAATATTCCCCACACCATAACACTGCCCCCACCACCTTGCACAGTAGTCGTCAGACATGACGTGTTCATGGGTTCATGTTGTTTCCGCCAAATTCTGATCCTTCTATCAACATGATGCACCAGGAACTTCGACTCGTCAGACAAACCACCTGTTTTCCAATCTTCGATAGGCCAATGCTGGTGTTGCTGTGCCCATAGGAGACGTGCTCTCTTGTTCTTCACCGATAACAAAGGTACGCAATGTGGCCATCGGCTGTTGTAGCCCATTTGCGCAAAGTGCGACCAGTGGTCCGTTGCGATATTTTGTTTTGCGCACCAAGGTTGTATTCTGACGTGGTGTGCGATATTGTGGTCCGTCTGTTTGCTTGCACGATTCTAACCATCTTCCTGTGACCTCTCATCAATAAGCGATTTTCTTCCACAGGAGTGCCGTTGAGAGGATGTTTTCTGTTCGTTGCACCATTCTCAATACACCGTTGAAACTGTCGTGCGTGAAAAGTTCAGGAGAACTGCCGTTTTAGAGATGCTTTGTCCAGCACGTCTTGCACTTACTACCATGCCCCGTTCGATGTCCGTTAGATCACTCCTTTTTCCCATTCTTACTACGGTTTGTGCGTTTAACTGATATTAGAAAAGTTTTTTTTCTGCTGCATTTATATCCACAACTATGGTCATGTGACTTGCAACGTTGTAGGACAAACCATTTGTGTGCACAGCAGGGGTGTACCTAATAAAGTGGCAGCACAGTGTAGATTATAAGTGCTGCACAATTTGGTTATCAACGTCGGAAATCGTCTGGACCACAGTTGCTTTATTGGGGGTCTTGCTGATTACTGCAATAAGATATCTCTAAATCGTATCGCTGTTGGGGTAGGTTTATTCGGAAATTGAAAACCCGGTACAGTGGCGTGTCTTGGCTTGTGACAGGAGATTGAAAAATCATATGAAAATCAGTTTGTCGTTTAAACTTGACAAACTGGGCTCTCTCGTTTGTATCGTCTCGTTTGACGATGTGGTCTGCTGTTGTTTTAGTTATTTTCTGAAATCATTTTCTTCTTAAAAATAAACTTTTTCAGATGTCTGGAAAATCAGGTACTGGTCCTCGAGGAGATATACACAGCTTTGGAAGCATTGGAAAGTGCATTTCCAGAAAGGTCTTTTGCGTATAACAGTTGCCGCCTCTTCGGTTGGTAAAGAACACAACCTGCCAGTCAACCATCTTATGACTTCCGTTTTTATGTTTTTTGAGAAAAATTTTGACACTGTGTCATGTGTATTGGGATCGAGTAGATTTTATTCTTAGCTTCTGCGTACCTATATTAGGGTATATTAAATTCTCCCACAAACAAGACAGGAAGGGTTGGTTGCAAATGATATGCAATCGAAGCAAAAAGTTTAATTCTTGCATCTCCAATGTAGTCTGGAGGAAGGTACACCACGCAGCCTTGTATTTAGCAGTCGTGAACTTTAAAAGAACAGTAAAGAGGATTAAAATTATCCGATGCACTCAATGCGACACTAAGCTGTTGAGAGAAATTTCCTCCACGACATCTCCCTGCCCTATCATTGCTTATTGATCCATGTCCTGGTATAAGCAGAACATTTCTTATTTATTTTTTTCTTGTTAAACTTTAGGTAATATACTGAATGTTTGATTATTTTTTCCGTAGTTTTGCGAAGTAGCTTGACACAGCTCATTACGTATAAGCTTTGAATAGGTTACTTTATGATAATAGAAATATTCGCATAGTAATACTTATAGTTCTCCTAAAGACAGGAGAAATGGAACATATTACTATGCGAAGTATAATAGCTCGCATTCAAGCAAACTTATCAATGAAATTCATGACAGATTACGAACAATAACGGTTGTTTTAAAACTAGTGAGACTGTTAAACACGTGATGGTACAAGTCACTTCCGGCATCATAACAAGCCGTGAAATTGCATTTACAAATCGGATGAGATTAAACAGCAAATTACAGAACACAACCTGAACAAATGCGCCAAAGTGCGTCCCTTTTTGGTCAAAACATCTTGAAATTTTCCACAAGATTTTTTTTTTTTTTTTTACCTGCCCTCCTCATTAATAGAGATGGCGCAGATAGTCGTGTATACCACACAAAGGACAATGCCATAAATGCAAAAGAAAAGTTTTTCCCTCCACGCAAAGTATAAGGTAACCCAACATTTACCATGAGATTTCCAGCTATCCAGGTGAATTCAACATTAAATAAGTAATAACTTTAATTGATAGGTTCTGAATTAGCAGAAAGTGATTAATAAGTAATTACTTAAGTAATCAGTAGTTATCATTAATAAGTAATTAGTGATCATTATTTTCCGCAATAATTGTAGACGAATTAAAAAACCATTCAATTAAGATTTCCGAAGCTACAAAATAAGAAAAACGCTGCAGTAAAAATTATTCAGTTATCGACATTTCATAATATGTCGATTATCCGCTTGTAAACTGAATTTTAGTAACGCCCACGAGTGGCAGTTCCTGATGGTAAGAAATTAAAATTCTGATTATGAATTTCGAGCAAACTACAAACACTTTACGTGTCTCATCCTGTGCGGACCTAAAACAAACATGCCGTTCCAAATTATTCCCAGAATTTAATTATCGGTGACGCAGAAATTGCCGACGCGATCTCTTTTCTAAAAATTATTTTAAATCTTCCACAAGAATGTATTTTTTTTCCCAGGCTATAAGATCTACTCGTCTGGATAAGTGGCTCCTTAGAACTGACAACATCTCTAAACTGGCAAACGCCAATGATTTCACGTTGCTTGTAGAAGGATCTTCTCGTTCCCCAGTTGAATCTGATGCAAATACTGTTGATTTATCTCAATGGCGCACCACAAGTTATCTATATAATGAACTAAAACTACAATGATGATGCAAAAAATTCGCTTGACCCTTCCTGGCTTCCAGTGGTTAAATTTCAAATAAGTCATAATAATAATAATCAAAAAAAAGTGTTCACAAAATTGTTCTTTGTTGCCTTTCATAAATTTCTAGGTATGATCATTCACTCCAAACTCAGTTTTATTCAACGTTTCGCGTATATTCGTTAAAAAATCAAATTATGCATCCATGCAATCTTCTAAGTTGAATCATTGTTCTCTACATCTGATTATACTATAAAGCTGTATTCACCCATATATGTATCTATGGCGCTGTTTTGGTATGTATGTGAAGTCAGAATAAGGTAAAGTAGATTGCGGAGATAACAATGGGTGAAGTTTGAAGCTCCTGCAAACGAGAAGTGTTTAGCATATTTTTACCGTATTTTTGATTAACATATTAAATTGTGTTTTACAAAGATATAAATTGGCTTAGTAGCGTTCGTTAGGTTATTTTTAAATTTAACAAGCGTTTACTGTACGTTACGATTCACTGCTCGTACCGCTATTCTATTGTTGTTTGAATATCGTAGAACGTAACCAGCGCAGAAGAATACTACGTTTTAATCGTGATATATAAGAAGGTTTTAATCACTTTCTAAGGATATAACTAAATTAACATTTGGATCGTTACGGTATAGCTTAATACGTATCGCTGGATTAGCTGCATTGTTACTCAATTAAATAGCATTTAAACGGAAATCATTCCCCAGACTAGATCAGCGAAGCAACAAGCACAAAGTATCGGAAGTGCTATCGCTCAGGGATCTTGCGATCCTCCAATCCATCGCAGCTTAAAAAAATTTGCAACTTGTGAAATATTTGCAGAGCTTCTGGAACAGGACGTGATCTAGCCAAGGAGGATGTATTTATGTGTGCTAGTTGCAGAGAGTGTCGAGAAATTAGGTGTATCAAGAAATTAGGCACTGATGGGCGTTTATGAGAGTTTGAAGAGTAGGGTAGATGCCCTCGAAGGAATTAAAATGGGGTACCCATCAAGCTCTCAGCGCATTCAAGGCAGAATGCGCTGGTCCCACAGGAGCTAGTTATTGTTCGTTTCTCTATTGTCAGGGAGCCGGGAAATATATTATGCGAAAAGGAGAGGTGGAATAGGACCATGGGGAAAAAGGTGATGACGTGTTAGAGCAGATCTCTTTTAAGGGCACAAATGGTGATATTGTTGTACACGTTGGCACCAATTACTTTAAGAGCAGGAGATCTACAGACTTACTTAACAAGTATAGATCAATGTTGAGAAAAAGTTGTGAGCTAGAGTTAAATTTGAAAATGTCTGCAATTCTGCCCACACACGATAGGAGGGAGTATATGATGAGAGCCTTGCTAATCAATTCGACCCTGGAGAGACTGTGCAAGACTCATGGGAGAAAATATTATCAGGGTGGTCTGCGCTTGTAAGAGGAGAAACTGCTTCTACAGGGATGGGATACGCTTAAGCAGAAAGGGTGCAAGAATATTTGCTGATGTTATCGGGGCAGTGTTAGAGTAGGTCGGAAAACTGCTAGCTTGAGGGATTCACAGACTAATAGATTAACAGTAGCCACAGGCAGAGGTGAAAGTGGTTCTTGCACTGCTTCTATTGAGATCAGCAGCAGCCTGGAAAGCAAGGTGCTGGGGATTTCCAGGACTATAGGGAGTTATTATGGAACAAGTAAAGACATGGGCTGTGTTAGGATAACTAAGAGTAATAGGTACATGTATACTTGCATGTATACCAATGCTAGGAGTTTAGTAAATAAATTTGATGAATTGGAGGTGCTGGTGTCACATAGATAGAAAGAATACAGAATTAGAATTCGGGGAGTGCAATGTGTGCAGAAAGGACAGACAGGATAGGAAGGGAGGAGGGGTTATGTTGGTTAAGAAACAAAATCTAAGAAAGTGCATCCAGTTGGTATGGGGGAACAATGTAATTTTGTCAGTTTGGTTTGACATAAGCACTGGGGAAGGAAAATAGGAGTGTGTTATAGGCGTAATGACTGAGTACAATGAACAACTGTATAGAGAAATAGAGTGGGGCAGTAAAGCAGATTTCCTTATAATGGTGGATTTTAACTTTACCAGATAGACTGGAACTTGTGTAATTGTAACCAGCAAAATCCCACCTCTTGCACAAGGCGTTCAACCTTGTGCAAGAGGTGGGATTTTGCTGGTGCCCAAAATGCGGCTCCTGGCGGGAAATTCCATCCTCTGGCCTTGCACTTTACGAATGGATGCGTTTTTTCTTTTTTCTGATATTTAGCCTTTTGAGAAAAGCGGGGTTTGTTTTGCTTCTGCCTGGGCTCCTTGGTTACGAGATCGCTTATAAACTGGCAATGGACCAGCAATGGATATGGGACTATTTTCTTTGAATGATCGCAAACTCGTTTTGGACATTTACTACAGGATGATTTGTTCACCACAATTCACATTTAGTGACGAGTAGAGACAGGAAGTGCGATAGACTGGTGCTCAAGGTACTTTTCATAGGAGAGCACCAATAAAGTGTTTGCTCGCACTCTCTCAACTACGCATTATAGAGAGAGAGAGAGAGAGAGAGAGAGAGAGAGAGAGAGAGAGAGAGAAAAGAATCTTATACTGTATTGGTACAGTGCGCAAAACTTTGCTAGATGGATGCTACACACAAAGAGAACCACAGAGCAATTAAAATGAATCATTATTATTTGCTGAGGTTACTAAGGTCTCGTGTATGGAAACACGTTCTAACATTTCATTGATCATTAGTGTTATTCATGCAGGAAATGGACTTGTCTACTTTTTGTCTACTACTTTTAGGGACCTTTTAGGTTTTTTTATTTTTATTATTCGTGTGTTGTAGAGTGGTATTTTGCATGAGGTTAGTAAAAGCTGAGTAAATGAAACAAATTCATTTTAGACCATGAATACGGACTGTTAATTTTACACTTAAATGCTGGAAAAAGTTAAATTTGGCTAAAGAAATGTTTATTTTGCAAGACCACGAACATGCGAACTTGTATCTCTTTAGAGGCTTCATTAAATGACTTAATCATGTAAGAATTACGAATTACAAGTAGAATAGGCATAATTCTGTCACCATCTCTTATTGGAAATGTTCGTTCAATTTTTTATGCTATTTGCAATTCATACTATGAAGCAATATAACTACATACACATAATGGATCTTTGTGTGTTTTTGGTTGCATTCTCTGCTAAATTACGAAGACCATTAATCTAACCTTTTTGGCCTCACCAAATGGCTAAAAGTAAAAAACAAAAGGAGCCACATCGGTTTCAGATACCGCAGAAACAAACTACCATGTCAGATACAATTGTGGTCAGAAACTGTTAGACAACAAACAGACTAAACATCTAGGAGTATCATACATATACCGAACCATTAACCAAACTGGAAAAGAACTTTCGTATTAATCACGATATGGATAGAATCAGATGCATCAAAGATCTCTGAGAGTTTCGTAACATTAACAGCGATAAAAATCAATCAGTTCATTATCAATACATTCTAATTGGATATACGGACTAGACAACACAGTTTCCCTTCGTAATACGTATTTCGACACTGGATGGAAACAATACATATAAGTAGATCGATTCTGTCTCTAAAATAAAAGCGCCCAGTAAGAAGGCATATTTGCATAGTATTTAGGGTTAGGCGCCACCTGTGGTTTCCCACATCTGCGCCTTATGTACTCTGTGTTGGAATGCAGAACTACTGCAAAAGCCAGAAAAAAAAAGGACAGAATATTTAAGTACACGGTATTTTAATATTCTAAATATACTATCAACTACCTCTGGCACAGTAAATATAGTGTATATGTATCGCTGAATACGCTACACCAGTTTTAATATCAAATAATGGATTTAAATTAATAAATAATATTTTTAGAGGGAAGCCTTATAATCATATATTACAGCCGTTTATCCCCTAATACGGTCAAGTACGAGAATACGCTGGAATATGATTATATAACGATGCAATATAATGATTCTACTGGTTTAAAAGTCAATTAATAATCGCTAATATTATTTAAGGATTATTCAAAAATATAGTATTTTGACTAGCTAGAAATTAAAATATTGGGTTTAAATTTTATATTCAGTTAGATAGAGATCTTATAATTCTGCATAAAATTTTAAAAAGTTTTCCTAATATGTTTTTCTTTCTTTAATATAGTATATTTATTTATTTATTTATTTATTTATATGTAGTTAATCAGCAAAGATTTATAGATCTGTTCATATATTGCTTTGCCCACTTTTCTAAGTTTTACTGGCTATCAGCAAATATGGGGGCGATTAAAACTAACCGGAAATCACCTTATTCGTCATCCTCGACTCCAAATGATTCCTAACTTTTCGCCAAAATTTAAGGAACGCCTTAATATGGTGATGGAGGAGACTAACACACGTGTTCACAGTGATGAGTGAAAATATTTCAGGTAGGTGCGGAAACTATCATTAGTAAGTGGGGGAGGAGGAGAAACGCCTCTTTCGATTCCCAACGTAGTCGGCGCTTACCATTCTCTATCCCGGTTGTGGTGATGATAGATGACGGAATCACATTTAATTTATTTTTAGCCAAATAATAGTACTGCAACTTGTTTTTTTTACACGCTTGTTTTCACTGAATAATTGCCATCAAAATTCTTTCACTCTTCCATGTACGCAAAACGAAAAATGCCTTCCTCCTTGGAGGGTTTTTTTTTATTTTATTCTCATTATTTTAATTGGTCCCGGACGTTACCCAAATCCCTGTGTATGTGTTTTGTCTGTAGAAGTATGTGTTCACGTGGCAATTTGCATGTGGTGCGGACTGAAAATCCCGTAATAACTCTTGGGATGAATCGGCTAACTACAGCCTCGATTGAGGACGTTGCAAATTCCTCCAGTCGTTGCCAGGACTCGAACCCAGACCTCAACTTAAGGATTTTCTGAAGTACTCTTCACTTGTCGATCTCAAGCGGAGGAGTAAGGAGCCCCCGTAACTTAATTCGGGTTTTTTAGCCACAGCACCTCTATATCGGCCTGGAACACACACAAGGATTTCAGCCGGGAACCGTTAATATAATAATAATATAACGCCCAAAGAAAAAGGAATTTTGAGTACATTTAAATGATTGAAAGAAAAGTTTGATTGCATTTGTTCCACGAAGACAAGCATATATAAAACAAGCTAAAGTACTATTGTTTGGTTTAAATATGGTCCCATCTTTACCTTTGGAGATGGAATTTGCTTAGTTATCACGATTAAAACTGGTAGGTATTTTTACTCATAATAAAAATACAAAAATAATGCGAAAGTTTCTGCGAAAAAAAAAAAAAAAAAAAATCGAACATATCGTACTGTGAAGCAAGTCGTGCATGATGTTTCAGTCGTATACTAATAAACAGTACTTCCCAACACGGGAGAAGCATATTGCTATTTACTACGTATTTGAAATGAAGCCCATTACTAGATGATAAAGAGACAGTACCTTTCAGGTACTGTCGTCTTTTTATCAGTGCGTTAACTAGATAATAATTGAAGGTCCCGACAACCCAGTAATAATGTGTTTCCGAAAATGAAAGATGCCACGTGAGTAGATGATCCAATTCCGTACATGTGGAGACAATAAATCTGAGACTACAGAAGCTACTGGTTAAAACCTGCCCTTGATTTGTAGCACAAGACTAAAGCAATTCGTGGTGATTTTCTTCGGCGTGTGGAAATGATTTTATCTTATTTTAGTAAACAGCTCGCTTATGGCTGCTAAGACAAATCACTACTTATATAAATTGCTATTATAATTCTGTATCTCGAAGTTTATTAGTTCTAAACTTATACGGAGCTATACCGTAATATTTTAAATAAAGGCTCTCGGAAGTGAAAAGTGGACTCATCTACTACTCCACCAAACAGGGAAATATATCGCTCTGCTTGGCGGTGAAATGCATTACTATTTCTACAGCTTATGAAAAAATAAAAATTGTTGCGCCCAAAGTTCTATTAATTTTATTCGTTTGCTCGCACAGAAACGTCATGAATTTACTGAATTAGACTAACGTCTAGTTTTTCCATTCAATCCAGTGCTAATGGCCTAACATTTTAAACGGTGTTTGATGCAGTCGCATATCCACAACTTAGATATATGGCTAATAGAAAAATGCAGTAATCGGTAATGCATTATTACACAAAAGTTCACTTCCCAGACATGATAAACAGGGAACAAATAAAGAAAGAAAATTTCCCCAAACAATATTTTCCTTGGAAATAATGAAAATTGGGCAATTCAAATTTTAGGTGATATATAAGGAAATATCGGCAATTACCACTGGTTATAAAACTTATATTGTATAGCACTCTAAAAAAAAAAATCGTACAAAAATTGCAACTGCAAACTTGCTACTTCGTACAAAATAGAACAATAACTGCAAAACATGTTTTAAATATATTCTCATCCCTTTGATTTAAACTATTTGGGCGTAGTAACAGGGTAATCAAAATTCATGCAACCCAAATTGCGAGAGTTACTTTACCTTCGACAAATTGATGGAATTTAATCCTAATTTTTGCAGTAGAAGCAGTTGTCCAAAGGCTGTTCTAATACAGAATGTTTCAACTAAAAGACTCCAGGATCTGTTTCATTTATTTTTAGGTTATTTGTCATCTGGATGTTCGCATCGTATTTGGACATCATATTTGAAGAAAAATAAACACCACCCGAGGTCGGCCATCGAAAGACTGACTATATCCCAGGAAGAAGGAGGGAGGAGACTAGCTAGCTTATTTCATTGAACAAGGCAATTAAGAAGACAATTAAGAACCTACGGATTACTTCCAGGAAAACACAGCACCGATCTACCAAGCCAGAATAAAGACAGACAAACGACACATAACACTAAACGTTAACAAGGAGAACCCACTTACACAAGCAGAAGAAACAAAAACAGAAAGATGGGCGAAGGCACTGCATGGCACAATACAATCAAGACCTCCATCAAGACAACATACATAAGATGGCTTCCAACTCCTGGCTCACGAACGGGAAGCTCTTCCCCGAGACCGAAAGATTCATGCTCGCCATCCAAAAACCAGGAAATCAATAACAAGGACTGCAGGAAATATATCGCCTAGTACACCGTAGTGATAGATGACACATGTTGAATATCACCTGACCCTAGAAAAAATCCAGCATATCCCTGCAGGGTGATCACCCAGATGGTTGTTGTTATTTGGTTTTCAGGAGCATTAGAAACTAAGGCCATATTGCTCCGGGGATATGCGGTGGTCACTCCCTGACCTTTCCGCATCCTCCGTATTTAGTGGTCACGGACTCGAACCCCGGTCTAATCAAGAAGCGTGTGCTACGCACTGCTGCTCCTGCCCACCTGGCTACGGAGGCCGCCTCACCCAGACGAAGTACATTCACAAACATGACCAGGTGACCCAGATAATACCTCAGAAGCTAGCGTAAAAAATACCAGCTGATCAAAGAACGTGCGTGTACCGTATTACAGGAACGAACCACAGGCGGTACTAGAGACCCCTACTTACAAACTATACTTGTAATTATTATAGCACGGTCACAGTTATGTCTGGTCTATGGTGCGGGATCGCACAACAGACCAGATATAACCCTCATCCACAAGAAAAGAGCTACCTATCTGATCGACGTAGAGGTGCCCAACACCAGCAACATCCAGAAAACATACGAGGAAAATACCAGGAAGTGCACATACCCTCGGCAGGAAGTCAAAGAAATGTGGCATATGGAACAAGTAATAACCATCCTGATCACCGCGTCAACCAACGGCATGGTGCCCAAAAGCCTCCTTAAGAACCTAGCACCAATAGGCCTCCCAGAGAACACTTACATGGAAGTCTAGAAAGCCGCGATCCTGAACACCTGTAGGATAGTAAGAGAATTCTTCGACCATAAGTAATAACAATAATAATAACAACCGGGCACAACCAACCACCCCATGCACTTGGTACCAGTACCCCCACGGGGATGAAAAAAATCTTATAATGGAGAAAAAGTCATACTACTACTAATAATAATAAAAGAATGTGTTTCCTCATTCCACAACCAAAAAACTTGCAGTAGTATAGCCAGCTGGCAAACGCTGGGTGTTTATTTATTTTTTATTTAAATAACACGATAATTTTTCCAGATTAAATCGACAAAGGAGAAGAAATTTCTCACTAGGGTAAAACAGTTGATTAAACCAAAATTTAATTTAGAAATGCAAACAGTCACACTTAGTCTTAATTTGGTTTTACGTGTTTTTTGAAAGGGGTTACGAGGCGAAATCAAATGAATGACGATAAAAGGCACTTCATTTAATGAAAGCTTATTACCCAGAATATATTAGTCTGCTGCAGTTTTTGAATAGCAGTACGTATATTTAAAATTCTTTTCTTGAAGCTGTCTTACTAGTGAGGTTGATCTGTCTAAAGGACGTTATACCACAAAATGAGTGAAATCACAAATTTGAACTCGGAAATTCTGTTTACAGGCGCTACTGCACCTGAAGTGCCGTATTTCCAGATGATTTAGTAAAGATAGCACAACAGAAACTGCAATTAAGGTATCATAAATAATACGAAGTCCATAGACTTTAATGTAACACAGCAACTGTCCCATCTTGTCCAAAATAAGTGATTTCACAATTCGAGAAGTCACATGGAAGAAACCTGTGTTTCATGATTAGTTATTTTAGGTAGTTGCGGCTTCATGATTGGACTAAACAAAACTAGCTATTCAATAAATTTTAAAAAGTTCGTGTTACTTCCGTGTTCGTGTTCTGTCCCTAATACTGTAATATGTTTGATTTCTTCACACATTCTTGTATACTTGTATACTTTATTTAGTTCAATTCCTGCACATCAATTAGTTCTGAATTAATTTGTTTATAGATGCAAGTTTCCCTCGTCTAGAAGTAATATTCTTTCTTGTTATTGTTCCATACTGCTTCAGCGGAGCTGTGCGTTAAATTCCTCTTCCATTAAAATTCGTTCATCTGGATGCTTTGAACTGCTTCCAGCTTTATTCGCATCAAAGAAACGATATCTCAGGAAAGACTGCTTTTGTTTTGCTTCCTCCTTTTTCTTTCTCAACATTTCATTGGCGATACTCAAAATCCTGAAGAATTTCTTGCTTCTCTTTCTGCCATGGGAATATGTGAAAAACAGAAGAAAAAATAAATCTTAAGCACTACATCCTTTTCACTGCCGAAATACAGTAAAGCAAGTTTATTTTATTTACTTTTTTAAAGATATTATTAACCTTATCAAATTAATGCCATTTGAATATTGCTATATCCCGTACTTCCTGCTGCACTCCTTATAAAGTTAAGGACGGCTGGAATTTATTTGTATTTCCTAAAAACTCAACTGAAGTGAAAAAGAGGATCATTTGTGTATTAAGTTATGTCAATTAATCCATGCACACCATGCCTCTTGTGGACTTGGACGAGTAATCAACACACGGAAACCAGCACGAAATTCTTCACTTTACAGCGTATAAAGCCTTGAGATGTCTTTTGGGATGCCTTTCCTTCCTAGAGACCTCCTCTATCATCTTGCCGATAATCTTATTGCGATAAAAAAAAAAAAATAACTGAAAATTTATGTAACGTCAAAAGCCTGTTGAGGAGAAAACCTCATATTAAATGTCAGAAGTCGATTTAAAACCACATTGTAATATTCCAACACCTCTTTCCACTGCTAAAATAATTAGCAACAAAGTTGCACTGTAATATAAGCATTTCACTAGTACCTCTTAACACGGAAACAAAGCAGTGACCGTTTTCAGCTTTGTAAACTGACATTGGCTGTTTGGAAAGCAATCTCCTTACTCACAGTTATCAGCTTGTAATCGAATTTGTAAAGATTGTAATATGAAGACCTTTTAATAGAAAAGTAATGCTGCTACTTTTATTTTATAAGCCTTATTTACTCTATGCGAAGCAGCTACACTAATGAAATTTTCATACTTATACATCCCGACAATAATAAAAACTCAAATGTACAGAAATTGAGTTTAAGTCATAACCCCTCGGTACGGCATGGAAATTAAAAATTACTTTTATTTGTAATTTTTTTATCTTTTTCATTTTAATAATTTGTAAGCTGTTTATTTCTGGAATTCCTTATCTTAAGCCTCTGCTTAAATTCTCCCATATGAGGCGCCCCTCCATTTGGCGCTCACAGCGCCAAATTCGAGGGGGGGGCCGCCTAGATTACTTATGTTGATTGCCCGCCACTCGGTCTAGAAGGCACCCAAAGACATTCCTGAAAATTTCTTGAACTTGTCCATGCTGTGCTGAGTTAGTCGCCCTCAAGTATAGCATGAAAGGGGGAGGACTATTACAATCCGGATTTCCATTTCTTAAACAGATAACGGTTATAGGTAACAAAACGAAGTCCCTCTAAAACCGAGTGCTATCCGTTTTCAAATTCTAGAAAAAGTATATCTTTGCTTTATGACAAACCCCGATAACCTGTAATGATGGCATCAGACTACTTTAATAAAACTGGCTTTGAAATAAAGCGCTAATAACGATCACCTCCGAAATTCATACTGCAAGGCATGAAATTCACTCAATTGCAATATTGTATTAAGTAAAACGGGGTTTCTCTTTCGCTCTCCCGTTACTTTTCTTCCAAACAGCTGCTCACTCTGTAGAAATCGCAAATCCGCCCTGCCATGGAATATTGTTCCCACATCTGGGGCGGTGCCCCCAAAACCTCTCTCAAGCTTCTTGATTCCATTCAGAAGAGGGCAGTTAGGTTAATTAATGATTCATTTTAACAAAGTCTCACCACTCGCTGTCTCATAGACGTACTGTTTTTGCTGCATGCCTCTTCTACAGATATTTTCATGGTCACTGTTCTTCTGAATTGGCTTCTATAATTCCCGCTCTCTCTTTCAAAACAGTCCGAACACGTGCCACCACCAGCCAACATCCATTTACTGTCCAACTCCAAACTCACAGAACCAACTTTATCTTCCTCGTTTATTCATTCAACTGCCGTTTTCTGGAACAACCTTCCTTCATACGTATTTCCTGAAAATTACAGAACTACAGAAGTCCAATGTCAACAAATATTTTCTTTCGTCTTCTCAACCTTCAACCCAAGCACGATACTAAGTACTATAGGTTCTAATGCCTATCGTGTTTGGGGTTTACATAAAAAAAAAAAAAAAAATACTCAACGTCATGATTCTGGAGGAATTTAATCTACTAACGAAATTATTAAATGCAGTTATGAGCAAGATGGTAAAAGTGATTGAAATATATCTAATTATTTTCTGTAGATATATAAAATATATTCCATATTTTAACAAACAGGAAAATGGATAGTCCATAATCTCTTATTAGAATGTTGAAATCATTAAAATTAGTTATATTTCTAGTATTACCTATAAATTTCAACTTAGGATGAACAATATGAGAAACAACATGAATCTTTCTGTACTAAAATTAGGATTGGATTAAAAAGCAGACTTTGTAAGTAAATGAGTTGGCTAATTTCAGGTAGAGCAGCTGAATCGAATGAAATGATTGATTTTTTTTGTTTTTTTGTTTTACAAAATGAAAAATCCACATGACGTTGTATTCGCCTTTTCATGTGAATCTTAATTATCAAATGAAATACAACTTTGTTTTATGAAAATTCATTCACAATCACATAAAACAACTGTATATATAGAAAAGGAAACAGAATATCATAATTTCACAATGTCCAAAAATTTATGACATTCCAAATGATTTTTAATATTCTGAACATCGCGAGGATGGCCTGGTTCTGACGCAGTACTTTTACTATGAGGATCATTTTTCTTTAAACGAGCGTGTAGTTTTTTCTTTCTTTCAGGAAGCAGATATGCACGATTGCCAGGATGTTCTCCCACAGTGTCACTACGCAATCGAAAGCACATGACTGACTATGCTTTGGATTTAATATGAGAAAAGAATTTGTTTTTCGCTTCGTGTAAAGCCACTTTGTTTCAGGATTTGTAACCTGTCTTGTTTAAGTTCAACCTCAGGAAATTTCTAAAGACTGGGGTTTCTAGTTTCCTTGTAGCAGGCAGTTGACAATAGCGGAAGGACAACGAACGAGAACAAACTTTAGAATAATTAAGTAATCAATAACGTTTATGACATCATGACAGATATGGCGACTCCCACTTAACTTCCACACTTGATGCGTCTATCTCTGAAGTCAGTTTGTCAGCTGTCTTTAAGTTATCTTCATTAAGAATCAAATTCTGCTTTAAGACAACATAAAAAGCTGCTTTATGCAATTGCTGACAACAACCGCTAACTCATAAATGTAATTAGAATGAGTATATACCAATGTAATGCGTAGAAAATTAAAACATTGTGTCTCAAACTTAATAAATTTGCTAATTTTGACATAAAATAACTGCTTCCACAAAAAAAAAAAAAAAAAAAAAAAAACAGTTATTTTAAGCTGCGATGCTTTAATTCGAAAGAGAGAAAATTTGGGAATGAAATGTGGCGCTGCCGACTGACATTTTAAACTACTTAAGAAAGAAGTTTATCGGCATCTAATATCTAACCTATTTTTAACTTGAAATCTTTATCATGTAAATCTAAATGGAAAGCCACATTACTAAAATTCAATGTCTTTACAGAAAAAAAATAATAAATAATAATAACAACAACAATAATTATATGAATACTTAGACACACTAAAGCAGAACCTCCTCGCACACAGCAAGAGAATACGCCAATAAAAAGAAAGCTCCCAGAAGAAAATATACAACAGAATCTTCAGGAGTCTACAGGAGTATCAGACAAGACAGGAAAGACGGAAACGGACCACCCGAGCAGAAGACAATCGAGGAGTTCTGCGGCAACATATGGAGCATTGAAGTAAGATATAACAACCGAGCTCCCTGGATAGAACTAGAACGGAAGAAAACCAAGGACGTACAAGAGATGACAGAATGGGAGATTAGGAAGGAAGAAGTACAATAGTCAATTAGGAAGTCTCACAACTGGGGAATCCCAGGAATAGATAACGTACATAATACCAGTAGAAGAAGCTCGATTGCACAATCAAGCGCCTAGCAGAGCAGTATAACAGTATGATAAGTCACTCAGAGACATTCGCAGAGTTTTCTACTCAAGAAATCACATATCTGAAGGCTAAAACATTAAGATACAAGAAACCCGAAGAAATACTGACGATCATCTGTCTCCCAAACGATATGAAAGAACCTGACCGCTGAATAACCAAGAATATATCAAACTACTTTTTTTTGTTGTTCAGCCAGAACATCATGGCCGAACAACAAAAAGGATGTAAGAGGAGGGGGAGGAACGGATGCAAGGAGCAATTAACCAGACAGAGCAAGCCTACAAAAATCTCCGCAACCTGTGCACGACCTACATCGATTACCGCAAGGCCTTCGACTCCGTACCTCATAGCTGGCTAATAGAAATTCTGAAGATCTACAAAGTCAATCCGACAGTGAAAAACTTCTTAGAAGCAATCATGGCAAAATGAAGTACCACCAACAAGGTCGGGAACATCACGACCAGACCGACCCCATCAGAAGAGGAATCTTTCAGGGAGATGCCCTGATCCGGTTGTAGTTTCGTCCAACACTCAATCCGCTATCCTCAACAACAGCAAGTATGAATTAACCTGAAGGAAGGAAAAAGCTGTTCATTCTCTCCCATCTGATGTAAATGGAAGCCATCAAGCTATACGCAGCGACCGAAAAGCAATTCTAGCAACTACTCCGGATCACGGAAGAATTTAGCAATGATATCAGGATGGAATTTTGTCTAAATAAATGCAAGAACCGCTGATTGCATCAGGGGAAATTAGTTGGCCGAAACTACTAGCTATAAACTAGTAAAGAGATCAAAGACATGACGGGGAGTATTTACAAACACCTGGAGATAATGCAGGCTCAGCACTTAGAGCACAAGGAAATTAAGGCCTGCCCGACCAAAAAAATTACTATCAGAGACAAGACAAACCTACTCAAAGCAAAGCTGAACGTTGGGAACACAATTAAAGCCATACTCACCTAAACAGTTCCAGTGCAAACGTACTCCTTCGAGGTCACAGATTGGACTAATACCGAGTTGAAGAATATCATGAGAGGAAAAAAGACAATGATGACCGCCAACACCACCCAAATTAGCCGGGGAGAGACTGACAATAGCTCGGAAAGGAGGAGGAAGAGGCTTGATAGACGTCATCGAAAAGAGAAGACAGTGATAGCTAACCTGAAGGATTACTTCCAGAAAAACTCAGCAGCACTCTACCAAGCCGTAAGGAAGGTGAACAAGCGACATTCCTTATTCAACCTAAGCGAAGAGTCCCTTCCGCCCAGACGAAAGAAACGAAGCTATAAAGATGACAAAGAAGACACTCCATTGCAGACACTACAATGATATCCATCATGATCACTTAGATAAAATGGTTTCCAATGAATGGCTCACGAGCGGAACGCCCTTCCCTGGGACTGAAGTATTCGTGCTCACCATACAAGACCAGGAAGTATAGGAAATACATTGCAAAGGAGCCCGGAGTATCAGATGACACATATCGACGATGCCACCTGGCCTCAGAAATTATCCAACACAACGCAGAATGCAAGGTGATCACCCAGACAGAATATACACTCGTAGGCATGACCAAGTAACTAGAATAATACATCAGAATCTAGCGAGGAAATACTAGCTGATCAAAGAAAGTGTACCGTATTATAAGTACACACCTCAGTCCGTACTAGAAACCCCAATCCACAAGAGAATCCAGCACAACAGACCGGACAAAACCCTTCTCGACAAGAAGGAAATGGCTATCTATCCGTTTGACATAGCAGTGCCCGACACTGGCAACCTCCAGAAAATCCACTAGGAGATGATCAGAAGTACAGAGACCCAAGATAGGCGATCAAAAAGATGGGACATATGCAACAACTAACGACCATAGAGAGAGATTAACATTCGTATTGATTGATTTATTGTAAACTCCACTGACGTGGTTTAATCCGGGACTCTACCTAACATTCCTCCTTAGTGGTCATGGCAGCCTGAACTCGAGGCTAAACGCACTGGGATTATCAGCTACCCCGTGCTGTAAGTGTGGGGGCCTGGAAACGGTCCAACATATCATCCTGGAGTGTCCCTACTACACGGATTACAGGCTTCCCCTTCAACTCGAAACCAACGTCTTTGATACAAGTGACTTTCCACGGTTGGTTGCTACTGAGGAACACTATAAACAGGTATCGACTTTCGCGGAGCGCGTTTTCAAAAGAAGACAGGCGATACAAGGGAACAATCAGAACTGACTGGTTGGACTGGACGAACTGGGACTCAATCCACACTGTGATGTGCGTCATTAAACTGGAACCACGTGGTGGTCCACCACAAATGGACATGCCACTCTGGGCAATACTCACGCTTAAGTGTCATCAATATGTGTCTTCAATATGTGCCCTAAACTACCATCAACTCACCAGACCAGCATGGGCTCGAAAATGCCAGGGCCTTTGCCAAAATGGATATTAAACCATGTAAATACAGACTTTCACTCACCATGAGGCACCGCACTAGGTCAGGATTGAGCCCTGCGAGAGTGGATCCATCACAATTGAACAGTCCAAATCATGTGTCAACACTAGTATCTTCCTCACTAGGTCAGGATTGGGCCCTGCAAGTGTGGGATCTACTACATTTGGACGGTCCATAAACACGTAATGACTAAGTGACATACCTAGATATCCCTCACACTAGGTCAGGATTGGGCCCTGCAAGTGTGGGATGGCTTACCACGTAATACTAAGCTTATAACCATGTTAAAGGAAGGGAGAAAGGAGGAAAAAAAAAAAAAAAAAAAAAAAAAGAGAATCTGGCTGCCTCCTCGTGGCGCGGTACGGGAGCGGGGGGTCGGGACTAGTTCTCCGCGGCCCCCTGCTGCTAAATGCCAGATGCCAGCCACAAACAACATACACAACACATTACACACACTAATGACAATTATAAATAGTAACCGCGATAGATAACTTAAATTCCGTAAAGGCTCGCGTACTTATCACTCACTAAATACTTACTATAATTATAAATCACACTCAAATCTTAAATCTTACATTCAACCTAAACTTAAACTAAAATTAAATTAAACCTAACTCTACCTCAAACCCGACTTAACTTCAGCTTAACTTAAAACTAAATTAAATTAGGAAACATCAACCATAAATTAAACTTATAACTTTAATTAAACAGTAACTCAAATCTAAGCTTAAACTTAAACCTAAACTACAACCTAAACTTAAACTCATCTATAACTTAAATTTAAACCTAAACCGAACCTACACTAATGTCAAAACCAGCTTCATAATTACTTAACTCAAACCCAAACTTGCCCACTAAATTAACTAACACTCAACTTAAACACACAACAGAACTTAAACTTTACTCAAACTTAACTTAACCCTAACCTAAAACTAAACACTAAACATTAACTTAAATTAACTAAAACACATTCAAACGATTTGATCTAAACTTCAACTTTAAACTTAACTTTAAACTTAAATTTTAATTAGATGAACTAAAAAAACGATTCTGCTGGCACACAATTAAGCTTAACGAACGGCGGACATAGGGGACACCCTGGAAACCGCCAGTAAACTACAAAAAAAAAATACTTTGACCTGGTGGTCGTGCAGGAATATAAACAAGAACATTTATTTTTTTATTATTTTTTATCGTCGTGTCAACTACCAGTATGGTGCCAAAAATCCTACATAACAGCGTAGCAGCAATAAGTCTCCCAGAGAATACATACAAGGAACTCCAGAAGTCTCAATCCTGAACACCTGCAGGATAGTCAAAGAGTTCCTCCACCAACAGTAACGCCAGACATAACAACCAACCTATGCACCTGGAAGTCGCCATCAGGGAGAAATAACATAATAATAATAAAGAGAAAAAAACAATAATGAGAACTCGAACAACAACATAAAAAAAAAAAAAAAATCTTACCACGAACTAGTTTTTTAATCAATTTTATATCTCGTTGCAATACACTCTAAATAAGGTTTAAACGAGTTCCATGGAATCTTCTTTTAATTAAAAGCTTGGTAACAATCTGATGATTATAAAAATAATTCTGTCGAGACTTGTGCATATATTGTGCCTAAACCTTATCAATACAACGTACTTTGTATCCATAAAATATTTAATACTTTTTTTTTTGCTCTTATGTTTGCTATTAAGTACAGTTTTCGCGCGTTTTCTTCTCTCCTGCGCACCTTTGCTAATATTCTGCATATCTTTATTGCTCCTCTTCGTCTTATCCTCTCCATTTGTTCATAGCTTTTCTCATTGGTTCTTTCTCTCCCCCTCAGGGCATTACAATACAGCTGTTATTCAGTCTCGTATGATTCTTTATATCGCCGTTTCTGAAAGTTCGCATTATGCTCAATATTTATGTCACACTTGAAGTCAATTACTCGAAACCATAGACATTATCAATAACAATAATAATCTAGACAGATGGCTCCAAAGCTGTGAAATCTAGAGACCCTTAAGAAAGACCCTTGTATTCTCCGAATGCGCGACACTTGAGCGTTGTCTTTCAAAAAGGCACTAATTCTTTCTGTGTGTTAAAATTTTAATTTATAACTGCCACTATCAGTAAGAGGTAATAATTATCGATTGATAAATCTTGTAAGGCAGTGAATACTTCTCACAATAAGTGAAACAATATATCTCATTCCATCGGATTTATAAAAATTTCATATATCTATAAATTAAATGAAAGCTTTAAATCTATTTGATTGGAAAGCTGAAATTTTAAACGTGCAATATTAATTACTTAACAATGAAAGGCAGTGCCAAATGTAACTGATGGATGGAGGTTTAGCAGCATTTTGAAAAGAACATTTTAGCTCGTGCATAATAAATGAGATGGAAATTTTATTTTATTTTCATCATTGTCAATTAAATACCTCTAGTTGAAACTAAATGTTTAATAAAACCTAGGGAAGCATAAAGAAAGGAAAGTATTCTGCAATATACCGTTCCTTGTTTATTATAGGAATGGATTTTTGGACTAAAAGATTGATTGTCTCCATAAGACCACAATATTGCAGACAAAACTGTTCTCAATGTAATACGAATAGTTTTTTAACTCCACAGACACAATAAAGACAAGTAAGGACAATCCGAATGTATTAAATATTGCTCTTTTGTACATAATAACTGGGTACATTCACATATAACCTTGTACGATTTCTTTAATCTGTGAAAGTTGCTCACTTACACAACGCGTATTAGTGTAACCGTTCCTGCTCTCAACCAGTAACGTATCATAACATTTTATCCGACTCCAACCTCCTCCTGATTCCAACAAACAATCTATTTAATAACAACGAATGGTAGCATTCGTTGTTCGAATTTTACCATTTTTACCATTCGTCATTCGAATGGTAGCATGTGAAGAGCTCAAAACAGCTGTGTATAATCAGTAGCCGTTTTTGATTTTTTCTAAACGTATCATAAATATAATTATAATATATTTTTTAAGTATATAGTTTTTAAATCAATTTTAACGTTATTTTTGTCACTTAATTTTTTTATAAAAATTATAAAAACAGAAAATACTGAACGTTCAAGTTGGTTTTTAACAGACTGGAGAAATCGCAACAAAAATACTGCTGAACTATAGTTATGTTTAAAAATAACTATAACAACAATAGCCATGTTTAAAAATTAATTTTTGGATATAGATATATGAACCAATTAAGCCATAATACGATATTTGGAGAAGGACATTTTATCGAAACTTGAGCTGTTGAAAATGTTTAAATAAATATCAAACGAAAGTTTTAAGAGGTGTGTTCTTCTCGATTTCCTACCTAGCACAAATAATTATGCTCACTTCAGTTCTTACATTAACATAAAGCCCATTGAAGTAATGGATTCATTTGAAACAGCTAAGTTCCAAAGGTATTAGTAAACTATGTGTGTTATACGGTGACCCGCTCTTCACCTAATAATAAAAAACCTGAGTTTTCCTAAGAATAAAAAAAAAAATAATTCAACCTCATCCGAGCTGCGAAAAGTCTCCACAGTGCAGAGAAACAGTTCTTCTCAACCATGCAGAAACATGACCTAGGTCTTTTCCACAAACTGTTAAAAAAAAACTGCTGTCGTTCTAACCCCTTGTATTTTGAGAGTTGAGAAAGACAGTTAGCCTTCTCTTGAATGGATCATATTAATTAACTCGGATTTTTGTAATAATTATCGGAATCTAATCGTTTTAGATGGAATTAATTGATATAATTATGCTACCACTATCTTCAACGTAATTTTTGAAAACTTTATTAGTGCTACTTTGCATGAGGGATGAAATAAGATCCGTTATTTATATTGCTGTAATTTCATGATAAAATCCCATTCTGATTTTAATGGGATTTACTTACTCTGTTATTTTGGTGCATCGATTACTGCGATCATATTGCATCCGTTCATATTGCATTAGATTTTCGGCTTTCTTAGAAAGCCGAAAATCTAATGATAACTCATGTGAACGAAGTCCTAAATCCATCGGTATGAGAATAGCTAACTACAGTCCCGATTAAAGGGGATATAAGACTTCCAACAGATCCGAATACTCAGGGTTTTCAGTTCTATCATTCTAAGGAGTGACAAACTCACTATTGGGGACAAGAAGTCCGATGAATACAAATGACACCGATTCTAGTTTTTCGAAATATGTTTAATAACTGAATAAGAAAGATTTACTGTAATTCATTATTAAATTTAAAAAAAAAAGCAAAGCCATGGGAATCCATCGTCATATCGAATAAGAACCTAAGGTAAATGGGTAAAAAAAAAAAAAAAAAAAAAAACA
Organism: Mastigoproctus giganteus; assembly: GCF_048544385.1. Taxonomy (NCBI): domain Eukaryota; kingdom Metazoa; phylum Arthropoda; class Arachnida; order Uropygi; family Thelyphonidae; genus Mastigoproctus; species Mastigoproctus giganteus. The sequence goes on from NC_143577.1 coordinate 143,705,358, forward strand.
GATACATCAGACAGATGATATATTTCAAATACAACTGTGCCTCTAATTACAGACCGACTTAAGATGGGGTCATTGACCGTAAGTCAGTGGAATCGCATTTTGAGTACGAAACAAGAATTATGAAATTCCATTTTTCGTGATCTAGGATTACATAATTTTAGATCCTCATTGCCTTTCATGACCAGATTACGGTCATAACCTAGGCAGGCGTCAGTTCCATCTACCGTTTAGCAAGGATCCTCGGCATGTGAAGAGCTCAATAACGTGAGTAGTTATTCTGTCACAATGAAATGAAAGCGGAGGAAATTAAATTGGCAGAAATAGGACCAAGCCCGTACACGCGGTAACATAATCAACTCAGAAACGGAATTCATAAAATTCCTGACAATGACAAGTGAATTGAATATATATTTCCTTCATTGCAGTGATACCCAAAATACGAATAACGGTTATTTATAAAATACAAAAAGTACAAACACAAGAATTAGAGGAAATCTAATCATTTAGATTAAAAGAACGAACTGCCAAAGCATCATATCCTGAAAGCGGAGCAATGGCAGCCAGTGAAGTAATATTTGTGGCCGACGGCAGTTGTGTGGGAGCGTTAAACCAGAATGAACGATGTTACGCTATGAGGGAGTGCAAGGTGCTTTCAAAGGCTTTCTTTGGTTACAAGTTTCCACGACAACGAAAAAGGCGACAGATGGACAGATGCACGTGGTGTGCCCGTAAGGTACCTTTTCTCTTTGCTACGGTACACTGCATGCAAACACGGGAAAAAAGGGGGAAAATTGTAAACATTTTTCTAATAAAAATTAGGAGAAAATATGAACTGTTTAAAATTATAATTAAAATTAAAACAAACAAAATTCGAGATAATTTGGCTTCGTTTTTTGTTTTTGACCGTAAATTTCAAATTAAGTGTAATAAATAACTTCTAAAGTGGAAAAGAATTTTTTTGAGAGAGCAATGCGCGAACTATCGAACGTTATTTGCGGTTGGTTGAAGAAATAAAAAAACTTGGCTATAATTGACCCCATTGTATTTTACCAGTTCATCATTCATCAATCAATAGAGACCTAAATATAGAAAGTGTATGCCCAGCTACTGTTGAAATGAATAGCCTTTCTTAGGCGTGAAGTTTTCTTAATAAGCTCCATATTAAGAATGGTATCATCAATCAACGTTGCGCCAACACTTATCTGAAGATTTAGTCTCACTTATGAATACCGCATAATGTAGTTAATCAAATATGTGCGTGCTAGACCTTGCCAGAGACCTCTTCCAAACTTTTCTTAGGAGACTCGTACACAGAATCCAGATTTATTCATCATAGTAATGTCAGTGGCTGATTGAAAGTAAGATTATGGGTATATAATCGTAGCCTTGTCTGAAATTCTTGAATTTCTTACTTGACCATACAGTTATCTCTTTAGAAACAGCATGGTAAAGTGAATTGAGTCACAAATAACAATTTCAACGTAATGACGACTGACAAAAAGAAATCATTCTTGATAATTTCTATTCATTTTAAAGTATTTGAAAATCCCATTCACAGCTATTTGAATTAAAAGAGCGCAAAAGAATATGAAAAAGGTTCAAAAAGAAATTTAAGTTTATTTCACGAATTTCATATTGGTTAGTGTCATTACTGGCGTGAATCAACCCTTTAAAGAAAAAAAGATTTACAGGGCGGAACTGACAATTCATAGTTCTAAAGAAAACCTATAAGCAGCAAGACTAAATATTTTGGAGTAAATTATAAATTAAATAAAATGCGGATTGCATTCAAAATTAAAATCTACATGTTTAACAGAATGCAAAGGAGGATTAAGGTGAAAATAGTTACAAAACTGATCACTAGAAAGGCAAAGGTTATTGATAGTTTAGCTTCAAATCAAACAACAATAATTTGGTGGCCACAACATGTACATTTGCAATTTACCCTCAACCACTCGGAAGTAATGATTCGTATTCGTTTGCAGCTCACATCTAACACTTATCTGTCTTCTTGTGTTTTCGATTTGACCGCCATTTTTATAACAGTCATTCCTTTAATTAACATCGAAGTTCTGTGACGGCAAAATACTTTTCAGGCTAGTGACGTCATGGAACTGCACAGGAAAGTAGACCCATGCTAATATAATAGATGAAAGAAACCTTTATTCCGTCTATTCACCTTCAGTTCTTTAGATGTACACCTATTAAGACGTTGAATGCAGATTTCACAGGCAATGCACGGTCTTCAAAGCTAAGGAGATATACAGTGTTCTTATCAGTAACTGAGTTTTCCAAATGTCGAAATGAAAAACTTCTAGACTTTTTCAATCGAGGACGAAGATAACTGATTTCAGGCAAAGTGAGCAAGCAGGGTCTTCCTCCGCGAGTTATTCCGTATTTTTCAGCCCACACAACATAAATCCGTCCGTGTTGTGTGGGATAAAAAATGTGGCCGGTGTGCACAGATATAATACATAATAGAGTCTAATACACAATAGAGTCTAAAGTCGTCGATGCATCGAAAACCCAATAACAACAAACTCTAGTTCAATAGAAGCTCAAGAGTAAACGAACTTTATTAATAGCCACTGTTGTGGTTTTATTAATATCTGCCGAATAATGAAGAGGTGATTCAAGAAGCCAATGTTTATAGCATTATATACAACATCAGTCAAAAAAAAAAAAAAAAAAAGAATTCCCATTTCGCCAATCCATCACCCCCAATAGTTTGTCTAATTTTCCCCCGTTAGTACTGGATCAATTTGCCCTACATTGACTCTTAATTCCTCTCTCTTCTGCTGAAGTCTTTTTTTCCCAATCTGTGGTTCCTTGTTTTATTTCGTTTCTTCTGCTCTCTGGTTTCTTCTCCATTATTGCTAGTGGCTGCTATCATCGCAGTATGTGTGTGAATGGCCTCCAGTGGTGCACTGTTATCGTCAATGTAATATGGTATTATTTGTCGATTGAAGTGATCTGTGGCTCTGCAAAATTGGGTCTAATTCTATTAGGTCTATAATTCGGTATCACTCGGGCCTCTGTGGGGTTCATTCCCTAGAATTCTGTTAGTGCCTTCTCTTTCACTCCTCTGCTATTCTAGATGTCATGACTCCGTCTCTTCCCACTTCATCTGTTCTGAATTGTATTTCTTTTTGCTCTTCCTCCTGTGTTTCCATGTTGTCCATATTCTTTGTCCGTTGTAGTTGATCGCTCACCTCCTGCTTAACTTTTACTAAGATTGTAGGAGTTATCAGTTTCTTCGTGACGATGGTCCTTCTCTGACTCGCTGTTCGGTGACCTGAATATCCGGGAGTCGTTCCAACCACTTAGTCTCAGCCTACACATTTTCGTATCGGTCTGTAGTTTTGGTATTTCTTAGTAGGTTCGCATGATGAACGTATTCATTTCGATGCTCCACTTCATGCGTTGGCATTTTCTTCCTTTCTGAGTGGGTCACTAGCGCAGTGCCTCAGATAGCACTTCCAGTTAGTTGAGCTGGATGGTCTTGCCCTTCCCTTGTGGTAGCCATAAGGGAGGCAGCGTCACTCGCTCCACTGTCTTCCTCGGGAGACAGTCTCCGACATTATTATTATTATTAACTCAATTGTTTAATTTTCTTTCTTTCATTGAACACAGTATATTTTGAAATAAGACTTTTCACACAATTTTGACACTTTTGAAATAAAACAAAATATGTCTGTCATTTCTGAAGTTTCCTGCTTTTGTTTTGAACTGTACGTAACTGGTTTGTGCCACTATAAGTTGATATTAATTCGACAGCAGATATTTGAACCATTAAAGGCGGGGCCTAAATCACAGAATTTCAGGCTTTGCTGCATTGCTCTTTGATTTAAATCACAGATCATTGCGACCTATAAGAATAAGCATTAGTAATTAATCCATAATAACTGTGGCAGTGCGCATTCATTAAGCTTAATAGTTTACCCAAATGGATGTGCTAAGATGCCTGCATCTGCGAATTAAACATTAAATGTTATGGTTCCCTGAGAATGAAAGTTCATGATTTTGCTCAAATTTCCTTTTAACAGATGTTTCAAATTATTTTCACAGTTCAAATTTTGGAAATAAAGAAACCATGACCAATGTATTGCTTGCAAACTACAAGAGGGACTTCAACACGCACAAGTTCCACGAACCATCAAGTTTGCTTTACTAATCTCCGATAACTATACTCATTAGCGTAATTGAATGCCCGTTATTCCACGTGAACCGCGTTTCTTTCCCCTAGGTACGGTGGAAGTAACTTAAGACTCTCCCCCGCGCCGTCCGCATATCTAAGAAACATTATACCGATGATCGAATTATGGTATTTTTGCGTGGCTGAAGGTGCTGTGGTCTCGATTAAACCTATTTGCTTTTTTAGATAGGAAACTTCTCGTTGTGAATGGTAATTATCTGTACTGATTTCCTCTTTTCGAGATCTGTTGTGAAGAACTAGAAGTACTAAACATTCGCAGAGAAGTCGTTACTTTGGTTTATGATGTTTATATGCGAATGTACCTGGTTAAACCCCAAGCAATTGATTAAAAAAAAAAAAAAAAAAACTGTTTCGTGTAAAAACTTTGCTCATTAGTGTCTACGTATGTATTCGAATGGCACCTCAATTAATCTTCATCTACTAGCATGGCGTGCAACACACGCCGCGTTTTCTATTTTCCTTTTTTTATTTGAAAATAAAATCCTCTCATGTACCTTTGCCCACTAACGTTGTCTAGGTGGTTATAGGGAGTAGTGCATTTTCTGAGTTTTCAGATATACATTATGAAACGTTTGTTTGGCGTTTAATAGACGCCACGTGAGTACAAGCATCTACTATTGTTGGTGACTCTATTCCTATGTGGTGTCTATGAGAGGCCAGCAACAGGTGTATTATAATCTTGCTGCAATGCTTTGATTTTGGCAGCTAAAGGTGAACAGCTGACAAAAATATGTACGTTCGCGGCTAAGTTTTCATCTGTGGGTCAGTGATGATCGCAAATTCTAAAAAAAATACGATAAATTTATTATTATTAGTTTCTCATTTATTTTCTTGATGTTTTTAATTGTGTTTAGCAAACGATATTTATTAGATCACTGTTTCAGTTCAGTAAAAAAAAAAAAAAAAAAAAAAATCTAAAAAATATTTTTTTATAATTATATACAAACAAAACAAAAAAATTTTGTTAAGAAATAAATGAATATTATTCTCTTTTTCTCTATTAACCTTCGTTTGAAACTGCCCCCCCCCCCCAATATGTAGACTAAAATCTTGCTTCACTCCCTGCGTATACTTACGGCTACAGTAGTTCTCTCCTTGAATTAGGGTGTCCTATTCTCCTCTCTCGACTGTCGTTTCAAAACATACTAAAGGTATGTTTTGAAAGAATAATTTCCAACTCTGAGCTCAGAGTTGGAAATTATTCTTCTCAAACCACTATATTGTTACATAAGCGAGTTATCACGATGATATAAATACAATCCCTCTCTAATGAACTGCCACAACTGAGTGAAACCATCCTTTGATCATATTCCACACCCATATGAATCCACTTGATTTTTGGATTCATCACTGATATGGACCGATGATTCATGCAAATTATTCTCCATATTACATTCTGATGGTTGCTGGCCTTACACTTATCTCTGTTCTGTCAATTGTTTCTCGAGTCAGGACATGTAGGATACTTTCTATTTCCTCTTACTCTCCGGTTCAACTATCGATATGCGCTGAGAGAGGAGTCATTAATGGTCTTCTGCATGGGATGAATGGTCGCATTACGTTCAGTCTTCCTGTAATGTACCGTTTCCAAAGTTGATTTTGGGTATCCCACTGCTTTCCAGAGAATAAGCAGATTTGCTATCTCACAACCTTCTGGCGATCTTCTGAAGGAAAAAGAAACATCTTGTGAAGCGGTCTATATTCTTTTATCAACCCATTCTGTTCCACCTACCTGTCAAATGAACACTGGAAATATAACAGAAACAGAATCCTATTTTAAAACCAAAACTATCCACAAAGGAAAGCCGCCAGGCGCCATTTTTTCAAGGCTTTTTTAAATCAAAAATCACAAAAGCAGGTGTGTTTCTAAACGTTGAATGGTGAACATTTGAAACGTATTACTATCCCTAATCTGTATGTGCATTTAAGTAAGTCATAGACCATATAATTGGGAGTGATTTTAATTGTTTATCTGACTTCTGTATGCTATATTATGCATTATCAAGTTACTATAAATTCTTACTATAACGCATTTAGGGCTTACGCCTCAGGCTGCGAGAAAGTCTAGACTATGAATAAATTAAGTGCAAATGCATCATTAATACACAGCCAATTCTAAATTAGCAAAATATTTGAAAAGGCGGCATCGTTTTAAGTCAAATATTTTGAATATATTTTGCTAATTTAGAATTGGTTGTGTATTAACGATGCATTTGCACTTAACTTATACATAGTCTAGACTTTCTCGCAGCCTGAGGTATAAGCCCTAAATGCATTATAGTCTTAATACATCATACACCATCAGGCATCTCTGATATTGTGGAGTTATACTTCATAACTGTTTTTTTCCATCATTGCATCACTTGGGTACCTACCCACCCACCGAAGAAGGGCCAAATAGCCCTGAAACGACACCAGGGGGAGGTTGATGATGTCCGGAGTTTCCAAAAATAGGTAACAACAGCCTTCTCCACTGGGGAAGCGTTGCCTATTCGAGGAGTTTATGAGTGGTGTGAATTTAGGAGTTACTGTCCCTTTCATTCTTCTACACCGTTTCTTTTCTTCTTCCACTCCTACTTTCCCTCTACCTTTTTGCTTTTCTAAGTCTAATAGGGACAAGTGGATAATCGAGTTATTATCCCACACATATACAAAATAGCCATGAAACGACACTAGGGGGAGCCTGATGATGTCCGGAGTTTCCAAGAATAGGTAACAACAACCTTCTCCACTGGGGAAGCGTTGCCTATTCGAGGAGTTTATGAGTGGTGTGAGTTGAAGGAGTTACTGTCCCTTTCATTCTTCTGCACTGTTTCTTTTCTTCTTCCACTCCTACTATTACTTTCCCTCTACTTTTTTGCTTTTCCAAGTGTAATAGGGACAACTGGATAGTCGAGTTATTATCCCACACAAATACAAAATAGCCCTGAAACGGAGCTGTCTGGTGGGCCTGATGGCCACTGAGTTTCCTTGAATAGGTAACAACAATCTTCTCTACTGGGGAAGCGTTGCCTATTCGAGGAATATATGAGCTTTGTGTGTGAGTCGAAGGAGCTGAGTTTCCTCGAATAGGTAACAACAGTCTTCTCTCCTGCGGAATATATGAGCTTTGAGTGTGAGTCGAAGGAGCAACTGTCCCTTTCTTCCTTCTATGGCATTTCCTTCCTCTACCTCTCCTACATCTTTATCTCTTTTCTAAGTCTAAGAGGTATAGTATGAGGATAACCGAGAACTTTATCCCATACCATATTTCAAAACAGTGCCGTCTGGGTGGTGGTATCCATCTGAGAATAAGTAACGTTAGTCTTCTCCTTTAGGTGAAGCGTTACTTATTCGAAGTAGTGCAATATCATGGCAACTCGTTGTGAAGGTATTCACAATATGAGATATGACTTAAAACGAGGCCGCCTTTGCATATATTTTGCTAATTTAGAATTGGCTGTGTATTAATGATGCATTTGCACTTAACTTATACATAGTATAAATTCTTAAGTTAAAACTGAACAGTTCTCTTCATAAACCGAAAGTTAGTGAAGCAAAACAAGTTGAACCTCTAACTCGGTATAACGCCAGATAAACTTTAAATTACCGCCTTTCTTACGATTTTTTTAAAAATTTGCTAAACTTATAACTAACGTCTAATATTATCAATACGCAATCTCAAATATATTTCAGTAAAATCTAATTTCAATATTGGATTTATTTTAAAATAAAAGATACCAGTATTATTGTCAGTCAATAAAAGAAACCAAACTATTATTTAAAAATAATTAACAATACATTTGTGTGCAATGCCTGAATTCAGTTTGGTTATCAGCAACATATTTCGCCACAGGTGATCACTATAAATCCTCTTGTTAGACAATATTATATTCAGTTGGAGGTGTGAGTCTACCTTTCCTGGATATTTGTGATCCAAGTAAAACATAAATGCCGTTGAGGATAATTCTAAAGGTCAAAGTAAGGTTCCAGTTGAAATTTCAGTGGTTACTTTTCAATGGTTGCTTATTAAATTCTCTTCCTGGTGATATGATTTTTTTTAATCACTCACATGTCACTTCCATTTTTATATCAAAAGATTCAAGGATTATTTAAAAGAAAAAATGCCTACATCTGGATTTCATCATGTTAATTTTAAGGTGGCAAAGACACATTAAAACCCATTTGCACTTGGTCTCGATTTCAATTGGTTCAACTATTATAGTTGTGATTATAATATCCTGATATACTATACCAATTAGTCATTCGCGCAGATAGATCAATTACTTAATTCTGGTTAATATCATGCACTCTATTGGTGGTTGAGACTTTTCGAATTATATATAATTTATCTGTTTAGATTCAAAACTAGGCAAATATCGTGAAGAATATATATTCAAGAAGGTTTGATGATGCGTAATAGATAAATTTAAAGAAATAATAATTTATATACGAATTTACAATCTTTGTCTCAAAAGTTCCAGGACTGGTATTACAAAAATTATTAGTTGGAAACTAATATCGCTTTTCCCCTTCGAAGTAGTCTTCCTCTGCATCAATGCGATGCTGTCAGCATTGCTGAAGGCAGCTACAACAACCTTGGAATTCATTTCACAAATGCCCGAATATTTGGAATGGCTTTAAAGCGATGCCCTTTCATGGCTCGTTTGATCTGTGGGAACAAAAAGAGGTCCAGTAGTGTTACGCCCGGAGCATATGGTAAATGTGATATGATAATGACTTGTCTTTTATCCAAAAACTATTCGAAAGACACTTCTGTGCGTCAGGAGACAACCTAAACGGAGAATAAGAGTGTCGCAGAAGAAAATGCTACCTAAAATTATTTATATAAAAAATTTTAAATATTTTAAAAGTGCCGGTACAATGGAATCACAAGCCATTTAAATGTCACTTAATTTTAAATTTATTCGTCCCCCTCCCTCTTGAAAGAACCTAAACAAAATAAAATGAAATATTACAACGGATACTGACAACCGACCACAACATGACCATCAGAAACAATAATAAGCAAAATAATTAGTGGAAAACGAATAACGGTAAACAAAATAATTAGTGGAAAACGGATCCTATACTGTCGGAAGGCGACGGTATAGGATGAAAGCTCTGCAGAATTGTGAAAAGCCTAGAAATATTCTTCACGTCATTATCAGGATTACAACCCAGGTATTTTCAATACTGTAAAGACGGTCATAATAACAGCTATGCTATCCACGAGGGAAGCCTCGGAAGTATTCTCCAGATGAAGGACACTGGAATAATGGGGCGTACTGAAATATGGCATCCCACCGTTTGTCCACTTCTAAATTTTAGAAGTTTGTCCACTTCTAAATTTTGGCTGCAACGGCTAAGTTTACTATTGCTTGCTTGTGAATAAATGATACTTCTACCTCCTGCAGTTTTATTTGTATACAGAACTTGGATAACCAACAATCTGTAGTTATTCTTTAGTATCCTAATGTTTAAACTATAGCTTTTGGCTCTTATATAGTCCATACACGAGACTCGAATTTACATTTAAATAGCTGTGAAGCCTCTCGTCTACTATGTACAGAACACGTGTATTTTATTACATTTTTGCAAATAGATTATTATTGTTATTTCAAATCGCTTGGAATAAGAAACTTGTTAGCAATATCAATAAAGTAGAGCAGCGAAGTCATCGATAGTTAGAAAATTTGATTATACAAAGCTTTATGATTCGCGTTCTGTTTTAAAGCATTAAAATTAGGTTTTCTGTGTGCGTTGTTAGCCTGCATATTTTGATATGTTAAATAGTGATTCGAAAACAATGATTTTATGTATAAAGAGACTTTGTAACAAATTGTAATCTTAAAATTAGCATTTATTAATCGTAATATTGAAACGGAATACTTCCATTCTATACCACTGAAGGATAGCAAATTGAATTACTGCCGGAGTACAGTATTTTATCGAAATATTGTATGTTGTTGCGTAGAATATAATGACGGATCCACGCGTGGTGGGTAGTGAGTTTTCTAAAATGGTATAATTATTTTAAGTATTAATCCTGCAACACTTATGCATTTACTAGGTGGAAACGTAATCCATAAAATTATATGGTACGCTATACTTGAAGTTTATTGCGTTGCATGTTACTGACTGGCTACCTATTATTTAGCCATTATTTCCAGTTGTTTGGCCTAACTTAAATTCCAACTACACTAATAAAAAAGAAAGAAGGCATTTTCGCTAATGAATATGTGTAGTAAAAAAGAGGTCTTACAAGAAGTTTTCATGCCCATTTGTGCTGAGCACTGCGTTCCGAATTATCAGGTTGTATTCTATCAAATAAGTGGGACGACGAGATTGTCCAGAGGTCAAAAGTTCCGATTCATTCCAATCGCAGCAAGTAGACTGTCATGACAAATGGGCTGCTGGGAGCTTGATGCCTCGATGCATTTATTAGTTGAAGAGGTGACTGACTTCTTTAAACGGATGCGGTCGTAATTCGATGTTATCGTTTCCAACGCAAATTTAATCAGGACCGAAAAGAATTCGGCAGATGTTTACTGCTGATGTCGTACAAACACGTGCTGCACTACCTAATCGATCTTATCATGCTGCCTGCTATCTTGTTGTTGTTGTCCGTATCTAGGTAACAAGATGCGGTAGTTTGCAATGTCCGAAAGGCATATTGCCAGGTATCATGTAGTATAATTTTGCATTACAAATAATATATATATATATATATATATATATATATATATATATATATATATATATAAATAATTATACATATTTGAATAGCGTTTAAAATAATTGGAAACTGAATCTTTCATAATAAAATAAAAAGGTACAGCAACCATCAGAGGCAGCAAAAAACATATTCCTCTTACATTCTTATATTCCTCTTAGACAAATCGCCGCAAAGGGGAGTCGATCGAAAGATCAGTCCGCCACCCGATCCACCAATGCAGAGGACTTGAATAGCGGTGGTCATGATGCAGCGAAAATTTAAAAATAGTACAGATACGAGCACTCCAATGCAAAGCCACACTACTGACAGAAGTAATCTTAACCAGATAATATAGACGAGTAATGAACTATAGATGGACTATAGAGTGCTCGTATCTGTTCTATTTTTTTTTTTTTTTAATTTTCGCTGCATCAGGACCACCGCTATTCAAGTCCTCTGCATTGGCGGTTTGATAGGTGGATGACTAATCTTTCGATCGACTCGCCTTTGCGGCGATTTGTCAAGCGATCGAAATGCAGCGATTCCCTGAACATTATTGGCCTTGTGGTACTCTGTTGAGATGGGGCGTAATGGTCAGTCTATTTTTGGTTTATTTTTGTTTTATTTTATTGTAATGGTTTACATCGCTGTTAGTGATATTTCACATAAATTTGGACCTGGTGCCAGTCAGAGTGGGCACCGTTAAATTTCTATTTAATTGGCTTTCGAAAGTTAATCAATTATTTTATTATCCTTACATTTAGATGTTCTAAATTACCTTAGAGAGTTTCTGCTGCAATATTTTTACTCTTGTTACCCTTCTCTCCCCTCCCTGTTAGTTTATCGTTATGTTTAATTTTGGTTATTTTCTCTCTTGTCTTGCCATACTGCTGGCATTATTTTTATTTTTAATTCCTATTCTAATTTATTTCTATGGTTATATATATATATATATATATACACACACACACACACACACACACACTCTGAGTGATCGAATTAATGCGAACCGTTGACGACGTGAGGTACGAGAGTGCGGAGTTAGTCGACCAACGTTGCATAGATGAGGTGTCACTGATTCAGTAGGTAGTAAAATTCCGAGCATGATGGGTAAAAAGAAGGATTTATCGGACTTTGATAAAGAACATTGTGGGAGCTCGAGAGTTGGTGTCTTGATTTCCCAAACGCATGAACTTGTGGGGTATTCGAGAGCCGCGTAGTTAAAGTGTACCAGAACCGGCGTCAAAATGGTGAAACAACCACCCGAAGGCAAATCTGCAAAGGTCAGAGAAATGTTGATGTTAGAGGTGAGCGCCGGGTACGACGACTCGTACAGGCGAACAGCCACAGCACTGTTGAAGAGACTTACTACCCAATACAACATGGCCCAACCCGGAACAATATCTGGCATGACCATGCGTCGCACGTATGGGCTATACCAGCAGACGATCCCTAAGGCATCCTCTCCTGACCAAGGTTCATCGGCGTAAAAGACTCACCTGGTCCAAAGAGCATGCAAATTGGACGTTAGAAGACTCGAAGAAGGTGTGCTGGTCGGATGAGTCACGTTATTTCCTCCACACCGTGGATGGTCTTATACGGATTTGGGGTCAATAACATGAGGCTCTTGATCCATCATGTATGGTATCAGAAGTGTAGGCTGGGGGAGGCGGTTGTATGGTGTGAGGCATGTTGCATGTTTCACTGGCAGGAACGTTGTTCCACATGCACCCCTGGTGCATGTGGAACAACGTATCACTGGTCTCCGCTATTGTCAACTGCTTGCTGACTGTGTACACTCCGCTATGTTACACTTTTCTCCAGAACGGCGACGGTGTCTTCCAAGAATGTTCCTCAAACCATTCCTGGTTTGAGGAACACAGTTCTGACTTCCAGCATAAAGATTGGCCTCCGAACTTCCCCCGATATCAATCCCATAAAGCACTTGTGGGACATTATAGAAAGGCATATCAGGCGTCTGGATACACCAATCACCTCCATACCTGCATTGCTGACCGCATTACACACAGCTTGGTTGGCCATACCTCTCGAACGCTTCCGACATCTTATTGAATCAATGCCACGTCGAATAGCTGCTGCACTGAGAACAAAAGGAGGACCTACGAAGTATTAAGTAGGTGGTCATAATCCAGTGATCACTCAGTGTGTGTGTGTGTGTGTGTATAAAACTGATTAAATATTAAATCAAAATTAATGCCAGTAGCATGGCAAAACTGTTGAGAGAAAAATGATAAATTAAACATAATAATGATTAATCAACAGGGAGGGAGAAAAGGCAAGACTAAAAATTGTAGCAGAAAATCTCCAAATAATTTAGAAAATCCAATTCAAAATAAAAAAATCAATTTTAAAATTTAGAGCCAATTACATAAGAATTTAGCGGCGCTCCCCTCGTAAGGTGCCAGTTCCGAATTACGTGAAATATCACAAATAGACTAAACTAACTATAATTAAATAAAACCAAAATAACAAAAATAGGTTGACCATTATGCCCCATACCAAACCACAAGGCTAATAATGGTCAGGGAATCGCTGTATTTCAATCGCTAGACAAATCGCGGCGAAGGCGAACCGATCGAAGGACCAGTCCGCCACCCGATCCCCCAATCGAACCGCCAATGCAGAGGTCCTTATGCATCGAAAAATAAAAATATAGAACAGACAGACTAGCACCTGCAGCGCGTATTTATATAGTTTAAACAATTTTTATATTATACCCATTTAAAAACTCACAAAAATTATTTTATTACTGGATTATTTTATTCCTCAATACATTAACATATATATAAATCAATTCACGCCAAAATTAACTTTTGGTATAAGTATTAAGCATACAGCAGGGTCACTTTTCAGGGACACGCGCCGATTACCCGAATGTGTCGATAATTCGACTTTGCTAAAGAACTGGCCGATAACATTATGTATAAACTTATGTATTTCTTCTTCCTGAATTTTTGGCACATCGACTACCAAGGCTGCAGTGTGCAAGTTCTTATAGTACTCCATCCAGTTCTTACAGTTTCTTCACGTAGTGTTGCACAAGTATTCATGGTCGATTTGCGTGTTCCATGGGCTGGAAAAGTCGAAATGATTCAAGGAGAAAAACGTACTTCCTCTGCCTGGAATCAGATAGCTACAGCCCCGTTTGAAGAGGCTTTTAAGAATCCTCGAGATACCGACGAAATTCGAACTTATACATTTCGAAATGGGGAACAAGTAGAGAAACCGCTGTAGTGTCACGGAGGACATGCTCTTATGCATTAACAGTTTACTTCGCATTAAAACTAATCGGAAGGCTAACCTTTTTTTTTTTTTTTTTTTTTTTTTTTTTTTTTAACATGATGAGGTGTCAAAACCAAATATGTGAAATGATTTTGTTTGTATTCAAGTCCAGTGGCTTTGAAAATGAATCAAAAATGAAGTCTAGCCGCTTACAATCTGCAATTTCTACATACTGTATTTATGCTGTAGGATTATTTATATATGTTCAGAATTCTCTTCGAGTGAAATTTATTCACAGGACGAAAAATTTTGCTCTCGTGAATCTCTCTTATAGTAATGCAACCAGAAACGTGGGCATAAAAAACTACGTTTATAATTTTGTTTGCTTATTTTCAAAATCTTTAACAAAACGCGTATTTTAAGTGAGTGGACGTTAAACGAGGCCTTTCTTTACTGTTAACCGTGATAATTTTTATTCATGTCCAATTTGTCTAGTGTGTTAAAAATATCTACGAAATGCAACCGCGTAGTTAATATCCATTAATAACAAAACTGCTATTATTGAAAACCCAAGAAAGGTGTCAATAACAGCATGCCGGAGACCTAATGTAGTCAGAATATCTATAGTCGCTAGAGAAAACCATATTCCTTTAATGGACAGATTCTGAAAATTAAAAGAATGGCTCAATTTTAAAATTATTTCTGAGTCAATCGATTAACCAAACTATTGAATTCACTAGTTTGAACAATCCATGTATTGATATTTTATTAGGATTATGGGAACTATTGGTACAACGTAGGGACAGGATCTTTGTTGTTGCTAAGTGTCATGTTTTAATAATTAATAACAATAATTGGAAAATATTAATAGTTTAACTGTTATTCTGCATAAGAATCAAGCCACTGAACTAGCAATCGAACAAAATTTAATAAAGTAATATTAAACATTAGCTCTAGCCTATTTAAATGTTAAACGTTTTAAAACTGTTCAGATAGAAACTTATTTCTGTATTTATCATTTAATCTTTAAAATTGTACGAACAAAGCTTAGAGAAAATTGCAATGATGAGTTGTTGTTGCTGCTGTAGTTGGATTTTAGGAGCATCAGCGACTAAGGCGATATTTCTCTGTGTATATTGTAGTTGTAATTTCAAATGCTGCAAGAAAGCAAGCTTATATAGCATCAGTACAAAAAAAAAATCCAAACCATCCGTACCCTCCAAGAATTTGTCTAGTTCTCCCTTTAATTTATTCCGCCTATCCATTTCCACAACAACAAATGGAAACCTATTCCAACTATCAACAATCCGCAAGCTGAGGCAAACTTCTACACATCTATCCTGCAACCATCCTTCCTCAACTTGAATTTATGCTCCCTCATGTGTGTAGTCTCAGTAAGTGGAAGAATACCATTAACAGTCAGCTTATTCAATCCTGTGAAGGATTTCAACACCTCAAATCAGATCTCCCCGCAGATGCCTGGTTTTGAGACGCTGCACTTTGCAGAAGTAAAGGCTTGCTAGGTAAGAGCACCCTTTTGTTCCCTTCACCAATCTGGTTGCCCTTCTTTGCACCCGTTCCAGCAGATCTACATCTTTACTAAAGGGAGGCCTCCAGACCTGTATACAAACCTTATGATGCGGCCTGACCATGGCCTTATACAAAGGGATAATTACCTCATTATCCCTGCTGGCAAAGTTTCTGTATATCAACAACCAAACCCCAAGACCTCTCATGGCAGCACGTCTCCATGGCTCAGAGAATTTCATAACTGACTGCACAATTACTTCCAGATCATTTTCATTATCCACTTCCCTGAGTTTTGTATCACAGAGTTGATATTCTACTGCTACCCATGTGCAGTACCTTGCATGTGTCAATGTTAAACTTCAACTGCCATTTCTCAGCCCAGTGACCCAATTTTCCTAGATATTATTGCAGTAGCTCACCCTGGTGACTGTTGTAAACCACTCTGCCAACCTTTTATCACCTGCATACTTAGATATACCTTCATCAATATATCTTTTCTTTTTGTCCTCGCCTTTTCCCATTATTATATGAAGTCAGCGTTTTTATTGTTTTGGCATGAAATTTTTACGGCCGGATGCCCTTAATGACGCCAACCCTCACCCTTTATCCGGACTGGGAATATGCGGTGGTCATTCCCTGACCTTCCGTATCCTCCGTATTTGGTGGTCACGGGCTCGAACTCCGGTCTAATCAGGAAGCGTGTGCTACGCATAGCTGCTCCTGCCCACCTGGCTACAGAGGCGCCTCATCAATATCAGTAATAAATATTGAAAATAGCAATGGACCTGGCAATAAACCCTGGGGAACTCCACTAATAGCATTAGCCCATGAAGAGCAGTGCCCATTGATAACCACTCGTCTTCTTCCACTTTATCCATAGTAACTTGTCCTTAACGCCACATCGTTCCAGTCTGTAGAGCAGTCTTTTATGCGAAACAGTATCAAAAGCCTTCCTGAAATCCAACCATATGATGTAAAAATCATTTTTGCCATACAGTTCCTTGGTCACTGCTTCATAGTAACCTGTCATATTGGTTAGACAAGACCGCATCTTAGCAAATCCATACTGTGATTGCAGTATAATTGCACTCCTGTCCAGATGGTTCTGCATTACTTCTTTCATCAGTGATTTCATTATTTTCCCTGGAACAGGCGTGAAGCTAACAGGTCTTTAATTACTCACGTCGCCTTTTTATGCTCCTTTATGAATTGGGGATACATTCATATATCTCCAGGCATACGGACGTCCTATGAATCCAACGATGCTCTCATAATTACGGCTAAGGGTTTGCTTACGTCTTTTGCTGCATTAATATAACTGGATAAAATCTATCCCGACCAGAAACTGTGGATCATCTTAACAGCGAATGGAACAGTGGCGGTCACCTCTTCACCATCACTGAACAGTCCATCACCTTCAACGTGTGACACTTAATATGAGAATGATCCAAACCCCAAGAAACGATTTTTCTTATTTCCTGAAATTAAAATATTGAAAGTTTTGTATTTCATTATAAAAAGTTTTCTTTATCTTTCCTTTTTTTTTTGCTTTGTACATAGAATGTAAATAATTGTTGTTGAAAATGTATCCACTGTTCACGTTTTAATAAAAAAAAATATATCCCGAGTGCCTTTTTTATGTCCATCTTCAACAATTTCTCCTCCATTTTCATTCCAGTTATCATAAAGTCATTTAGATCCTCGTTAGTTTGAAAAACCTTTGGCATCCCCTTACCTAAAGAATTCCTCACGTGTAAATGTAGATGCAAAATACTTATTCAATTTGTCGCAACCTGAGCAGGGTCATCAACAGTTAACCCTTAG
This sequence comes from Mastigoproctus giganteus, assembly GCF_048544385.1. Classification (NCBI taxonomy): domain Eukaryota; kingdom Metazoa; phylum Arthropoda; class Arachnida; order Uropygi; family Thelyphonidae; genus Mastigoproctus; species Mastigoproctus giganteus. The sequence continues at coordinate 143,722,868 of NC_143577.1, forward strand.
TTATCAAGTGGCACACTGTGATTCAACTCCTTTCTTCTATTGTTAATATCGGCACAGAAGTCTTTGCTGCTTTTTTTCTTTGCCAGATACTTAAATAAATAAATAAAACTTCTTTATTACTGCTAAGTACGGTACATGTACTAATGACAACAATTCTCATCATGGCGACGTGGCCAAGAGTTTTAAATTATATATGTGATTAATTGGCAAAAATTACAGTTACATGGAATATTATGAGTTACACAAAATTAAACATGCAAAAATGAAATTATAATAATAGGAAAATATAAAGAGGAACTGAACGTCGTATGGAGGAATTTATCCCAGTTCCACAGTTGTAATCCACTCGAGGAGCATGTGACGGTATTTGTAGTCGGTAGCCATTTTCTGTAGGTCGACTCCAAGACGGAGCAGTGCCTGAATTTTGGGGAGTGCCTGGGCAGGTAGGAACCGACTACACAGTTTCAACCTGTTGTATTTGAGGATTAGTGTGGGCTCTGACCTCAAGGATGGCAGAGGATTTTGCCACTGACAGAAATCTCAGATGTTTGGGGCGTTTATCACTCCGGCGTACATTTATACTGTAGTCATTAAACGCCTGCTGTCAATTAACCTCGGGAGCCTGGGTGCATTTAGCTGCTCAGCAATATCAGTTGTTCTCCATTGAGGGGATCGGTGATGCTTATTTATTGGCCATTTCAGGGTCCAGTATTCACACGAGAACATCGGTTTTTGAAGTGAGGGCGATGCAGATGCCCAAATTTCAGCAGCTTATAAAATAACCGGATAAACAGTGGTTTGAAGATATCTGGTAGTGGTTGCGGCATCGTTGGAATGAAGTAAGTGTTGCTTCGCTCTCCAGCGTAGGGTGTTAAATCGCTTTCGGAGGTATTCTGTGTGAACATTAAATTTCAGCTTCGGATCAAAATAGACACCGAGATCCTTATGGCAGTTAACCACTGGGATGAGAGTACCCCAAACTGATGGTTGAATTATTGTTGGTTGCTGCTTCAATGAGTAAATCATTATTGCAGATTTTGAAGGGTTAAGGTTTAATCCAAACATCTTCAAGTAAGTTGAAAGAGCGGTCAAGTTCTCTGTGATTGAAGACCTAATTGCCATTGGGTTTGCAGACGGTAGGATTAAGGTAAGAAACTTTATATCATCGGTATATATTAGAGCATCATCACGGGACTCATGAAAGGAATTAGAATGGCTGAGAAGAGAAGAATCTGCCTTGGCTTGCCTAACCGTCTTTGTGGCTTCATTATAGACTAATATATATCTACCATAGGCTTCTGTATCATCTTATAATTTATTTGAATCCCACACACTTATGTTCTCAATAGTTCATCTGACATCTATTTAGGTTTAAGCTTTTAGGTGTAAGTCTAAGCCTATTAGCTTCTTTGATTAATTCCCATTTAGAATTTGCTGTTGGTAACATTATCAGTTAGGCCCACTGCACAGAATTCAAAATGTGAGACCACTATAGTCACCCATACGAAATCAAAGGCCTTTCAGTTAACCATAGACAGTATTTTTGTCCTTAATTAAATCCACATTATTACACTGTGATCGCTGCCCCGCAGTGGAGCTTTTACTGCAGATTTTTAATGCATGAAGAATCACTGCTGATAACCAGATCAAGAATACTGCTTCCTCTTGCTGCCTCTCTAACATGCTTCTGTAGAAAACAGTCATCCAAGAAATGCACAAGTATTGCTAGTTTGTGAGGGACCAACCCACAAATTCCAGTCACCATTTGGAAAGGGAAATCCCCCACTATGACACATTCCCTCGTCAACTGGATATATTCCCTTAGATTTAATATGCTTCTTAACGAAGAGCATAACCCCATTCACCACTCTTGTCTTCCCTGATACATTGCATTCCCCATATTCAAATTTAGCATCACTTATGTAACAACATGTTTCCGCTATTCCTACAGTGTCAGGCGCCTCCGTAGCCAGATGGGCAGGAGAAGCAGTGCGTAGCACATTCTTCTTGATTAGACCGGGGTTCGAGCTCATGACCACCAAATACGGAGGATGCGGAAAGGTCAGGGAATGACCACCTCATAACCCCCGAGCAATATGACCTTAGTTGCTGATGCTCCTAAAAACCAAATAACAACAACCTACAGTGTCTGCATTTGACTTAATCAGTACTTCAAATTCATCACATTTATTTACAATGCTTCTAGCATTAGTCCATGCAAATATAGTTGCATGTTCTTATTCTTAGTTACCCTAAAACAGTCCATGTATTTATTTGTTCCATGATAACGCACAGCAGGGCCTGAAGTCCCAGATACCTAGGTTTCCCGATTGCTGATCGTACCAATAGTAGTAGCAATTCAATAATCGCTTTCACCTTTGCCTGCGGCTCTAGTTAAGCTATTAGTCCGTGTACCCTCCGAAGTCATCAGTTCCACCCGATCTATCATTGCTTCGATAGTATTAGCAAATATTCTTGACCCCATCCATTCAAGTGTATCCCTGTGAAAACATCTTCTGCTGTTAACAGGAACATGAAGAGAGGTGTAGCACCGCCTCCACAGTTAGTGTCCTTTTCTCTGATGTTACAGGGATGACACTGCATTCCTCATTGTCTCCAGTTGAAATAACGTCTAGAATATGTTTGGAGGCTTAAACGGTACTTATCAGGGAACTGAACTGTACCCCCATTTTTCAGGGCTCCAAGTCTCACGTTCACAGCACCAGTTTCAACAAACTTGCGGTGGTTTAGGGTTAATGAGATACAAACTACTGGCTTTCTTGAGTGCACTGAATTGACCCTTCTTAACACAGTGCGGTTGGAAATGTTTTCACCTGGCTGCAGCAACCTCAAGAGACAGTTGAAGACAGGACATAGTAGGATTCCATCTTGCTGTTAGAGTCAGATAGCTATCTGTCCTGACTGACGCAGCCTTCGGGCGACCTTGGTCAGCTCTTATTGTAATGGTTACCGTCTCCTGAAACCGCTTCCATAATGCCGAGACGGCAATGCGTGACACATTAAGCCAAATGTGCCACGTCCGCTTGAGACTTCCCAGGTTCAAATCATACAATGGCTTACACTTGCGATTCTAATTCACTCTGAAAGATGCTCATTTATAAATTGCCACTCAACCTTCGGCCCTTCGTTTCTCAAATGATTCTGCTGAATATGGTTTCTTTCTGTATCTGGCTAAGATGGCTGTTGCTGATGGGCAGTCTTCTGACGGTTGGTGTTGTAGTGGACTAAATCTTGACTTTTTCAAAAATGTTCAATAATTTTCGGATAGTTGCAATAATAACATAGGACAAAGTAATTTAAAATCTTGTTTCCCATTTTTGAAATTCTTCGTAATATTGTATAGGACTAAGCCTAAATTTGAAGCAGATTTGTACCTTTATTTACTGTTGGACGTAGGAAGTTTTCTAATTTGTTCATTACGCAGAACAGTTAAAGTTATTTGAACCTGCACATGGATAAGCAAAAACTTGCAGACGTGATCGATAACTGGAGGCAACACTAGTGTACTTCGTACACGAAATCGATAATGAATTGAACGCATCAGTAATTTCTCTTCCCCTAAGAGACATTCCGCACGTATTTGTAATTTCTCTTTCCTATCGAAACATTCCGAAAATTTACTGATCCTGCCTCTACCGATACAAAACTGAAACACGTCAGCCACGCATTTGCTTGTATTCCTCAGAGAGGGCTCAGATATTAGTCCGAGTGTATAACTAGTGGTCAACCAACTGGATAAAACGAGTCCGCTAAGTCCAGACAATCTACAATAATAAGGGAAGCATAAAAATGACAGAAATCTGATGTACTCGAATATTCTGAGACTGAGAGCAGGAGGATCTATAATATCGGTAAATTTCCTTTGTAGGCTATAAAAAGAAATATCCACGACTCGTTTCTTCTGAGATAACAACTGAAAAATTAAAATAGCAATTTTTTGAGAGGTCTAGATTTCTTTTATTTAATTAATGTACACATTAAGCTTGGATTTATGACCCGTGCTTTGCAAAATCAGAAGCAATTCAAAAATATCACTTAATTTCTTTGAATCATTCCTTTAGTTCAATTGCTGTTGAGATGCAATGCTTAAACATTAAAATCTTAATAAAAATGGAACCACAGTGAAGGACTGTAAATCTGAATTTTATAAATGATAAAATTATATATGTGAGCACTTTCCTTCACTGTGCTCATCAATGATGGCACTCAGATTTCTAAAGAGGGTCGGTCCATTATCTCTATTAGAGATTACCCTAACTTCTAATCACTCGTGACAGAAGCAGATCATAAATATTGCTTCCTTCTCTTTAGAAAACGTTTTTCTGTTTCTCTCTCTAGGTGTAACGTTTCTTTTAAACAACTACTCATTCTGTACAAATCTCAAATCTGCCCTACCATGGAACGCTGCTCCCACATCCGTAGTGGTTCCCCCGAAATATTTTCGAGCTTCTAGATTTTACTCTAAAGAAAGCTGTCCAATTAATTAATGACCAGTCTCTTATAAAGTCTTTTCACTTTGTCTCATAGGCGTTCAGTTTCTGCAGCATGCCTTTTCTTAACTGGGGAACTATACTTGTGAATTTGGATCTATAAATCCCCCAAAGCCGGCCAGCATCTATTTACTGTAACTCCAAACTCATAGACCACTTTTCCTCTTCTTCAGTTAGCTACTTCTATTCTTTGGAACAACCTTTCTTCGCATCTATTCCTGTTAAATACAATATCTAAAATACAATCTGTAGATATTCAGGTCTCTTCTGTCTTCTCAGCCATGCACGTCTGTGAAGACAACTCATGCATGGTAATAAATACTACTGATTCTCATACCTTTCGTGTTTGGGGTTTAAATAATATATATATATATATTCCAGGTATCTGTTATAACATTTATCGCATATAATTTTTCTTTCAAAAAAGTGCTCTGCTTAGTTCATAAAGAGCAAGTCAGAATGCGCGTAGACGAATAATATTAGTTTAGGACAACCTACAGAAGGAAATTGCCCGAGTCGATGGAATATTCATCCCCCTCCACACCAACACACACAGCTATTTTTTTTCCACTAATCTGAGTCCCAATCTGGGATGTTGAATGTATACCTGAACAGCGATGTAGTTTGCTGCACATTTCTAAAGCATTATTACGCTTCCCCAGAGCGATTACGAAAAGGATTTTTAGAGGTTCTTAACTGGATAATGCTTGGGAACAGACATTAAATCGAAGGAAGTATGAGAACTGTAAATTGGGACTGGTGCGATTGAAAATTTGGTTTCCGGGACATTGTCGTCTAATATATAGTTTGCTTCTTTCTTCCTGATTTCGATCCCTGTGGATCGAAATCAAAAAAATCATATGCATGAATCAATACGTCCACTCTTGAACACCTTAATTACAAATCCACGAACAGCCCACAGTTTCCGTAATAATACGACCATAGATCATATACGAGGAAAGTTTTTAAGTATTACTCTTGTGGAGTTTGAATACACCATTTGTACGTATTTGGAGAGTTATTGTCGGGTTGGCTATCTGCATATACAATTCGCTCTATCTTATTTATTCTGACCTTCCACTACAAGAAAACTGAGCAGCAACATTTCATTTAAATCTGACCACACAAGTATAGTTTCAAGCAGCAATTTAGTTATTTATTTTATAGGCCCTAGTTACCGAAGTTTCAGGAAATTAGGTAACAGGGCCTGACAGATTACGCAAAAAATCTATTGGGTATCTGACCAGCCTTCCCGCGGCAAAGTGTGGTAACGATGGGTCTCATTAGGGACCCAACGGCTAAAAGGTCAGATGAACAACAATACGCACCACTACACATATACGTTGGCCACACACTTTTAAACCTCTGGCCTTGACAGAGTCTGTCTTATATTCACAATATTTGAAATAATTAAATGCACATGGCATAATACTTTAAGAGTTTAGTATCTATATAATATTGGTGTTTAGATGCACCATAGACACTCTTAAAAAAAAAACTACAAAGTAGTTGTTGTGGGCATCATTTGCTCTTTCTCATATTGTGCTCTGCCTTCACGACGAGTTGCCATGATACTGCACTACCTCAAATAACTAACGCTTCACTAATAGAGAAGACTATTGTTACTTATTCTCAGTCAGTACCACCACCCAGAGATGTTTCAAGGCTATTGGCCTATCATCAGTGGGTGGGCAGGTACCCTAGTATTGCAGACACGACGACCAAGTTGTGAAGTTAATCGCACAATATGAGAGATGCCAAAAGGTGTATAAGATAATACACCTTTTGGCATCTCTCATATTGTGCGATTAACTTCACAACTGGGTCGTCATGTCTGCAATACTAGGGTACCTGCCCACCCACTGATGATAGGCCAATAGCTTATCTTATCTTATCTGTATTATCTTATACACCTTTTGGCATCTCTCATATTGTGCGATTAACTTCACAACTGGGTCGTTATGTCTGCAATACTAGGGTACCTGCCCACCCACTGATGATAGGCCAATAGCCTTGAAACATGTCTGGGTGGTGGTACTCACTGAGAATAAGTAACAATAGACTTTTCTATTAGTGAAGCGTTACTTATTTGAGGTAGTGCAGTATCATGGCAACTCGTCGTGAAGGCAGAGCACAATATGAGAAAGAGCAAATGATGCCCACAACAACTACTTTGTAGTTTTTTTAAGAGTGTCTATGGTGCATCTAAACACCAATATTATATATTCACAATGAAAACAACGCAGAAATGGGGAAACCCCTGGTGCCGTGAGTTCCTAAATACACTTTACTAGTACCAATGACATTCTTGTCACAACCACAACAGACATCCCTCAAGGAGGAATGTCCGTTGTGGTTATGTACTCTCCAGTAACTACATTTTCATCATCTCTACAACCACTCCCGCAAGCAAATCCAAATCTGTTGGCATATGCCGACAATTTAAAGCTATTTATTATTTCAAAAGCTTGTGATGATATTCACAAACTTAGCCAGGATGGGAATTTACAGATTTATAGAATCATCAGATATCTGAAAGAACTCAATCTCACTATCAATATGCAAACAAATCTGCTCAGATAACTTATTCCTTACAGAAACAACCCAACTAGATATAAAATTGCAAATGTCTCAATTCCAAATGTCTATGCCTACAAACGAGTAGTTTTCGACAAAAATCTTATCTTTCTTTTAATTGCCATTATCTACATATTATTTATAAAAATCAAAAAACAAAATGGCTGGCCATACAAGAAAAAGCACCGATCCAAGATTAAAAAAAAAAAAAGAAAAAAGTTTTCCATACTGTCATATTTCCAAAATCTGGTCTGGAGCTCCTCACGCGACCATCAAAAATTCCTTTCCCTAGATTATTGAGTTCTAAGATTCCTCAAAGGCAAATTTGGTTTTCATGTACAATATCCAGGCAACAGTTTCTTTCAAAGTTGATAACTTCTGCAAGCGATTCAACCAATTATAGCTAGCATAATAACAATTTATAATTAATTAACATACTTAATAATAACATAATTAATTTGCTGCTCCCAACAAAAAAAAAAGTTCAAGAAACCAACAATTGAAATCTGACCTATCCAGGCTCAAGCAAACGGGTAATTTATTTCCGAATGCGTCTCTTCTTCTCATAAATCTTCATAACACTAATTTCCAAAGATTTCTCAACTCTAGTCTACAGGATTCCCAATAAGGTTTTCCATAAAGTTTCCAATCAGGTGAAAAGAAAGAAAACAGCCTGCTTTCAACCATTATCAACTTAATGCCTAATGTAATACACAATTCATACTCATGGTTTACGTATATATGAATATTGATATGCATTATTTATTATTTTATTTCCTATGTACTAAATTATCTGCCCCTAGCCATGTGCTGTGAAGGGCTTGTCGTAATATGCAATAAATGAATATTTATTCGCTCAAAATCGACCTAGAGTTGGTTGGAGGAGTCGAGAATTACATGGATACAGATTGCGGAGGGAACTACGACGCCGGGTTCCATCTAGAAAGAAAGGTAAATTGCTGGTCCATACGGATGTTCACAGAATAGATGGCCGAGTGAAAATTAACACTGTGGAGGTTATCTCCATCCTAAGCGTGACGTTTCGCTAGAATGAAGTTATCGGTCTTTATGAGCAGGATAAGACAATGAAGATGTCTTTATGAAAGCGTCCACATCCTACGGAAGTGTATAGGTGGTGAACAGGCCTTCCTAAGCAGCGGTCTAGTCAAGGAGAAAAAAAGAAAAAAAAGTTTTCCATACTGTCATATTTCCAAAATCTGGTCTGGAGCTCCTCACGCGACCATCAAAAATTCCTTTCCCTAGATTATTGAGTTCTAAGATTCCTCAAAGGCAAATTTGGTTTTCATGTACAATATCCAGGCAACAGTTTCTTTCAAAGTTGATAACTTCTGCAAGCGATTCAACCAATTATAGCTAGCATAATAACAATTAAATAACAATTAAATAATAACAAACATAATAACAAACCTAGGGTTTTCCTCTCGGCAGAGGAAAGGTGCGTCCAAAAGTCAACTAGTTCTCCCAAACTATCCCCAAGCCGAGGTGCTGCTGAACTCATTTGGTGTTGTCCCTCTAGTGAGACTGTAATGTTATTCTTTGACTTTTTTTGCAAATGTGATTTGTGCAATCTTTGTTAGGTTTAGGACCAATCCTATAGCTTTGAAGAATTTGGCTAAAACCGATATCTGCTGGGGACTTTAGGTGCATCTTGACTTTTGGGATAGAAAACACATTTTGGTCACTTGCATACGACATGAAGTCCACATGCAGGGACATGAAAAAGTTGAGAGCGCCAGTAAAAAAGAAAGGACAGAGGGACACTCCTGTTTATGAAAGGGGAGGGGGGACATCCCTGTTAATGATAATGCCGTAGGAAGTCTTACCGTCTGTAACCCTAATTTGCTTGATTTTAGTAATGCCCCAAGATCATCGAGAATTGGAAGGTTATGTGGAAATTATTCTAGAGGATGAGCGCCTATCACATGCAGCCTAGACGTCAAGGAAGACAGCGTCCAACTGATACCTATTATTTAGTGCATGTTCTGCATGTCCCACGGTCTCGAGAATGTTGATAGTTGATGGCTCTTTTAAAGTTGAAAGAGAAACTTGATCTTTGTCCAAAACAATAGTTGAGAAGGTGATTAAGTATAACTTCCATGAACAGTTTAACAAATAAGATAGATCTAAATTTCGGATTCCATTTTGTCGGATTTCTTCAACAAATGATCTTCTAAGATAAATTAAATAAATAAAAAAAAAAAACTTAGTGAAATACACTGTTAGTAATGCTACGCACCCACTGACACCGACGCAGTGTTAGCGGGTCCTTGTATAAAAAATCATTGCATTACTTTAGTTACCATCATTAATAACTGATGATGATAACCAGTCTTAAATGAAAGTAACCCTTAAGGTACGGAATTATGTTAAAAATGATATAGCTAATCCCAGAAAGATACGTAGACAAAACTTATCATTATAAGTTATAATTATTTTATAATCCTTAAAATCCATTTTATTAATTAAAAGAGCAGGATTTTCTTGTTCTGCAAGACTATTTTAGTGAGAAGTGAAATCTTTAATGGAATGTAAAGCACACGAATGTACGAAATGCTAAAGAAACTGAGACAATGTACAATGGATATAAGAAAAAGAAAAATATAATTAATGAGGTGTTTGAAAGTATGCACTTTATTTCCCTGGTAACGAATATCCACAATTAAAAAGTAAAAGGACAGTTTGTGTGATAAAAGGCCATTTTGAACCTCCTTATGCTGTTATTCTTCTTAACTTTAAAAGTTCCCTTTTTTTATTTAACATGTTAATAATGTTCCTTAGTTAAAGAACTCCCACGCATTTACCTCCAAGTGGTACCATAAAATTCATTTCTTATGAAGCACTGAGTCAGGCGCTTTCTTTGTATATCACCTCAGAGTGCAATTACAGCGGACATCTCATAAAGTGGCGTTCATTAATATTTATATAAAAAACACGCATGACCGAAAACTTCATTCATCTCGGGGCAATGAAATACTTTAATGGATCTCCTTAATAGCTAATGTAACTATCTGTTCTTCCCTAAAGTTCTTAATAAACGTGCTCTTCACTCCATGACGAGAACCCTTCCAGCCTTTAACAACACTTGTATTTCATCCACTCTGCTGTTAAGAATGCCGGACGACACGGAAAGACTTTCTTCTCTGATTAAAATACTTAACCCAAAACCCGTGAAACAGGCACAACGCGGTGGTACCCTGGGATGAAGATTTGCATACAGACTGAGGCTGAAGGTGATGCCTTGCCAGACCGTTGTGTTTAGACAAATAGAAAAAGCCCCCTAGCGGAAGTGAGATGGTGTAAGTTTCGGAATCTGATTAAATTTCCCTTTCCCCACTCGCGAATTTCTTTTTTTATCTCCCTTTATTAGTATCCTCAAGAGATGTTTGCGACAGCAGTGCTGGTTACCCATCTGTTTGTCTAAACGCCACATAGGAAGTGGCAAATGGGTTTAAACGAAAATAAAAAAAAATATTTCACAATTTCAATCTCAGTACTCGCGCATCTGTAAAAACCGATTTCGTTTATTTCAACTTAATGCTTGATTTAAGTCAATTAAGCCAAAACAATTCAACTGCTTAACTATGAACTCGTGAAAGGGTGTCGGTGTCAAATAATATTAAAAGCAATCGTGCAAAAATACAAGGAAATGTTATTCTTTAAAATTAAATTCGCAATGTTATATTTGTTTTTAATAGTCACATCTGGTAAATGGTAAGGCGGATTCTGTAATATTCTGAAGCAATGCGTTGCATTATTTTCGGAGTTAAAGTCAAGTAAATTAGAATTTAAAGTAGATGAGAACAACAAAATTCGAAGTACACACAGTGGCAACACTATTTTATGTAGATAAGTCTGTTGCATTTGTAGTAAATTGCTTTGAGTCAGCGTAGAGAAATTAAGGTTTTTTTTTTGTATTTTTCACTTCCTGTACTTTAATTTTCTATTTAGCTAGATTAATGACTGATAGAACACAAAATGTATAAAATATATGCAGTTTTATTTAAATTTTAGTTAGTTATAGGAATACATTACAGTATTCTGTAAATGCATCCCCAATTCACAAAGGGGATCAAAATGCGACATGTGTAATTACAGACCTGTTAGCTTAACTTCTGTTCCAAGTTAAATAATGGAGTCTATTAAAAAGAAGTAAAGCAGGACCATCTGGACAGGAATGCAATTATACTGCAGTCGCAGCATGGGTTTATTAAGAGGTGATTTTGTTTGACCAATTTCTTTCCGTACTAGGATGCAGTGACAAAGGAAGTGTATGTAAAAATAATTTTGATATAATACACTTTGACTTCAGGAAAGCTTTTGATATCTGTTGCACATAAAAGACCGCTGTACAAATTGGAGCAGTGTGGATCAGAGTGGTTATCAATAGACACTGCTCTTTATGGACTAATGTTATTCGTGAAGTCCCACGGTACTCAGTGCCAGACCCATCGCTGTTTTATGTATGTATTAATGATACTGATGAGGGTATATCAGGGCTTAATGTCTAAGTTTTCAGATGATAGAACGGTTGGCAGTTTTAATTATAGTAATCATGGTAAAATGCTGCAAAAGATCTAGAAAAATCAAGTAGTTGATCTGAGAAATAAAAGTTGAAATTTAGCATTGATAAATACATGATACTGCATACAGGGTAGCAATAATCCCAGATTAACTTACCAACCGTGTACACTCGAAATAGTTGAAAAAGACCTGGGGGTAATTGGTAGTCAGATATGAAATTCCTTGAGCATAAGGAGGTAATTATCCCATTGTACAAGGCAATGGTAAGTCTGCATCTTGAGTTCCGCATACAGATCTGGAGGCCAAATTTTAGGAAGTATGTAGATTTGCATGAACGGATGCAAAATAGTTCAACAAGATTGGTGAAGGGAACGAATGAGTGGTCTTCAGAGAAAACAAAAAAAAAGGCTTCCATTCTTCAAATGGAAGCGTCTGAAGCCTAGGCACTTGCGAGGTGTTCGGATTGAGGTGTTTAGGACTTTGAAAGGATTAAACAAGCTCAATGCTGATGGCATTCTTCCTCTTGCTCACACTACACACAATGAAGGGTACAAATTCAAAATGAGGAAGGATGGTTGGACAGATGTGCGGAGTTTTCCTTCAGCCAGCTAGTGGTTCACTACTGGAACTTACTTCAATCTCTTGTGGAAATGGGCAGTTTGAATAAAATCATGGAATCGATAAATTATTGGAGGGCATGGACAGGTGATATGGGAATTATTATTTCTTTATTATTTTGCTGATGCTTTATAATCTTGCATCATATGCCACTACTACTAATAATAATGCTTGATTTGTTTATGCTTCGTATGTTTCTAAATAGCGCTCTTTCACTTAAATAGTAGATAGAATATTTGCCTCAGTCCGACTGCTGGGAAATTTCTTACAGTTTCATCACCCAGATAATCAGACAGTGTTGGAATTCTTCGAATTTAAGTTGTATGTTTGAGACTAGTTTTGTAAATCTTCGCTTTTCTGACTGCTATTTTCGACGTAACCAAAATAATCGGAACACAACGATTTAACAGATTTTATGCAGACTGTTAATTATTTGAAAATTTTAAAGGGCGGTAAGATAGACAGAGGTTTAAAAGAAGCTGTATAAAATGGAGAAGACATTTACGATCAGCATGTCACCTGGAAACCCTTTCCGTAAATTTGAATGTGAAAGGGTGACAAAATGTTCGAAACACTGTGGAGTTTCCTCCAAAGAAGCAACAAAACCTGTCCATGTTTACCAAATAACCAAACCAAAAGCCCCTAGAAAGTACAAAGATAGTTATAAACAAGCATACTGTAATCAGATATTTAAATCAGAGTTCAGGGAACAGGTTGTTTGTCCCTGGAACTCTTTGATTAGCCTGGAATTCTTTCATATACAATCTTTAATTTTCTGGCTAATGAATGAATCAACGGCCTGAAAATTCGTATCTAAATGCTAAGAGTTCTTTTAAATTATCCTCACTCGTTTTAAGTATTGCAACTGATCTGTGCGCACATAATTAGGTTAATGGTTTTAGCACACTGATTTCCACATCATTCGGGTTACTAAAATTTCGTATTGTTCTAAATTTCACAAGAATGGATGGTTTAACCATATTTTCACAGTAAGACGGCTCAAAGACATATGAAAACATTATATCTAAGTGCACCAATTAGTAATGCAAATGTATTCACGCAATAAATCATGCAATATCTTGTGATACATTATATGATTTGACTGGCGAAGGGCTGGCTGGGATTGCTACGATACGGTTCAAGAAGCATGATGTTCCATTATAACTTGTATTTTCGATGCTGTTACTCATTTTATTCGCGTAGATTTCTTGGGCCTAAAGTAGCGGAGTGGTTAGAGCGAAAATACAGTAGCACACGCGTTTGAGCTGACTGCGGTTTAAGCACACCTGATTGATGAGTAACGTAGTGATTGTATTCTTCTATGACTTCTTGATCGTGCAGGAGTATCAACAGAACTAATGACAATTCTGGTACGTGTTTTTTAATTAAAAATTACATGAAAAGTTCAGTGATTAATTGGTTGTGGATATCTGTTAATATCTATTCGGCATGTTACACTTATTTTATTTGTCTGGCCGTCGAAATACATTGTGCTGTCATAAATCACTTCAATTCTATCGCTTCTTGCTAAGGAGATACGCAATGGTTTGTGTTTATATTAATATTATTCTTAGTATTTCTATTAACTGGTACAGAAATATATATCATAATTCTGTTGACCTTTATTACAGTATGATTGCTAAAAGTAATATTTAACTAAATAATATCGGTGTAAATACACCATAGTTAACTCATAGATTTGAGCTACGATTGTAGCGTAGAAGGCATCGTTTTAATTGTATCTCATAATGTGGTTGCCTTCACAACAAGATAGCTGCTATTGAATTACTTCAAATAAATAACGCTTCTCTAGTAGAGAAGACTACTGTTATTTATTTTCAGCGGTACCACCACCCAGACGCACGTTTCGAAGCTGTTTGGCTTCGTCATCAGTGGGCGGGCAGGTACCCAGGTAATACAACAAGCCATCTCAGTTGCGAAGTTATATCCACATTATGAGAGATGCCAAAAGGGTGTGGTGGTAATGTAATTGGAAAATTAAATGCACTAGGCATAATCCTTATGGGTTTTATTAAAGTAATATTTAAATACGCACATCCCTCTCGGCTTAGCGTTGGTATGAGCATGGTAATAATTCCCTAAAATACCAAACCCGAAATTACTATTATAATTAACAGAGTTGTATTTGATAAATATAAGGAAATCAAGGAACAATTATTATTAATAAATTGTTTTAAACAGAAGTAGGGAACAAACTTCGGCCAATTTAAATTGAGGTTTTTTAAAAAATCTTAACGACTGAAAGAAAAAAAAAAAAAATAGTGCACTTAGATTTCTGAACAGAAAATATCGATATCTTCACACAGTTCGTCCTTTAAGTAAGACATATTCTAATTTAAAGTATTAGACATATAAGCATGCTAAGAAAACTTGAACAAAGCTACTAAAAGTTTGACGTAAGTTGTATTAATGAACTAGTGTGTTCAGTTATATTAGTTTGGCAATTTCGTACGAAACAACTCGTTCGGGGGAAGAGAACTCTGAAGAAAATGGGAAATACTTCCCATTTTCTTCACAGAAAATACTTCTTAGATTCTCGCACCATAAAGCAAGTTAGAACTTCAGGACAACAGAAGGGAAGAAAAAAAAAAATCCAACGATGATTAATGAGGGAGGCATGCCGTAGTGGCAAGAGGTAAGACATAATGAAATGTATGCCGCTTATTTAACTGATTAATGGAGGAGGAGGAGGAGATATTGCTTTCAAGATTTAGATGGTATAGCGCACTGCTTTTTTGAGGCGAAGAGAAACATTTGCGGTAAGCAATAATGGGCCCAAAAGATACCTCGGGAGAATAGGGGAGGGGAGGAGATATGTGGATTTGTGAATGTAGACACCAGAATTTTGTTTTAAATTTATTGTATACGAAACAAGTTGTACGAACCAAGATATCCTCATCCTGTGAGAATTTTCTCACTGTGGCTAGTTCCGTAGTTATACTTGCTTTCTCGGCCTCTTCTGAATTTGCTATTGTGCCCGGATTTGCTATTTGTCATACGACACATTAAAGTGTGGTCAGGCTCTAGGAGTCATTTATAATGCCATTCCAGGCATTTAGTTTACGTGAAAAGTAATATCATTCTCTGTCTACTGCTGTATACAATGTTTAGAGTTTGGCTTTAAAGTGACTCAATGGCTCCGCCTTCTGACAAATGCTATCTTCTGGAATGTTTCTATTCCTGAGTTCCTCAAATGCCCCTCGAAACAAGTTCTGCCAGCTATTTGGTATCTTACTATAGAATCGGTTCTGGAGTTGATGAGTCCCTAAAAATAAGTTATCCGAGGGATATTTAATAGAATACACTGAAAAGTTCAGAATGGAGCATAAGGAATGGTATAATCCGTACCATTCTTTGTGCTCTGTACTCTTTTGACAGCTTTATATAAGAATGCCAGGAAAGTTTAGGGTTCCTCCCACTTTTAGATGGGGCCCAGGTTCGTTTTAGCAGTTACACCTCACCCTTAAATACAGAATACAGTTCGAAAAAAAAAAAAAAAAACTTCGTTCTTAGGATATCCATAGAATAAGCCAATTGATTCAAAATGTTTTGAAATATAAATCGCAAATAACAGACCACAACAGTGGGCCAGAAAGAATATCTTAACGATTCACAAACTGTAGTTCAAGAGGATTTAAGATGTACGAATGTGTTTCTGCCCATGATACTTAGCCGTTTAAATAGATAACCACTAAAATCAAGCATGTTGTCTGCGAGATCTTTTAATGTCGTGACTTTCTGAGGATGCAATGTGTGTTTGCAGAGAGAGAGTTAGTTATATTTTTTTGGTTTTTTTTTAGGAGCATTAGCAACTAAGGCCATATTGCTCCGGGATATGCGGTGGTCATTCCCTGACCTTTCCACATCCTCCGTATTTGGTGGCGACGGGCTCGAACCCCGGTCTAATCAAGAAGCCTGTGCTATGCACTGCTGCTCCTTCCCACCTGGCTACGGAGGCGCCGCAGAGAGAGAGAGAGAGAGAGAGAGAGAGAGAGAGAATGAATCACCTTAAGGCAGAGGCTTTTGTGGTTGGCCGTTCAGTATTCTTCGAGTGAATGAATTATGGGTGCTTACTGTTTACTTCATTCGTTTCGGCTGCGCCATGTGTCCTCAAGTTAGTCGAAATATACTGACATTCTCTCGGCACTGCAATCCATCATTTGTGCCGATAGCTATCACACAACGAACAAAAAAATATAAGTGCTACTCAACTGTGAATAATACAGTACGGCTCTCTCGTTGTGGTTATAGAAATAGAACCAACAACTAGTCAACGTGCCTAAAGGAAATATTCTCAAGGTGGAACGTGATGCGATATAACTAAATACAAGAATACTGCGTTTAGTAACCGTTAGTATTTAGCACCGTTTTTAAATCAGTTTGTTCGACTTCGCTCTTTTTTTTTCCATTTTAAGAAACGGGCTTTTGAAATTCGTCGTGTTACACTTCGTAAAGATATCAAACAACAAAGGAAATGCCAAAAATGCGACAGATGCAGTTTGTTTATCCCAGTCCCAACTGTAAATACCTGCTTTAATCTTTATGATTCACGGTATTGTATCCAAATTGCTCCTATTTAATTAAAAATCACTTGTTGATCAATCAAAGATAACACAAAACTAAAAAGGATAACAGTATAATTGTAGCAAGTAAACTAAAAGCGCTTCTTTTAGTACTTTTAATTTTATAATTGATCAATTTATTTGCTCCCTACTTCACATATATTTTTTAATAAAAATACATAATATATACATACAAAAGTAGCAAAATTTTATTTCAATAAAATTATGGAAATTATTTTAATTTGTTGAGATAGTTGATTGAGGATAACCAGGAATAATGACAGAATATTCTTAATTTTCATGGGGTCTTTAAAGTTAAATTAAGGGGTGGCATTTTGTTAATCTTTGTAGGTATGTAATTTTCTTCCTTGAAATTGGTTATTTCAAACAACCTAACTACCCATTCCATCGCAATATATCTCACGCTATTCCACATGCAGTAAAATGCATGTTTAAAATTCAATAATATACAGGTCACATTACGATTTTCTGTTTTTGGCCGGGTGATCTTGGCCTTCTTGCCTGAGGTTTGTTGTTTGTTTGTTTGTTATTTGGTTTTTAGGAGCATTAGCAACTAATGTCATATTGCTCCGGGCATATGCGATGGTCATTTCCTGACCTTTCCGCATCCTCCGTATTTGGTGGTCACGGGCTCGAACCCCTGTCTAATCAAGAAGCGTGTGCTACGCACTGCTGCTCCTGCCCACGGAAGCGTCCTTGCCTGAGGTAGATGTAATGGAGAATAATAGGAAGTGACCTAGAATGGGAGTGTTTGTTACTTCCATTGTGACAGAGCACACGCGTAGTTGCCATCCATGTGACTACTTAAGGTAGAGTAACTAACACTTTTTTTTTTTATTAAAAGGGATGTTTCAGGTCGGCCCTATAAGAAACGAAGTATAAAATATTGTGCTATTAGTTAACTTTCATATCTCTTAAAGATAAGACGATCCTAGCAATAAGGAAACTAGCTGATTTTGAAATTTGTCATAATACCTAATATGAATTCTGTTTTCTTTTAATTTAAGAAAAAAAAAAAGAAATGGCTGGCAAAAGACATGCATCGTTTTATCTAAGCAAGCGAAATGGTGTGATTGATGCGATGTGATACAGCAAGTTGGCGATTTGATGCAGAGTCAGATACGCTGGTAGATGAAACTATTTATGATTTGATAACAAAATGTTAAGAACGGGAAACAAAGTCCTCAGGATCAAAAGTAACAGAAAAGAAACTGCTGTGGACAAACCACGGCTGGTAACGAAGCGTCAGACATATGACAAAGAAATCATGTGTAACTTCTTCTACCTATCGATAGCAGCACGGCCCATCCTTCAAAGATTGCAGGAAAGCTACATTTGAAGTCCTAGGTAGATGTAAACATGAACTGTTCCGACAAACAGTTCATGTTTTGTCGGAAAATATCCTTAATTAGGAAACAGTTTTACATTACTGTCTTAGTCAGTTAAAACAGGATCTGAAGTCATTGAACAAAACTGAGAATGTGTCCAGGGCGTAATGAAATATTTTGTCAACAGGATGATAGCTTTCTTCAAACAGGCCTCTGAGGTTGGGTATATTCATACTGTAAATTTTAGTGTTTTGCACCAACCTTACGTAAAAATAAAAACACAAAGGAAACTGGACTTTTAATAACTGTGTTTATAATAAATTATAATAACCTGTATTTACAATAAATTTAACTTTACGATAAACTATACATATAAAATATTAAAATCTGCTACATTATGAACAATAAAATGCATTAAAATATACTAAGTTAAAAGCGATAAAGAACCATAGTTTTCAAAGGCTCCAGCCTTCTTCTTCAGCGGTATTTTCTTATTCTGCAGTACATCTTTAAATATCAGCAGGTTCATGGTACTCATCACGTGTTTCATTCTCACGCGTTCCGTTCTCTTGCGTTGTGGAACCGGAAGTGGCTCGAGCGGGAGTCATACGGAACCGTTCATCCCTTCTGAGGATAGTGGCCTCAAAGAGGGGATGAATCCGCGTACCTCTATCTCTATTAAAGTTGATTGTAGAACAGATCCGCAAACTCTCGAGCCACTTACGGTCCCAGAACTTATGCGCCCGATCGGTGATGATAGCATCGTCCGGGGAGATCTGGTGCTGCTTCTCCCAAAAATGCTCGGCCACGGCGGACTTGCCATACTCTGCATTTCTTATTGCCTTAGTGTGTTCCCCCAGACGATCTTTGAGACGGCGTTTTGTTTCCCCTACATAACATTCCCCACAATCCGGGCATCTAATGCTATATACGACCCCACTTGTGTTTTCTTTTTGAATGGGGTCCTTAACCTGAAACACGATCGTGTGCAGCCTCCGCCCCGGAAGCTACACACAACGTGTCTGGTACTTTCTTAGTATTCTAGCTATATGATCAGTCAGACCCGGATAATAGGGAATGTATGCAGTGGATATTGGTGTAAAAGACTCGCCTCTCCTCTGATTTCCTTTAACATATTTTTCTATAATCCTCTGGGGGTAACCACATTTTGCAAGATCCGTCGTGACCCGTTCATACTCTAACTTCCTATCATCGGAGGTACTGCAATGTGATTTTGCTCTATCAACTAATGTTCTTATCACACTGTTCCTATGATGGTTGGTCTGAGCTGAACTGTAGTGCGAATACTGCCCTTTACACATGGATTTCCTGTATACCTTAGTCTTTAGCTGTCGGTCTTCCCTACAGACCAACACATCTAGGAACGGCAAAACTCCTCCTTCTTCTGCCTCCGATGTAAATTGTATGAATGGGGAGAAGCCATTTAAGATGTTCAACACCTGATCTTCACTCCCCTTCCGAATGATAGAAACGAATGTAGTCACGACGGATCTTGCAAAATGTGGTTACCCCCAGAGGATTATAGATAAATATGTTAAAGGAAATCAGAGGAGAGGCGAGTCTTTTACACCAACATCCACTGCATACATTCCCTATTATCCGGGTCTGACTGATCATATAGCTAGAATACTAAGAAAGTACCAGACACGTTGTGTGCAGCTTCCGGGGCGGAGGCTGCACACAATCGTGTCTCAGGTTAAGGACCCCATTCAAAAAGAAAACACAAGTGGGGTCGTATATAGCATTAGATGCCCGGATTGTGGGGAATGTTATGTAGGGGAAACAAAACGCCGTCTCAAAGATCGTCTGGGGGAACACACTAAGGCAATAAGAAATGCGGAGTATGGCAAGTCCGCCGTGGCCGAACATTTTTGGGAGAAGCAGTACCAGATCTCCCCGGACGATGCTATCATCACCGATCGGGCGCATAAGTTCTGGGACCGTAAGTGGCTCGAGAGTTTGCGGATCTGTTCTACAATCAACATTAATAGAGATAGAGGTACGCGGATTCATCCCCTCTTTGAGGCCACTATCCTCAGAAGGGATGAACGGTTCCGTATGACTCCCGCTCGAGCCACTTCCGGTTCCACAACGCAAGAGAACGGAACGCGTGAGAATGAAACACGTGATGAGTACCATGAACCTGCTGATATTTAAAGATGTACTGCAGAATAAGAAAATACCGCTGAAGAAGAAGGCTGGAGCCTTTGAAAACTATGGTTTTTATCGCTTTTAACTTAGTATATTTTAATACATTTTATTGTTCTTAATGTAGCAGATTTTAATATTTTATATGTTTAGTTTATCGTAAAGTTAAATTTATTGTAAATACAGGTTATTATAATTTATTATAAACACAGTTATTAAAAGTCCAGTTTCCTTTGTTTTTATTTTTACGTAAGGTTGGTGCAAAACACTAAAATCTACAGTAGGATGATAGCTTTGTCCGTTATCTTCTAGATACTTCTGAAGATCTCAATCACTTCAACAGCGGTGGGCTGAAAAATCTAGTCCACTTGGGATTCCAGCGAGATTACCATATTTCTGTGGCCCTCATTAGAGACTAGTTTACAGATCAAAACCTAACCCAAATATCTATTGGGTATCGTTAAGAAAATCGAGGTTTATTCTATCCAAACAATTTGCAAGAATATCTTAAACCAAAGTCCAGAAATGCATCAATGCAGATGGAGCTCAGTTTGAACATTTACGCGGCGGATAAATGGCACTTGTTTCCATTGACATTTTGAACCTTATCTATAATAAGGTTCTTAACAATACTATAATATATTTATAGTATTGTAGGTAAAAAATAATAACAATAAAGCAACATTTTATGTTTCATATCTTAGAGTTCAAACTAGAAAGCACCGCATTTCACCACACAGTAAAATTATGGCATCAATACAGAAAAAATAAGAAAACAATCTGCATGCATAAAATGCATGTTGCTGACCGAATTCCGGTTCTGGATTTAAAAAAAAAAGTCAGTGTGTGCCTAAAGCACCATGTGCATAATGTCATTTTGTGACTTTTAAGCATGCCTTTTGGTTGATGTTATTCCTTAAAGATGGCTAACATTTAGAAAAGTTAGTTCCCGTGTGAAATGGGAACTAACATTGTAAAGATATGTAGCAAGACTACTGAATATAGGGAAGAGAAAGGTCATAAAATTTAGTAAGAGCGAGTTGTCAAAGTAATTATAACAGTTGCATACTTTATATATGGTTGGCAGTTGATTTGATTAAATACGCTATTTGTATTACAATTTAAGATAAGTGGCATATCGGAAAACTAGTTGCAAACGCAATCCCCCCCCTCCCCCATTATATATGACTCTTTCTACATGGAAAGTCGTTTCCTGATTTGTAGGTTTCTAGGAATGTCATATGTTTTAAGTGTAAAAAAAAAAAAAAAAAAAAAAAAGTAAAGTGCAGCCATTATCAACCCACTGCAGGATGGAAGCCTCCTCAACAATTCATGCTGAGGGAAATGGACCATAATCTGCCACGCTGGTCCAGTGCGGGTTGGCAGATCGACCGTATTCAGCAGTCAGGGGCTTGAACCCCGGTCTACTCAAAGAGCGTGTGCTACTGCACTCCCGCTCCTGCCCACTCGGCTACGGAGGCCGGTTTTAAGTGTACAAGAAC
Organism: Mastigoproctus giganteus; assembly: GCF_048544385.1. Lineage (NCBI taxonomy): Eukaryota > Metazoa > Arthropoda > Arachnida > Uropygi > Thelyphonidae > Mastigoproctus > Mastigoproctus giganteus. The sequence goes on from NC_143577.1 coordinate 143,744,719, forward strand.
CCTTTGTGCAAACTGTTTCAAAGAGCTATACTGTACTGGATATTTCGAATTTCAGGGTGTGGTAAACGGCGCCTCCGTAGCCAGGTGGGAAGGAGCAGCAGTGCGTAGCACACGCTTCTTGATTAGACCGGGGTTCCAGTCCGTCACCACCAAATATGGAGGATGCGGAAAGGTCAGGGAATGACCACCGCATATCCGCGGAGCAATATGGCCTTAGTTGCTAATGCTCCTAAAAACCAAATAACAGACAACTGTGGTAAACGAATGTTCCCACTGCTTCGGTACGAATTTTAAAAACAACAGTAATATATAATATTCTGTGTGCAAAGAGGCTAGCCTTTTTCCGTGATATTAGTGGCCTATATATGCCATCACAAGGTCGGGTTGTTTACTGAACAACAGGACCTTGCGTCCAGGCAAACTAAGGCAACACGAGAAGTTAGTATTATCTGGTCTATAAACTGCGTGGAAAAAAAGCGATAAACACTCAAAAATAGAGTCATGAAGGTATCTAAAAGCCATCAACTCGATATTTAAAGTAATAATCTTGTACGTAGAAAGGAACCACCAAGAAAGAGAAGAATGATGATATCCAGCTCCGGACTGTGGGTGCCCATACTCACCAGATGTAATATTACATTTCGTATACTGGACTACCACAAGTTCTTCTATGGGGATACTTTTATTTAATATTTGCTTTAATCTAAATTTGAAGTCTTAACTATTATTTATTATTGAATATTTATTGAAAATATATACATTGTAATTGGATGAAACATGTGTAAATATATAAATAATTTGTTATTATCTAGTAACACATTCCACACGAATTGAAACTAATTTAACTGCATGTCTTCACTCGTTTTTAAGTCTAACCTCTTTAAATTCATATACGCTTCCACAAGCGGAAGTCTGTTCCAGTTACTAATTACTCTTAGGCTGAAAGCAATTTTCCTTACATTCGATCGGCCTGTGTTAATACAAATCTATTCTTCCTCCTCTCCTGTGAGTTGCTTGAGAAAGAGAAGACACTGCCAGTGTTTAGGTAACTTAAACCTTTTAAAGTCGAAATATAAAATAAGTGACAGAGTTACCGCCTTCCCAGCTCACCTCCCTCCAATTTAGCAAATAACCATGACAGCTTTTAAGCATTCGCTGATCAGGATAACGGCAAATTAGGCGCTCCTGCCTCGAGAGCCTCTAAGCGGTAAGAATATGTGATTAGATAAAAGGAGAAAGCCTTATTTTCCGTTTGTAAACGAGCCGTAATCAGCTACTTCCGTCTTGTTAAATACATGAAAGTGAGATGTTGTCAAGTGTCCAAAGCAAAGGAAAGGTGACTTATCGTTACTTTAACGCAACACGCTGAACTCAAAGTGTAGCCTTTTAACTTATCGTATCTCATATTATGTGGCAGTGAAATGTATGCAGCATGCAAGAAATCTTATCAGTAGATAGCCAATAGAAGTTTAAAACGGCTGCTAACGTCATTCATAGTTGACATGATATTGTTAACCCTTAAAAAGCTTCAAAATAAATGAAAAAAAAAAAAAAAAAGAAAGGAGTTACCCTACTCAGTGTAATGATAAGAATTCCACAGAATAATCTTTCAGAAATGCTATACGGCAGAAAATAGGAATGAAAAGCCCTTCCTCTCGTTTACTTATTTTCTAAAATTTAAACACTTAAATCCAATACCAATAAACACAGCTGTTTCCTTGGGTAATAAATTTTAGTAGCATTAAACTGCTATCGAACTAACTTGCGCAACAATGGCCGTCCTCCTTCCGCTGTTCCTTCATAGACGCTGACACCTCAACATCTGCAGCACCACTGTCAGTACCTGTTTATTCAACAGTTAATCAGATTATTCCATAACATTGTCTATTTACAATGTTTGAGCAGCTTAAGCAAATAACGCCATAGAATAACTTGAAGTGGGAGCGCGCCATACCTATTCACTGGACGGCCAACAGACCAGCGGCTTGAGTGGAGTCCATTGATGAATCAATCATCTTGATCAGTATGCATTTATTGATGCTTTTAAATTTGTTCGATTTGCATCCACTTCATACACGCTGATTATTTACTTTTACGACCTTGCATTTTTACTTATTTTGATTTAATTATCAGGCAATTTTATTTTCATTTTAACTTGTAGCAGTCTTGCCACTCGTGAAAATCATAAAATTAGCACCTGAAGTCATAATCTCAGCGGCTCAGACGATTTTATTTGATTTTGTTTTAAAGGTGAATATCGAAGAGTGGACATTAAAGAGTCCAATGGTCATATCTGAATGACTCAGTCGGTTTGATTATCATTCTCAACTTATTTCACTTTTGGTCGCTAAACTTATCGAGTACTTTCATGCTGGTTTCATTACATACAATAGTTTCGAAATAGCGAATTTATGGATATTTGCGCAATTATAAAGTTAGGTCAGAACAACTGCTCTCTCTTTCTCACTCTTCATAACTTCGCAATCGCGCACTTCGTATAATTTTCAATTAAAGCATTGCAATTTAAATAAATACACGAGTCAATGTCTGGAACACAAGATCATATTCAGGATATATTAAGATAATTTACATAAGAACTGAACTAAATGACAGAACAAATATTTTCATTGAATACTCTTTGTGCACGAGTTAAATCAAGAATCTATTATACATTATCAAAATTGTTCTTTAATATACGTTGATTCACAACATTCGCCTAGAAGTTTGTATCTACAAAGACAAATAATATACCGGTCGAAAAGTCTCAGTCAACAATTGACTTTATGATATTAAAATAATTAATTTGTACGTAATTAAGCAATTGATGCATTTGTGGAAATAACTTCTCACATTGCAAATCAGAATACTATGCACGCAATAATAATTTTATCCAGTAGAGTAATGGATAAAAGAGTTTTCAGAGTTTGAAGTCAAGCCTAAATTTTGACCTTTTATATTACTCATATAATTTGATTACTCATATATTTTGATAAATGCTTTTGAGAATATGACTTCATGAAAGATTTGACAATGCTTGCTAGTAACTGTCTGAGTTAGTATTATAAGTTTTCTTTTTTTTAAAAAAAAATCCTTATTAAAGGCAGCACTTTAAATCTTGGCTGGTGGTACGCCAGATTAGGTCAAGTTGTTTACTACATTTTTTTAAAATTAATTAAAATAAAAATGAAACTATTATATAATAAAAATATCATATTAATATAAAAATTAAAGTCGATTCCTTGAGAAAATAAGTTCTAACTTTGAGCATATTGAAAGCAAAAAAAACTATTTTGTGTGTTTTACAGAATGATCTTCACAACGCCCCCAATAAAAATTTTTCCTTTGGTTCATGACTGTCGAACAATATCAGCACGTAGTTCTCTTTCAAGTAAGCAATTTTTGGCACTGGTTTTGCCAATACTGGCATTTATTGAAATATTTCCACGATTACAGAACGTTATCTTCAGACATTCGTAGACGCGGTAAGATGAATACTAAATACGAATAGTGTAAACCTAAACTAAACGCACCAAGAAAGTCATTTGCTAGTCAATTTTTACGAATTATTAGTACTCGGGTGTACTAATAATGTTAAAAAATAATAATCCCCATCAAGAAGATAATCAGGAACTTTCCTATGTGAACGTGACAATGCGAGTCGCTTCAAATGGAAGCAGATCACTTTAAAAAAGAAATTCATCAGATGGGGCTACCATAGTAATGATTCTGAATAGTTTCTGACAACTTTTTGGTTGAAAATCATTTTACAATATTAAGCGACCAATTAATTCCACACACTGGACGGTAAACCCACACCACCATCTGTAACTACAACTTCTAATGGCAAATATCCTTTAAAATACAAAGCTAATTCATTCTACTATGCGAATAGTAGCATTCTACTATGCGAATATAAAAAAAATTATATTTTAATTTTGTAGACAGAATATAAAAAATAACAAAAATTTTAACGACAAATTCCTCTTTCAATTTGAAGATCATGTTTTCTGTTACAAAAACAGTTTGAAAATATTATCAGCAAATAAAAGCGACTTAATTTTACTTTATTATATTTAATTGAGCAATTTTTGTTGAGCAATAATTATAGATATAGCACTGAAATACTAAAGATAAAAAACTTGAAATAAGAAACTTTCGAAATATGAAAATTTAGAGTAATGTACTTTGGCAGTTGTGTCACCTTTGTCGTAAATATAATTAGCATAATTAAAACTATAATTATACAGGTATTTGTTATTAACTTTAGAATTCTTTTGACAAGTACATTAGGCATGACCATCGGCGCCGGTAGGGTATTTTGAAAGGGGATAACTGGAAAAGATATCACGGAAAAAATATCCCATTTTCTTATTATAACACTTAAGATTATTGAAGTACATTAAGCTTATTATAATACTTAAACGTTTGATTATAATTTGTATGATTTTTTGTAAATTTTAATCTGTGATTTTGATATCATTAATCTGTGATTGTCAGCTGGCTATAATATCTTTATTGCAATCAGTGAAAATAAGTAAATTTTACATGCATTCCTGATGCAATGCCCCCAACAGCAAAAATGCTATTTTTGTAAAAATGCAGCAAAAACATAAAAAAAAGGAACTAAAACAGGAAAAACAAGTTGTAAACACATGAGCAGTTTTTTGTGTTTTTTTTTCCTCACAATATCAACAAACCGATCAAGGAAAAACAATGAAACTCATTCGGTTGAAGACGAGAGCTGCTCCCTGATGATGCGTCTTCTGTAGGCTTTGCCCTCAATGAATTTCTTGTAATCAGCATCCATCTCTTGCACGTTTCGGAGCATCTCCATTGGCAGGAATCTGTCGCCATTCCTGAGCCTCCACGCCACGGACTGTAAAGAAGGGAGGGCCCCTTAAGGGTTTCTGGGGGAGATTTTCCAATTACACATCTGCCAAAAACTTGGCGTATCGATTTCATCCACTATCATTTTAATGGTAGCGAGTAAGCGGAAGGTGAAGATCCGTTCTGAGACTTTTCTGTAGTTTAGAAGTTTGGTCATTGTGTGTGGGTGTGAGGGGTGGAAGTTTGTGCTTGAAGAGCACCCATTGAAGCAGCCAGTACTCATCAGATGAGATGGTTTTTAGCGTGGTTTTCGCTGCCGACACCCAGATTTCAGATCCGTAGGTAATGACTGGTCGAAGAAACCGACGAATATATTGAAGGGTGAACCGAGACTGTGACATAAATGAGGTGTTGTTTGGCAAGCCATCTGGATCGGCAGACCTTATTGTGAATATCTGCTACATGATATTTAAAGCTGAGTTTAGGGTCATTTGACACCGAGATCTCCGTGCTTGGTTACTGGATGGATAAAGGTTCCATGGATTTTTCAGGTTTAGTTGAGTTGGGTGTGATTTGAGTGAGAACACCATTTGTTCAGATTTATTTCTGTTAATCTGAAGAGAGAACTGTGCTAAGTATGTAATCAGAGTTTTTAGGCTGTTGATGACTGTTTCGGAAAGCTGATAAAAATTTCTCGCGTCATCGACGGGATTCGAATCCAGGCTTTTTCTACCCAGCGAGGGGAGAACAGTAACGATACCACTGTGCTAAACGCGTACACAAAATTGTTGTTGTTTATACTCCAGCACGACCACCAGGTCTTGCTGGAGTTTATGCTCCAACACGATCACATTGCAGTTTGTAGAATTTATAATAAATCAACCAATACAAATATATCAATCGTAATTAGCAGTCACGGGCTTGAACCCCGGTGCATTCAAAGAGCGCGTGCTACTGCAATAACGCTCCTGACCACTCGGCTACGTCAGGCCTCAGGATTGTATACTGTTAGTATATATAAGTGTGTGCGTTGTTTATTCATTAATATGACATTGCTCGCCAGAAAGGGATGTCACCACCAGAACCTTCCCACACTAACATACTAGAACAAACTCCGCCCAAGGTTGCTAGTACCGTCCTCCAACGCGAGGGAACCCAAGTTGGCCCCATCCTTGTCATGATGGATCTCTCAACGAAGAGAACCTCTACTTGTACGCAGCCGGGAAGAAAGGCCCTCTCCCGTGAGGATAAGCATAACAACCTCTCCTACCATTCGCATAATGTTCCAGAATATCAGGTGCTTAAGGAACAAACTTAATACACTGGAAGAGGTTGTACTTTCAAACTCGTTAGACATCTTGTGCTTCGCTGAAAGGTGGTTAAAGACGAACCAGACAGATATAAGCTGCTCCATTCTCGCGGGCTTTCATGTACTGGCTGCCTCCCGCGATAACCGCAGAGATGTGGGGGAGGGGGAGTTGCTATAATCTTCAATGCGGCAAATTTCTCCATCGTACACTGTCTCAAGCACCTCTCAAGACGTGGAGGCCTTAATGATAACTCTGGAACATCAAGATACTACTATAGACGTGGCATCCCTGTACCTTCCTCTAACGCCAACTATAATGCCTATCGACGAAGCCACTAATTGGTTAATAAATAATCTGCACCCAGCAGCCACTCATATCGTATGCGGAGACTGCAATCTTCTGGCATCTACCCAACTCCTCAAAAGTCGGCTAACAAAATCTCTGCAATCAATCCAAATCTTCCAAATTAACTACCTGCTAACGAGACCAAAACCTGCTGGGCAGTCTATTCTTCGGCGATATGTCAACTCGAAGAAACCACAGGCGACCTGTTTCAATCAGACCACCAACCAATCATATTTACAGATCTTCTACCCAAAAAAAATTCTTCAGTATCCCCAAAACCAAATCTGTGCGAAAGGTCATCACCTCAAAATTTCTGAATCCAATGCGCTGCATTGAAGCTGCATCCACAGTCCCGTGTACATTTTAGATGGATGTGAATTGAGCCTCGCAATCGATCTAATGACCCAAATGGATCAATAACATCGCCCTTCACACTGCTACCAAAACAGTCACCATCACTCCGCGCTCCAGACCGTGGTAGACTCCCCAACTCAACCAAAGTTTCCACTACAAACAATCACTACACGCCAAATGGAAAGTTTCTGGCAATATCCAAGAGTGCATTGCATTTTCCAAATCCAGGGCCGAATTCAACAGAAACAAATCAGCTGCAATTAAGAAGCACCTCGAAAGAAGACTAAAAAGGTAGGGGGGGAACCATTCTACAGAACAAAGGCTAGTTCTTCCCGCAACATCGACCCGGTTGACTGGCTCGACTACGTTGCCAGATCTTCTAAGCAGCCTCCAGGTCTACCCAACCTACCACTCTCATCCCACTGATACTGGGTCTTGTCTGGCGTTCTCTTCACGGCAATCATCGTGCCGTTTGTGGCCAACAAATGCAATTGGATCACATATGCTGACTACGTCAAGCTCCTTACTAGGATATCGCCATCCAACTCGGCAGCCGAAACCACTCAGAAAATCAATAGCAAACTACAGGACATTGCTAACTACCTTAATGCTTACAAGCTCCAAATTAACCCCCTAAAATCGGCACACAATTTTTTCGTTAAAGGGCAGCCCAACAACGTTGGAGCCTGTGCTCAATTGTTTCAGTTCCAAGTGTTTAAACGCACAAAGATCTGGGGATCGTTTTCGACTCCAAGTTATCCTTCAACGATCACGTAAACCTCATACAGTCGAGGCTGACTTCACTACGCTGGGTCGCCAAACAACAGCTGCTTCACCACACCACCTACCCACACCTGGTAAAAAAGATACATCGTATCAAACCTATACCCGACAATACTATATGCTTCAGAGATATGGGCCGAATCCAACATTAAAAGGATATTCTCTGCAGAATTCTGGCTTCTAAAATGGGCCAACACCAAACTGCACAATTCCCCAGCTCTCAGAGCTACACAGTTAGCAGGCGCCCTTAAACTGCGCAGGCTCCGATCCTACATCGGAGAAAACAGGCTGCTATTCATCATCCAGATGGCCAACGGAAAAATTACAGAGCCGAACTTCTGGGATCACTACTCTTGGTTCATTCCTTCCCCTCATCTGCAGTCTTCAGCGCAGCTTCTAGCAAACCAAAACCAGCTAACACTAACCGGCAGATTCCTGCCAAAGCAAATGCTGCCCTCACTGCAAGCCATCGACGGGAACATCCAAGAAGTGGTCAACAACAAAAAATACAGGAATGGAATCCTCGTCGAACTGAAAATGTAAAACTGTGCATTTCTGTGCCTTCCGATAATCTGGATTTATGTAACATATTGGAGGCTTGAAGTGGTGGAACCCATGTTTAGTCTCCACAGCTAAGTTTGTCAGTTTAGGCCGCCGTAGCCTAGTGGTTAAGCGCGCGGGTGCATAAGTACACGTGCCTTGAGTGACCGGGGTTCAAGCCCGTGACTACTGAATACGGTGCTGTTTCTTGTATTCTGTCTATCTTGTGAACTCCTCTGACCGTTTGGTCGTCCCGGAGTATAAACAGAAAAATTTATTTTTATTTTATTTAAGTTCCGGTCAACCCTTCCCCATCTCTTCTATCATGCAGTATAATTGATGACTTTTGAGGTTATGATGAACATCGTGGCGAGATCCAATCTTTCTTACATTTCGAGGGTACAGCTCTAAAACGGTGTTCGCAGGCCGGCCGCTAGTTAGTACACCGGACCGCACCTATTGGTAACTCTTTAGGAGGCTTCCGGATCAGCTAGTGTATAATGTATAATATTGCTACCTCTACTCTGCCAGATAGTGACTGGAGGGAGTCCGAGTAGTGGCCGCCGTAGCCTAGTGGTCAGGCGCGCGGGTGCATAAGTACACGTGCCTTGAGTGACCGGGGTTCAAGCCCGTGACTGCTGAATACGGTGCTGTTTCTTGTATTCTGTCTATCTTGTAAACTCCTCTGATCGTTTGGTCGTCCCGGAGTATAAACAGAAAATTTTTTTAGTGTGCATGCGGGAAGCATTCTCGAGGCCACGTTATGTCAAGGATCTGGGTATATTCTTACAATGTGTACGCCATATCCAAAAATGACATTACGTCATACAGCATTTCCCACCCACTTTTTCTTACTATTGAATACACCATGAATTGTCAAACTAATAGAGTAAGCATATCTGCGAAAAGATCTAAACCTCCCAAACACTTCCTAATTCATTTCACAAATATACGTGTCTCAATTCTAATCTCAACAATGTCCATTTCCACTTGCAGTCTGCCAAACCCCATGTACTTTTTCTAACAGAATCTCAGTTATCGGTTGATTCAACTACTGTTCATCTCAGTTGCCCAAGTTATTCGCTGTATGATTCCTTTCGCCTCAAAGGTGGTACCTGTGCATATGTCCATTCCGATATTCTCTGTCAGAGACTTGGTAATTTGGAATCTCCTCTTTTCGATCTCCTCTGGCTTAAAATCTCTCTACTTCATTGTGTCAAATTCATCTGCTGTCTCTACCGTTCTCCCAACTCCACTAATCACTTGGAGCTCTTTGACTTCCTCTCTTTTCAACTTGACTTTCTACAGTCCAACTTTCCTAACAGTGAAGTAATTTTCCTTGGTGATTTTAATGTTCACAACTCCAGCTAGTTTCCGTTTTCTAGTCACACCGACACAGCTGGTCGAGATGCTGAGGCTTTTGCAATTATTAATGACCTTACACAGATTGTTCATTTACCTACAAGAATACCGGACAATCCTAACTATACAGTCAACACGCATAATCTTTTTCTCACAAACAATCTTTCTAAGTACACGGTCGAAGTGAGAGGTCCTTTAGGCACCTCAGATCACAACTTGGTGATTGTCTCTTCTTCAATGGAGCCTTTATCTCATGGCTATTCCCAACCTCGTATTGTTTGACATTACAAGAATGCAAAACTGGATAACCTGCGAGATTTCTCTGCTTCTTTTCCTTGGTCGGATTACTATTTCAAAACTTCTGATGTCAACGTTTGCTCAGATCGTGTCAGCGAGATTATTCTTGCAGGAATGGAATCCTTTATCCCACACTCCACTTTAAAATCTCGTCCTTTATCTAAACCTTGGTTTTCCAATAAATGTGCTAAGGCTGTTCAAGAGAAGAACGTTGCATATCGTAATTGGCTTGTTTCTAATTCTTCAGTTTCATTTCTGCCTACACCAAAGCTCGCAACAATTGTAAGGCAGTTATCAATCAGTCCAAACTAGAGTTTGAACAGGCTAAGAGTAGAAAACTTGCTTCTTGCCCTAATGGTAGCCGAGCATTCTGGTCTCTTGCCAAAGCTATTGGCCGCAACTTTTGCCCATCTCTGCTCCCACCTCTATCCAAACCAGATGGTTCTGTTGTCACTTCAGCCATGGATAAAGCTGACCTGCTAGCATCCCATTTTTCTTCGAGCTCATGTATTAATGATCTTGGTAAAACACCCGCCACCATTCCCAACACGCTCAATTCAATGCCTCCTGTGGTCTTCCGTCAAAAGGATGTCAGAAGGATTTTGACGAATCTTGAAGCTAAGAAAACTCCAGGTCCTGATGGTATTTCTCCATTGTTCTCAAAACCTGCGCTCCTGAACTTACTCCTGTTCTTTGCTGCCTTTTTTCACTTTCTTATTCCAAAGGTGTTTTTCCTTCTGCTTGGAAATTTGCTCATATCCAGCCAGTTCCTAAAAAGGGTGACAAATCCCTCCCATCCAATTATCGTCCCATTGCAATTACTTGTACTCTTTCTAAAGTAATGGAGAATTCAATTAACCGCCAACTCTTAAACTACCTAGAAACCCTCCATCTGATCAACGATCGCCACTATGGATTCCGCCAGTGTCGATCCACTGGTGATATTCTGGCTTATGTTACCCATTATGGACTAATTAAATGGAAAAGTTCGGTGAAACTTAAGCAGTTGCTCTCGACATCTCACAGGCTTTCGATCGTGTTTAGCATAAAGGTTTTCTAAACAAGCTTCCGTCTTATGGTTTGCCTACTGTTTTTTTGTAATTGGTTATCCAGTTTTCTCTTTGATCGCTCACTACTAAGGGTGATGGTAGATGGCTCTCTGTCTTCTAACTTCTCCACTAATGCGGGTGTCCCCCAAGGTTCAGTTCTTTCCCCCACTCTTTTCCTCTTGTATATTAATGACCTTCTTCCACTGACTGGAAATCCTATCCTAGTTTTTCCGATGATGGCACATTGCATTCCACTTTCCATTTTGAGAACCCATGCCCTGCTCAATCAGCTTCAACTTCTCGAAATTCTGCTACCAATTCCTTAAATTCCGATCTTCAGGTAATTCTCCATTGGGTCAAAGACAACTTAGTTGATTTCAATCCTAAAACTCAGTCTTGTCTTATATCTCGCAAAAAGGATTCTTCTGCTCCTATGCTTATCTTTAGTGACACTCCGATTTCTAGGCAAAATGATATATCTCTTTTGGGGATTACGCTGACTTCTAATCTCTCTTGGCACAAGCACATTACAAATATTGCTTCCTCTGCATCTAAAAAACTTGGTTTTCTCTTTCGCTCTCGGCGTTACTTTTCTTCCGAACAGCTGTTCACTCTTTACAAATCGCAGATCTGCCCTACCATGGAATATTGTTCCAAATCTGGGGCGGTACCTATAAAACCTCTCTCAGGATTCTTGATTCCATTCAAAAGAGGGCAATTAGGTTAATTAATGACTTTTCTAACATAGTCTCTCCACTCCTGTCTCATAGACGTTCTGTTTCTGCTGCATGCCTCTTCTACAGAGACTTCCACGGGCACTGTTCTTTTGAATTGGCTTCTATAATTCCCGCTCTCTCTTTCAAAACAGTCCGAACACGTGCCGCCACCAGCCAACATCCATTTACTGTCCAACGTCAAACTCACAGAACCAACTTTTCATCTTCCTCATTTATTCATTCAACTGCCGTTTTCTGGAATAACCTTCCTTCATACATATTTCCTGAAAATTACAGTCTACAGAAGTTCAAGTCCAATGTCAACAAATATCTTCTTTCGTCTTCTCAACCTCCAACCCAAGCACGTACTAAGTACTATAGGTTCTAATACCTCTCGGGTTTGGGGTTTAAATAAAAAAAAAAAAATACATATGTTTTTCTCTTTTGTAAATATGTATTGTAAACCCTGGCACCACCATGCCGTGATGGGACTAGTTTGTATATCATGCTGCTATTAAAGATTCTATTCTATTCAAGTCTATAAAACATTAACATTATCGTACACTGTTTGCATAACTGCAATGTACATAATCCATGTGTTCAAATAAAATTTTAATGTTTTTAGTGGTCACTTTGATTACATGAAAAACGTTTATTGCAAATACAGTTTCTGAGATATAGACTAACTTTGTTTTTTTCTTTTAAATACAATCGGTATGTCGGGATTTTGGGTGGCACCGGGGAACAAAGCATGTATATATTGAAAGGCCTTAATAGCTTGTTGTAACTGCAATTTTGTCCCTATAGACTGCGTCAATGCGTCGTAGAAGCCGTTTTATACTAATTTCTAATATACAGCTGGTAGTATTCTGTTCCATTAAATAAGAGACCCCCTCTTCGCCTTGCCCTAATTCTGCGTTCAAATTCATCTCAAAGATGTTCTCTAACACAGAGATCGATAAGGAGCAGCTTCCATATTTTTTCCAAAATTTTGGGCACACAGAATTGTCAAGGATGTCAATTTAAGAAGCTTAATTCATGGTTCCATGCATCATGACCAGAGAACCTAATCCATACTATGAGAAACATCCCAGCCCTGATATCTTTTCTATCTTTACAGTTAAGATAACACATTAAGGTAGTAGTAGGCGTTCTTCAGACTTCCTCTTTAAGCAAGCATGGCCATCAGACCGGAAAAGTGTATTCTGACTCATCACTTCACGACACCGATTTCCTTTTATACGCAGTCCACGTTCGGTGTGCCTTACACTATGTCGGTCGGCTGTACGCATTTGTTTTTGTTATCAGTGGCTAATGAGTCTTTCCGTGAAAATTCGTTGCATGCAGTAGATTACATGCCATGGAAACAGAGTTGTTGTTAGGTTTTAATGGCATAACGGCGGCAAACGCCATATTGCGCATGCCTTTGCAGTCGTTGTGCCATTGGAAACACAGATTTGCCTGTGGCAGTTTCATACTCTGATTCTTAACGCTTGATGGTGAGATGCCGTAACCAAAAGTTTAAAGGTTCATGAGCATCTGCTTTCAGTTTCGGGTCTATCTGATAGTTTTTTTTTTTTTTTTTAATTTTTTTTGGGGAGGGGCTCAGTGTTACTTCTCGATTTCCATTTATTTTACACGTTGCCTAGTGTCGTTTTGGGAAATGTTTAATTCCTGTGCATTAGCAAGCAAAAATATGTTTACCACATAACATCCAACTATCATTACCACCCCCTCTGGCATTACCATTAGTAGAGGTATATGATGCAAGAAAGCAAGCGTATGTAGCATCAGCCAAAAAAAAAAAAACACGCGCTTCATTTCACCCCTCCGTTCGTTCCAAGTACCTGTCCACCTCAGCTTTAAATTTATTTAGGCTATCAACTTCCACAACAAAGGATGGAAGTCTGTTCCACGAACCAACCACCCGCTGGATAAAGGCAAATTTCCGCACATCTACCCTACATCTGTCTTTCCTCAATTTGAATTTATGCCTTCTCAAATGATTATTCTCAGCAAGAGGAAGAATTCCATCAGAATTGAGCATGCTCAAACCATTCAAGGCTTTATACACCTCAATCAGATCACCTCGCCGGTGCCTAGTCTCCAGACTCTGTAATTTTTAAAATTTAAGCCTTTCTTCGTAAGAGCAACCCTTTGTTCCATTCACTAATCTTGTTGCCCTTCTCTGTACTCGTTCCGACAGCTCTACATCCTTCTTAAAATGAGGCCGACCGACCTGTATACAGTACTCAAGGTTTGGCCTGACCATTGCCTTATACAAGGGAATAATTACCTCCCTATCCCTGCTAGAAAAATTCCTGTATATCATTGACAAGACACCATGAGCTACTCTTGCATATCGTCTGCACTGCTCAGAAAACTTCATATCTGCCTACACAATTACCCCCAGGTCCTTTTCGTTCTCTACTAATGTCAGTGTAGTACCACAGAGTTGATACGTCACTCTCTGGGGTTGCTGCTTCCCATATGTAGTACTTTACATTTGTCAATGTTAAACTTCATTTGCCACCTCTCAGCCCATCTGCTCAACTTTTCTAGATTCTGTTGCAGCAGCGTACTCTCATTTGTGTCCTTAACTACCCTGCCAACCTTCGTATCGTCTGCAAACTTGGACATTAAGCTTGATATACCATCATCAATGTTATTTATAAATACAGAAAACAACAATGGACCCAATACTGAACCCTGAGGGACTCCACTAATAACATTAGTCCACGATGAGCAGTGTCCATTGATTACCACTCTGTCTTCTCCCCCTCAACCATCCCTTCATCGATAGCAGCAATTTGCACCCAATGCCACACTGCTCCAATTTGTGCAGCAGTCTTCCATGTGCAACAGTATCAAAAGCCTTTCTAAGATCCAAATATATGATATCAAAGTTATTCCCTGCATCCAGTTCCTTTGTGACCACATCCTAGTATCCAATCAAATTGATCAGGCAAGACTTTCCCTTAACAAAACCATGATGTGTCCGAACTATAACTGAAGTCTTGTCTAGATTATCCTGCAGTGCTTCTTTAACCAGTTCCTCCATTAATTTTCCTGGAACAGAAGTTAAACTAATAGATCTATAATTATTTGTGTTGCCCTTTGATCCTCCTTTCTGAATTGGGGTCACATTTGCACATCTCCAGTCCATGGGTACCTCCACTGAGTCCAAAAAAGCTCTCATAATTATGGCTAAGGGTTTGCTTATATCCTTTGCTGCCTCCTTTAATATAACTGGAGAAATCCCGTCCACCCCGGGTGCCTTTTTTATGTTTATCTTCAGCAATTTCTTCTCCACTTTCCTCTCAGTTATTACAAAATCATCCAGCTCACTGCCAGAGTTTAACTCACTTCTGGCAGTACCCTTCCTGAATAACTCCTCATGGGTGAATGTAGATGCAAAATACTCATTTAGTTTGTTAGCCACCTGAGCAGGATCATCAACAGTTGAACCATCAATATCCAGTGGACTAATCTGATTCATCCCTTTTCATCTAGAGTTTACATAGGTAAAGAACTCTGTTGTTTTTCTTTGCATCCTTTGCCAAGGATTTCTCATAATCTGCCTTTGCCTGCCTAATCTCCTTTGTGACTTGGTTACAGACTAGCTTATATCTATCATAGGCTGCCATGGCACCCATAATTTATATGTATCCCATGTATTTTTCTTCTCTGCCACATGTCTAATTAGTTCATCTGACATCCATTGAGGCCTAAACCTCGAACAATATTTCTTAGTTGGTATGTAAAGCCTAGTAGCTACCAAGATCAATTCTTTGAATGCTTCCCATTTTGAGTTTGCTGTTGGTAACATCATCAGTTGGTCCCACCGTATAAAATTTAAATACTATCTCACACCATCGTAGTCGCCTTTACGAAAGCAATAACCCTTCCCTTTACCCCTGATGGTAGTTACCTCTGAGTAAATCCCACTTCAGCACATTGTGATCACTGACTGCCACATAGTGGTTCCTTTATCTGCAGATTCTTAATGCATGAAAAATAACTACTGATAATCACATCAAGAGTATTACTCCCTTTGGTTGCCTCCCGAACATGCTGATGTAAAAAAACCATCATCCAATAAATCCCCAAAGGTATTGCTAGTGTGTGAGTGCCCAACCCACAAATTCCAATCAATATCTGGGAAATTAAAATTTCCCCGTTATAAGACTCTCTGATTTACTGGCCCACTCTATTTCCCTGTACAATTTCTTATTATACTCATCAGAGTCATTAGGCCTATAGCACACTCCTACTTTCAATTTCGATCTCCCATTGCTTATGTTACACCAAACTGACTCGAAATGTTCTGTTTATACTTCGGTACGACCAAACAGTCGAGGAGTTCACAAGATACACAGACAGAATACAAGAAAGAGCACCGTATTCAGCAGTCACGGGCTTGAACCCCGGTCACTCAAGGCACGTGTACTTACTCACCCGCGCGCCTGACTACTACCGACTCGACACTGCACTGTCCAGCGATGTCGACTGGCTTCACTTCCGTGGATTTTATGTGTTTCTTAACTAATAGCATAACCACTCCTCCCTTCCTGTACACACTGTACTCCCCAAATTCCAGTTCTGCATTCCTTATATCTGTGTGACACCACATCTCTGATATCCCAACAACATCTGCCTTTGATGTTTTGAGCAATACCTCAAATTTCTTTACCAAACTCCTAGCATTGGTGTACACCTGTTCCTATTCTTAGCTACCCTAACACAACCCATGTGTTTACTTGTACCGCAATTACTCCCAGCAGTCTCTGAAATATCCTGCAACTTGTGTTCCAGGCTGCTGCTAATTCCAATAGAAGCAGTGCAAGAATCACTTTCTCCTCTGCCAGTGGCTACTGTTAATCTATTAGTCCTTGTATCCTCCCAAGCTAGCAGTTTTTCGACCCACCTAACACTGCCTCGATAGCATCAGCAAATATTCTTGCATCCTTTCTATTTAAGTGTATCCCATCCCTGTAGAAGCAGTCTCTCCTGTTAACAAGTACAGACCAGGCTGAAAAAAATTCTACCTCTTGAGCCTTGCACAGTCTTTCCAGGGCCGAATTGATTGACAAGGCTCTCATCATATACTCCCTCCTATCGTGTCTGGGCAGAAATGCAGACTCTTTCAAATTGAACCCTAATTTATGGCTTTTTTTCAACAGTGACCTGTACTTGTTAAGTAATTCCGCCGGTCTTCTACTCTTAATATCATTAGTGCCAACGTGTACAACTATATCACCTTTTGTGCCCTTAAAAGATGATATCCGCTCTACAACGTCATTAACCTTTGCCCCTGGCAGACATACCCTGGTCCTGTTCCACCTATCCTTTTAACATAGCATGTTCCTCTGACAATAGAGTCACCAACAACTACTAGTTCCTGTGGGACCAGCGCATTCTCCCCTGGGTGTTGCGTGATGATCAAGTGCAAGCTCTGGTGTTGATGTGTGCAGCTGAAGTTTGATGGGCCCCTCAATTTGGATCCTTCGAGGGCATCCACCCTGTCCTTCAAGCTCTCATATAGGCCCATAACAACGCTGAGTTGTCTCCTCTTTTAGCTATTTCTGTGTACTCATACTTCGGCGAATAGGTTTGAAAGGAAAACCGGGTTAACCACCTACCGTCTTAATAGGCAAAAAATATATGCGTATATTTAGTCCATTACAATTTCTTGAAACCAGAGGGACGCCTCAATGACTTTTAGTAGGATGGGGTAAAGGATACCCTTTCATAGTTAAGTATTGAATTATTCGCGCAGATAATTTAAAGGCTCAAAATAGCTTAAATTTAAGAATGTGGGTTGATCACCTCCGAATGGTAGAAAATGGGGTTGATCACCTCCGAAAGGTAGCAACTACCACATATAGTTATAAGCGCTTCAATAAGTGCATTGAAGAATAAAAATACTCTTTTTATTGCGGCCGAGGTGAAAGGCAGCTTTGAATCAAATTTTTGTTTCACCGTGTGTAGTTATTATTACTCTATGATCCGTGTAAAATTCACGTCTTTAAGTACTGCAGTTGGAAAAAAAACAAAAAAACTCCAGCTGAGCAATGTTCTCCACTTCCCTCTACCAAATTTCTATTTCCTCAGTAATCGTTTTTAAGAACATGCATGGACTTAGTCTCATTTCATCCTTCCATTTTGGTAACCCATACTCAGACTTACAGAAGAATGCAATTTAGTATAAGCAGAAGTTCAGAAAGAAGTGCAGAAGTAATGATAAAACGCGTTCTATAAATTTGAGCATTCGTCTGCGATGATAATGATGAGACGTCGATTGAAAAAACAAGAAAAAATGCCAATTGACTTTCTAGAAATCTCCCGACGCTCCTGACTACGCATATCATTGCACGGGTCTTTCATTCTTAAGAAATTCTATTCATTTCAGAAAGGCAACGTAACACTTCAAGTACTTATTCGGCGAGTTCAGCGAATGCCAATACTTTATGGTTTGACCTTACCCCGTCTTCCTTCTACAATGAACAATCCGAGGCATTCTTTCTTCTGAATGAAATAATAAAAGCTGGCTCGAATGAATGGGTGATAAGGACCAAAGAATGCGCAGCACGCGCCTGATGCGGGAAGCGCTCGTTGACAGATCTCTGAAAGGAAGAACCGAGAAGGCGTGTGGTTCTGGAGTCAGGGAAATATCTTCGTTAATTTTTCATTACTTTGATGATAATAAATTAAAAGGTTTTTAATGATTAAAATCTTATTAAAAATAAAATTTTCTAGCGGAGGTGAAATATTTTAACCACCCTTTTCATTTTTATTTCCTATTAGGTATTTAATATTTTTAAGTCGCATTTCGTTCAAGAACAAATAAGTTTAAATAAATATGAGTTGATGAGGCTTCATTCTTAAACTGCTTCCAGTGTTCACATCTTTAGCACTTTATTCACTTTTCATATAACAAGGAGTGAAAATGCTTCAGAATATATTTACTAAAAAAATAAAAATTAGCTTTCGAAATGGCGATCTCTTACTGTTCTTAAGCGTTTTTGAATTACAATGTTAATCGATATCTTATGATTGAAATCGTCATTGAGTTATAAGGAGCGTGCTATGGTTACTTCGGTCCACTCTCAGAAGAAAGTGCAGTAACATCGACACAATGGCGGTGGTGGCGTAGCAAGGTTATGGATAAAGCACTTGACAGGTTTTTTAATACAACCTAAATAGGGAAATTTTGATCGAAAATAGCTATGGAACATCGAGATGTGTAGAACTTTTAGGTTTCACAAAACGTTCGATATTTTAAATATTTTGTTTTCCACAGAAAAACAACAATACTTTAAAATATTAATAAGCAGAATTAAGGCAAAAATTACTAAATCTTCCTTGTATAAAGAATTTGTTCACTTAAATAGATTTATACTGAAAGCATTTCTAAAAATATTTCTGTACGCGTTTAATCTTTTCAAGCTCGGGTTCGGATGAATAATAAATAACAATTTCGGTTACTATTCTCTGAATCCTTTTCTAGTTAAAAATATAACTGCGCCATTTATATAAAAACTTTTCTGCACTGAATTTCATATTTATCAATTTTCGCAACTTGATTCCCTCAATCCTTGAGTGGCATTGCTTTTCAAACTCTAAGTAGATTATATAAACTCAAACATAAAGAAGGCAATTTATAACCACAAATCCTTAAACTTACAACAATAAAATTCTGATTAAAATTGATTATAATTTATATTCGGACATTGGAAAGTAATGATTAATATTGATATATCAGGAGTGTATTACAAAACCAACTAGATACGAAATTATATACGAGTATATTACTTTAGAATTCACAAACTAAAAATATCGATATTTTCGTTACCATGTGGTTCAATACCAGACACTGTTCAAATTCGTACATTTTTGATTACAATTAAGTCATTTTTCTTGATCCTGGTGATACATTCTTAAAGAATTAGCACAACGTGGAAGGTAATGAAAGAAACTGCCCAGTCCATTTTCTGTGCATGGCTTGTTTATTAAACTGATACGTGATACGAATTTCGTTCCTGTTATTTTATTCCAGATTGGTAAGAATATAAAAAGGAAGTATCTGACTGTTTCTTTGCACGCAGATTCTCCGGCCTTAATGTGTCGGCATAACATAAATAGAATACTGGTGGAAACTGTCATCTGAATTCTTCTGACTGTTTGCTCGCGATCATATAAATTCATGCAGAATTAAGGAAGAAACCAGCCAAATAACCAAGTAATATTCGTGTATCAACGTTTTGCTTTTATGGTTCGTCTAGAAATTTTCATATTCATTTTATTTTACGATTAAGCATGCATGTCTTGCTCTTATGCACCCTGCTGATCGAAATTAAATATTTCAGCGCAAGTGATAGCTTCCCATTTGTTAGACCTTCAAAACCAAGTCTATTCCGTTATCATAATACGTTTCGTTTCATTTTGTTGGTCAAATGAATGCTATCAATAATCTGTTCTCGGAGAGAATTCTTCAGTGCGGTTCCGGTTGGTATCTGTAAAACTTGGCTTGAATCACAAAAATGTATTCGAAATGCAAAGGTAGTGATGAAAAAAAAAAAGCTGCTTATCGTTTTTGCTTTATTTACTCCTTTATAATAATGGAACTCTGTTGAAATTAGTTTTACGTATTTGCTTCTTGGGAATATAAACTTTATCACTTAAATCCATCGAATTCCTGGTTTTTATATTATACACCAGAAACCAACCGAAATTCCTATCAGTTCCAACACAGAAACAAACAAAATGACGTCTCAATTCCTAATTTCTTTATTAGCAGCAGGCTCTTATGTCACACGTTATGACATAAGAATCTGCTAATACGTATTATGGATAATACAATCGAAATGCAAAAGATATGAATTCCGTCAGGCTGGCTCTTAATCATCGCCAGAAAATGAAGTTAAAACAAATGCTTCGGTCATTAATCTTTTATTTTGGAAGCGAGGGGCAGCAAATGCAAGCTGAAAACTCTTACTATTGGCTTAATGACTCGAAATGTCACTTATACAGCAAATTAGCGATTTTAATTTTCTCTCTGTTTTGGACCTTATTAATGAAAAACGATTAAACCATCATTGTTTTTATTCAACTTTCATTTTCTGCGCACTTAGCTCAACAGATAAAAATGGTACCGCAATTCGGTTGTGCATTAATGCGCATGGTATTGGAAAGTTGAAGATTAACGGTCACCAAGCCCGTTTCCCTGCTTATTAATAAACAGGGAAACGCCAGAAGAGTACAGTCTCTTTTACACTTTTATATACTAAGAGGTTCCTTAAATTTTCGATTACGAATCCAAAAATCTTAAATGCCTGCACTGAAAGTGACGGTACCAATTCCTATTCTTTAGAGAAACCAAATGGTAAATAATTATCAACTTTCATAAAACAGATCGTGGGCGATTATGAGCCATTTTTGCGAACCGATTAACCAACGAGATGCGTGCAACGCATCTCCAATGTTCCCACTCTTTAAATTGCATTCGTTAAATTCCTGGGCTAATAGATTTGGAAGATTACAAGGAATCCAACTATTCGATTGCTCGGGAAAGGTACAAACATATAGAGGAAAGAATAAAACATGTGGCCAGTTTCACTGGGAAATCTTTTCCACAAAACAGAATCTAAAGTAGGAAAAACAGGAGAGCTGTCTGGGAAGACAGCTGCTGCTAATGAATATCGTTATGGGGCAATTTTCTCTAGGACAAGGATCGTTTTAATTACACCGCATAATCTGAACTGTGCGGTGAACTTCCCTTCACTAACATGTTTCGTGTTTAAGCTGCAACAGCGCTTAGCGCAAGATATATGGAAATCAAATGCACGCACCAAGAGAAGCATCTGTTTTGGCGACCTAACAGATGGACATGGAGTTAAAAAAAAAAAAGTGCCACTGCGTTTCGAACAGTACAGTAAAGACATGGATGCAAAAAGTTATCGTTACTTACTTACTTAGTACACTCTCTTATCCTCTAATGCGATGGTGCTAGATATTTATATTCCCAAATAGAAACGTTATTAGTAAATGCTTCTCAGGCTGATCGCATAATAGAACCGTATTGCATTTTCAAGCACAGTCTTTAATTACAGTATAAAATTAATGTCATCGCAGCATGGTGGTGATGAAGGTACAAATGGACATATACTGTACATAATTAAATTATTTCAATAAACTCAATATAACAGTCCAGAGCTGCGTGATGTAACAGTCGGAATCCTGAACCTATGGCCAGAGCTGGACAAGCGCTTTGGGTCCTAGTGGTGTATTAAACGTGGTCAATCAGAGTCACAGGTGCAGGTTGCGATTGGCATCTCGACGACACGTCTGTGGTGGTCATAGGTGTTGCTATTAGGCAGGTAAACAAGCAGTTAATCTGGACATTACATTCTAAATTTTTGCTGTTTTCTGGACGAAAAATTCGAGTTTCTGAGAGAAAAAACCATTACCCTCTCCTGAAACCGACTAACTCAGCCACGTCGTGAAAAAGACCCATAAAAATTCCTTGCTTCAATAACGGGATTCGAACCTGGGTCTTTTCCACTCGATGTTGGGAGGACAGTGGCTATACCAATTGTGCTACCAACGAGGGCTGCTTAGAAAATCCGGAAAAGCAATTGAGCCATTCTTCCAGGTCGATGTTCTCGAAAGAACTAGTCTTCGTTTTGTAGAAGAGATTTCCCTACTGCCGATAATTACTACCGATTTTGTTTTTGTTGAATATGACCCTAGCCCTGGAGAATGCAATGCAATCTCGGAAGTCACCAGAAGGTTTCCATTTCGCGTTTAGTGATTGTTGGAAGTAGAAGCTTTGGTTGAGTTGGTAAACCCACCATGTTCTCGTTCGCGGAGTGATTTTTAGCGGTGTGAAAGGCAATGGTACTGATA
Organism: Mastigoproctus giganteus; assembly: GCF_048544385.1. Classification (NCBI taxonomy): domain Eukaryota; kingdom Metazoa; phylum Arthropoda; class Arachnida; order Uropygi; family Thelyphonidae; genus Mastigoproctus; species Mastigoproctus giganteus. Next base: position 143,767,210 of record NC_143577.1, read on the forward strand.
CCGTTAGTCATTAGGTTAATTGTGATGCTCAGTTCGCATCCTTTCAAGATGTTCCACGATACCGAAAATGCAGCTTCTGGATCAAAAAAGTGTGGGGCAATGACCATTTGCATAAATTGTCCTTTGTATCTGAGCCGAAATAAGCTACAATAACAACAAAATATTCGGTTTGAAAAAGTTTCGCAGTAAATAGCATCGAAACGCCAGAACTGCATAGTGCAGGAGACGCCAGCAGGTTATGACAACTAAGTTATGTAGCTTTCTGGAAGACAGAACGTAGAATGCCAAATTAAAATTACAATTTCTTAATAAGAAGTGGATGATCTCTTTTATTCATAAATCAAGGCGTATAATTTCTCAAAATAAGGTTCCATTTTTTTCTGGATTCCAAATAATTCTCTGAATGCCAAATAGTCTAAACAGATGCTAAGGGGGGAGGGGGAGGGATCAAAGTACTTTTGCTGCGAATATCTTTCTCCACACAGCCAATCTCATCTTTCTTTTAAGCATCCGAAACACGTGAATTTAATCGTTCAAACATCCAAAAACAATGAGACACTAGATTTTAGGGAGGACGTGGCTGAGAGAGTGAGAGATGGGGGAGGCCAGATTTCAACTGGGCTTGCTCTGCACGGTGTTCCATTATTTTACACTTTGCATACAAATCAAACGCGAAAAACATGGTACTTATTAAATATCAGTTAGAAACCCATTTCCAGCTCAACGATGGATGAATCTGTTTTATTGGGAGCAGTGTGTGGGGAAGAATAGCGAGCGCGCAAACACACACACACTTCTTTCCCTCCTCCCGGTGAACCTGCCCTGATAGCTATTTCCCACTTTTCTGCTATATGTTTGCAATTTAAGATCCACTGGACTGCTGTAATTTTGGGACAGATCAAGATAAGCACAGTGTTACTAGGATCCCCACTCGCTCTAACAAGAAAACGAGTTGCACATTCAGAGACTGGGAGTGATTTAATTTTCCTGTGATATAGTTTGATCGTATATTTGTTATGGTTACTGATTCCTTTATACATGCTATATTCTGTATCGAGCTAAATAAAAGTCATCATATTATGAGATTAACAGGGTGATATTTTTATAAAATGTGTAAGTTTTTCCGTATCAATAATAAGGGTGGTTATAACGCAATGTAACTTAAAAATACTAAATGTTTATATACAAGAAAACCTAATAACCACGCGTTTTATTGCGGGCTTCAAAGAAAAATATTGAAAACACCTTATGCTATATCAATGCTCTGCAAATTAAATTACATGTATATTAGCAAATCGATTTGTCAAAAGCAAAAATCGTACGGAGAATAGTTAGAAATTAAGCACCTCAAAGTGCGTAGTAATCTTTCTTTAATTTTTTAAAGGAGTACAGGTTATTCTCAGATGCTTTGTGGTACTTCCTGTAACTCTTCTTCAGTGACTCGAAAAGGGCAGAGCATATAAATGTTGTTAACTAAGGTACACAGGAGTTTTTCTTTAATTCATTTTGAACTATCTTAACAGTCTTACAAATAAGCTTTCTTACTTAAAGAATATATAGATGCATATTATCAACTCATAGTTGGTTAATAGACAATTTTAAAAGAACAAGTTAGAAACATCGTGTGCTGTGATTCACATATAACGAACGGGTGGTAAAAGCAAAGGAATTCGCAGTGGACAAGAATTCTTTCATGTCCGCTTTGAATTCCTGAAATCCTGTTATTATCAAAACAGTAATAACATCATTGCTGTCCTGACGCTTGTAGAAAAGAACAAAGAAAAGTAAGGCTTGCTCAGTTTAATACTTGAAAGTACTGAAATCGAAATTTGAACAGAATGGCTATGTTACTGATAAAAACAACGACAAAAAACGTTTCTACCTGTTTTTCTCAAAACCGCTGCTGAGGTTATCCTCAACTTCTCTCAGAAGTCAGAACAAGGGGGGGGGGGGTGCCCAAACGTTTAATGACTAAGACTGTTCTGCTGTTGAGTTTACGGAGCATCAGCGACTTACAAGCGCTTATTGCACGCGCTATTGTGTCTGTACAAACACAGGAGTTTTTCTTTAATTCACCCGTTTACAGGCTAATATGTAAGTTGTTATGGTTGAAAAACCGCCCTATATTACCTTAATAAAAGACGTTTAAGAAGGCCGTGACATATTCAGGATACATTAAATCCTCAATTTGTTTATTATTTAATAAGCTTACCTGGAAAATTAATTCGAGAACAAAGCACAAGCTACCACCCATCGATGAAAATATGAACACCTTGGCATCAGTTCCAGGCTCAATGTGGAGAATTTCGCGGCGAAATTTGGCTGCTAATGGTCTGGTGGTTCCAACAAAAAGGAGTAAACCTTTAAAATGAAATGCAACTTAAAATTTTGACCCACCCACACCAAAACAACTTTAAACCAAAATCAAAACAGTGATTCCCTAATATATTCATATGTAATGCATAGCTGAATCCGCTTGATTGGGTTTAGCTGTTTTTGGTTTGCACGAGGAAACTAAGCGATACGAGACTTAAGTGTTTCATGCCTGTGATTGCGAGTATTCTATTACTGATTTGTTCCTTTGATATATGACGAAACTAAATTTTCGGTAGGCGGATGTACAATGATCGCCCAGTGACTGACATATTTGGCCACCGTGTGATAAAGGATGGCAACCAGGGAATGCTGGGGGCCATTTTGGCAAACTGTAATCGCTAATTATTTTATAGGTTTTATATAATTAAAATTAAGTATTTTTAATAATTTTAGAATATTGAATAAAAAGGAGTACTACAATGATTATGGAACGATTTTTGAGAAGAAATATTAAATCCGCCTTTAACTGCACTGGATAACGCATACACTTTTTATGCTGATATAAATAAACGGTCTTTTTTTTTTTATTAGTTTTAGGAAAACGTAACCATATATTGAATTTAAGGTAACACAAATCGTCATTAGTTAGCTTTCGGAAAGCGCTAGCACTGAAATGAAGAAAAGTGAACCAAATCGCAATGAACCAAAGTGCCTTTATCTTTAGAAAGTCCATTGTACAAATAGATTAATTATTAAAGCGTTTATTCATTTATTTTAATCACGCTTTATAGTTTAACCCTTTCACAACATGCGCAAAAACATGCAGGTCTCAAAATAATTCTTCATTTTACTGTTTGTAAAAAATTACAAATTATTTTTGCTATGCTACGTGCTGATTATTAATAGTAAATAAATATTTGTATATTCAATAAAAGAAGAATAAATATTTAAAAACAATTATCGAATCATCTAGCGAAATTCGTTAAATCCTGAAAGCACCCTTAACAAGATTTCTCTTTTTACGTTAGGATATTGCGTTTCTAACTTCACAAATCAGCTGCATTTCTAACTTCACAAATCAGCAGGATATTTCTAAGAACTTTGGGAGAAAAGGAAGGTGTATATATCTACGACAATGATATACAAAGATTTTCCTTTACTATTACAAGACAAGTTCACTGGGGAAGAAATGATAAAGGCGATATCGAGTCATAAATACACCATTTTTCATGTAAGAATCCACGTTCCTTGTTGCTGCAGTAACTGATGATTGATTGTGCAGGATAGCAGTCTCCTCCTGATACAATAAGATCCTGTTACATCATTTATAAGGACAGCGAGATGAGGAAAACCGGAAACATTCAGTAACGTGTCATCAACTGCTTCAGTGTGTTCGGTATTTACATGCTGTTCCGAACAATGATGATCATAACCTCATGTCATCGAAAGAAATACTTTAAGCTCACTAGATATCCATTCTGAGTGAACAGTGGACGTTTGTTTATCAAACTCACCAACTGCTTTGAGCAGGCTAAAGAAGCAAACAGAATTAAAAATTTATTTACCCTAGGGTTTCTGAAGCTATGGAACGCGGAACCCCTGACGATCCGGAGGTTGCACTAAAGTGGCTTCCTGAAGTAATATCCAAACTTTCTTAATATTTATTTGAAATGAGAAAATATACAGCATAGAAACAATTCTATTAAGTTTAAGTACGATGTGCGTGTGGGTTCATGAAAGATTTTAAAACTAAAAGAGAATCATTCGTCCACTAAAGTTTGGACGCATTTACCCATTTACGTCCACCTCTTTTAAATAGGAATGATTTAATGAGGCCAGATTGAAAATTTCCTCCAATTTCTATAACTATCCTGAAAATGAATGGTAACAAACAGTTTGCCATCGATCATAATTCAGGATTAGCGATCAATATATAAAAGTTAATATGCATTGGTTATGCAGAGAAACTATTTTTTACCTGGCTTATAGTCAAGAAACTTAAGAAAAATTGCCTTCTCAAGCGGTTTAATTTTAGCATAATTTAATTTGTTAACGACACCATTTTTATATTTCCACAAAATGGTGCTCAAATAATTGAGAATAACTACAAATAACTACGAAATTCATCTTACATTTTATAGCTTTTATTTACAGCACGATCGGCTTTAAATAAATTTTCTGCTAATACTGAATAAAGTTTACTATACTTTATTGTAATATGGACATACAAAAATTATTCAATTTTCCGATTACATTTTTATTTCATTGACGCCCAGAACATATCGAATTTTTTAAGTAGCTCCAAAAAATTCAAAACGCGATATGGATTATATTATATTATATTATATTATAGAAAACCGAATCGATATGAACCCAGAGACAAAGCTTCCATTCCATTATTGACTTTCACATTATAAATTATGGCCAACATTTATATCTGATTCTAATCTAAGGTTCAGTATCCCGGCTGAGTGCTTCATATGCAGTAGTCATGAAATTGCTTATTATTAGCTACTGGTGGTTTTATAACTAGGCGGTGGTTGTTTAGGTTTTGCGCTCAGGTAACTAAACCATGAGGCCACAATGTGTAACTTGTATTGCCTTTCACAATATTGAAATGAACGGCCTATGGAAACTAAGAATAAAACCATTCTCTCTAAATCAAAAAAAAACAAATCTAGTCCTAGTTTCAAAGTTAATTTTAGCGTACGAAACTGATACTTCTTATATAAGCTCTGACCCGCAGTGCTTTAGACGACATCACCTCTGCTTTTCTCAGTGTGAGAAACTGCTGGCTTCCAATCTCGCGACTGAAGTTGAGAAACAATTCAGAAGGGATGGAAAGATCCTTTACCGTGGGACGTCCTTCTAGTCTGTTTTCGTGTAAGTCGGTCTCACACGACAGTCGCATGCCTCTTAATCCTGGGCATCGGATTTTTTCTTCCCGCAAAACAGGAAAATCGATCATACCATAACGCAAGTTAAAGGCATATACTCACGCCTCGTGACCTTATTTTCCTTGTTGCAAAATCTAAACAACTTAATGCTCGCCAATTCACTAAGAATAAATCTGTGCAAAGTAAACTGCTTGTTGGATAACTGGTTGGTTGTTCATGCTTATATCGATCGATCTGCCTGTTTTATAGGAAAGTTTACCGGAGAAAAACCAACTCGGTGACAGTGCGAATAAACCACATTAATGTTTGTCCCAACCGGACGATTATCAAACCAATGCCTTTTTACATGGTGTGAAGGAACAGCGGTTGAAGCCAGTATGCGTCATAAGGTCTCCCAGTTCGTACAGATAGGAAATACAACGCAGAAAAGAAAATGCTTTATAATGTTATCAAAGAGTTCAAAATTATGGATAACACATTACAAGATCCAAAATTTTCCTATTCAAAAACATATCCCAGTTTAATCACAGTTATGTATATACGTGCTCATGTCCTTACTAGTCGTGTTGAGATCCTCATATTTTTGTTAATACAGCTATTCATTAATTTAATGTCTAGTTATTAGGAATAAGATAAATTACGAATATGAGTAGTAAAAAATAAAATGATTTTGATAATCCTATTTTAGCATAAAAGATACACGGTGGCAGAATGGACCTAGCGAGTTGGAAGAATTTTGAAATAATTTTTAATCACTATACGTTATAAAAATCAAACTGCTGTTAAATAGAGAGGAATATTATATGCAGCAGTTCTTCAAAAAAAGTGGAACTACAGATTACTTACTAGTCGTGTAAGTAACCTGTTATTATCAAAGATGGATGGGAAATTAATTTTCTCGGATAGTCCGCAAAAATGAAAGAAAAATTCGTAAATGTGACAAAAAAACGTAAATTTATTTATATACATGTTGAATTCCCATTTATAAAAGTATACCAGGCGTGAGAAGATTTATTGAAATTAATACAATATATTGTTTTGATTTTTCAATGAAAAAAAAACCAATGAAGCTCGCTTTTACCCTTCATTTCTCCTCCTATGAATGATAAAACGTTAATTTCAAAGCATCATCTTGTCAATGAGAGGGGCGTGTTCTTATTTTTCAAGGAAACAACATTTTAATTTTGCCTACATTGATCTGATTAAAACCAGGAGCAATGGTCTTTTAACCATCTCAAGAACGTCTATAAGAAGCAGCACGGATAGAAACTACAGGGCTGGATGTTTGGTGACTGAGTCCCTTATCCATATTGCAAAAAGATGTCACAGGACACACGGGGTGAGAATTGTCCAGAATAGGCTCAGTCACAAAGGATGGGAGGTCCAAAAGAGACCTCACTACCAAACTTAAAAATGTCTTAGGAAACTAGACCTTTGTGCTAGGAATGGCTCTGTTCCTATTGGATGTACAAGTAGTGGGGTATGGCTATGACTTGGAGACATGTCACAGACTTAAGACTAATTATTACAATGGAAATAATTGAACAACAGTATGGAAGACAGCCCATTGTATCATCTGTGACAGTATCGTACAAGGGTCTCGTGCAGAACAGCCGCACCCTATTGATATCTTTAGGGTTGACTGCATCAGACTTAAAGATCACAGCAATCCGAGCTCTTAGAGGAACGTTAAGCTGCTGGGGAGTTCATCAGCGGATGACTTCTGTATTCCCAGAATGACGATCTATACACATGCAATTATGCCGGATATAGACCGATTGTAAAACTGTGGGAATAATAAAATAAAATAGTGAAGCATGGACTCAAAAGTTATCACTTTAGTATTGTTTCATGTTTATGCTTGAGCGGAATTTTTCGTTCAATAGAAAGAACAACGTTTTCACACTTCAGCACGTACTTAAAAAAAATTAAGTAAACAGTAGTATACAACTGAAAATTTATTGATATACGACTACAGTGAGCAAATAGAAAAACAAAAGTGGAGATGCGATTTCCGAGAAATCTAAGGGTTTTTCTAAAAGGTCATTACAAAATGCAGACACTTGTAGCAGATTCCACATATATTTCCTTTTTTATCCAACTTACTCTGACTTCAGCAAGCCAAGATTAATCGAGAATCTACTTTATTGCTAAAATAATTTGCAACTAAAATTAATGACTTTAAAATTTATCATAAAACTATCAATATAATGAGGTCTTTATACTAGTCACTTCGTCTCCTCCATCTGACTAAGGTCGGTTAAATATAGCTCCGACTTAAATTTAAGAATTCCTCTAATCTTCGACAGGATTGTTCATCCCAAAACCTTTCCAAACGAGTGATAAGTGGGAAGCACACTATACAGGATACCTTGTCTACCGAAAGAACCATGGTTGATAGTTGAAGCCTTGGGGTGCTGGCAAGTTTCGTGCGAGACTATCTGAACGACATATTTTCAGGCACCAATGAATTGGTTTTCTAACATGCCATTATAGTGGTTTCCACATTAATTCTGAAGGCTGAATTTAAATTTTCCTATTCAGAAACATGTCCCAGCTTATTGAAGCTATATAAATTCTTCCGCGTAGCCTTGCCGTGATGAAATTACTTCCATATTTTTGTGAATAGCTTTGCATTTTCAAATTAATGATACAAACTTAAAAGCCTGACAAAGCCTTGCGGATATTCATTAATTGCAGAAGTGATAGTAATTTTGCCGCTAAGAGAAATACATTGGTACAGCATCAAGAAAAATTTATTTACCACAGGCCGCTGAGAAGAGGCAAAGTAAAGTGCTTAGCCCTAATTCCTAAACTTATTAAAAAGGTAACGTTTCAGGATCCCGAAACTTCCTACAGGGCTGTTAACAGCTCCTCGCCCTGGTTTATTCGAGTAGGACAGCTCTCAGAAAAGCCAGGACGAGGAGCTGTTAACAGTTCTGTATGATCTGATGACGGGATCCGGAAAGGATCCTGAAACGTCATCTTTTTAATAAGTTCAGGAATTAGGTCAAAGCACTTAATTAAAAACTAATTTTGAGTTATCCATGCGTTATAAGAGTTATTCATTTAAAAAATTATCAATACGTAACACTCTTAATTTGAATCTTTGGTCGATACAATAAATAAAAAATGCGTATACTAAAAGCTTGGGTAAGAACCAGAAACTGAATTAATTAATATTCTTCCTTACAAAAATTATTTTCTCTCATTTCTTTTAGCGGTGTAGAATCCTGGTTCAATCGATTTCGAGAAATCGATAACCTTACTAAAATGTAATAGTAAATAGTTTCCTAAAGACAAACTGTAACCAGTCTGACGATCTCTCGCGCGCACATTCTTCTATAAATGAAGTCAGATTAATTCCAGTTAATGTGGTTTGACTACCGATGATCGCCGAACTAAGAATCCTGACTCGGTAACAGCATTCATGTCGAAAGGGTACGTAAAAAAGTTATTGGAAAAGTGACTGAAGACGTATCCAGCATTACCAAAAGCGAGCCGGTTCCCGAGCTACAACAGAGGGATCACTGTCAAAGTCTCCGCTCACCAAATAGTTTGCATTTTCAAAGTTAATGTTACGACCTTGCCCTTCGGCAACACGTTACAGGATGTTGCTCCAAGAATAAATCGATCTCCACTATTGTCTTTCTTAAAGTTTCTGCGTATTGATCAAAATCCTTTGCGACGCCACGAACGCCGCTCTATCCCCCTGAACACTGAAAGAAATCAGTCGGATGTGAGAACTGTGATTATGTCGCAGGGCGGCGCTGCGAGAACGGTAATTTGTCACTTTCCCGTACGGCTGTCGCCGTTCTGTAGGAGGTTATTGGAAGAGTGACGGATCACAGGGTCGGGTAATTCCAAGGAGCGGGTCAGTGTACGCGCTGCATCCTAACAAATAAAATAATGAACAGCTTTGTATAGTTAAAGGTACGATAAAGAATAAAAATGGTCTATTAGCGCGCTGCTGCGATGCTTTGTATATATTCTATGTGAATAGGATTAGAAGAGTTAGTGAACTTTCTTTTGTAGCAGAAAATACATAATTCGTTCCCTCTCAAGGCGTGACCACAATACTATAAACCTAAAATTAAACACCTGTAAAGGTTTTAAGACAAAGTAAAATATCTCTGTAGAGTATTTTGGCAAAATGTACCATCCCTGCTCAAATTGCTATTCCGAGCAGACTAAAAAAAAAAAAAAAAAAAAATTCCATAATATTCTGTTGAGAACTAATTTTCAAAAAACTAGGTCACAAAAGTAAGTGTTCACATTAATTTAAATTATCCACGCAGCTCATAATAAATATTTCGGATTTCATCAATAGAAAACAACATTTTTTCAGTAACTAATGGGCCTGGAGTACTGGGGTCCATAGTTTAATATACACGTAAGTTAGTTATATTGTATTGTATTTAATTTTGTATTTGAATTTGTCAGTTGACAAAGGGACACGCGTCCCGAAAGCTACTGATTTTTGTTAATATATTTGTATAACTGGTTTAACTTACGTGTATATTAAACATTTCTTCAGTTTCTAAATACACTAATATTTGTTATTCGTATAATGGGATTAACTGAATCCTGAAAGTACACTGTAAAATGGGTTCATCTCCCTGAATCACTTAAAAGATTCTTCCACAAGATGACCTCACTGATTGGGGAACCATATGCGTGACGTATACCTATCGATTGGCTTCAGATTATTGTAATGTAAGTTTCATTCAGCTTCGTTCCCTCCTCTCTGTTGAAGACTCAAATTTAATACTGCTATTTAAATGAAATAAAATCGAAGATTATTTGTCTTATGGTAATTGCAGGTAGATGAAATATGTATGAAGTCTCTGGAGTTTAACAGAAAGGGGACAGCGAGTATGCTGGTTTGTGCTAAAATGCAGCTAGGAAGACATTTAGCATTATGCCTTGTTATTCTGCTAAATGTGTTGGGAGGATAACGAAAAATTTCCTGTTACTGCTGCTGCAGTAACGCCTTCAAACCACCCTTCTGCTGACACAATGCACTGACGCGTAAGATGGCTGGCGTTGTCTTCAGGAAGAAGCGAAGCATTCGTAGCATGTAAGCTCTTAACTTAGACGAACATCCTGACGGGGAACAGCGCCATCCCAGTCGTATAGATCACAAATAATCAACATCACTTTCACATTCCTTGGTTCTTGTCCGAATTTTCTTGACGGAGAGAACTTGAATGGCGCCATTCATTGGATTGGCATTTGAATTCTGGCTCATACCATCGAGCCCTTGTTTCATCCAGCGCAATCATGCGTTTTTTTTTCTAAAACGCGTGATACCCACCTGAAGAGTTCAAGCTGTACTTTGACAATTCGGTAACGATGCCAATTCTGGACATCCGTAGGGAAACTGAGAACACAGTGGTTTTGGAGATCATATTGCTCTTCGTACTATGCGTATGCTCTCGCACAAGGGAATATCTGCTTGTTGTGTGGGCTGGACAAGGCGGGATAACTCACGGTGAAAAACTACAACCTTAACCCGAGGACGAATTAAGCTTCAGGAAATATTCATTTGCGTTTCGTCCTTGTGAATGCCATCTTGCTTCGTAAAAATAGCTCAAATCGTCTTCAGCACGCACTGACCTCTGTTCAGAAAAACAACTTCGCCTACATGTAAACTGTTTCTGATGTGCTACCACCTATCTCATTTTATACGTTGCCTGCATTATGTGATTGCTACTTACGAACGCTGTACACAGATTTGCTACCAAATTTCTGAACGAACAGCTCTCTTCATGTTATACAACGTAATATTCTCACACAGATGTTAATGATTCTATTCTTCCTTGTTGTTTGTACAGTGCTAAAAATCTCAATTTCGCACTGTACAAGAAACTAAAGCAATCAGGTGCCAGCTCTTTAAATTGAAATCTGCAAAACATTTTCAAATGGAATTAGTGTAAGTACCGGAAATACGAACTGATTAATTTAATTTCAAAAAAATTCAGCCTGCCACATTTCTTATGGAAGGGTTCTTGCTTTAGGTAGTAAGATAAAAATTTCTCTGCTGGATTAATTCTAACATCGACTTACCTCAGAACAGAATTAAGAGTATCACATTTATTGGCATCACCTCTTGTTGAAAACATCTTATATCATCAACAAAACATTTTGTTTACATCTTTTCTCCGTTCGTTATTTTTTATTTTTCTGAAGGGTTATTAATTATTAATACACCTACCCACCTTGCAAATGATGCAGGTAATGGAAGCTTAAAGCGGTGAAATCCATGTTTAGTCTCCAGGGCGAAGGGCAACCCCATCTCTTCCATCATACAGTATGATTGATGTCTTTTGAGGTCATGATGGGCATTGTGACGAGATCCAGTCTTCCATACATTTCGAGGGTACAGCTCTAAAACGGTGTTCACTGGCTTCTTGTATATTAATGACCTTCTTCCGTTGACCGGAAATCCTATCCATAGTTTTGCTGATGATTGCACATTGCATGGATAGGATTGCTCCTCAAACAATTAGTTTGAGGAACCTTGCCCTGCACAAACAGCATTAACTTCCCGAATATCCACCACCATTTCCTTAAATGCTGATCTCCAGGTAATTCATCAATGGGATAAATATAACTTAGTTAATTTCAATCCTTCTAAAATCAGTCTTGTCTTATATCTCGCAAAAAAGATTCTTTTGCTCCTATGCTTATCTTCAACCACACTCAAACTTCTAGGCAAGTTCACATATTTCTGTTAGGGAATAACCCGACTTCTAATTTCTCTCTCTCTCTCTCTCTCTCTCTCTCTCTCTCCCAAACCAGTCAGCATCCTTTAACTGTCTAACTTCAGACTCACAGAATCAACTTGTTTTTCTTCCTCATTTTCGTTGGGGCATTGTACCTTCAACTGCTGTTTTTTGGGGCAACCTCCCTTCATGCGTATTTCCTAAAAATTACAATCTACAGAAGTTCAAGTCTAATGCCAACGAGGATCTCCTTTCACCTTCTCAACCTTCAAGTCCACGCACGGTACTAAGTACTATAGGTTCTAGTAATTTTCATGTTTGGAGTTCTCATTAAAAAAATCAAATTTCTTTCCCGCCAATATTCAGCTTTTGCTACATGCTCTTATCTAAAAAAACCATATTTTCATAGGTATTTTTGTTCTGATTTGCCATCTGTAATTGACCATATCCATATAAAATGCGTGGTTCAACTCCAAAGGTAAACTATGGCGGGTTTTTGTTTTCTAATCTAGATATTCGTGGGCTTTTATTCTGCTTTTGTTACCAGAGAGTTTTCACAGTTCAATGGCTTTTCATGTTTTAATTTCCATAAAATCGTGGATATTTTTTCGAATTTAATTAACTTAAGACATTTAATAAAGACAACAAATGAAGTACAGAAATATAGTTAGGAAGGACTATAGTAATAATAGAAATATAATAATAATAATCTTAATTAAGTAAAGAAAATTATGTTATGGTACTCCAGTAATATGACTTTAATCTCAAAATAACTTTAATGCATATTTATTCGAAGGAAGCAGCGGAAAGTTGCTTAGATGTCCTAAAATAAGGCTCAGGGATTTGGAACACTTGTAATTGCAATGGTATAGGATTCCCTCCAATCTTGAAGAAACTGAACCTTCGTAAATTTGGCTTTGGCATTGGCTTTTGAGACAAAGGGTAAATTTCTCATGGACGTACCAAATATTCTGAGACAAAAATTTCTTTTACATCCTAAAATGTGAAGATGTTTAAATATAATCATGCTATTGTCGTTTGTGGATTTTTAACATTCTACTCTGATCATAGTGAACAAGTTTTTGTGGTTTATGTATTATGCTTACAAATATGTGCTCTAGGATTTATCTACATGATGAGCAAACTGAAAAACCTTGAACAGATTGTAAAGGTTTTTAGTAACACTTCCCAACTCCTTGCGAACCTAGTTGAGAACCACTTGCTCTGGAGAAAGTGGCCAGAAACGTATGGTAGTACTGGTGCCAAAAGCAGCACTAGCAATGCCACTTTCAGTAAGAGTACCACAGTTATCTGTTCGTGTCCAAATAGCACACTTAATCATCCCAACAAAGTGCAGCCATAAGTCATCACAGAGAAAAGTAGGTGTGCCAATGTTCCAGCTGAATTCCAAAATGAAGTATCCTAAATGCATTTTAAATACCTTCACTTGTGTGCAACTATTTTAAATTGAATTCCAAATTAAGCCTCCTAAATGCATTTCAAAAATCTTTGCTTGTTCTATGTGCAACTATTTTAGGCATTTTACATACTGAAACTAATAAGGGCTTGCTACTAGCTTACATATCACAACTGCTCCTAACAAATATATAAAATTTTATATTTGTCTCTTTCAGATAGTTTTGGCAACACAATCAGAACTTCATTAAAATCAGAAAAATATAAATCTTACAAAATCAAACATTCAGAATTGGACACATTTATACAAACTTTTTTTGGTACATAGAGCTATCACAATAATTTTGTTGATGTCTTTAGAAGCACCTGTATATGTAGTAATGGCATCTTGGTCAGTGCACTTTCATCCTAGCACTACTGGAAGTGCTAATGTGCATAGAAATTTGACTAGCCTATCTCATGAGGTACTTAAATTTTGCATGCGAAATTTTAATTATAATTTTTCTAGTCATTGTAAAATTGTAATAAGTTCTTCGAATTGATCTTAAATTTCAAAAAAAATTCGATATGTGTGGAAGTTTACGCTACGATGAGCCCTTTAAGTTTAATTGCATATTCGTTAAGAATTCCGCCTGTTTACTGGTACGATAGAGTAATTTAAACAAGTACATTAATATAAATAAATAAATAAATAAATAATCTTTATTGCTGCTAATTACGGTACGCAGAACTAGAAACAATAATACTCATCACGGCGAATGGCCAGAAGTTTTGCATTAAGGTAAAAAGTGATAAAATAAAATGGGGAAAACTTTACGTTAGAAATTATTAGTTCATATCAAAATTGAAAACAATTGTAGAGAAAGGCGAATCAAAATTAAACCACAGATTTTCAAACAAACAACAGAAGAGAGACTGGTTTTTTCAACTCAAAAAACTCAGCTCACACAGCACAAATTGGCAATGTAGACGGCAGATCAGCGTTTTGTACTTATTCCAATTTAACAGAAGCGATCGTCAAATTCTCTAGGAGAATTCGACGTTATTTGTAATCGGCAGCCATTTTCTGCATATTAATTCCAAGATGAAGGAGTGCCCGAAATTTTTAAGTGCCTGGGTGGATAGGAAACGATCATAAAGTTTCAGACGATTGTATTTCAGGATTAGTGTGGGATTAAACCTCAAAGATGGAGGACAGTTGTACTGAGAGAAATCCTATATATACAGTACTTGTATTTAATAAAACGGAATGTAGACCTAATTACCAGCGGCACCTTTACCGTTGGAGCAGTAGATAGCTATATGCAAACGTACTCATAGAAATTTCCACTAGCGCCTTAGGATAGTAATTAATTTGAAGGTTCGTGAAAGGTCATTTCACTCAGTCATAGAGTACCGAGAAGAACGATCAATAAATTATCTGTTTTTGCATTTGTTTTATACAGAACTAAGTCAATTGGTGGTCGAGTAATCTTTTAGTGTTTGAATATAATATTACAATGTAATAAAGTGTGTGTGTGTGTGTGTGTGTGTGTGTGTGTGTGTGTGTGTGTGTGTGTTACAAGTCAGTATTTACATTTTTGTTTCAATGGGGAAAGTCGTGAACCAATTCCTGTTTTTGAAAAGCAGAGCACACTCGATATGGAATAACCAAAATAATCAAGAACGTACACAATCAAAATTAGCTGAGAAAAAGAACATTTTCTTCTCTTTTAATCATTTTAACGCAGTTTATTTAATTATATATATATTTTTTATTCACTATTTAATTATAGCTTTTGGATTTATCTGACTTCTATTCGAAGCAACGTATTTCCCTTCTGTTCGTAATATTCAAATTCTTCAATGCCTTTTTTTTTTATCATTTCATTTACATTTCAAAATCGCTATTCTTTGAATTTCATTCTTTTGTGTCGCCGAATAAAAAGGCATTATGTAAAATCGCGTTTCGCTACAGACATTAAACAAAAGCATTTGTAACACCTATAAAAAATATTCATCAGAAAGCAGTAATATATGGAATTTTTTTATAATTGAAGTATGCTTTTACGCATACTAATTTTTCGGTGCATCGAACTGATTTCTGCTGCAACAACACGGCTTTGAAGCAAATCGGTCGATATTCTCTAGCTTCTCTGGAGCTGGTGGATTATGATAAAACAAGGCGTACAGATCACCGTTTCAAATTTGAAAAATTGCTCGCTTCAACTAACGTGATCTAAAAGAAAACGAATGATATATATAAAAGAAAGGCTAAACACTCTCGTTCAGTTTATACCGAAAGCCATTACCCTTTGCAAGCTTATTAAAATGACTCACGCAAAATATCTTCCCTGTGACTGATTTAATTGTGGATTTACAAGAGATTCTGCTGTTTCAATGTGCATTTCAACATATATTGCGAATATTATGAGCACCGATTTGTGTTTCTATTGCCTATTTTTCCTTGCATTTAAGGGCAAAGACAAGTAAAATTAGCAGTACCGCCCACACATTACCCTTGTAGTTCAGGAATCACAAAACTTTGTCTGGGTTTGCTCGGCTCTTCAGATCGATGATCTTTCTGCACTTGCGCGAGTATGAAAAATTAAATAAATACGGTATCTCTCTCAGTCTCGTTAGCCAGACACCACCTAGAACTGGCGCTGCTTCAAATCTCACAATGTTCGCGCTGGTATGTTGGCACTTGCCATTAGGTAAACGTGTTGGGCGTTTGAAATGGTAGATATGACTCAAGTGATAAATGAAAGGCTTTCAATTACACAATAGTGGAGGAGGAGTATCTGACCGTTCAACCAAGGTGGCACCCAAAAAAAATCAAGCTACTCTACTTCGCCACTAAGGGATTACAGTTCTCTTGAGACTGCATTTCATTTTCATGTCTCCAAGTTTTTTACAGAAAACTAAAGAAACCTGAAATTCTAAGAGAGTAAGACGAAATGAAATGGAGGGGAGAAAATATATTTTCTTTAGTCAGACGGCAGGTATTCGAGACTTTGTCTGTACAGAGGTATTAAAAAGAAAGGAAAGCCAATAAAAATGAAAGTATCTCGAGAAAATAAAGAAGTGTCTTGAATATAAATGGGACTTTAAGACATGAATTTCCATTTGCAAGGGCTGCGCCTGTTGTTAAATGTCCTCTACTAAGCTGTGTGTATTGCTTTAAGGTATAAATAAAGAAGGCAAAACTACAGTCTTAGGAAGTGATATTCTTAGAGGCTGATATTAGAAAAAGGAACTGCAACGTGTAAAATAAATGCTAAAAACAGGGACTCCAATGAACGCATTCATTAATTCAGTTAATTAAGTTCCGTAATAAATAACAGCACAGGGTGGGCGTTAGGTTCATTTCTTGGCTGCAATGGTGTGTTAAGCGTCAAAGTAATTCAGGCCATGGGGCTTCAGTGTACGTTGTTTATAATAGCGTGTATCCTTCGGTCAGTTTGCTGGATGAAATTCTCCAGCTTCTGAGAGCATTTATAAAAAAAAAAACAAAATACTTAAAAAAATAAAGTAAAAGCTCGCGCTCTGCAACATAGGATCTAACTCACTAAAAGAAACAAATGTTTCTTTTAGTGAGTTAGAAAAAGTGAGTTCTTTTAGTGAGTTAAAAACTCACTAAAAGAAACAAATGTTTCTTTTAGTGAGTTTTACTTGCAGGCTCAGTGATTTTAGTATGGATTCATTTCCTAAAAAGTATATTTGCTGTAAAAATTTGATAAATATCTCTCTGTAGTTCCCATTTTTGTTTCACTAAATGAGCGTAACACTAGAAGAGGTATCTAAATAAAAGGAGATTGACTGGGAGCAGCTGCTCAATTTTATCAGGTTTCTTGATGTTTTAAACCCAGAGAGTATACACATCAGTGGGAATACTCATTTATCTTTTCTCTCATTTGAATTGCTAAAAATTGTCCAAACTTTTACTTGAATCTATAAAGCAACATACCGAAATGCTTACGTTCACTTATGAATGATTTTCAGAGTACTACACTAATGCGTGTTCGATTTTTATTAAATTCATATTACGAAGATCACTGCTCATTTCAATGTGCGTTGTAATCAAGTTGCGAATTTCGGAAATACGGATATGGAACCCACTCAACGCACTCATATTTCTAAGGGCACAGGAGCATGGCACAGCGTCTTTCATATCTAAATACTCCAATTTTAATGTAAGTTAACTTTTTCGGGAAACCAGAGAGAGAGAGAATAAAGTTCCAAATAGATAAATAAGTGGAGGTAGGTTGGGATGCTAATTTGAACCAGTAACCACTAAGTTCTGACCCGTGAAAACAAGGGTATCCAAGAAGAAGAGGCTTCCTGAACTATTTCTATATAATAAACCTTTTCATTGTGTTACTTACAAAAAAGTCAAGAATTTTTCCTAGGTAAAAATATTTGTTCAGATTATCCTTCTTTGCATTTCTATTTGCTTTCTTTTTTATCGTGTAATATTAAGACTTTTAGCGAAGCTTTTTATGCTAATGAATCCTTCTTCTTAGCTCATCAGATATTCTTCAAATATGCAAGGAACTTGTAAGTTTAATAGCAAAACAAAAACTACTAATTAAAAACATCACTCGAGGGTTCAAAAACTTCAGTGTTAGGTTGTCATTGCCTTGTACCGCACGAGTAACAGACGATCCCACTTCCATAATGCAATCTACATTATGCAAATATGGTTAGGAGAAAATTCCCTGATTATGCTTCCCAAATTTAGTACGTAATCAATACATAACGAACGAAGACGGATGAAACGATGCGTCTTGGGAGCGTCTGACAAGATTTTCGAATAATTTGCTAGTCATCTCCGCCCCCACTCGAAAGACTTGAGAAAAGTTCCTCTCTTCTCAAAGTATTCCTAAGGGCGATTCTCATTAAGTTAATTAGCATATCGTTATGAATGGCAACCACCAAAGGGCACACACAGGGATAAAATTCAAATTATTTTAATACCACGCACTGCGTATTTGTTCCATTTTTTCGTACGGCTCAAAAGGTTCTTACTGGTGATATCTAATTAATTGATATCGTAGGGACTAAAATTTCAGACAAGGTTGATAATAGTTGGGACTTGATGTTCTCAACTAATCTGTACCATAAGGTTTCAACAGCGATACGGCAAACTCGAAATTCAAACAACTTCGCATTTTCATCCTTTAGAGGTAGGCATGGAATGCAATATTATCCTTGGAATATATATATCTGGTTTTAAATAGATTTGTTTAATCATAAAAAGCAGCTTCGAAACCTTCTTCGAGATATATGACAAATCTGAAAAATTACGGCAAATATTATTAAGAAGAGCAAATAGATATGAATAAATAATAAACAAGGTGTGTTTTGTAACCGCAAGCATGGCAAAAAAGAGTTTCTAGCGATTTAATTGAAATTTTTCAAGTAAATTAAAAAAAAAAAAACATACGATAAATATTATTCATGCTTATTTTAGAGTGGTTTCTTTATTTCTTTTTCTAGCTTTCCTTTAATCTGTTATATTGGTGGAATAAATCAGGCCAGCGATCTAGACGTAATCTTCAATACCGATGGCAGTTTCTCAACACAAGTTAATTATTCACTCGTAGGGGGATTTATTTAATCAGGGATGTAATTATCAAAATGAGTAAGATCGAAAGTCAGCATGCTATCTTAACAAATACCAACTTTTCAAGCAGATGCGTATCTTTCCCAGATTTATAGTTTGATTCATCTATGCTGTCACATCATCGCTAATATTAATGTCTTGGAAAATATTCAGTTCAAGATATACACTGTGCTGCCACTTTATTAGGTACACCTACCTAGTACAGTGTTAAGCCTTCAAAACAGCCAGAATTCGTCTAGGCATGGATTGAACAAGATGCTGAAAACGTTGTGCAGGAATGGAGTACCATGTAAACATAAGTGAGTTGCAGAGTTAATTGAGATTCGACGGAGGTGTAGACCTGCAGCAAACAGCCCTTTCCAGCTCATCCCAAAGATGTTCAATATGATTGAGATTCGCGGACTAAGCGGGTCACTGCAGCAAAGAAAAGGCATTGTCATGCTCTTCGAACTATTCCATAGTAATTCGGGCTTTGTGTACCGGTGCGTTATCCTGCTTGAAGTAACTATCTGACTGAGAAAAAACTGTGAACATGAACGGATGCACTTGGTCGGCAACGATGTTTAGGTACGATGTGGCATTTAGACGTGAATCTATGGGTATCAATGGACCCAACGTGTGCCAAGGAAAACATTTCCCACACCATAACACTGCCCCCCCACCACCACCTTGCACAGTAGTCGTCAGACATGACCAATCCATGCTGTTTTCGCCAAATTCTCAGCCTTCCATCAACATGATACACCAGAAACTTCGACTCGTCAGAACAAGCAAAAAAAAAAGTAAAGTGCAGCCATTATCAACCCACTGCAGGGTGGAAGCCTCCTCAACAATTCATGCTGAGGGAAATGGACCATAATCTGCCACGCTGGTCCAGTGCGGGTTGGCAGATCGACCGTATTCAGCAGTCAGGGGCTTGAACCCCGGTCTACTCAAAGAGCGTGTGCTACTGCACTCCCGCTCCTGCCCACTCGGCTACGGAGGCCTCTCAGAACAAGCAACTGTTTACCAATCCTCGATAGTCCAGTGCTGCTGTTGCTGTGCCCACAGGAGGCGTGCTCTCTTTTATTTCATTGATAACAAAGGTACGCGATGTGGCCGTTGGCTGTTGTAGCCCAAACGCGACAAAGTGCGACTAGTGGCCCGTTGCGATATTTTGTTCTGCGCACCAAGGTTGTATTCTGACGTGATGTGCGACATTGTGGCCCGTCTGTTTGCTTGCACAATTCTAGCCATGCTCCTCTGACCTCTCTCATCAAAAGTCTGATCATTGATAGTAAACTTACGTTTACTAAACACTTGGAAGATCTCTCAGAGAAAGTCAAAAAACTTACCTTCTCACTTCTGCGTCTCTCTAAACAATCTTGGGGTCTTAATTCTCGTTCTCTACGGTTATATTACAAAGCTGTGTTTCTACCAATTTGTTCCTATGGCGCGGCAGCCTGGTTCTGGCATGTTAAGAAGGTTTTCAGTACGGACTAAACTTCACAGCATTCAACGTAAAACGCTTTTAGCAATGTGCAGGGCCTGTAGGACCGTGTCTACTCCTGCTTTGCAGGTCCTTAACGGCTGTCTGCCCCTCGATCTCTTTCTTATGTACCGAGGCCTGTGCTTCTACATTAGGCACACTGTCCCTGTTACCTTTCTTGGCATTACCATCGATGTCACTGTGGATCCCAAGGCAGAGAAAAGACGCTGTTGGAATATTTTGATGCAGAGCTGGCAAGACAGATGGTCCGCTACTTCTAAGGGTCTCGTTACTTTAAAGTTCATCCCTAACGTCACCTTTGCCACATTAGAGTCCACTCAGAAATGGTTTCATCTTGGTCTGTACACTCTCTACTTACTCTCTGGTCATGGCTCCCTTAATTCCAAACTTGCAACTTTCAACCTTGCTGAATCACCTCTCTGTTCCTGTGGTGACCCAAAAGACTGGGAACATATTTTATACCACCGCCATCAATACCTAGATCTTCGACAGAACCTTCTTCTCTCCACCAGTATCACTGTCCCCGGAAATGAGCCGGACTTCCTGAGCACCAGAGAAAACTTCCAGTCCCTGCAAAAATTTGCTCGTCATGCTTTTGATCGCCGGAGACGCCTTTTCACTCAGCTAAGGAATACCTCCTAGCCTTCCTAGTGGAGACCCCTGCTGGCACTGGCTTTTGGCCAGTGCGGGATGAGATGTATATATATATATATATATATATATATATTTTTTTTTTTTTTTTTTCCTCTTTTTTCTTTTCTCTTTTTATTTTTTTCAATTTTATATTTTATTTATTTATTTTATCATTTTTTATTTATTATATTTTATTTATTTAATTTAATTTTATTATTTATTTTTTATTTTTTTTTCACTTTTTATTTGTATTTATTTACTTATTTTTGCTGGTTCCCTGGGTTTGGGCTCCCCGATGGGCAGGATTTAATTTTAATTTTTTTTTTTTTTTTTTTTGGTTTTGCTCTGATATTAGGGCAGTAAGAGCTGGTAAACCAGAGTGTTCGGTGGGCGGTAGCGATACCTACGTAGTTGTGACCTACCTCCCCGTGGTGTAGACGGACACTGGGCAGGCTTTCCAGGTGAACGCCTGCCTCGTGACAAAACGGCCAGAAACAACAAAACAACACACACACTGCACGAACATAATTTTTCACACATTTCTGGCCTTTTACAGTGCTTCTGTAATCATCACCGTGTAGGAAGGCAGAGATGAACTGACGTTCAGGTGCCGTCCTACATAAGATACTATACATGTCTACATGTCATGTCTCATCAACAAGCGATTTTCTTCCACTGGAGTGCCGTTACTCCTTTTCCCCATTCTTGCTACGGTTTGTACTCTTAACTGATACTAGAAAGGTTGTTCTGCCGCAATTATATCCACAACTGTGGTCATGTGACTTGCAACGTTGTGGGACAAACCATTTGTGTGCACGGCAGGGGTGTACCTAATAAAGTGGCAGCACAGTGTATGTTGAAAGCAAGCTCAATCTGAGTGCTTTTTTTTTTTTTTTTTAAACTCGGGTTAGTTTAGATTATTTAAAATAATACAATTTTCAAACACGAAAAGGAGAATAAGTTTTGGAATATGCTGCGTGCATACCCTCAACGGCCTCTCTCAACCGTGATATTTTAGCTCATGTAGAATTTCATATTCCTCTCAAACACTCTTCATCCAGTCAAGTATTCATTGATTTAGAACTAATTATAGGTGGACACTGCTTTTTTATTGCAATTTTTGGAATTAACTCGATAACGACTTCAATCCATCTGTGCATTAACCGATTTTAAGACAACGAATGGGCTGATCATTTTTAATCTCCGGATATTATACTCCTGCCCAGGCAGGAGTATAATATCCGGAGATTAAAAAACCCAGGAAGTTAAGAAAGGAACTGGATACAACATAACGGAAAATGGGATTTTTTTAAAAAATTTATCCTATTTAACAGGTTATTGTAATGAATTACAAGAATAATTTGACAAAATAAACATAAACTCCAATATATCTTTCCCTAATAGCGTTCTTGTGAATGTAAGTTCTCAAGGATACTTCAGGATCCATGATTACTAACGTTGCCTTCCTGGTAAACTGGCTTCCATTTTTAGAAAATTATATCAAACCATTAATTTGAGAATTAATATGCAAAAATACAATTTTATAACATTTAGTTACCCCACAAAGCGCGTATTCAATTTAAGTATATTATTAAAGAAGATAATTTAAATAAATAATAACAGTTTACGACCTTGGGGTCTCTTTCTTACCTGTAAACAATATACTTCGCCAAGATTATCAAAAACGAAGATTTATTAAATGATTTGCGTCTCATTTTAATAACTGAAAACCAACTACAATTTTATACACAAGTCTAATTATCCACATTCTTGAATATGCCTACCCAGTGGGTTACGTTCGATCATCCACATATGAGAATCTTTAGGTACATACAACGTCAGGCCAGAAATTTTGCATTAAACTGCAATTTTTGTAATTCCTCTTACATAAGTAATGCACTGTTCTCGTGTTCCACAGAACTCGGGGCTACAAAGTTAGATAATTTTTGTATTTTATTAATTTATACACAAATATTAGTTTTTAAAGGTATTCGAGATCAATAGAAAACTTGTGCCTTCAAAAGGGTTCCACCATGGCCAATAAAGGTTGGAAAGCATTGTCTTACGGTATAAATGGTCTCCAAACTTATCCAATCTCTTCTACCAAATGCCTTTAATTGTTCATAGGCTTTAATTTATACTTCATTAACTGACACTTATATATCATTTCATTTTTTTAAATAACAGTAGATGAAACCGACCCTTACAACAGGTACTCTATCCTTTTTGCATATCAAAGAATGAATATCAGAGATTTACGATTCGGAAGTACAGTTACAGGCTGGTGATTCATCCAAGTTGTCAACCACGTTAGATATAATTTCCAACCAGAGAGAGAGGTCTCGCTAAAATCTATAGGCCGTATTAGAAGATCATTGGTGTCTGCAGGTTTCAAAGCGGTTCCAGTATGCCTTCCTATATGAATTTATTAAGATGTGTTGTTTCATAATTTTTGAACACAACTTTTTTGAACTACTATCTTTTTTTTATAATTATACTTATAGGTGTAAATAAACATGAAATAATAAATTTATCGTGCACAACTATCCTTATATAATTTTTATCCCTAAAAAGTTATCAATAACCTCTACCTCTTAGCAAGATATTGGTAAAGCAGAAATTGTAAGAGGTTTTAAGAAGTATTCTAAGTTCTATAATTCTCAGAAATCGAGTTATATCCATCATATCATATTATACATATACACAGAGAGGGGAGGTTGCATTGCGCATACATAAAGACAACTGAAAGAATAAAGCGAAGTCCGAGAGCAAATATTTTAAAAAAAGTGACTAAGATGGTGAAATTTAAAATTTGAAGAAACTCAACTGTAAAAAATTAACTCTGGCAGAAAGGGCGAGGAGGAATATTCTCAAATGAACTTGAATGCCACTTTATACATTAAACCTGCAACGTGATCAGAACACAAGGATGTAATTTAATCCCTTTCGAAGAAACTGTATAATATCACTGCTCAAGCGAACTGCACTAAAACTTTCTACATTATTTGTCCAGATTTCAATTAAGAAACCACAAGCGCAAGGGTTTCCTGGGAGTAAAACTGGTATTTTTGTGGCTTATAGAATGCGATGAATGGTCCGCTTTTCTGATTGTGAACACGAAAGTTTTACACAGTCACGAGGAGCCAGCAGTGTGTAAATAAGTGGACACCGTATTACATGTGTGGATAATTACAGCGCGTGTTTGTGCATAATGAACGCCACGCGCTTCCACGACAGCGCGGTCTTAATTAAAATCTTTATTTGAGTGTTCTGAATAAATTTTCTGTTCTCTGATATGAGATCTTTTACTAGAAAAGTGACCCAAACTATCGCTATGTCGATCAAAGGATCCAACGTACAGCCACCCTACACCTATGAAGGCAGAAACCAGACAAAAGAGAAATGAATGAAGGGAGGCAGAATTAGACCAGCTAATGATGAGCTCAAAGACGAAACCAACAAATGAACTTTTTTTTTTTACTCGTTCACAGATTGCAAGAGGGAAGATAAATAGCGCTACTAATTAGAAGAGAAAATAGTAATTTCTTCAGGTTCTCTCAAAATTTCATTCTCTTTATTCTTTATTTAATAATACAAAGAATGAGATTTCCTACCATTCCTTACGAGTCCAAACGATTAATCCGCAGAATAATAACTAATATGAATAAAAAAAGTTATGAAACGCAGAGTTCAAGGAGCATAGGTAGGTATAGGCATGTTGAGGGTCTAATGGCTCCTGGGATTTCTTCCATCTCCGCTTATGTTCTATGTATCGAGTGACAGTACCCTGTTAAAGCCAGAGATTTTAAAAGTGTACGGTTCATGTGATATGTAGTGTGTCGTGCCCATTGTTCATCCGGTCTGTTAGCCGTTGGGCCCTTAGTGAGGACCGACGGTACCATACCATACCATCCACGGGTAGGCCGACCGGGTGTACCATTAAGACAAATCTACTCTGGCAGCTCCTTTCCTGAGATTTTAGTGGGTAGGACCTAAGAAGTAAAAGATGAACGCGGTGCATTCTGTCGATAACTTTAGAAATTTCTCTGGCTGGAGTTTTGCGCTGGAAATATCAAGCTTTGAGGCCAAATAGGTCGGTCAAGAATTTTGGTGTTAATTAAATTTGGACAAGTGGGGCAGACGCGGCGTGAAGCGAAAGAAGGTTAGGGAGACTGAAGGCTGGGGGGAGGAAAGGAAGTAAGGGGCCGATAGAGTAAATGGTTCCTGCTAGCAGTGGAACATGCCCGTGCCCCACCAGAAGGAAAACGGGAGAGGCAGAGGGATGGGGAACAAGTTCCTCTTCCCCCGCCGGGGAAGGGGTTAAAAGATACCTCGCTAGTGCGGAGCAGAGAGCGCCAAATGGCCTTCTATACGTGGCAAGATGTTAACTTGATAGTGTCATGTCCAGCATTTTGGTCCAAAAAATGGGCCCTACTGCTATTATGGTGTATCATTTTCTTTAGGGAGGTAAAAGGGTTCTTCGTCTTGTAAACAGCAGCTGGGCAAAGTAGGTGAAGGCCCTATAGTTCTCCTGCTCCTGTAAAATGACGCTCTTCATTCCTGAGTAGTGAGTGGATAGTCGTGTAGAGTTGTCCACGCAGCTCGAAGAGGTCGCTCTTATGAAGGAGGTGATCCCAGGATTCTTCTTGTCCACAAGCACATAATGGGGTATCTGTGAGACCAAATTCGTGTATCTTTCTTCTAAAGGAGTCATGCCCAGGCAGTAAAAATGTGATGTATAGTCCGGAAGATAGCCATGCCGGGGAGAGTGGATACACCCTGCTAATATCTGGAAGGAACCTCTTGGTAATGATTCCTTTGGTGGATAAATTCCATCGGTTCTGCCAGGTGTCTTTTAGGTGTTCTGTAAGCCTTTTGCCTGGTAAGGTTTTGCTGATTGCTGGATCAACAATGAAATACACGTGGGTTACTGCTCTTCCTTTCGAGTGTTGGTACAGCAGCCCACAGCGCAAATCCTCCACGTCCAGGGGAAAGGGATCCAGCCAGGACCTGGAGCGCGTGGGTGCTGACAATGCAGCAAGCTCTGGTAGTCATACGGAGCGTTGAATTGATTCAAGCTTTCTTTTGTTCACTGCCGTATTAGCCTTAGTGTACCATACCCCCACAGCATATGTCACGGCTGGGATGAAGGGCGACTTATATAGGAGGGCGAGGGACCCCTTTTTTTAGACCCCGGTCTCTGCGAGTTATTCTGACTATAAGTGCTAATAGTTTTCTAATTTTTGTTCTAAGGTGCTCCAGTTGTGGGGTGTAATCAAAGGTTTTATCTAGTACAATCCCAAAGTACTTCAGTTGTGTCTGCAATTTGATAGTCGCTCCATTGATTTTGATTTGAGGATGCCGTCGAGTATCAAGGGTTCAAGTAGGATTCAACTTGTCTTGGCTGTTGAGATAGTTAGATGGTGCAATTTGGTCCAGCCCTGGAGTATATTAATTGTGCGATTTGCATTTACTTCCAGTTGCCAGCCTCAATCAGCAGCACCAAATCATCGGCGTAAGCTTGGAAGGCAACAAGGGGAAGATCCAGATTGAGGAATCCATCCAGCACTGTGTTCCACAGGAGCGACCCCAGGACAGAACCCTGGGGGCAGCCCTTGTGAACCGGTCTGGTAACATGGGCATAATGCCTAGAAGTTATAGATCAAATCCCTGTAGTGGGACTTTAATGCGGCATCATACGCTTCCCACTGTCCCAATATTGCGCTACGAGTAAAAATATTTAAGAGAAGTAAGGAAGAGTCAATAATTTACAAATAACTCAAATAATGAATTAAACTCACCTAATGCTTAGCTTTTATTTTTCAACACAGTCACCATTTTCAACTTCCACATTGTCAGAAAAAGAATGATGAATCCACTCCTTTCAACAAGAATTCAGAGATGCATCAATGCAATGGTTTCGGTTCACCCCCAACAATGAAGTTTAAGGCTGTGCCAGCAGAGAACGCCATGGTAAATATTTCACACGATTGTCATAGCGATCCTTTTGCATTTTAAAAATACCTGCTTGTTTGTTTGTTTGTTTGTTATTTGGTTTTTAGGAGCATTAGCAACTAAGGCCATAATTGCTCCGGGATATGCGGTGGTCATTCCCTGATCTTTCCGCATTCTCCGTATTTGGTGGTGACGGGCTCGAACCCCGGTCTAATCAAGAAGCGTGTGCTATGCACTGCTGCTCCTTCCCACCTGGCTACGGAGGCGCAAAAATACCTGCAGACAATGTAAATACTGCATCGTATTGAACATTTAATAAGAATTTAGGGACTCAATTCAAATAAAACAGCCAGAGTTTTCTGCAAATCTCTTCATTTGCCTTACAAATCAAAGGCCGCTTAGAGCGCGTGCAACTGAAGAGATCATTAATGATTTCGAGAGAGAACTTTTTTGATCAACCTCTCTACGGTTCTGACTCTCCTAGCGATTTCCATTTGTTTGGTTACTTAAACAGCTTAGTGTTGAGCATTTTTATTTCCAGATGGTTCAGACTTTAAAACTCGGTGGTCACCCAGATGACATCCACTGCCTCTTATCACTACCTCCATTTGCTTGTCGCTATTCATATAGGCTAAACTTCGCGTTGTTGTACAACGTATTTTTCTAAATAATTACTGATACTCAAGCTTAATAATTTCTCGTTGACATTAATATCTGTCACTATACTTATTATGAACTCAAGGCATGCCACATTTAGGTGGAACAATTTCTATGATGAACTTGAGATTTTTCTTTCTTCACAATCTGTTTAGATCCGAACGATTGTAAACTCGGCAATACATGTTTACTGGTCTTCACCGAAACTGTGTATTGGAGACAAATGGTCTTGCTACCCCACTAGGTGTTTTTTCTTTGTCATGGACCAATAAAGGCATGGCGAATGCAATATCCTTTGTACCATTGGAGATTATAAAAAATCGCGAAGCTTCAGAGAAGTCGAGTCTTAGGCTCTTAGTTCAGTGTCTCCTAATGCTCTGAGTGCTGAATATCAGAATGATCTTTAACTGAAGCAGAATTTCATTTTCCCTGGATGAAGTCGGCATGTGTAATATCAGTTGTCGATATATGTTGCAGTCACTAGCATATTATTGATTTTGTTGAAGTGTGCTGTACGTTGCGCAGGAATATAATTATTTAAGACAGCGATTTGGTCACATTCATAACTTTCTGACAACAAGATGGCGCACGTACATGTAGGAGACGTTTGGTGTCTGCAGTTTATACCATATATTAAAAGTAATACACAGATCTTTTTCCCTTTAATTCTAGAAACCAGCCATATTGATTTATGAGTATTTTCCAACGTTTCTGTTTTGCAGTACAATGAAAATACGTCACGGTTGGCAGTTAAGTTCATAACCCTACTTTATTTTTTTAACCACCAACTTAGCTGGAGTGAAATGATTTGTAACGAAACTTGCACGACTAGTGGAGGATTTGAAGTGTTCCCCATCTTCGAAACTACTTTATATTATCTTGATTGATGTAATATATTACCTTCCTTAAAATTTGGCTCCAGGTATCTTTCTCTTTTTTAAATCTCCTATAGCTTTATTATAATGTTAATCCATTATATGTCCTGAAAGATCAAGGCATATTGATTTTACTTACATTTCAAATATATTCACCATTTTCCATCTATTATGGCTTCATTAATTTTCGCTTATTTTCTTCACCATTTTGAAGAGAAATCATTTAGTTTAAGGAATTCTCCTTCAGAAAGGATCGATATAATATTAATAACCCATATTTCAGCTATAGTGAAGGGATAAATAGTATGGCATAAAACGATCTTTTTATCTCTAAATTTTCATATTTATTTACGTGCTCATTTACCGAAAAAGAATCACCAGATTAAGTCGATAACTTATTCAGTAAAGAAGGAAGATGAGAAAGAAAATTAATGTATTCTGAGAGAATTTATCCAACTAATTTCATTAACTACTTGTGATCCATTGTCTTAGTTGAAGGTAAATCAAAAGAGAATATTCATCATGCATAATGGAAGTATACTAAAAGCAGCTGCGATGTTTACGTAAAGGTTCAACTTTAAGAGCTTAAAAACTGCAAGCCTAAAAAGAATGTAAGTGCATTATTACTAGGACAGATTTTTTGCCATACAAACTAAAGTCTGCGTTAGAAAACAACATTTTTTTCCTGATCGGCCCGTAATTTTACATCACAATGAGTTGTTTCTAAATTGTATTGTACAAACCCAGGCCTATGCAGATGACCTGGTCATGCTCTTTTCTGCCAATAACAGAACCCAACTAGAAGCAACTGCCAACCAGGCCATCTCCACCCTTCAAGCTTCGGCAGAGCATAACAACCTAAAGATCTCCCCAGAGAAAACCAATTCGATCCTACTAAAAGGCACCCTTGATTTGAGAAGACCACCCCAACTCAAGGTTAATGGTGTTACAGTAAAACTAAAAACAGAGCTTAAATATCTAGGTTTGATCTTAGACAAAAACCTTTCCTTCACTCCTCATCTAGACCAAGTCAGGATTAAGATCAGGAAGTATGCTGCCCAAGTCTCAAGAGTTGCCCGGAAGGACTGGGGCTTAAAGAAGAGAACGCTGTCACTCTTCTATAAGGCAGTTTTCATCCCGGTTATCACCTATGCTTCTGGAGTCTGGTACAAGAAGGCCAATACAGTAGTAAACAGATCGCGCCTAGGAACTATCCAGCGCTCTCTTCTCCTTCTGTCCTCGCGTGCCTGTCGCACTGTCAGCACCCATGCGCTCCAGGTCCTCACTGGATCTCTTCCACTGGATCTGGAGATTATTCGTCATGGGTTGCTCTACCAAATAGCCAAAGGAAGAGCAGTTACTTGTGCAGGTTTCACCACTGACCCAGCAAATAATAGAAACGCTGAAAAGAAGAGACTTAATGAACATCTAACAGACACCTGGCAAGAAAGATGGCAGACATCAACTAAAGGCGCTGTCACCAAAATATTCCTCCCTGATGTCAGGGCCTCCTACCCTCTCACACCTGTCTGGTTTTCACCAGGACTCTATGCTACCTACCTCCTCACTGGACATGGCTCCTTCCAGAAAAAACTACATGACTTCAGAATTTCAGGCTCACCCCGCTGCCACTGTGGAGAGGATCAGACGTGGGAGCACCTTGCCCACAGCTGCGAAATCTATGAGGACTTCAGGAGGATCCTAATAACGAAACTACGCTTCAACTACCAAAATCAAGAACACCTCACCCTACAGAATGAAGAAACTGACCGAGCTCTGACTCAATTTGCAATGGACCTATTTACCAGGCAGAAAGCGCTACCACCACCTTAGTATCCGAATCAATAGGTCATAACAACCATGACTGCCAATTGTTGCTTCCCATCATTGAGCCATGGATGGTAACGCCTTGGACCAACTTGCACAAAGACTTGACCAGCAGTGCAATCAAAGACAGGGTCCACACATACCTTGACAAATTCCTCATCATTGATTCCTGGACAAACTTCTCTCGACCAGACGTGACACATCTCATCAAGAAGAGGCCTAGCATCGATCCCTGGACTTGACCATCAATCTTGGACTCCCGGTTTTGACCACCCCCACTGTTTGTTGTGATGGACTACTGGACCAGCCTTCAGTCTGGATGCGACACAGACTCACCAAATGGAGTCCCAATGACGACACCTGAACTAGACCTTACTGAACATGATCCATCCACCATAGCAGCACTCACTGCTGGATTTCCAGCAAGTTGTCGGTTCAAACTGACTGGCCGTGCTAGCTGTACCTACCCTGAACTTGCGGGGTATATCTCTCTCTCTCTCTCTCATTTTTTTTCCTTTTCGGCTTCTTTCTTCTGTTTCCTGCGATCCGTTCTTTTATTCTACCCCCCCGCATTTTTCTCTTACAGAAGGGTTTTTTTTTTTTTTTTTTTGTGGGGAGGTGGTTTCGTCCACCCTCATGTTTCTGGAGCTATAAAAAATTTTTATAAAAAATTTAAAAAAAAAAAAAAAAAAAAAAAATTATATTTTTTATTTCCTTTTTATTTCCTTTTCATTTCTTCAGCTTCTCCATCAACATGAGTTTGCATAGAAACACAGTGTTTGGTACATGATCAGGTGTAGCCCCCTGATGAAATACCTGATCTATGTACCAATTTTTAATTTTTATTTTATAATTTTTATTTTATAATTTTTATCTCTATCACCCTCCCCTCTTTTTCTTTCAGCTTTTGTACATATAATTGGCCTGTTAATTCGGCATTAATTCGGATTTAATTCTACTTAATAATTAATTTTTTTTTTTTTTTATAGGATCTTAACATTCTTTTTCTCTTTTTTCTTCAACTAGGCTCGGCATTTTGTGTTTAATAACTTCTCCATCTATATTTTTATTTTATTTTTATATATTTTTATTTTATATTATTTATATACATGTATCCTGTTTTGCTGCTTTGCGCATTCAGGTACACGTACTGTTTTTCCTTATTTTTCCTGTTTTTCCACATCTTTGTTTTCATATTTCATGTATTTCATTTAATTTTAGCTATCTGCAGCTTTGCGCGTGGCTACTTTTAAATGCAACCCCCACTCCTTCCCTTTAGATGGATTCGTTGCTAACACAATTTGCCCTATTTAATTTTTACCCCACTTGTCATGCACTACGTCTCTTTAAACAATACGGCGAGTCAGCACTGTGTTGCCCCTAGTTCAGCTAGAAAACGTGTTGCGCTACATCCCACTCCTGAGGATGTAGTGTTAAATATTAAACAGGAGAATCGTTCCCTTAACCCTAACCAACCTGAGTACATTACACATATTTTAAACCAAAATTTATTTTTTCAAAAATGTTTAGATAAACGATGTCTCACTTGTCCCATGATGGATAACTCCGAATCCAAATCTAACTCTACTTATCCTCCTTTTTGTAAAACTAAAAATGTCATATATTTGCTCACATGCAATATTTGCAATGTTAAATACGTAGGCCAAACCACAAATTCTCTTAATATCAGAATCAATGGGCACAGATCCAAAAGTAAAAATCTTTTACTTGATAACATTTTAGATACTGAAATAGAACTTTTCCATTTTCACCACCATGGCTTCAACAACGTTAAAATTAAAATACTTGCCATTATCAATGACAACGTTCTTCGTGATTATTATGAGAATCTATTTATGTGCACTTATAAATCTTTATATCCCTACGGCCTAAACAATAGATTTTTTAACAAAACTCTTTTAAGCAATGGTTGTTTAAACACCAGCCACTGCATTTACAATTTATTCCATCTTAGTCATTTCTTCAATAACAATAAGCGTAGATACAAACGTGGAAATAAATCAAATCGTCATCATAGGCATATTTGGCACAATTTTCGTAATATTATTAGCTCCTGGGACAATACCATTCTTGATGTACACAACATTTCTCTTTTTCTCTTTAATATCAAAAACTCTATACTTAAAGCCTTAACTTTATTTATTAGCAATTTTAAATGTAAAAATATTCAACTTAAGCATATTATTTTAGACATCTCTCTCTTTAGACTAGGTCGCATTACTACATACAGTAATGAATACTGTACTATTAAATTTACTCATAGTTGGTTCGATAAAATTCCTTGGCATTATTTACTTAATAATCGTAATAATATTCTCCCATTTTATAATCATCTCAAGTTCAAGATCCATCACTGCTTCAACTATGAATCTCCTATTGGACTCAAAATCTGTAATTATAAAACTCTAGCTACTAATTTAGGCAACTTACAAGCTTTAGATCTTCCATGTCACTGTGATGATCCCATATATGCTCCTTACGTTGATCAACATCATAAACATATTATTACTGGTAACCTGGACATTATTAACAACATTCCACTAAAGTCCGCTATGGAAAAAGGTTTTAAATTCAGACCAGTCCATAAGGCCAACCTCAATAATATATATAAAGATATTTATCTGAATATCTTGAATTTTTGCAACAAGTTAGCATATAAATATACAATACCCCACGAAGCTTTCTATAATTGGATAAATGTCACATTTCAAGACATTAAAAAAATTATTTCTAAAACTTACTACCTTTATAATAATTCGCATACCAAATATTTTAACCTGAAAAAAGCCATCTCAGATTTACAACAAAAATTTATCATCACTCCGGTAGATAAGGCTTCTAATAACTTTGCTATCTTCTGCAAGCAATTTTATTACACCACCCTCAAAAAGGAAGTAGAAAGTAGTTCCACCTTTTTACGCTGTAATCTCGGCATTAATACCATCATCAAAAAAATTATAGCTTTGCATAAAAAATTGCATACCAAAATTCGCAATTCTACTTTGCCTTTCTTGTATATGATAGCCAAATTCCATAAACATCCAGTTAGCTTCAGATTCATCACTAGTGCCAAAAAAAGTGGCTGTTATCATCCAGATAAACAATTTTTCAAATTGTTAACTACTATCCTTATTAATATCCCTACCACCTGGATCATTAACAACAACCACAGTATCATTAAAATCTTTAATTCCAATGCATATTCCAGCATATTTAGTATTGAAACATATGACTTCACCAACTTATTTACCTCCTTACCGCATCACCTGATTGTTAATGTACTTCATCAATTGTTCCTCAAATACAAAAACGTTATATCAACAGATGAGGTCACTTGGAATAACTACATCAACCTCTGTATCCTAAACAATTATATCTATGATGGTAGATATGCTTATAAACAATCCATAGGAGTTCCCATGGGTTCACAAATTTCTAGCATAGTATCTAATCTATTTCTCCATTATTACGAACATCTATTTATTGATAACAACCCGAACCTTAATTTTTATGCATTCCGCTATGTTGATAACATTCTTATTCTCAACATTCATTTTGAAAATATTGCTAAATCTATATATCCAACTGAACTCACTCTCAATAAAGAAAACTTTGGCAACCAACATGCAAATTTTTTGGATTTAAGTATTACTTTAAATAGTCCTCCTCTTCGTCATAATTTGGAACTATTTGACAAAAGAAGCGAATTTAATTTTAATATTATCTATTTAACAAATTGGAACTCGAACATTTCGATTAAGGTTCATAAAAATATTATCTGCACACAGATTATCCGTTTAGCTAATATTAGTAGCAATCAATCACTTTTCGCTGGTGCATTAAATGATCTTTATACCAAACTTCGCAATAATGACATTCCTATTAATTTCTTAAATTTTATTATAAAAATTCTCTCTGATTACATTAAAGAAAAATTCGGTTTCACCATGTTCCACCTTGATTAGGGTTAATTCGATACTTGTATAGTTGTATAGTTGTACATTTGAATGGTGGTATTTCCACCACTTGGAAAGTGATCACACATAATGACTTCTATTATAACTTCTATTAGAACGATGTTCGTGTTCTTTCACTTCCTAAGTTTTCTTTTCATTTTCGTAATTTAATATCAATAATTATTTATGTCCAATCTTTTATTTTCTCTATTTTATTTTGACCACAGAGGGCTCCCATAGTTCTTCTCTTCTGAGCAACTCCACCATCGTTGTCATAGTTTTCCCTCTGTTTGCATTCCATTCTTATTAATCATATTCACATAATTGTACCTTATTAATCATGATTGCATATTTTATTGTCATTTCTTAATTATATTTCACTCAACTTGTTTCTGCCAGTTATCGTATGTATTTAATTTTCCTCCTGTTCATATTTTTATTTTATTTTATTTCGTAAAATATACAATACAAGCTAGCGGTATTAATTTCCACTTCTACTAACACTCTCACAGCCAAGGCCCTCTCTATGAGGTTGGGTACTTACACCCCCAGCTTGCCTAGTATCCTTTAAACTCTTTTCCTTCTCTTTACATCTTTCTACTCTTCGTTTTTCCGTCCGTTGAACTATTAGTGTAATACGAGGGTGATTCGGACATTCTCACTTTCCTCTTTCTCACTATCTTCGCCTCTGTATTTTTAACTTCTTTTCCCTCCCCTACCTTGCATTGCTTCCTTTTTCTATACCGCTACCTTGTTATTTATTTATTTATTACATACTTTCGATTTAAACTGGCGTTCTTACATACTATCGACTCAATTTATTTCCAAATACACTACGTTACTTAATTTATTAATCTAAATACACTGCGTTGGGGCTACCTCACTCATGTTTCTGGAGCTATAAAAAATTTTTATAAAAAATTAAAAAAAAAAAAAAAAAAAAAATTATATTTTTTATTTCCTTTTTATTTCCTTTTCATTTCTTCAGCTTCTCCATCAACATGAGTTTGCATAGAAACACAGTGTTTGGTACATGATCAGGTGTAGCCCCCTGATGAAATACCTGATCTATGTACCAATTTTTAATTTTTATTTTATAATTTTTATTTTATAATTTTTATCTCTATCACCCTCCCCTCTTTTTCTTTCAGCTTTTGTACATATAATTGGCCTGTTAATTCGGCATTAATTCGGATTTAATTCTACTTAATAATTAATTTTTTTTTTTTTTTTATAGGATCTTAACATTCTTTTTCTCTTTTTTCTTCAACTAGGCTCGGCATTTTGTGTTTAATAACTTCTCCATCTATATTTTTATTTTATTTTTATATATTTTTATTTTATATTATATATATATATATATGTGTGTGCGCGCGCGCGCGCGCGCGTGTATGTATATATATATATATATATATATATATATATATATATACACACACACAACACACACACACACATGCCCCACAGGTCTAAATCTAAAAACATCAAAGTTACTGCCAGACCTATTTGGCCCTAGAACAAGTTATCAGCGAACAACCCTACGCTCTGTTAAAATTACAACCGTTGCTCAAGAAACAGCGATCATCTCATTCTCAAATCTGGTCCTAGCCACTGAAATCCCAGGAAAGTAGGTGGCAGGACCCGCCAGAGTACTCTAGCTACGGTGGTACACCCGGTCAAGCCTCCCCGTGGCGTGGTGTGGTAACGTCGGGTCCCACTAGGGGCTCGGCGGCTAATAGACCGGAGGAACAAAGGGCACAAGACCGCCACACACACTTCAAATCTCTGACCTCGATACAATGTACACCTGCGGAGATGGGAGAAATCCCAGGAGCCGTTAGACACTAACATACCTTATACCATTTAAAGGTATTAATTATAATAAGCGTAAAAACATGAACAGCATATTTCCAATACGGTGCCAACGTTGTTAATTAAAGCTATTTCGATTCTATCATCTCAATATACTTTTTGTTTAAAATTCATAATTCTGCTACCTACATTTTGTATCAGTCAAATTGTAGCTTACCAGATGAATTCCGACCCACTACTGAAACACATTTCAATAGTGAGTACTATTAATTGTAATGCAATTCCGAGGCATATCATTGTGCAGATATTACATAAGTGAGATTAATACAATTTTTTTGAGAAGCCTTAGGAAATTATGCCTGTGATGCCCCTATTCTTTCGTTCAGTTCTATTGATTATTTCTTTTAATTCCTTTTATTATTTTGTAACTTCAATTATTGTTTTTGGAGGGGTCTGCTTTTGCCTTTGAGAACGGATTTCTTTCAGTGTTATACAGGCAGCCGTATCGCGCTAACCCCTCAAAGGGCTCTTTCCGTAGCGAAATTAGGTTTCCGTTGTTTAATTAATTTTGGTTGGTTTATTAATTAAGTCCTCCCCCTATACGGTAACAGCAATAGTTACTTAAGTATGTAATGGGTTGTAGTTTCGGCACCGTTGCTTTCACGAGGTTTAAGAGTGATTAATTCAATTAAACCGTTTGTTTAGTTTTTCCCCTAAGTTTGATGTAATCCTAACTTATCCCAGGTCTCGTATTCCGGAATTAGAGATGTAACTTGAAGACTTATTTAAAATTCTGTTTTGCAATGTAATGAAAACACGTCACATTTGGCAGAATGAGATTACATTTGTGATTAAAAATGCCATTACACTTGCGCATGAAATAATTATGGCAGACATCCCTCTTAATTATTGATCATCTAAATTAGCAAAATTCTAAGGCAGGTTTCAGAAATATCATAAATATTTTATTTATGAAACGAATTGCAACAAAACTTGAATATATGGATACGTGTGTAGGATTCTGAATAGTTCAGAATCTGACATTGTATTAGCTAAATACACTATCAGTGAAAAGTACATAAACGTGCTTATTGTAGAATGGGTATTCAAGAAACGTTTAATAATTTCTTTTTCTGTTTATGGCATGGTTAGCCAGTAACGGATGAGCAATGACAAACTGCTGTTTCATTTTAGGTTACAGTATATCATCGCTTACACTGAGTAGCCGAGTAGTCAAACTCGTGAGTACAGACGTGCACGCGCTTGAGTGACCGTAATTCAAGCTCTTGTGACTATAACAGTGATGTTCTTGCCTTTTGCCAATTTTATGAATTCGTCCAGGCGTGTAAAAATAATAATACCAACTGGAGAACTGTTTGAGCGAGGAGGGAGTTAAAAAATTTTCAACAACGTTGGACTTTTTTTCTTCTTTGTTTTATTCAGTATTTAACGGTAGCTTTACGATGATGTACGGACTTCTGTGAAATACATCATTGTAAAGACAGTGATTGATTAGATTGATTCTCATTGGGACATGACTTTTTTTTCGGATTATTTGTGTATACTCTTAGTATGGAACAGCCTACCTCCTTTAGAACTGGGTGGCAACTGTTCATGGAATTGCAGATGGCTTTTAGCATTCAAAGAACCTGGGAAAATTATATTCCTTAGTACATATCAGAGTTTAAATATATGTTATGATTACTTAAATTGCTGCCAGTTCAGAAGAGTATATATTGAACTCATATGAAAGCTAATGGGCCAATACCATGTCGGAAACACTGAGGCTATCGTGATATGGGTTTCGTTCTCCCATCTTTATGTACTACAACACAATCGGAAACTAATCCACTAGGGAAGAATACAGTTGGGAAACATTTTCTTTAGGCAGTGCGATTTGTTCTGGTTTTTGGGCTAATAATTTCATTGCGGTGCAGCCAGATTCTAAGGGAAAGTGTAGGAGTACCCGCATATTTTTTTGAGTATCAAGCTTACGTTTGTTGACAGTTGTTGGATTCCCATTTCTGAAAACAATTAACAAAAGGGCGGTTTTCGTATGTGATGTTCCACTAAGAAGTCAGAAGTATCTGCCAATTTGGGTGAGCGGGCATATCTAATTTTTTATGTAATATTACTAAAAGACAAGTAATTCAAGGAAGCTAGGTTTTTGCTACACCAGTCAAAAAACATTGTCTATACAACAACCCCCAACCCTCATCATACTCGTTCTCTTTATTATTTCTGAACCACCAACCTTTATTGGTTGTCCACTTGCTTTTGCAGAGTTTTGCTTAGAAAAAAAGTGACAATTTCTGGCACTGGAACGGTATGGGAGTAGATATGAGTTACGATGGAAGTCAAAACTGCATATTATGTCAGTGTTCGATGGATTACCTTGGGATCATACAAGACTTATGTACTAGTCGAAAAATGTACTATTTAATTCTTGTTCATGGTTTTTCTCCTCATCAGTTATACACGCATTACACACTGTTTCGCCATGTGTGTGGTGCCACAAATACTGCCAGGAACACTTTTCTGCAGCGCAGCATCTCAAAAAACCGCTGTTTTTGTTCAAAAGTTTTCCAAGAATCATTCCATTTCATGAATATGCACCATTTTCATAAAAACCCCTACAAAATCGTTACATTAAATCTAAAAAAAATGCAAATTTGAAAGAACAATTCAAATGAATAGTATGAAACTAAAGCAGTGACATACATTTTTGCTAGGGTCATTTCCAGTACTACAGGCTCTTCTACAGGTTAATCGAAGTCCCTATAAATCTACATTACACGCAGGTAATATATTAAATACACTCGTTATAGGTTAATAGTAGTTAACAGTCATGTACCAGTTCTTAATGGTAATTTTGTACTCCATTGAGTAAAACCTAATTTCGCTATTCGTCATGAAAATTTATAATAAAATCTCTCAACTTTCTTACTAGACAAGTTCTTTAGAACCAGGTTAATAAGAAACAAAATTAAACTTAAACAAATAAGCCGAAAAACAATAAGAATGGAGACATGCAAAGCACGTGGATGAATCCTAATTATTCTCAAAAATGGTGAAAATAGCGATAAAATTTCGCTGGAGTGTATAAAATTTTTACAGAAATAACTTCGGGCTACACCCATTTTTTTTATGTATATAGAAGATTATGTTTCCTACTGTGAATGATATATGTAAAAATATCAGTATGGTTTGTGAAACACGGCACATTTAAATTTTAAGCTTTTTTTAGCGATTTTTATGCTAACATAACGATTGCGGTAGCTCCAACTTGCTCGTGTTGCAGGTGTGACATTTTGCAAAGCTGGTAAAAGGAGATAACCACCGTGCTGAAACAGAAGGCGATGCTGTTAAACAAAGCTGTGTAAGGATATCGCTACTGGTCTGAACTTAAAGAAACAACTGCAAATGAGTTCCGACTTTTAACCTAAGGTTACATACCAATTCTGTAACGTGCAACCGTGTGGTGATCAGCGTTTGATAACAGTGAGCTGCCATTTTAATCAATAACTTGTAATCTCATCACAATAGTGGTTTGATGAACCACTTTGTATATTAAGACATTGATAGTCTTCACTAAGATACCATTTTTTTCCGCTCAGACATCATTCGAGTTGTTTGTTTTCATTTAATGCTTCGCAACTGCGCTATCTGGAACGGCACTCTCCTTCAGCCAGAAATCTCTTTTATTGTCGCTGTTTCGCTTCGTTTTCAATGTAAGGGTTCTAAGTGGTTGCCAAAGCTTTCAAAGTTACCGCTTTTAATCGCAAATGCAAACTTTTACTATCAACATCTATGCATAAACCAAGCTTTATCCTACGTAGCTGTAATCGTTTATGGACTTTGCAACAACCGAAAAACTTGTACTTCGCGAGCCATAAAATTCTAACACTTTATCTCATTTGTTTTAAAGCTTGCCGGGTGTTTATATTGATCCCATGTAACCTGGCGCTTATGATGTATTTGTGTAATACTCTTAATCTGATAAAAGACGCTAATAGAACGCTGTTTCAAAGCGTTCTCCCAACAGGAGATCTTGAGAACTTTACTGTCATGTACTGCAAAGTTCACGACTTTAATCAACAAGGCGGGGCCAAGAGACTGTGAAAGGTAAGCGTTGGCATAGATAAGGCTCTTTAACAACTTCCGAGTTGAGATCTGGGTAGTCTTTCCACAAAATATCTAGAAATTGCATCTATCAAGATAATATCAATTTATATCGG
Source organism: Mastigoproctus giganteus (assembly GCF_048544385.1). NCBI lineage: Eukaryota > Metazoa > Arthropoda > Arachnida > Uropygi > Thelyphonidae > Mastigoproctus > Mastigoproctus giganteus. The sequence goes on from NC_143577.1 coordinate 143,807,638, forward strand.
GAGTTATTTGAGAGGAGGGAGATGAATACTGATTAGGAAGAATACCTGTTCAAAAATTGTGCTGGGTCATTAAAATTGGGCATGGACAAAAAGAAACGTAGACTGTTTTAATTATATCAGACGTTACTTAAATTATATTTAAGTATTACTTTATTAGTTTTTTTTTTAATTATTATTATTTTCACTGTCTGAAGAATGCTAAACTATAGAAATCTACAACAGCATGCGGTTTAACCCAATTAAATAAAATGTTAATTTACAAATTAATTTAACTAATAACAATAATTATGTCAACTTAGGAGAAGCGAAAACAACAATTATCGAATCGCAGGCTAAATCTGGTTGTCTGTTATAAGCAGCAAAATTTTAATAGTTGAATCAGAGAACGTATCCTTAATTGCCATTAAAAAAAAATGATTCTACTCTTATCTAATCATGGTATGGAAACTTGGCCAAAGTTAGGTTTCTGATGGTAATTAACCCCAAAACCTTTTCTTAAATATGACAGAGCTCCAGAAGATCACTTGTAGTGGGTATTAAAAAAAAGCTTAGCAGCTTCTACGATTGTTTGTTTGGACAATTCCAATTTAGTACCGTCGTTTGTCATCAGTTGGTCCCAATGAAAAGAAGGCGCTGCTTATTACTAAATACAAAGACGCACTAAGCGATGAAATCATTCATATAACTGGAATTCTTTTATACCACTTTTAGTGCTTTTTTAAGGTGTCTGGGGTTTAACGAAAATTGGAAATTATGGCGCTTACATTCCACTTCGTCCAACAGGTTGCCTAATGGCGGCTATTTCAATCTCATTTCAAGATAAAGTTTAAAAAATATATACATAGATATTTATTTTCCTAGCAATGTCCTACGATTTTCTAGCGATACTCCGCCAACAAATTGTAAGATTTCCTAATTTTTTATTTTATAATTAGTTTTGTTTTTGTTTGGTAGGACTATAAATACAAGAGTTCTTCTAAGCGGATATTGCTGATACTTTCAGTAGGTAGATTAGAGGGAAAAACATCCCTAGTACCTTAAATACCTTACAAGTACAGGTATTTAGGTCCTAAGTTTTAAGGTACTTGTGAGTACATTAAAGCTCGTTGCGTCGGATTTTTAAATAATGTAAATTATAATTTAATATTTGTAGAAGAATATGATAAATTTACCTCAATATGACACGTAGAACACTTCTCTTATTCTTCTACAAATATTGAAATACAACAGACGGTACTGAGCATCGTAGCTCTGTTTTATACTAATAATTTAATATTAGTGGCAGCCACCTTGTTTAAAATTGGCAGAATGAAATAACGATACCCTAATGAAGAGGGTGCCCAATTCTGTATTACTTTTTTAATTTCTTTCTGATTATTACCATTTTAAAGGTAGGATTCCTCCGAAGATGAATCCCAAGGTTCTGCAGCAAAAAAAGAGTAAAAAGCACTGTTCTGTACTACACTCCAGCATGGTGTTGCACCATGTTGGAATGTAGTAATTACATTGTTCCCTAATCCGAAAAAAATTGAAAGTTTCAAGGCATAATTTTACATCAATTACGTATCTTGCGATATGCTGCTGGTCAATGAATATTTATGTATAAAAGGTGCTATCTCCGCGCTATTTAAAGGAACCAAGACTGTCCATATAGGCAGAAAACAGAAAGGCAGTGCAATATCCGAGCTAAAATTGTTATTTCTCTTTGAAAGATCTAATTAGCGTCTCGAAGAGAAACTGGTTAAAATAAATAGTAGTGCTTAGCCCTTCTGAATTGCAGTACAATAGTGTTTCGTAAAGATGGAGAAAATGCTTTATTTATATATATATATATATATATATATATATATATATATATATATATATATATACACCACACAAAATTCACAGATATTTGAAGCTGTGAACTGCTAGGCAAATCAACAGACATCATTTGATCCTACCGCAAATCAACTGATATTTAAAATCTTTAGTTTTTTTGGCAAGGTCATATTATATTTAATTCACTGTCCAATATCCGTTAACTGATATTACTTAAAACAATATTTGCTTTAATACGGTTTAGCAGTAATTTAACTACTTGAACAACAGGAAATAGACTATCCAGAAGACCTCATCTATTGTTTCCAATGTTTTCTTCCTTCTGGTTAATTTGGTTTGAATAATTTAGACAGTTATTTTTCATGATTGCTTAGAATATCCAAATCGAAATTTATATTCCTATAAAAGGGATATCAAATTATAAACACCTAGTTTTAAGGTTCATCCCCCCCCCCACTTCTGAACCCGTGCAAAGCATGTTCTTGTGCACTGAAATGTAGAGATAGTTTCAAAATCTTCGTGCGCAGAATTACCATATGAAGTGAAAGCTTGCTGTATAGGCGATTATGATAAAGTTACATCCGAAATCTTAAATAAAAAGAATGGTAGTTAGATGGTAATCTTCTATCTTATTTTTTTTAAATATTTTTCGGTATGTTTTAATTGAAAAGCGCTTATGTGTATCAACTAGTCAGCTTATGGGGACTCTTTCTTTATATTGCTGTAGTACTGTGGTATGTGGTTTTTCCACTCTAGAGAGTCCCTCAAAGAGAATGAACCCAGATGTTGGTGGAAGATATTTCATGACGAGTGTATTCGTGTAAAGATACTGTTCCAGACATAAGGTGACAATTATACCTTAACTGAAAGATCAATAAATTTCTGGCGTCTCTCTAAAAAAACACTTTTTAATACAGAAATTTAGAAGTTTCCTGAACATTTGTCGCTTTTCTTTGTCGAGGCTTCGATATCTACTCTATCTGTAATGCTCTCTATTAACTTTACTGCCAACCGACATGAACTTTACTATCGGCTGGACAGTAGAACAGGCACAAGAAACTCTGCTTTAAACGAATATGTCGTATTAAATGTAAGAGTCCGATTTTCTGTCCACCTTTTATTGCCTACTTCTGTTAGGAAGCTCTCTTATTATCTCTTGGTGGCATTCGTCTCACGCCCTGCACGCTGTTCTCGCATTGTGCGCGTGAGTATTGTGTGTAGGTCTCCAAAGGCCAGTAAGGTTACGTCGCTAGAATGATCTAAATTTCTTTTTATAGGTGTTCAAGAGCTTCGTGTAAACATGGTGTTCGGTACTGCCGCCTCTAGGGTTTACTGCTTCCTCAGAGATTCAAGTCAGTAGCTTAAGTATTACACTTTCATAAAACTTTTTTTGGAAACAAGAAAGTTCGAGGTCGGTTTCATCCTCGCAATCCCACCATACTATTTGCATACAATTATTTGAGGTACAACTGTTTAGCATAGTCAGCAACAAAAGAATTTAATATAACACTGCAAAAAGTATTGATTTATTGATTTCAAATTTAAAGAGTACAAAGCAGAGGAATTTTATTCACAAATACTGAATCACGTTTTAAAGATCTTTTCTAAATTGCCATGTGATCTAAAAACTGAAGCCGACTGTCATCTTAAGAAAAGGCCTTATCTACTTATTCAAATAAGCACAGACCATGGTTGTTCGACGACTGTGCCCTATAATCACCGATAAAAGTTTAAAAATATATTAACTCCATATGCCATTTACATGTCTTGTTGTCGGTTCTCATTTGGTCAGAGAACGGATAAATGACCAGAAAACCGAGCAGACTATAACGTAGATATTCATGGTGTAATTAAGCTATTCTGTTATGCTTAAAGATTATTAGACCACGAGAACTGCATTCCTAGACCTGTCCCATGAAAAGGGACAGGTCTAGGAAAGATAAATGTTAATACAGATTTAACTTTCTAGACCTGTCCTGAGCCTTTCCGTATTACCGACTTAGGATTGCCTGCAATTTGATATGCATAAAACTTTTGTTGGTCACATGACTCGTTTTGTGCGTATCCCAATAGTATCATGTGACATTTCAGTTTTATTCACAACAAACTGCCGATAAATGGTGTCAGATACATTAGCTACAAAATTATAGGTTGTAAAAAGTTATGTCGCCTTTAATCCACTTTAAAATGTTCTGAAAGGCAGTTAACAACCTGAAATTGTAGAATCACAAAAAGTGAGCAATTTATATAAAATGCTTAAAAAATTAAGATATTTTGTGGAAGACAGCTGAGACTAATCACTATCACTCAATAGATAAAAGGAGCACACCAACTCATGGAAATTTTGGCTAATTAAGTGAGTTTATTGAACCATAAAGTGAAATTGAATCTGGGCAAGGCCTCAACTAAATCAATTAAGCCCTGATAAGAATAATCAACATTTGCAGATCACTTTGGACACCGTTTACAAGACCGCGAAAGCTGCTAACAATATAACAACTTGGATAGCAATATGCATCGATGGTCCTGTTATTATCAGCTTCCTCTGTTTTGAAAACGGCGCCGAAAGTGATTTCGAAACGTTAACTGACGCAATCAACGCCCATGCCACTGCCTTAATAGAAGAACTTGCCCATTATCTTGAGAATATTGGCCTATCCATAAATCCGACCAAATGTCTTTCACCAATTTGAAGAAGATGAACATAGACCTTCCAACAACACTTCGCCAACACTAAAGCAAAAACTCTGTCAGAAATGTGGGCGATAAGACAGGAACTTACTGGAGTAAACAACCAAAACTTGCCACCCACTACATACAAATTTGTACAAACATGTCTTGTTCCGATTCCCATGTATGCCTCGACGATCTAGTCCTCTGCTTCCCTCACTAACATCAAAAAATTCATGGGTATCGAGTACTGGATTTTAAGGTGGTTGAACCGTGTTAATGTCTACCCCTTCACCATCTCGAGGTCAATCATGTATGCTAACCTTGGTTGCACTTCTTGGAATCAGTTGCTCATTACAAGAAATCTGCGTAATCTCTGTCAACTCCTCACCGATCGCTTTGATGCTCCAAATGTCCATAATCTTGTTGTAGACCCTAGGCTTTCCCGCGTTCATTGCAGTGGATTCCCCTAAGAAGCTTATTATAGAATTTAACTATGCTTAGAAGATGTTTTCCGTCTAACATCCTCCAAACGTACAACACCCTGAAGATTGATCCCCACAAGTTGTGTGATGAGAAAGCATACAGATCTGATAAGATACAGGAGATGTACCAACACATACAACTGTTGAAGTTTCCTGATTATCTCCTTCAGGATGGAATCTCCCATTAACTCTACTTTGCTGAAGAATTAATTTGTTTTAAATCGTTGTGTGTTTTGTATGTATATGTATTAGCTGTATATGCATATATTAGGACGCGTATGTGTTCATATGTCTTTACCTTTTGCTTGTGTCACTGTATATATTTCTATGTGCTTTATTTGCTCACATTAGATGTTATTTCTTGGAATATATAAACTAATGTTTATATATGCGTAATTTATGTACGATTTCTATGTTTGCTCTCTAAGTTATAATGTACAAATATATACAGGCACGCTCCTAGCTGAAGGCTGTTCAGGGGAGAAGCGTATGTAATAAATTGAATAATAAATAAATAAATAAACCGTCTTATTCGGGGTTGATTGATTTAATTAAGGGTCTTTCTTAGGTGCCATTTATTTCACTTTATGGTTCAATAAACTTAATTAATTAGACAAAATTATGACAGTTAGTCTGCTTCATTTATCTGTTTTGTGAAAATGTTTATATTATCTTGTGGCTCTTGTAGGACACTAATTATAATATACTGTCTTTCTAAACTAAGGTGAAAAGGTTCGGTTTTATCTAGTTTCGAAGGAGAAAATGTTCAAAACCTTTTTTCACATCGTGGCTGAATTAATTGATCTCGGGTCGGGGTAGGGCTGCATAGCTGTTTCTCCGGAAATCTAGGATTTCTTCCAGCAAAATAAGCAACAGACTGGATAACATACGCAATGCTAATGCCTCATAGCCTAGCTTGGTTTCCTCGGAAAATCCGAAACAACCCCAGCCACAAATCTGTCATGGACTGATTTCGCAAATTTAGCACTACACAGAACAAAATTCCGAATAAAAGTTAAAAATTAAATAGTTTTGAAACTACTTATAAAAACGAAAAACAATTCGTCGGAATTTAAAATTTATTTGTATAATCTGAGTAATATGGTATTTCTTTTAAAGAACTGACGTTATAAGAATGACATGGAAAGGTTCCAGAACACTTTGTGAGAACTTGACGTGAAAATCAAAGAAGATTCGCATGGATGATACGCGTTTGGGTCAAGATAGTGAACCTTTAAAAATATATCTTATATATTTTAACAGAGAAGTGTGTAGCCATGCGATTTTCTCAAAAAGAGTCATTAAGCATATACTTCTGACCAAAAATGAAATGCTTTTCTTTTAAACAGAAATAAAGCTGCAATTTATGTTCGCTGAAATCAATGCAAAAAGTGAAAGTACGTACAGTTTATTTTACGGGAATGGACTTTTTTAAAATTCTATAATATAAATCTAAGCAAAGCAGAATTGTTATAAATATGGACAAGATGTGTTTAGCTCTGGGGTAAAAAGATGCCATTTTATACCACAATGCCCGCCTTTTCCACTCGTATTCCTTCTTGTCCTCTTCTGAGAAGTTCTGCTTAGAAAGGAACAAGGAAAAGGGGAGAAATTGCTAACCAGACGCATTTACCAGACACAGGAAAAAGAAGCGAAGTTAAATACAGTGTTAAGTTATTGGGTACACCAAGCTAAAGCGCCTCATAAAAAGCAACCTTTCCATTATTATTATCATAATTAAAAATGTATTGTTTTAAAATTCAACCGTTCATCACGTTACTCTATACATTATATCCTTTATTTCAGCAAGTGTTCAACATTGCAGTGGTCCCAAGCCACTGAAATGTTGTACATAACATAGTGTTTTCTAGGTTAGCAATACACAACCTAGTCAAGCGTGCTGTCCCCGAGGCCAACTTAAGATCGCTCGCTACATACATACACTAGTTTGCACAACTAGCAGTTAAACTAAATTAGTATTAGTAACGGCCGTATGGTGCAAGAAAGCCTATGGCTTATGCTGCACCAGCCAAAAAAAAAAAAAAATCCGAACAAAACAATGATAAAAACAAAAATTAAATAAATAATAATAATTAATAAATAAATAAAAATAATAAAATGAAATTAAAAATTAAATAAAAAGGAAATTAATCCTATCATCCTATGCGCTTCCCTTACCCGAAAGTACTATCCAGATGACCTTTGAATTTCCCCAAACTGTCGGCCTCCACCACCCATGAAGGCAACTTATTCCAGTAATTTATAACTCGCTGGCTAAAATAAAACTTCCAGCAGTCCAATCTAAACATTTCCCCGCGTAGCTTGAATTTATGTCCCCTAGTTCTAGCATCATTTATAATCTTGAAAATTTTGTCCTCATTCATTTTACTGATGCCTCTCAGAGCCTTAAACACCTCAATCAAATCTCCTCTAAGGTGTCTAGTTTCCAAACTCTGCAACCCACATATTCGAAGTCTTTCTTATAAGGACGCCCTTTTGCCGATCTCACCAGGCGAGTTACCCTTCTTTGCACCCTTTCAAGAAGCTCGATGTCTTTCTTTAGGTGCGGTCTCCATACTTGAACACAGTATTCCAAGTGTGGTCTAACATAGGCCTTATATAATGGGATTATCACGTCCCTATCTCTACTTGCAAAAGTTCGATAGATCATCGATAGGACACCATGGGCCTTCCTTGCAACCTGTTTACAATGCTCAGAGAATTTCATGTCTGACCGTATCGTAACACCCAAGTCCCTTTCCTCCAGTACTGGGTTTAGTTGAACTCCACCAAGTGAATAAGTTATTTTGGGATTACTGTTTCCCAGGTGTAATACCTTACACTTTGTTGGATTAAAGCACAGCTGCCATTTTTCTGACCATTCTTGAAGTCTATCTAGGTCTCTCTGAAGAAGCTCAGCTTGACAGTGATCATTAACTACTCTACCAATTTTAACATCATCTGCAAATTTAGACATCACGCCCTCTATCCCTTCATCAATGTCGTTTATGAAAATTAAAAACAACAGTGGTCCTAATACTGATCCTTGGGGAACCCCACTTCTTACATCAACCCAATCTGAGGAATAGCCATTTATCACAACCCTCTGCCTCCTGCCCTGAAGCCATCCTTCTATCCATCTAAGGATTTTCCCAGTGATTCCAACCTGTTCCAGCTTATAAAGCAACCGCTCATGTGGGACTGAGTCAAAAGCTTTGCTGAAATCTAAATAAACAATGTCGAAATTATTTCCTAAATCCAGCTCGTGAGTGACCCTTTCGAAATAGCGAACCAGATTTGTTAAACATGATTTTCCCTTTACAAAACCATGCTGAGTATCCTTGAGAATTTCAATTCTATCCAAATGATCCTGAATTCCACCCTTGATCAATGCTTCCATGATTTTCCCTACTACTGAAGTCAGACTGACAGGTCGATAATTTTCCACTTCACTTTTAGAGCCACCCTTATGTATGGGAGATACATTTGCACTTTTCCAATCCAAGGGAATCTCCCCAGAGTCTAGTGATGCTCGCATAACCAGCCTCAGTGGTTCAATGCACTCGCTTGCCGCCTCTCTCAAGATTATAGGGTATATTCCATCAACTCCAGGAGCCTTACTAGTCTGTAGGCTTGAAAGTTTTTTCATTAAATAATCTTGCGAAATTTCAATATCATTAATTACATATTTTTTAACTTCGCTCCCACAATTTCCCATTGCCACAAAAGGCTTTTCATTTGTAAATATCATTGCAAAATAACTGTTGAGTTCATCTGCAACGGCAGCTGGTGTATTTATTACTATCCCCTTTCCCTTACGTAAAGGTCCGATCTGGTTTGTCCTGCTCTTCTTGGCATTTATATATGTGAAGAATTCTTTATCCCCCCTCTTTGCTCTGTTTGCTAGTGATTTCTCATAAACTGCCTTTGCCTGTCGAACCTTTTCTGTGGCTCTATTACACATCACCTTGTAGCTGTTATAGGCTTCAGTACTTTTTATTGCTCTGTGACGTTTCCATGCCACCTTTTTCTGCTCAAGTAATGTGGCAACTTCACTATTCATCCAACTTGGAACCCTTCTCGTGGAGTATTTTTTTAATGGTATATACGCGTTCAAGGCATCTGTGATTAATGTTTTAAAAGCGTACCACAGTTCAATTATATTCATTCTCTGCGCGATATCTACCCAGTTAATAGAGGCCATGTAGTACCTTAAGGCATCGTAATTTCCTTTTCTGAAATTAAAACCCATTCCTTTGCCTTTTACTTCTGCTACCTCTCTCGTCATCATCCACCGTAGAACTCCGTGATCACTTCCTGCTACTGGTTCCTCTACTGTCAGCCCTGTTATGTCATCTGATTCATGTGTGATGATGAGGTCTAGGATATTCTTTTCTCTAGTACTTTCCCTGACATGTTGATACAAATAACAGTCATCTAGTTGATTTAAAAATTTTGTTCCCCATGTCGAGTTTCCTTCCCATTTACTCCAATCAATTAGAGGCAAATTGAAATCACCCATAATAAGGCATTGACGCTTACTTGCCCATTCCATTTACATGTAGAGGCTTTTGTCATAGTCTTCACAATCACCTAGTCTGTATATTACGCCTACTCGCATTGTACCTTTGTTTCCAACTATCTCACACCATACAGACTCTATACTAGCATGTGAAATGTCTGAATCTGGGAAAGCTATCGTCGCACTCAGGCTGCTTCTGATAAGAAGCATTACCCCACCACCCCTTCTATCTACTCTATCCTTCCTAAATACATTATACAAGCCGTACTGAAACTCATCATCCCCAATTTCCGGGTGGCACCACGTCTCCGTAAGCCCTATTATGTCCGCGTTACTTGTTTTAACCAGCAGTTCGAATTCGCTCATTTTATTGACGACACTTCTAACGTTACTGTATAAACAATTAAGATTTACTGTTCTTGTATATTTAACAACCCTAACACAACCCTTGAAGTTTTTTAGGCTCTCTTCCCTGATATTAGCTACCTGCTCACGTGAAACGTCTTTCCCCCCAGAACATCTAGATAATACGTCCAGTTGGGGTAACAGATAAGAACTCTTAAGGTATGTGCAAGAGTTACATTGACCAATATTATCAGATAAACGCGTGTCAGTATTACCCACATCCCCCCTAACTAGCAGTTTCCCTGAGCCTTTAAGGTATCCTCAATAATACTGGCAAAAACTTTTGCACCACCTTTGTTTAAGTGTATCCCGTCTCTACAAAACAAATTCCTTCTACCTACAAGTGTGGGCCATGCTGATAGAAATTTACCCCCTAAAAAATACGCATACCGGAACATTTTTCGCACAAAAAATACCACTGTCCTTTTTAATTAATTTATATAATTTTACATATGAGGGTTCTAGATGCAAAACTCACCAAGGAGGACCTGAATTTTGAAGCTCAATGATTGTTGAACTTCGGAGTTTTGCACCTAAACTGAAATTTTATATTAAATTTTATACTAGCTTGATGAATTTTCCAGCTTTTTTCTAGTAGACAAATTTTAAACAGATTCTCATTTGATACATTTTAACCAGAGATTCCTGTGGCACTCATAACTCAATTACAAAAGAAATGGACCTGGCTAGTTTTGCATCCCGACCCCTCAATATTACATTTTGAGTGACAGTGAACATTAACAAATAGTTTTAATTTTATAGAAAGAATTCGATCACTTTATAATTTTTGAGTTTAAAGCCACTTTGCAAAATATGTGTATAACGTTTATTGTTTATTTGAAGTACGAGTTTAATTTCGGATTAATAATCAATGAATGGGAGCTGCACTTCGGTAATTTCAGATCTACCCAAACCTACTTTAATTGATGAATAAAATCTTGCCCCTAATATTAAAGATAACCATTCTTTTTTTTTTTTTTTTTTTTCAATACTTTGTTTCAGGCTCTTTATCCAAAGTAAACTTCCAAATCCGATGGAATTTCACCCTCATTTCGATGTGCACGGTCTCCAAGCTTAGCTAACGCCATCAATGCAATCCTCCGGTTCGCAAGGATTGTTGCGTTGTACCTGAAAAATGCTACCCTTGGGGGAAACTATAGATTTGTTTCATCGAAATGTACAAAATGGACCACCAAGTCAGCGCTTCCTTCCACACTACATCTTCACTTGAGACTAGTCGTTTTCAGACGGACACAAGAACGCAAATTTTCGCAATGCGACATCTCATAAAATACCTAAAACTTTTTGTAAGAAGAGAAAGCCACTTCGTTTAATCTGACTGTTCTCTAGTAGTGACTGTAAGGGACTACCAAGTAACTCAGCTTCTGCATCCGGCAGATAAGAACAAAAAAATTAAGCCAGCATCCACTTACTCTCATGTCCTTTAGTAACCAATGCTGCAAAATCAGCTTCGTGGTAAAAAAAAAAAAAAAACATACATAATATATAAAAAAAAAAAAATATATATATATATATATATTTCCATCTCGACAGCAAGCTGCTATCTGTGATCTGTAACTGACTACAGGAAACTAACCCAGTGCACGGAAAGGAGAGAATTCATGGGGTTCTTGGGCAAAGCGATGCTGTCACCCCTCTCGCTAGTGAACGAACCCACGTTTGGCCGGTATATAGGTACACAGCATCACTGAATTCATGTAGACGGTAATTCGATGTCAGTATGGATAAACGTCGTGAGTTAAACTTTGAAAGAGGAATGATAGTGCGTGCCCGACGCATGGGTCACTATCGCGAAGGTGGTACAGAAATGTATTATCCCCGTTCGACAGTATCAAGAGTACATCGGGAATAAACCATTTCCAGGTTAACATCTCATTGTGGACGGCGCTGTGGGCGTGGAAAGGCGGCCGTCGACGTCTGTCTCGCATTGTTTCAGCCAACTGGAGAGCGACAGTGGCACAAATCACCGCCGACTTCAACGAGGGAGGTACCAGAAACGTCTCCACTAAAACCATCAGGTGATCATTAGCCATAATAGGTTATTGGACAGCCGACCCACCAGAGTCCCATCTATAACATAGGTGTGTAACGCTATTTTAAATCAGCCCTCAGCAAACAGGAATGTTTGTTGTTTGTTTGTTATTTGGTTTTTAGGAGCATTAGCAACTAAGGCCATATTGCTACGGGGATATGCGGTGGTCATTCCCTGACCTTTCCGCATCCTCCGTATTTGGTGGTCACGGGCTCGAACCCCGGTCTAATCAAGAAGCGTCTGCTACGCACTACTGCTTCTGCCACCTGGCTACGGAGGCGCCAAATAGGAATGTGTTAGATAACTATGACCTATGCGGAGCCGAGCAACAACTTTCTCTCTTCGAACCCTGCGTAGACTGGACTGCCATTGCGTAATTACAGGTTTAATGTGATGTAGTTTACTTGTGGCCTGTCCGTGTCAAAAATCTTGGCATTGGGAATGTAATTTAGAGCGTATTATTTGCATGTAAATGGCTGATTTGGCAGCAGTATCAGCTAATTCATTTCCTCGGATCCCAATATGGCTTGGGATCCAGCAGAAGCGAATGTCAAAATCTGATTCAACGAGAGAAAAAAGCATCTGCTAGATCCGGACAGGACTGGGTGAGGATTATGCCTAATCGATAAAAGAGCCTGTAACGCGCTTGATGAGTCACTATATATCATATACCTTTGGTTATCGCTATTTTTAATGTGATCAAATGCTAGTTTCTTGTGGGATCTTATTGGATAATATTTTGTGAGGAAACATAACAGCAGATCTCACATAATATTCTGACTTCGAGCCGTCTGTATAGACTGGCAAAAAAAAAAAATACTGCTTTTTTATGCAAATATGATGCAAAGAGTTGCTGGTAGACAGATGGCGGCGTTGTAGCCTTCTCGTGATCTTAAGGGAGGAGTCACAAGTTGGAAGATGGGCAAGCCAGGGTGGAAGGAATTTAACAGTCCTTGGATGCGAATACCAAAAGGTTTGTTGGCAGTCCTACGAGTGTTGTTGAGGTTTTCCCAACGTGGCTCAAAAACGGATGCCCACGTGGGATTATCCAGCAGGGATTTCAATTTAAAAGCGTATTGTAAAGACAACTTCTTACGTCGAAGAGATAGAGATGGTTCATTTGCTTCAACGTAAAGGCATTGGAAAGGATATGTGCGAAATGCTCCAGTGGCTGTCCGAATGGCCTGATGGTGGACTAGATCTAACCACCAAAGTACACTATCTCTAACAGAACCATAAACCTGAGACGCATAATCAAGTTTGGAACGGACAAAGGCTCGGCAGAGACGAAGAAGGGTAGAGCGATCTGCGGCCCATGAAGTTGACGAAAGGGCACGAAGGATGTTAAGCCCCATAGCACATCTTGTCCTAAGCTGACGAACATGTTGTGGAAACGCCAGCTTCTTGTCGAAAATAAGTCCAAGGAATTTGACATTTGCTACAACTGGAACGTTGATTTTCCCAAGCCTTAATTCTGGGTCAGGATGAAGATTATGTTTGCGACAGAAATGACCACAAACGGTTTTATGTGATGAAAATCTGAACCCATTAGGCAATGATCAAGATGTAAGGTGATTTATTTATTTATTTATTTTTTGGTAGTTGTTGGCGCATAGGCTTCTGTGGCCATAATGCATCTGCCAAGGTTTTTGCGGTACTTTGATCCAAGCCCGAGGCGGGAATCGAACCCGCGACCTTTGGATTGCGAGGCAGGCACTTTACCCACCCAGCTAGCCCGGTCGGCATGTAAGGTGATGAACGGGTTTTTGCAGTTGCGTTTCAATGACCCTCATATTGCATGTATAACAAAATAAAGAAAAATCGTCAACGTAGCGGGCATTGTTTACCGTAGGTGGAAGTTTTCGGGATTACGAAAAGCGTGAAATTTGTAACGGATCCTTGTGGGAATCCCCCTTCCTGACAAAATACTTGAGAGCGTGGATCCTTGAAATTGACGATTCGATGGAAATTTTTTAATAAAAAGAGGTAGGTTACCCCCAAGACCAAAGTTATAGAGGTCTTTAGATATGCCAAATCGCCAGGCTATGTCGTAGGCTTTTTTCAATATCAAAGAAAACTGCTGCCAGATGCTGAGATTTAATAAAAGCGTCACGGATGTTGATCAACTTTGGATTAAATGATCCAAAGTTGATCTGTTCCTTCGGAAGCCGCACTGTGACCTGGAAAGCAGACCATTTGTTTTTAAATACCATATAAGGTGAGAATTAACTATTCTTTCCAGTACCTTGCACAAATAGCTTGTCAGAGCAATAGGACGATAGTTACTTGGATTTCTAGAATCCTTTCCTGGTTTTGGGAAGGCATGAACGATTTGCCTTTCGCCAGGAATCCGGATATTGTTTATTAAGAAAAATTCTATTAAATAAAATTAGGTGATCCTTAGATTGTGGTGAGAGGTGTTTTGTTATTTCGTAGTGGATGTCATCTGGCCGACAGCACTTGCACGCGTGAGAAATAGTGATGAATTGAACTCCTGTGTAAAGGGCTTGTTATATGGTTCAAGCCCTTTTGAAGAGAAGTTTAGTGGATATTTTTCTTTCAGGGCCAAAAACTGTGGGGGGGGGGGAATGATGTTATTACAGAGGTTTCTGCAACTGCAGTTCGATCTACATTTTGACATCCCTTGTCCTCGAGGATAACTGAAGGGCTTGGTGGATATTTCCCCTTCATTTTTCGGATCTTATCCCAGATAACCTTTGAGCTAGCCGCTTGAGTTATGGGTGATGTAAAACGGATCCAAGATTTTCTTTGGCCCGAAGGTCGGACATATCGTGCTTTAGCACGTGCACGTTTAAATTATATTTTCAGTTGTGGGCTATCGGCGGAACATTCCCCAAGTTTTGTTTTGGGCTTTTTTTTTTTTTTTTTTTTTTTTTGCTGCTGTGCATTGTGAATTCCACCAAGGTTTTGGGAACTGGCTGGATGTTTTTGGAATTGTTTCTGTGACATACATGCCAACATCGTTGATGAGCTCCTGACTTACTGTAGAGATGTCAAGATTTGCCAGATGTTGAAAGGCATTCCAGTCAGCCTGATCAATCTTCCACCGTAGTAAACTAAATGGCAGACAGGGTCTACCACTAGTTAGGGTGATTATACGGCGAAGTGATCACTTCCATATGGGGTTTTCTTCCACCTCCCAAGTAAGGAGTTATTCCAGTTAAGAATCAATTTCATCGAGCCGGTAGGTATTAACCAAAGGCATACAGACTGGCCCCAAGCCGACGTTAATCGTTTCTGCCAGCAGTATTCTTCATTGAGAAAAGCTACGTGAAGCCCATTGCCTCTCGAAAGCGTGAAACGTGGATGAATTTCGTTCACACCTCTGGAAATGCTGACCCTTGGGGTCTTCTATACAAGATTGTTAGAGGAAAGCCTTTTGGTTCTAACATAATTGGCTCAATTATGGCGGACTCCGTGGAAACACTGAACTGGCATGATTCTGCAAATGAAATCTTAGATGCTCTTTTTCCGTTGAATGATCCTACCTCAGACTTAGCTGAGCATTCTAAAATCCGATCAGACAATGAATCTTATGTGTCCTCAACAACCACCGAACCTTTTACATTGGGTGAACTGCAGGCTGTCTCGCATAAAGTTAATGTTCAGAAGAGACCTGGACTAGATGTTGTAGAAAACATTTTTATTATCAGAGTCGTGAAATTAAAACATTATATTCTTCTAAACTTATTGAACAGGAAGTTCTTCTAAACTCCCTGCCTGCAGGAAGAAACTTTTTCTGAAATTTGGAAGGTCGCTCTAGTTAAGTTGATCAGAAAGCCGGATAAGCCTTCTGGAGCGGCTAGATCGTACTGGCCGATCGCTCTGTTGGCTAATTTGGGAAATTGCTAGAACGCCTAATGGCCATTAGATTGAAATACCTACTGGCAGAACAAGATCTGCTTTCAAGGAGTTAATATGGGTTCTGTCCCGAACGTTCCTGCGAGGATGCTCTTGTTGACTTTCTCTTCAGTTCAAAACTCGGTACATAAATATACCCTGACTGTTTCCTTCTACTCCCTTTGGTGGAAGAGCGTCCTGGAGCGTCTGCGATCGGCTAGGTGCTCCAACCACCTTTACTTTTTAATCCGTAATTACTTTGCCAATAGAACCATAACAGTCAAGGCTAAACATAGCCAAGTATCCAGATCAGTATCTAGAGGGTGCCCTGTGGGCACCCTCTAGCACCCTCCTTTTAACTTTAAATGGTAACTCTAGGGGCCGATCTTGAAACTACCGCAAATTTTGTTCTCCGGGATCTCTACGATTGGACTGTGACCAATAAGCTTAAAATCAGCTTGTCAAAAATAAAGATGATGATTCTTTTCTCATAGTTTTTGTCATCTTTTTATCATCAGTTCTGGCTCTTTTAACAGAACTGGTGTCATTATCATCTGATGATCGATTAGATAGGGACCTTGTTGGGGCCCCAGAAGTAGGATTTACATTACTCATAGGAGTAAGATAATTTCCGATGACCTAAGTACCTCACCCACCACAGAGCCCTACGAGGGGACGCCCACTCGTGAATTAGCAGGAACTGCGTACACGAATGGGACGCCAATTTCGCTTAGGAGCATCATACCCTCAAGTTTCTAATAAGCCTTGATCCCGTCCCAGGACCAAAGGGAGGGAGACTTATTGGAACGCAGTTGACGCTAGCAGTAAGAACCACCCGCCGATTGATCCCAACCGGGCCGGTCTGGAACTACCCGTCTTGTCGAAGCAGGGGGGCCAAAGTAGTGTATCAAGGCTGGGGCCCCTCAACCACCAGGATCCCCTTTCCGAGTTTTCACGGGTCGCGCTGCACGATACTATGCACCCGTCATATCAACAAGGAACTTTTTCAGGCAGGTGGACGGTCGGTAATGGTCTGGTACATCTGGACGCACCTCTGATCGGTCCAGGTTACATGTCCATCCGCATGCCTTCATGGTCATATACCCACAGGGCAATGGACTCTTCCAGCTGGACAATTTGCCTCCCAACAGAGCCGTGGTGACTAGAACATGGTTCGAAGAGCTTCCACAGATTTTACCACCATGGAATGGCTCTCCGTTCAACAGATATGAACTCTGTGGAGCATTGTTGGGATGCTGTGGAAAGGTCCGTTCGGGCTTTGGATCCTCTACCCAGGAATGCAACAGGATTTATTGACAGCGATGCAGCAAGCATAGATGGAAATACCTGTGGAACGCTTTCGTGAACTAGTGGACTCAATGCCTCGCCGCGTGATTATCCTTATCAGGGCGAAAGCTGGGCCTACCAATTACTAGGTAGGTAACCCATGATTTCCGTCCACTCAGTGTATATACAGAAGAAATTAAATTTAACACAGATTAAAAATCTGTGTTTCTACAGTTCCAATACGATTAATTAAAGGTAAAAGTTGTAGGATCAAAAAGAAAAAAAAAATCAAAAACGTAGTGCAGACGGAAGCCATAATGTTTGAGTCTTTTGTTATGCTGTACTAAAGTTTCATTCAAAATAACGTTTAAATTGTAATTTTCTTTCAAGAACTATTATTACCTCCATCAAATGAATGGTTCAAGGAATGTGAATAAATGGAAACAAAAGTATCAAAGAAAAAGTAAAGAAAACTGACTGTTAAATTTGACTTCAGAATCAATACAAATATTCGAAAAAAATCATTTGCCGAATAAAAATGGAACCATGTTTTATATAACATATCAAATAAGTTACATTTAGTGTAGATAAACCGGAAACATTTACCACATTATTCATTCTTTCATTCACTACTAAACTAATGAAAAAAACTGATCGGAGTGAGATGATCGATTTTGCAATAAACGCCTACAAAAACGTATGCTCACAAAATATTTGTCAGCACTTGAGATACCCTGATAGCATGAAGGACCGAAAGCAAGGAAATGCTAATAGATTTTGTTTCATTACTTGTATTTTCTATTAAATATTTTTATTGCCTGTTAATATATGGAGAATTATGGGCTTGCTACGTTAAATTTTTATTAAATGAAATCAAATTATGTTATTTTTGCTTCATTTCTGTGCGCGGTGAATGATGCGATAAAACGTTTGGCAAATTCGTATTTTATTGATTGCTTCTTTCAAAATGGCGTGTACTGTATAACGTCGAATGAATACGCTATTAATCATAGAAATCGTTGCATCCATTTAAAAGTGCGTGCACATTTTGACTTCAACGCAGTTTCTTATTTCATTATGTAATTAGAAGAAATGGGAACTGTCTCTGACAGTGCTTTGGAAGCCTGAACAACTGTGTATTTCCTGTTGAACAACAAATTAAATGTAGTTTCGATTAATCATTGTTATCTCCACTCATATCAATTAATATTGGAGTTTAGCAGAGGAATAAGAGATTAAGAAAAATCTCACCAAACTGTAAATCTTGTTTGAATCAAAGTTTACAAATTTAGAAACAAAACAATGGACATCCAAGGAGTTTCAAGCCAAATCTTGTTTGGCTTGAAAACCGTTAAAAACGGTTAGCAATTAAAGAACTGTTAAGAAATGAAACTAAGCCATTCTACGAAAGTTGTAGCTATGTTTATAGAAAGAAAGAAACTGTTAAATATATCGAGAGTTTTATTTGCATAACCATCACACAAAAGTTAGTGTTTAGGGTTGGTTGAATTTTTCAGAAATTACACAGAACACGGAATACATTGCCTTCATGTAATTTCCAAAAAAATGAAAAAAAAAATAGTTCAGTGAAGTTTGAGATGAATTGTAGAAATTGTAAACGGATGCTAGATTGTTCTGTGTAAGAGCTGGGATTGCAAACATCAAGTAAAAGGACCAGGGAATCCCCATGAAATTTCCTGGCCCTCTTTTTTATCCCATGGGAATCATTGTGCGAGATCGGCCACAATGCATAATACCTAACCTCCCTAGCTTATGGCTGTATTATATTCTAAGTGGAATTAAAGTTACACAAATTCAATAAAGATTAGAAACTATAGAATCCAATAAAATGATTATAAGTGTTAAGTTAACATAATTATGTCTACGATATATATATATATATATATATATATAATTAATTAAATGTAATTCAAATAAATTAAGTACGTCAAAGTTCAACCATTAATATTAATACCGAATAGGAGAGGAGTATAAAGTAGTGAGCTTATTCCGTTATTCATAAATTATATATGTACCAACAGCTTTGAATTTCTTTGAAAGAGTTAAATACAATTCAATCGCTATTAAAAAATAGTAGCGCAATTTTTTAACTTCATGCGAGAGATTACATTATCCTATACGGGAACACAATATGTTAGCTGATGTTGTTTTCATTCTCACATGTACCGGGAATGCAGTTCTTCCCTGTTGTGATATTCTTTGCCATAACTTTCCATTGCGTCACGATATTTGTGCCATATTTAAGTAAAATTTATGTGGATTATATTCTCATATATCTCTTGGCTGTATCTGTTTAAGATTAGCATAAAAGAACGCAACGGCAATACATTACATTTACCTTGTAGTAGACCCACCCTCGTAGAACCTACAGATTCTGTTCTGACGCGAATTATAGAACCTTTACATGCATACAATTGTAACACCTCAAATTTAATCTGGGCACTATCATTTGGACCACCTATTTAAGCTATCCATAGAAAGGCCCTCGGTGGTCACATGCCATGATCGAGTTGAATATACTGATTGTCATCAGTGCAACAAATAACTATCCTAGATGGAAACAGTAAATATAAGATCTCAGGAGAAAAAAATGTATCAACCCACTCGGCTGCTTCTCTTCGTTTAGATATTCTCGCTCACTCTCTCTCTCTCGAACATATAAAAATTATGCCGCTCAATTTACGAATCAATAAAATGTACCTCAATCAATACTACCAATTTTGATTGATAATAAGTCTAATCAACCTATACTATATACCTCAATCAAGTGCCCCTTGAGATGTCTAGTTGCCAAGCTGTGCACAGTCCCCATTTTCTAAGCCTTTCTTCATGTGGATATTGATTAGCACCCTAATCACTCTAGTTGCCCTTCTTTGAACCTTTCCTGGAGGTTGTCTTTCTTTAGATGTGTCCTCCAAACCTGAAAATAATGTTGCAAGTCGATCTCACCATCGTTTTATATAAACGGACAATTACGTCCTTTTATCTGTTTACACTGAATTTCATATCTCATTGTACCGTAGTCCCTACGTATTTTTCGTTCTGAATTTCTGTTTCCAAGTGAGGAACATTAAACTTCAGCTCCCATTTTCAACCGCATGTGAACCGATATAATTGTGAAGCAGAATGGCCTGGTATGGTCTTAACCAGCTTTCTTACCTTTATACCATCAGTAAATCTACTTCTCCTACACTCCCTTATCAACGTCATTAAGGAAGATTAGAAACAAGCCAGGCTCCAATACAGATTCCTGAGGGATTCCTCCACACTTGCTGAAAGCGACGGCAAGCACAGAAGAAAACTTTTGCTTCATTCTTAACAGGATTAAAATTTTTCTTCGAGTGCTAATTATGTACCCGAGTATTTTTAGCACACAAAAAGAATATATGTATTCTATCAGTATCAATACGTATTCTGTTAAGTGATATCACTCAAAAGAATCCATCATTGAATTTCGTTAAGTACACACTTTATCTATTCATAATATTCTAACGTAATTTTTGATGAAAATCTTCCTATAAAATTCGTTCTTTTCAAACGTTTGACTCAAAATAAACTTTAGAATCGCAGCCCCTTCACTGAAATGCGATTCACCTTTAACTTTTCTCGTATTATTTTGCTTGGATTACACCGATGAAGATCTGCGATAGATGAATTCCGTACTTCAGTCATGCTCGATCGGCAATGGCTAAACTAACGCTATCATATGGCTCACCACTATGGCAAACCACAGCTTCATGGTACATTGTATGATCGATTAAGCAGCCAGTGCAGCTTTTCCCCGATTATGGGCGGTTCTTTTAAACGGCATAAAATATCAGCAAGAAAAATGAATATTGCACTAATAAATTAGCAACAGAAAAACTGCATCAACGCGGAGTAGCTGTCTAACGTCGTATATAAGCATCATAAAGGTCCCCAAGTTTGTAATTACAATATATTACCTTATCCTGTAAAGTAATCCCATTAGAATAAAAGTAATGGAATTTAAGATAATAACGAGAACATCGATCGATTTTAAACAGAAGTTGCAGGCAGTGGCAGTCGTTAAGGGCACAAATCTGTTTCCCATACACAATCATTTTCTCGTGGGTGGGGAAAAGGAGTGCATTTCGCTGATCGAGAATGCCCGTTCTGAGTATTCGATTACTTCTGATTGCAAAACATTGTGCAGAAGGGAAAAATATCCAAACTAAATAAAATTTAATTATTTTCATCCTGCCTACCAGAGCTAAATCGGTCTGTAGTTTTAAAGAGTAAAAGAATGAAATTCAGAAAGGATATTTTGCTTAAAACGATCAGAGTTTAACTTCTTGATAAGCAGTGCACTAATATTTACAAACCTACAATATTAAAAGTGAATCTACCTATAATTGTTATTAGAATCTAACGTTGGTCAAATATACGATATGAGCATAATGAAGTGAAGCTACTGCAACAAGTTTTACACAACTCAATGTATTCTCTAGATTTCGAATCCTCTTCCTGCCTTTATAAGAATATTAATATGCCTATTACAATTCGCTTGTTCCAAGGCTGAATAAAGACAACTTTGTGCATCCTTAACTGAAAGTAACGAGTAATTTTAACACATTAAGATGTATGAGCCGTCTGTTTTTTTTTTTTGTTTTTTCGAATTTTATGCGTAGAGCAGTGGAATGTGCTCAACAACCTACTCGATTGCTCCAAACTATTTTTTTTCTTCTTGTAATTATCGCGAATACTCTTGCTGGTGTAATATATATATTTTCACTATTACTTAATTTCCTAAAGTAATAATATAATATTGAATGAATGATTCCATAAAGAGATTTGTTCCTCTTTCCTGTTAAAGCCTTCCTACGATTGGCTCCTGAGATGATTAAATAAAATTACTGCACCGCCATTTACCACTTCAAAGGCTCTTTTATTCTAACCTGGATGTCACTTGTGCAAACAGATAATTACAACAAACTTCAGAATATTCGCAAAGCTGCTAAATGGACAGCCGATTCTCTGAATACCGGGTATTTACGACTTACTGGCTCGAGTCTGCGTGACGCAGAGGATGAATAATGGACCACCACCACTTATAAGTGCGTGCCCACACAGCATTCAGCATTTTTTTTTTCATCCAATACTGTCAGAATTTGCGACAACATATACACACAGACTCAGAAAGGCTGTGCACAGAGAAAGACTACAGGACGGAAGTTTCTCAAAAGCTCCAAATCAGCCTTTTATATGCAGCTAATAGTGATTAAGTGAAGCCAGCAGAAAATAAATTCTAAAACCAGTAAAAGTGAACTCTGAGGTCTGGTCTCCATTTTGAATTCTGCTGTAAATTATTTAAAATAAGCCTTATATTAATAAGAATCATTAAATTATACTGTATAACTGTATAGTAGATAATCATATACATTCTATTGCATAAGAGTATTTGTGTATATAAAGAGTATTTTTGTATATTTGTGTATATAAGGTTTTTCTTAGGAGAAATAAAGATAGAATAAAACATTAAAAAAAATTGATGAACATAAAATAACAAAAATCCGTATAGTTATTATTTATTTGAAAACATTTTCGGCACAGATTCTTGCGGAATTCATATTTATTCAGTGACAATGTTCTAACAACGCAGCTACACGCAACTACTTCTCCATGTCTCCCTATCAGCAGCCTTCTTCTTCATTGCCCCATTTCCATCCTCGCCTCTCAATTCCTCTGTCATACTTTATCAATGTTGAGAGGAAAAGCTCCAGAGGGAGCTAGTACCCCAATGTCCCTCTGGGGCTCTTCCCTTCAATTTCTTTATTCTCTCTCCTCCTATTTCAATACTTAATTTACACCTTTTTCTTTGCCTTCTGAATATTCATTCTCAACGCAAACCTATCACAACTTTCCTTTAGCGTTTTATTTAATTTCTGCAATTCTTCCTCAGAATCTTCCACCAGTGCCATATCTAAAACTCTCAATAACCTTCCCCCATCTTCACCTCCATACAATTCTTTCTCTCTCTCTCTCTCTCATTTATATTTCCCTTATCAAATGTTTCTTTAATCTTTCTTTTATATATATTTAAATTAAGTGACATACTCCTGTTTCACATCTCTTCCTACCTTTATACTTACAATGTCATCTTGTCTTACCTTAACTATTACGTAGTACCGACGGCTTACGTAAGAAGTCCGTTTTGTAGACCAACAGTTCGTTGATGAGAAGCGATGAAACTGTAGGGTAAATGCGTCGAGGAATATCTAGTGAATGACCTTTACCTTTATATAGAAATTCTCTCTACTATTCTCTTCCATTCTTCTGTCAATCCAATTCACTCCTACCCTTTCCAATAGATCCAATAATTTCACCTAATCTAGGTGAAGAACACGCTTGTGTTCGCTTCCAAATGTCTTTCTGTCAACATTCGCATCATGTCTATTGCACCCCTTGTTCTCCTCCCACTTATGAAACAAAACTGTCCTTCTCCGACGTTTTCCGCCAACATTCTATTTAAGATTCTTAGCAGTACATTGGGCTTAAACATCTGGCCGTTTCCTTTTACCATACAATAACCTGCAAAATTGTGTTAATTCCCTTAACATAATTATGTAACATCATAAATTATACTAGAATTCCATCAACACTTACTGCTTTATTTCTGTTCGTTTTCTTTAACGCCACGGTTACAATTATGACTGGCCCAAGCTACTGTCCTGATCCATTACTACGTTGGGAGGCAACTTATTCCAGTATTCAACAAACCGTTGTCCATTATTGAACTTCACAGGATCCAGTGTTCTGTTATTCCTTGGGATTTTATGTTTGTTCAGCCTGGTACTTGGCTGACTTACGAAGGATAACAGAGCTTCCTCATTCATTTTACTAGACCCATTTAGCACTTTCTACACCCCCCCCTTACATGTCTTGTTGTCAATACTTTGCTATCCACACCTTTTAAGCAGTTCTTCACATGTGCGTCGATTTATGCTCATCACTAATCTGGTCGCCTGTCCTTGAACCCTTTCCAGAACTTGTCTTTTTTCATGTGCCTTCTCCAAACTCGAATACAATATTCAAAATGCGTTCTACCCGTGCTGTATAGTGATAATGACATCATTCTTGCCATTAGCAACGGTCCTATAAATCATAGACAGGACACCGTTTCCTAGCAGTCTTTTTATAATGCACGACAAATTCATGTCAGGTTGAATCGTAACACGTAAGTTTATTTCGTCTTGAACCACTTTTAGTTCCTCTTCCCAGCTTATACGTAACTCCAGGATTTCTACTTTCCCAAATGGTTTTATATTTAAAATCATTAAACTTTAGTTGCCATTTTTTCGGACCATAATACAATCGATCAAAATATTTTTGAAGCATCATGACTTCGCTCCAATTATTAACTACTGTTCTCATATTCAAACTGTTACGGCTTCCCTTGAACACCCTCGTCAATGTCATTTACGAAAATTAAAAATAGGAAGGACCCCCAACACTGAGCCCTGAAAGACACCACTTGTTAAACTGGTCTTTGATGATGAACATTGACGACAATCTGTATTCTATCTTTTAGCCAGCCCGCGATCCAGAGTAGGGTGTTACCCGTAATCTCATTAAGACATTATCTTAGTATTCAATAATCAAGCAATTAGATACGCAAATTGTATTTTTAAAAAATGGTGACGTATAGAAGAATGCAAAAGAAAACTGTACTGAAAAGCATATTTGATAATAGTACAGTTGATGTATACATGCTGTTTCACTATAGCTGCCTTCCCAATGCTAAGGATGACTCAAGAAATAAATTATGCAAGACAGCCACATTTTCAGTTATTCTTATTAAAGCCAGTTGAAAAAATATTTGCGCTTTCCCTCAATTTCCTTTAAAAATAGGAAAAAAACTATTTTAAAAAGTATCAAGTTGATACTGTGTTAATAACAACTGGTTATTAGTAGATTTACTTAATTACTAATCTCTGAAAAGATATCAATACAACAGCCGCTGCTAAACAAGCTTACTCAGGCACTAAAACAGGACAGTAGAAATTTAAATATGAAAGCGAAAAGTTCACTTTCCTGCGCAAATATAAAACAAAGAATGAAAACGTGGCACGGATTTATCATAAATTCCAAAGATCTTTAGAGTCTAATTAGGCTATCTGATTTTCTCGGAATGCATACGTGTGCACCAGTTTTGCATGCAGCTTTAGTTGCGAGTTTACTGCTTATATTACACGAGAGTAGCCAATGAGAGGGAAGGGGAGGACACAGAGGAGATTTTATCGAAGAACAAAATCCCGAATCTCGAAGAGCTGGTATTTGAAAGTAACAGTGAGTGAGCAAGTGTTTTAAAGGTTGTGGAACTTCCTTCTTTTCAAAGCATCTAAGTACCGAAGTGTAAAGATAGCAAAAAGAAAAAAAAAAAACAAAAAACTAAGACATCACTTGACAGTTTTACTGGAAGTTTAAATGACTTCGATTCACTTGGAACATTGAAGACAGTTAAGCTGCCCGAGGGCCATTTTACAATGGTTTGTTGTTTTACCCTCCGACGTGCCAGCTTCTTTACAAAGTTTGTCTTTTTGAGAGCGTTTTAGCTAGAAGCGCTTCTCTCTCAAGCAGACAGTGACACTTTGAACTCTCTAATGATTTCAACGTCTGAAAGTGAGGAAAGCTCTCCTCGCTTTCATCCTCAGCCGGTTAAGGCGGTATGGAAGAGTCGCCGTAATGTAATGAATTAGAAGCGAGCCATTTCATAAAAAAAAGGAGCCGAGAACTTGCTTAATTGCAAATACTGCGCATTCGATGCCATAATTAAGATATTTAATGAAGTATTAGGTAAAGTGGCGAAAAAACGACGACTCCTTATTCCTTCACAAAAAGAGACTGTCGTCGTCGTCTTCTCGACAGAGTGTCGTTTCAAGGGAGTTTAGCTTTCATTCTTTCAAGACAGATTTTTGTTAAATGAATCAAAGCACCACTAAGATGGTTGAAAAATTCTTTAAGGCGAATTCGGGTGATTAGTTTTCTTTTTAAAGACACGTTTCGTTCAGTTTCTTTTTGCAATTTAAGTAAAATGTTTTCACTTAACACTTGAATTGCTGAAAAGGGCTACTTATTCCTTAAAGAAAGTATTGCACAGCTTTATTTAGCGAAGTGGGAAAGGAAAGGTACCAAGGGGTTTATTAAGATCAATGGTGAACACATTCAAACTGGAATAATAAAAAAAGATCTTACAAATAAAAAAAATTATGAATGTTGCCTAAAGTAAAACCCGTTTAACATTTCTTTTCTCTGCAGAACTAGAAATATTCTTATAATTGAAAAGGTAACAATATTTTGATATTTACTCAAAAATGATTAACTGAATTCACCTACTAATGGTTTTGAAATGTACTTTATGTTCTTCAGTATATTATCCTTTCGCAGCAAAAGAGGCATTGTTTAATAATGATTTCGAGGCAGTTACCAAAATTATTCATAAAACCTTTAAGATTACTTTAAATCTTTTGTATTTTGAATAATTTACTTGAAACAAATGCCACATTTTGAGAAAGCGAATGTCTTGAAATGCATAACTTGTTGCTAAGCAGCCATTTAAGGATTAATATTATCTGTACATAAAACTAAAGTATACACAAAGGGAAAAGTGCTATTTAAATACCCGACCGGGCCACGCAGCTAGTCTGATAAACAAGCTTCATGGACTCACATTTTCACCAGTGACCAAAAGAATATAAACTTAATAGTTAAGAGGACACGTATGGAAATTCTTTAACATACAATTTGTCTGAATCAAAATTGGCCAAACGTTGCTACATTTAGACCTACAGACAAATCTGAATAAACAAAATTAATAATTTTCATCCATTATAATCAATGGCTGAAAGAAGTTCTATTTCGCTATTCTTTGAATTAAAACAAATTCTATTGCAGATGCAGAGCAGTGAAACTACATAATAAGTGACATTACGTCCTTGTGCATATTTATTCAGATGAACAAGCAATATTAGAGCGCAATAGTGAAAAGGAAATTAAAATTAAAACTATTAAACGATGTGGATAGCAGTGGTGGATTTACTGTTTGTACCGAATGCAAACAGTGACGAATCCGGTTAGAGGCCTACGTTTATTGCGTGTTTCTTTTTCTTTCTTATACCATGCTTTGGATATTGACTTGAATTGCGATAAGTTTAAGTGAACTTGATAAAAACGGTTAATTAACTCCTTTGTGTTATTCCTAGTTATTCCATTTAGAAAACGCATGGTGCATATCGATCGATACCTCATACTCTGGAAAGAAATACTGTATTAGGCAGAATAATTTTGTTATCTGTTATCAATGTGAAGAGAACTTTTAAATATACTCAGTGTCAGAAAAACTGCATTATCCTGGATAGATTAAAATTCCCAATGTCAAGCCGCTATACAATTGGTATTAAAAAAGTAACTGATATCCTATGAGGTATATCGATCTGTATCTAAGTTAATATTCCCTTAAAACTACATTAGTTTTGGCTAGTTGAACTCGAATCTAAGTTTCCTCATCTCCCAGACAACAGGAGACCTAACAAGGATCCATATTAGCACTGCAGAGACACTGACTGACAATGTTAGCGGCACAGATTGGGCATTGTCCATTTGAACTAAAAGATATCTCTTGGATAAATGTCAGAAGAATGCTTATAAATACAGCTTTAGCCATTCACTACTGGTTTTTAATGAACACCAACGTCTATCAAAAGGAGATGGTGCGCCATATCATGATTTCTGTAAATTTGATTTGCAGCATTTGATGAAATCAAATAATGACATCACCCACCATAGCCTTGAATCATTGATTAAAAAAAAAAACACACACACGCAATCCGTCGCCATTCTACAGAATGAAATTTTCATTCCAGATGACTATTTCTGCATTATATTTTCTGCGAACACAATGATACTTGATGGGGGGGGGATGCATCTTCTGGTTACAGGTTATTCTTATTAACGATGAATTAACATAATATCTGATCTATCTCAGAGGAGCTACTAATGTGTCAGCCGCGGCCGTTCGGGGTATCATCTTGTCCTTTCTTCTCCATAATTGAAGAAATGCTCCAGAACTAGGACAAATGTTGTGCGTGTATTCTGCTAAATAGACGATTGGACACGCAACCATCATCTATTCCGACACTGTGGAAAGCCTTGCAAGCAGCATGGCTGCAGATCTTCAGATATCTAGTGGAGTCAATGCCTAAGCGAATAGCGGCTGTCATCCGTGTAAACAATGGCCCAACACGGTATTATGTTGGTGGTCATAATTCAGCGATCACCGAGCGTACATGCATATGAGGGTCAAAGGGTGCAACCGATTGCCAATAACTTACTTAAAATTCGGCCTTTCATTTTTGGGCTAGTAATAGAATTCATCACACTGAATATATCAATGCCCTTAAAGCTATGATACGACAGTGTGTTTTGTCCGTAAACTGCTTATATTTCATGGTTCTTTTATTTGATCAAATAACCGATGATGAGAAAACAGATTTTTCAGAGTAAAAAACGTGCAGCACGACTATATCGGCCAGAGCGTGAAAACAGTGCATTAAAATTATTGAAATCTTGAGAGAGACTAGAGTTCAAACCTTTTACACGCGGTTGGAAGTGCTGCTATCGTAACCACTTCGCTACCTTTGACGGTGAATGATAAGGTCACAGTACCTTTACTAACTGCACATATCGAACGGATATTAATACTTCTGAATAAACGGTTATAATAACGATGCCACACCTAAGAATTTGAAGCTGTGATTAAGCCTCAAAATTATCAAAGTAAACATGTATCAAACCTTCTATTAGATTTTTACGCAATTTCACTTAATTTTATAATTTAAGATGAAACTTGTGTAAAAGCATGAATTGGGCTGGATTAATTACTGGTTTGGGTTAATTTCTGGTGTCATCAATACGATACGAACTCGAAACCTGAACCATTACTATTACCCTGTCACGTTCTCTCAGAACACAAAAGAATGTAACTACGGTCGCATAATGGACTGATTTGGTAATTAAGTCATTTCACGAGTATTAATTCAAAAGTAATGACCGACTGATACTGCTTGATAGAGTGATAGCTTCCGGTATATGATGGCACAGATTTGTCACCAACAGAGTCAGCAATTGCACAGATGGGTCGTTTTAGCCATTCTTGAATATACCCTAGATCTTACTCCCTATCATTTATTCTTTGTCATTAGGGGATCCCCTAAGAAGACAACGTTTTAAATTTGATAATGACCAAGATAGCTGGTTGCATGGAAAAGACTGAACTTTCTTGTGAAATAGTATAACAACACTACTCTCACATTCGCATAAATCGGGAACGAAATACAGAACATGTGGAAAACCAGGTGTGTCGATAATTTCATAGCTTGTCTTGGCTAACTTGTGTTGCACTTTAAAATTAGGGGAAAAATGGGATCATTATTTTGTATCATTATATATTAAGAATAAAGTAAAGTAAATGGGCTCATGTATTAATTTTTTCCGATTTCTTTTACATCAGACAGGCTGAAAATTTCTCACAATCGAATCTTTTTTAGCGCAGAATCTATTATAATAATCTACGTATCCCGTAGCCATTCTAAAAAAAATATAGAAATTAAAATTACTAAATAAAATTATATTTGAAGTGTTAATGTAACACAATCGACGTTCCCTTATTTTTTCTATAATTTTAATGCAATTCCTCTTTTTTCAGAATGCGGTAATTTAAAAACACGAAGAACACAATATTTGGATTCACATTTCTTAGTAAATCAAGGAAACCTGAGAATCTTATTGTAGTTTTCGGCTTATTTAATTTAGAAGTGATGTAAGCCTTAAAATATATTTAATAAAGGTTGACCAAGAGAAGCCTTGCGATGAAGGTTATCTGTTAACAAGAGGGCTAGTTTATGTTCGATGTCTTCGCGTAGAAATGCAGCTGTCAAGAACAAAAGAATGACCCATTTATTCTTTTATGAACAACGTAAGAGCAAAAAATTATTAGATCGTTTCCAGCAGTACAACTTATCTGCAGGAACGGTTCTCTGGCGATTTACAGCAGTACGAGTGCTTCATCCTCGTAAAGCCGACTTGAACAAAACGCCAAGAAGCGCTGCGTGTGCCTCGACGTTTTGTTTTTCTTATCTCGTTAGTGTTGCCATCTATTTTTGATCGTTCTTTCATAGAAAAGTAATGAGGAAAAATAAGAAGTATGCCTTAAAACCACGTTTCTCGAGTACCGACTTAGTGCTCTTTGTAACTCGAGAATATGCACTGAGCTGTACTAACAACGCAATCTTAAAAATGTTTTCTTTTAAATTTATTTTTAAGGGACGCCTGCTACTCTTTCGTCAGATACAACATATTTCACTTTATTTTTCTTTGATTAAAAAAACCGATCTTTACAAATTCCCATGGAGAACATTTCGATAGCAAATTCAGATCCTTCGTGGATCTATGTCCACTTTATCTTCCGAATTCTCTGCACGCAACGCGACCTACGACTAACGCGAATAACAAAAAAACAGTTGGAGCAGACAAAATCTCACTTGCGAGTTCAAAAAAATATAAAGTTTAATCATACAAAATGTTTTCTACATCAGCAAATCGCGTTATACTTCAGAAGTTCGTCCAGCCTACATAAAAAAGAATCAATTTTCCTCTACAGAAGAATAGAGAACTAAGTTTTCTTCATCCGTTCTTTCCTCTCCTTCATTTCATTTAAATGCGCAGCGAATTTCGCAAATCTTTTTTCTCTCCAATATCGGCAATGCAGGTATATGAGCTCGTGTCGTGACATCACGTTTGGTAAAGAAACATCTCCTAAGCCGTAAACTTACGTACAATTCCACTGCTCGCGTTTTTCTTCAAATTTCTTTTTTCTTTCAATAATAGCGGCGAATATTTTAACATTTATTGAGTACTGTGTACACGTTTCAAACAAGAGAAAGCTTAAAAGTCAGAAACGTCTTCGTTTTTGTATTCAGAGTATGCTCTAATAAATAAGAACACATTTCACAAACGCTTGTTTGGTAAAGCAGACTTATGACTTCATTAGTGTCTAACCTGCGCTCCGGAAAACGGCCTCCGACTTTGTTTTTGTCAAAACTTATAGTACACTAATACGGTGGATGGGCTGGCAGTGTGGAAGCAAACAACTTGTTGAGATTAGTTTCAAGTTCCTGTAGGTTATATAAATTTCAAGAAATATATTCGAGTGAAGGTTCTTTATGAAAAACAGAAGTAGTAAGCATGAAAGGAAGAAGTTTAGTAATTTTGGAGTCGAGCCGAAACTGGCGGTTGGAAGAGAGTAATTGAATTACTGATGCCAACTCAGTACATAAGGATATGTCCGTAAAATAACCAAGCGTACAGCAGAAGGTGGCTGAGTGAGTGATGGGCAATGGAATGCATTTTTGAGAAAGGGGACAATCGATTACGTAACTGATATTATTTACACTGAGTTTAGGATGTTTAAAATGTTTTTGGAGAACCTCCACTGGTGTGGAAGGAATTCAATGGTAAGGTAGATTTAAGATTTGCAGAGTTAAGAGTTGCTAAAAAGAAAAATATGAATGTGGTGTGTGCTCTAAAACTTAAGAGAGAATTACCAGTATAGTATATGGAATAACGTGCCGATTGACAAGAAACGCTATACGGAAAAACAAACTGGCAATTCTTATATTTCATGTACTGCATATTTCGTGTTTGATACGAAACTCTTGTTCTGCCCACGCAAGTAGGACAGCCAGAATCAGCAGGTCTGATCGGGCTTGTAAAGAAAACCCTGGCTCTTATATGCAAAGACGTCTTCATCCCAGTAATCTTCTAAACCTATGGAGCTGTTATCTGGTTCACCGGGACGACCATACTTAGAAATAAATATTTAATAAATAGAAGAATTACATAAATTTCCGGGTTTTGTTTCGCTTCTAAACTCTTATCAATATTTCATCAAAATGAAATATTGATGACAGCCAGATTTTTAGCACCAGTTAACAATGGGTCATGATTTTTTTGCTTGGTTTTTGCTCAGGAGCAACTAAGATTCAAATAAGGAGAAAAACAACAAGCTGCTCACGGTGACGGACTTGACCTCTCTCAGTTAATGTTATGGAAGAGAAGTCCTAGTGAATGACATTAGGAAGCCTGCTATTTTTCTTTCCTATAGATGCCAGGGGTCAGCGAATTGTGTCTGTGAATTACATGTCTTCTATGGCCAGTTCTAACTTTGTACTGGAATAAAAATCAAAATATCCGGCAGGGTCATCTCTACCATAAGATCTGAGACACAACCTTGTCAGCTGTACACAGATCTCTGGCGAGCATCTAGAGCTCTTCCTACAGAACCCTAACAACCTCCCTGCACTGCAAACCTACTCAGCTGAAGTCTTTAGGCGCAGAAGGATTAACAGACCACCAGTGGCAAACATCGGTGACCCAGCAGTGGACTGAAACCGACCATGTATTTCTCCCCCCCCCCCATCCTGCTGCATGGGCTGTGGAGCTTGTTTCTGCGGCCTGTGTTTAGGAAGGAAAACATCTCTCTCTCTCTGTTTCTCTTCCCCCCCTTTTTTTTATAGATATATATGTATATATGTTTTTTTTTTTTTTTCTCGCATTCTACAATCAGTCCATGGCTGTTGTTTTTTTTTTTTTTTATTTATTTTAATTTTTTTTTAATTTATTTAATTTATTTTATTTTTTTTAATTATTATTATTTTTTATTTATTTAATTTATTTTATTTTATTTTTTTTTCCTTTCTCTTCGCGTTCTACAATCAGTCACATGGTTGTTTTTTTTTTTTGCGTTCTACAGTGATATTATTTTATTATTTTTATTTATTTATTTATTTTTTTTTTTTTTCTTTTGCACCACGGGAAAATCTAAATAAATATATATGTTTTTTTTTTTTTTTTTTTCTCTCCTCTGGAGTGGGCCCCTAGAGGAATCTGGCCCACCTTTTGGCAACATCAGGTGGATCAGAGTCTCGTATTGAGACAGTACGTGATTAGCTGAGACTGGCCCACCTTCCCGTGGTGTGGACGAGTACCCAGAATCATCTGTCCAGGTGACTGATGCTTCTGGGTAGCCAAGTGGCCAGAACAGAACAACAGAACACACACATAATACACACAAACCGACGTCACACACATATCTGGCCCATTTGTAGTGATACTGTTCTTCACAGAGATACGAGGCGGAGTTGAACTAACGTTCTAGGAGCCGCCCATTACAAAAACACATGTCCACCATAAGAATGTCTAACACAGCCTCGATGGAGTGGTGGTTTGGAGGCCTTATGCTGAAATGTGGCCCATTTTATACTAAAATAAAATTCCATATTTAGTCATCATGTCCTTTCACACCAAGCGGCTCACGGTTAAAAGGCTTAGTTCGAATCCATCCCGTCAATTTTTGTGCCCCATTATTTTTGAATATTAAGACTGTAAGCCGTCTCGGGGGAGAGTTGAATGTCGCACACTCCCACCGAAAATTTAGGAGTTTTATCTAGCAAAATAAGCAAAACGACCACCAGCAAATACACTAAAGGACTGCTTTCATCTAACGACACAACAAAATTCTTAACCAAGCAAGGATAATGAAGGAAAGCCTCGGCGGTATGAATCTGATATAAAAATTGCAGCTGAACTTAAAACGTTCAGAGATGCAGGGTAGAAAATACCACATAAGCACACCTGCTGTTGAAATAGCGCAGCAATGTTTGGATGTGAAAAGCGAAATCACAATATTCTCAATATGAACATCCGAAGAAGTTCATTATCGGAAGAAGGGATGCAATATTTCCTCGCATTCATTAAGTTGCAGGTGCAGTGTCGGATCATTAATCATATGGATTTTCACTCAACATATACACATCCAGGACTCTCTTATATGCACGCAACAGTGCAGATTTATACTCCTTCCACCTTACGTAATGAAGATCGTCAGTTGCGTTATCTTCTATATCAAATGGAGACAAGAAATATCGACTTACGTGTATATAACTTCTGTAAGCAGAAAGATTAACTATTCTCTAAAGAAACTGTCAGTTTCGTGACAATTTCTCATCTTGAATTAAAATTATGGAAGCAAATGCCATATCTCCTATACACTTATATTTAGATGGTATTTTAATTTAAATCGTACCAATAAATTAAAACTATCTCCTGACGAAATTAACCTGCAGGATACGTTGAATTCATGTTATTAGATTCAAAGATACTGTCTCAGTGGGGAATTCTCCAACCCCTAATAATTTGGAAGTAAATATCAGGAAAAAGATCAGCACTTATAAAAATTCCCTTTCAACTCACCCTGAGAATTTTCTACCAAAATGTCCGGAGTCTCCGAAATAAGCTTGAAACCCTCGAACAACTCTTGTTGTCCAACAGCATGGATGTAATCTGTCTATCAGAAACATGGCTTCAACCTGACCAGGAGTCAATAGCCTTTGCTCCGGCCGCTGGATTTTCATCGTTCTTCACGTCAAGATCTCAATCTAGAGGTGGCGGTGTTGCCATCTTCGTCAAAGATTCCAACCTGAAATTTGTGCACGTCACATCTAGCAACTCCTTATTTTATGAAGCAATAATCGTGACTGTGAAGCTTAATGCCTGTTTAATCGATTTAACGGCAATCTACATACCCCCAGCTCCAGATACTGCAACAGTTGACGATGCTACCGGCTGGATAATGAGTAAGTTACACACTTCAGCTAAGCACATACTGTGCGGCGATTTTAATCTTCCACCCCACCTGAACCCTCTCTTTCAACGACTAATGAACAATCTCTCTCCATTAAAGTTGACGATTATCAATGAGGAGCCAACGAGAGGCACCAATCGCCTTGACTTGATTCTATGTTCTGGAATTTGCAGAGTCGACATTCCACCAGAAACGTCCTTCAATTCAGATCACGACCCAATTGCATTACTTCTTGTTCTGCCTATGCCCAACTTCAATTGCCATAATACTGTTGAAAAGAAAATCATATTCTCTCCGAATTTTCTGGATCCAAAAAAGTGCCTCGAGGCAGCGCAGTCTATTCCATGGCATGTGCTTGATGGATGTGACCCAATCCTCGCAGTTGATCTAATCACTAGATGGATAAATACAGTCACCCTCTACGCGTCAGCTAAAACCGTACACATTTCTCCAAGAACTAGAGCTTGGTGGACCAAAGATCTAGCGTGCAGTTTCCACAACAAACAGTATCTTCACAGGCAGTGGAAAATCTCTGGCACAACCCAAGATCGAATCCTATACTCCAGAGCAAGAGCTATGTTCAACAGACTCAAGGCATCAGCATTAAAGAGATACACTGATGCTACCTTGTCTAAAGGAAAAGCGCCATATTCATCAAGACACAGTCGCATTAATTCAAATCTTGATCTAGATAACTGGATGGACTACATTTCAAGATTCAATACCAATTCCGCCTCTGCTGAAATTCCTCTCCCAAACTTCCAATTTGCTCCTACTGATGACCTTTCCATAATTTCCATCACAAGACAGCAACTGATATATGCTATTAACTCCCTGCGACCATCTAGTACCGCAGGCCGTGATAAGATACCTCATTTCATAATTAAATGCCTTAGCCCCTATATTCTAGATGCATTACTCTCAATCTACAACTCTATTCTTTCCACACGAGTTTTCCCTGCTCAGTGGAATGAATACTCTGTGAGGCCACTGCCTAAGGTTAAAGCACCAACAAGCCTAAAAGATTTCAGACCAATCTCAACTTCTTCCACCCTCCTCAAACTTCTAGAAAAGGTACTCCTTCCGGCATTAAACAAACAGTTGATGCCACAGAAGCCGAAACAGTTCCATTTCGCAGTTGAAAATAGATCCACCATAACAAACCTCATGGCCGCACAGACATCAATTCTTCAAGCCTTCGAAACTAAATCTGAATTAGCTATAGTGTACGCTGACATTGAAGCTGCTTTTGACAGCCTACACGTCACAGCCCTTCTCAGACTCCTGCAATTCTTCTTCAGGATTAATGGAGACCTACTAGCTTTCCTCACCGCCTTATTGAAAAATAGAAGTGTCCACCTCACTTTGAAGAAAACCCACTTTACAAGAAAAATTAATGCAGGAGTCCCTCAAGGTGGTGTCCTGTCTGGCCTTCTCTTCTCAGAGATTCTGATTCCTTTCATGAGTCATCGTGATGATGCTCTAATATATGCCGACGATATAAAGTTTCTTACCTTAATCCCACCGTCTGCAAACCCAATGGAAATTACGTCTTCCATCACAGAGAACTTGACCACTCTTTCAACTTACTTGAAGATGTTTGGATTAAACCTTAACCCGTCAAAATCTGCAATAATGACTTACTCATTGAAACAGCAACCAACAATAATTCAACCTTCAGTTTTAGGTACTCTAATTCCAGTGGTTACCTGCCATAAAGATCTCGGGGTATATTTTGATCCGAAGCTGAAATTTAATGATCACACAGAATACCTCCGGAAGCGTTTTAACACCCTACGCTGGAGCGCAAAACAACACTTACGTCATTCCAACGATGCCGCAACCACTACCAGATATCTTCAAGCCACCGTTTATCCGGCTATTTTATATGCTGCTGAAATTTGGGCATCTGCGTCGCCTTCACTTCAAAAACCGGTGTTCTCGTGTGAATACTGGACCCTGAAATGGACCACAAATAAGCATCGCCGACCCCCTCAATTGAGAACAACTGACATGGCTGAGCAGCTAAATGTACCCAGGATCCCGAGGTTAATTGACAGCAGGCGTTTAATGACTTCAGTAAAAATGTACACAGGAGTAATAAACGCCCCAAACATCTGGGATTTCTGTAAGTGGCACAATCCTACGCCATCCTTGAGGTCAGAGCCCACACTAATCCTCAAATACAACCGGTTGAAACTGTGTAGTCGGTTCCTACCTGCCCAGGCACTCCCCAAAATTCAGGCACTGCTCCGTCTTGGAGTCGATCTTCAGAAATTAGCTACCGACTACAAATACCGTCACATGCTCTTCGAGTGGATTCCATCTGTGGAACTGGGATAATTTCCTCCATATGACGTTTAGTCCTCATTTTTCATTATTACAATTTACATGTTTGTAACTCATAATTTACATGTTTGTAACTCTTAATTTCCATGTAACGGTAATTTTTTTTTCCTTTGTGCCAATTAATTTCATTTATAATTTCATTTATAATGTAAAACTCCTGGCCATGTCGCCGTGTTGAGTATTATTGTCTCTAGTACATGTCCTGTACTTATTAGCAATAAAGAATTTATTTATTTATTTATAAAAATGTTTATGCTGAAGGAGCACAAATAGTTATTTACTGTTACTTCATAGAAAATTTTATTGTAGTAAATTTAAATTAGCTAACGGATATTTTATTAGCTGAAGACCAATGGCTAATACATATTTCAATATTAATTGTACAGGGAAAATTTCTACAGGTGGTTCAGCCCCGAGGCAAAACATGCTTTCAATCTAAAACAAAAGCTTACAGAACTTGGAAAAGGACAGGATCCGTGCAAGACCACACCTATTACAACAAAAAAATGCGCGAATTCCTTGCCGTAAGGAGGAAGGCCCATCTTTTTTATATCCAAAGAATGCTCAGGCATTCTAAACGCATCCCTACTACACGTGGACGTCAGGTGGTAATAGATGAAGAAACCTTCACACAGTGGACACAGTCAACCTTCCACCCTGATCTGGAACAAGATCGCCCCCACCCTGTAGCATCCAGGACCTCACTTTCACATGTTAAGATCTCGAGAGGTATGATAATGAAACCGATTAATAGCCTACCCAACAAACTTACAGTTGATTCGGACGGATTTCCACTCTTTATTCTGAAAATTGAAGTGTCTACATGATTGACCTTTTGCATAACATCTTCAGTATGGTTTCACACTGACAATGTGGAATGTCTATCACTCCCTGCCAGTACCAGAAACTAACAAACCGAATGGACTAAAAAGCTACAGAGCAATCTCCATATCCTGTGGGCTGCTAAAAGTTTTTGAAAAAACGATCCAGCCCATCTTAGTTGGACATTGTTTCAACGGACGACCACAGCATCTCCATACTGTTATTCCTAGAAGGTCCACATTGTCTAATTTCTTAATGACCAGGCAATCCAAAAAGGCCTAAAAAGGCCTAAACGGATTTCAATTTGATTAAATATTTCTTTTTCAGTTAACCTTCTTGTCTACCAATCTACAACAATTATTATTCTCATCTCTAATTTGGTAATATTATATATTTTTAAAGTTGACCGTGTTCAAAGATATTTTAGTGTAAGTATAAATAATAGTCCTGGCTGCAGAAGTTAGTGAATTAACACTAAAGAATATCTCACTGATCCCTATAAGCTCTAAGATAGGTTAGTAAATTGAACAAAGGTGAAATTTTATTTCACCGTTATAAATTATACAACAGTTAGGGACATAAATTCAGAATACGATGGAAGAGGTATGGACTGGATTGTAAGAAGTTTGTTTCTGCCAACGATTTGTGAATCTTTGGAATAAGTTACCTCCGTAGGCAGTTGAGCCTTACAGTTTGAGGAAATACGAAGCTCAGCTAGATGAGGATGTGAGGAATCGAACACGTGAGAAGAATTTTTATTTTATTTTTCTGATGCAGAAAAAACCTAGAGCTTCCTTATGGCATATGGCTAATATTCAATGTTAGGAGTCAGTACCTTAAAGGTAGTATAAACAGAATGCGTATGAAAGACGGTAATTTTACGCATACGCAGATCTAAGCCAACCACTGATCAACTTGTCTGGAGTATTTAGGATCCAAGTTGATAACGAAATCCCTGTATTATGCCAAAGATAGTTGATTCCAAATAAATTTTAATGTGAAAATTTGTTATCTGGTATTTTGCATAAAATAAAGATTATATTTTGGCGTTCAATCTCTATCACAATTGATTAGTTTTATATTTTGTATTTATCATTTTCAGTGCTGGATAAATTAACTGCAACTTGCATGTTAAATATTTTTTATGAATAAAATTCTGTGCACACTACGAAATGCATGTTCTTTGGGTTGATAACGATTGCAGACGACATCGATTTCGGACCAAGTAAAAAAAAAACTGGAATGTTAATGACAAAATAAAAGCAACTTCCGCCAATACTCAAGAGAATTGTGTTTCTTGCAGTATTTCATGATACCATACTAATTACTACCTCCATAAATTCGCGTTTTGTATAAAGTTTTTCTTTTCATTAATGTTTTTGTTGTTTTTAATTGAATTCACCGATTTTTTGGGTGGGGGGGGGGTTACAGCGAAATAATGACAAGATAATGTTTTGTTATTCTGAAAGGCAAAAATTTCTTAACACTCTTTGCTTAGTGACACTAGACGGTGCCATTTCATTGAAAAAATGGATTTGCCCGTAGCTAAACTACGAAGAATTGAAATCAAAATAAAAAGAAACCTAGATAAGGATACCAACTGAGAAGAATGCCTTTGGCCATTATGACATTTACATTACTGTCAAAGAACCATTGGCTGAAAACATCCCCAATCATCATACTTGTGGGGAACTGAATGATCTCGATTGTACATGGAACAGGTAGAGATTCACATTACAAATGCCAAAAAAGGTAAAGAAAGCTGCCATTCAAATTGATTTTTGTTTGATCACTAAAGCAAACTTTTCTCTTTTTTCATACCAGTGCTGGTTTTGTTTATTCCACTTTTGCTAGCTTCTTAACTGGATAGCATGATTTTCGACACAACTTCGATATTTCCTAATATTTCTGTAGATTATTTCTATTGAAGTTATTTCCTTTAACTATTTGGAAAGACTTTCAGACCGAGAAAACAAATGCAGATGTTGCAAAGGAAATTTCCCCAATTCTGTAATTTTCCTTAATTTCTGCAAAAGTTTGTTTTGTGTACGCCGATAATTTCAATGTTCGTTATTACACATTCGTTAAGGGCCTCAATCTAGGAATTTTCCCACAAGCAATATTAATATTTCCCCTATGTTCACTGCTTTCAAAGAGCTAAACTACCTGCAAAGGCAAAATTACAGGATTGCTCATGAAAGAGGTTTACCCCTTAGATCGATTTAGAACACGCTACCGTCCAATGCGTACAATCCACCGTGGAGTACAAGATGTGCAGATGTTAAGCTGTACAATTCCCAATAATTGTCCTCTACCGGTGACCTACGGACTAACACAAATTCCAAGCAGCTAACAGCAACTGTTGCTATTATTTTGCACTTTAGTAATATAGGCCTGATTTATTTTCTAAATCAATTTCTTCAGTCAACACTACCTTATGAATATGAATTTTGTAGTAGGGCCAAAGGCTTTTTTTTTCTTCATAAAAATTAAATGTCTTTTTGAGCTAAAATTGGAGAAAA
Source organism: Mastigoproctus giganteus (assembly GCF_048544385.1). NCBI lineage: Eukaryota > Metazoa > Arthropoda > Arachnida > Uropygi > Thelyphonidae > Mastigoproctus > Mastigoproctus giganteus. The sequence goes on from NC_143577.1 coordinate 143,848,172, forward strand.
GTAAGTTGAAACGGGGTGTTGCTATTAAATTGTCAGGCATTTTATCTTGGCCTGATTTATTTTCTAAATCAATTTCTTCAGTCAACACTACCTTATGAATATGAATTTTGTAGTAGGACCAAAGGCTTTTTTTTTTTCTTCATAAAAATTAAATGTCTTTTTGAGCTAAAATTGCAGAAAAGTAAGTTGTTTGTTTGTTATTTGGTTTTTAGGAGCATTAGCAACTAAGGCCATATTGCTCCGGGATATGCGGTGGTCATTCCTTGACCTTTCCGCATCCTCCGTATTTGGTGGTGACGGGCTCGAACCCCGGTCTAATCAAGAAGCGTGTGCTACGCACTGCTGCTCCTTCCCACCTGGCTACGGAGGCGCCTCAGAAAAGTAAGTTGAAACGGGGTGTTGCTATTAAATTGTCAGGCATTTTATCTTGCTCTTTTAGTCAAAAGAAACAGAGATAAAAAAATAAAAAGATGCGCTCAACTTCCAATGTTAGATTTTATTACTAATAACCAAGAAACAACTACGCCGTATGAAAAACTATGTTACACTACCCTATCTCAAAGGATGCCGACCTACGGCATTGATGCTAAAGGTGGTACTAGAGATACCACTACGCGATTTCATTTGTTATCCCTACACGCTAGTGCTAAAAGTCGTCACCAAGATAATCCTGTATTAATTTGAATTAAAAATAAAGAAATGCATTTCAAAACCACTCTGTACATCCATTTTTTTTTGAAAATTATCAGGTAATTTTCATATACACAGTCTCTCCAATTTCAAAAAATTTACTATTGGTACCAAATCCCAATAAAAAAAGAAAGTGGTCTTCACATCAATGAATTTGGCACACTTACCTCTGAATGGATGCTGAACTGGACGTTGCTCAATTGTTTACAATTTTCTCTATTAAAATCTACTGCCAAATTCCTAAATTCCGTGTCAAAAGCCACGATTAAGAATTTCACGGTTTAATATTATTAACTAGATTCATGTTATGAATGATATTTCTTCGGATGCAAAAGTGGGAGTATAAGATCATAAACAATCATGTATTTAGGAAAAATTTTGAAAAGTTATAATAGCTTGCCTAACTGTTTTAAAAATATTACTTTGACACTTCCCGCTGTTTTAATGGCGATTTTCTTTTGCTTTCTTCTACTTATTGTCCTGGTGGTACTTTTTTCTGAGAATCCACCATTAAATAAAAACATATTTCCACAAAACTCAAATCTCAAACAATCAAGATAATTCGTGATATAATATTCAAGGATTAATCAAAAGTTGAATAGTTATGAAATATAATATCCTTATTAAAAATAAACTGGGAAGAATATACAGTATATCCATTTTACTTGAAGCATTTCACAATGACAAACAGATTAGATCATCTTACCAATGCAATAGTAGCGAACTCTGACATACTAATTTAACCACCGATCGGCCCAAGAAGAAGTCTTTATTTAACAAACTATCGGCCCAAGAAGAAGTCTTTATTTAACAAAAAAATAAAGAAGAAGCGACTTGCTTGAGCTAAAACGCATGTTTCGTGGACAAAAGAGCAAATAAAATTCTTCAGATGCTGTACAATATACAGTGGCGGACAAGAAAAAACTACATCACCTTAAAAAAAAAGTAACATTTGTAGTGAAACGTATAAGATATTGTTTGATTACAGTCATTTTGTTTGTCGCAAAGCAAAAGTATTGCGTCAGATAACGCTTCTATTGCATCAGCTGTTTCTATAAATACGGCGTTGTAAGGGTATACACGCTCATTAGTATCCTGTTTTGCGGAGGTGTAAGCATAGCTCCATAGGTTCAGTTGACACTAAGAAAAAAAAGGTGTAGCTGTTGCTTTGTCACAGGAAGGGCTTTCTACGCGTGCGTGCTATCGCCAATAAAATAGGTTGCCACTAGTCAACAGTATCCCGAGTGCTGAAATCAAACCGTGAAACCGGTGATCTGAAGAGAAGACCTGGATCAGGCCGTAAGAGTTACGCCTCCCAAGATCGATATTTGAAACGGCTATGCTTTCCTAATCGCCGCGCTAGTGCTCCTGATCTAAAACTGGACTTGCTGATGACCTCTGGTGTTGAAACAAGTGCACGAACTATCCAAAGACGGCTTTCGGAATGTGGTCTGCATGCCTATCGGCCCAAGAAGAAGTCTTTATTTAACAAAAAATAAAGAAGAAGCGACTTGCTTGAGCTAAAACGCATGTTTCGTGGACAAAAGAGCAATGGGACATCGTAATCTTTTCTGACGAATCGAAATTTAACTTGCATGGCTGGGATAGGAAGCGATATGTCAGAAGACGAAAATCGGAGGTATACCATCCTGACTGCATAACACTGACTGTAAAGTCACCCGCCGATCAGATGGTCTAGGGATGCATAACAAGCAAAGGGGTTGGTCGAATTAATTTCAATTTATTAAAGAAACAGTGAATGCAGAAACCTACACTGCCATCTTAAAGGAGTGCCCGAAACCCGTTATTAGGGATCATCACCCAGACGTCCAAAACTGCATCTAGCCACACAGAAAAATTGGTACGTTTTATGCTATTTAGATTTAATGATGAGTTTGTCTTCTTGTCTTAGAAGTATTAAAACATACACCAACGTTTTCCTTAATTTTTCCACCTTAAGGTACGGTCATACCTCAAAAATGCTGTCTTTACAGTGTTGGATCCGGCAATAGTGCAGATCTGAACCCTATTGAAAATTGCTGGTACATAATGTCGTATAAAATTGCTCAGAAGAAGCCAACAAGTAAGATTCAGCTATAAGAGAGCACTTTAAGGGTGTGGTACCACAAAATTGGGCAACCGTATATCCAGAAGTTGATTAACACTATACCAGATCGTTGAAAGGCTGTAATTGCAGCTCGAGTAGGAACAACAAAATATTGAGGCCTTATTTTGCTGACAGTACATAATACTATTAGGTTAACTTGTTATTTCAGTTTATACACGTAAATGCAATAAAATGTATGTTTGGTTGTCATGATTTCCATTTGCATGATTTCTCATATTTCCATTAGTTACGCATTTTACCCTTTAGGAGGATATTTACGGCAATTATGTATATCAGATGGTGTCTATTATTGGATTTCATTCACAGAGATATATATCCCATCTAACGAATGCATTTCGAACATTTCTGTAACCCACAATGCAGCGCAAAACACATTATTTTCAAAATTCACAAGTGATGCAGTTTTTTTTGTCGGACACTATAAATGAACGCTCGTTCCGAAACTAGGGCAACAGCATTTATGGTTACTGGTACGACCATGAATCGGAACTATAAGGAAGTAACCAATGCGCTCTCACGAAAGTAGTAAATTCTTTCCATTTCACCGTGCATTATAGCCTAAGATGCTGATGCCCCAACAAATCTAACAACAACATCTCCATTTCACTGTAGGCGTTTTGAGTTAAAAATCAAATTTAAACAAATCAAAGTAGTTAGAGAAGCAAACGTTGCACCACTTGGGAAGTAAAATAAAAATATTATTAACAGATAATGAATTTATAATTAGCTTCCGAGCTGTTTCCTCCAGTAAGTGAGGATGCGCACTAATGCTTTTCCATTAACAACAGTTCTCAGTTTACTTAAGTGTCATTATTAAGTCCACTCTCGTCTGAACTCAAGGTCTCCAGTGTAACATATACTCTAGCTGAAACGGGAAAAATGCCAACTTAAAAGAACAGAAACCTTAAGAAGCCCTTTGAGTGTTTCAATATTTTCATAAATGGCGGTAGTACTTAGTTAAAATAATTGTGAAATATCTCCTTCTAGATAAGATGTGAAATATAATAATTGCGAAATATCTCCTTTAGAAAAATATCACAAATACGTTCAAAATTGATTCTAATAATGGAACATATGATAACGATGGAAGGGTAGTGCAATTTCCATTATAAATATGACCTTTTAGAGAGATGAATAGCTTAGTAATATAGCGAAATTCAACTACCAAGGTCTTGGAACAAATTATAAAAAAAAAAAGTGTTATTGGGTTCACATTACGATATTTTCACGATACCTCCATTTATTCCTACAGGATGTAAAATGCGCTTCCACGATTTTTTTAAGTTTGCACGGGCTGGGTAAATACGTAAAATCGAATTTCCATAAGTCGAGCATTACGTAAGTCGGGCAGTTCCTGTAGTTTCATTATTGTTTCATCATCTGAAACAATAATGAAACAATACTGTCCCAAAAATATCAGTAGCATGAAGCTTGTTTCTCTTGATCTTATATAGTAATCCCCATGTGTCCGAGTTACTAGAAGTTGCAAACTACTAGTAATGCGGACCCATGCCATTTATGAAGCTTCACGTCCAAAATAGATTTAGTATAAAGATTCCTAATCTGAGTTAATATTTGACAGTCAGCTTTGAAGGGCTTCATAGATCTCTATCAGGAAACTTAGCACATTTTTTTCTTTCTCCAGATTGTTCGCCTAGAGAATATGCAATCTAAAATTAGGCTCTAAGAACATTACTCGCACTGTACATGGAGGAGTTTCTCAAGACATCGTATTGCCTGACCTTTTCACAACTTCACTCCACCCAGTTAGAACCTATATTCCTCATATAATCTGCTACACAGTTAACAAAATTTCTTCACAATTATTCATATTAAAAAACAACCAACAACATCACTCTCACCTCTTAAATACAACTTTCATAAATTCTAAGATTGATCACAGCCTGTTCATAAAAAATAAATGGCTGCGATAAGCTTTCCCCTACTCCCAAGAAAAGTCCCACCTACTTTCAAAAATTAAGAACATTCAGTCTGGACTTTTCTCATATGGTTTCCTTTTTTGATCCTAAGTCAACCTTTAATGAACATGTGACCTATTTACATACAAAGATTCAATAAAAGGATTGGCAAACAAAACAACTTATTATACGCTTGCTATTTAAATACCACTATTAAATGTGCAACAAAATTATCCTTTTACAATCTTATACGCAAGTAAAATTTGAGCTTTTGCTGCCCTTAACACCAGCCATAAAATCTTCACAGATGAATAACGTGGACTGCATAGGCACACTGGATCCATTCAGAATTCTATATATCAACAATGTCTTGCAAGATGTTATTGACTGCCAAAGATTAAATGTGAAAGCTGATGACGCACGGTTATCAGAAGCCATTCAAACGGCCACGAATTATTTGTATCTTATCTCTTTTTTGGAAAGGTACAGTATGGAAAATGTTAAACCATATTTTCGATCAAAACTGATTTCCGATTTCGCAAGCAACGCTTCGATTTCCACATGTTTCTAGAGGTTAAAGAACAGAGGTAAGACGTATTCATGGCTCGCAAACAGGTGACTTTAGATTAGAAAACTTGCCCTCACTCCTGTAAATTAATCTTTGATTTGTTTATTTTACGCTCAATATTTTTTCAACCTTTCTTCCTTCTGAAGAAAGTGCATGATACTATCACTCCTTTAATGCCATGATCAGATATCTTAATGTCAGTGTTCGCATTTAAGTTTTGTGCTGTACCTTTATCTTTTCCTATTTACCTTAGTTTATAGTAATTATTTAATTTCTACTTTTTATATTTAATTTCGGGCTTTTGATGCAGCCTTGAACGTCATTTTCAAGGATATCTTTGTAGGTGGATAAGTAAAATTTTATTTGCTGTTCTCATCTTCCTCAGAAAACACTGATGGCTGATATGAATATGGTGATCATCAAAACTTAAAAAGATCAGCTTTTATCATCATTGTCACCTACAATTCCAGGAGTTGGCAAATGTCACCATTAGAAAGAGGAAGACTATTATTTATCATTTCTAAAAATAAAAATTAAGCAATTTCAATTTCATCATTCAAAAATATTTATTGAAAAATAAAGAAAAGTACTCTTACTTCCAAAAAAATTCCTCAGAAGAATATAACACACAATGGTGGAGCAATGGACCTCATTTACTTATAATAAGAGCAAAATGAACGCAGGAAACTGTAAAGCATACTGCGAACTCAAGTTTTTGTGCTAAGGAGACTTCCTACATACCCAGCACCATCTGGTTAACGTTAAAATTACAAGCAAAGAAGAAACTGCCGAGTCCTGATAGCCCCCACATTACATTAAGGATTAGCACCATGGTGCACCTTTTGAAAGTACCGCGTTCATATTTCTGGTTTCTCAACATGCATCAGCGTAGCATCGTTTTTTATTCTCTGATTTCATTCCTGTATTGACCATCCAGAAACTGACGAAATTTTTTATTGACATTTCTCTTTTGAATAAGCAATTCTATCAAATTCAGTTGGCATATTTTAGTTAAATTTATTCTGTCTACCACTTCTCAGTCTTTGTTTAAGTCCGTCTACATATCTTCCTTAGTTTCCTTCAGTAATAGTAATCTTATTTTTCTCATCCAATTTGTATTTGTCTCGCTTCTTCAGGGAATGATCATGGCATCAAATTATGAGAAATTTGAAAGTGCTCTCTCACTTCCGATCACAAAAAAATTCAAATTTTTGTACCCCTAATGAATCTTCTGCAAGAAAAGCCATATACATCATGCTAGTCTGTATTATTACATCTTATTAAAACAGTAATTAGGGTCAGACATACATGTTTAGCAAACTACCGGTTTTATAACATACAAAAAGTTAATTACTTCGGCATGACATTCGTATAGATAAGTTACACTGACCTGATTGCCTTTTTAATTTATATCTTAAGTAGGTTAGCATCTTAGAATTCAGTTAATCAAAACAAAATTAGCAACAAGGACTCGGCGATAGGTCTCCAGAAAGTCTCCATGATCGAAGTCATACGCAGGTAATGCGTACGAATTTTGATTTCAACGACTGTGTTAAAATAGCGCTGCAATCCTAGAGTATTAGAATTCATAATTGTCAGCATTAATCACTATAGGTGATTAATCACCTTAATCTAGCGACCATATTTTATTTTGATCAATTTGAATTTACAAAATCTGCAAAATACAAGACTTACAAATTTCATCTCTGGTACAGCATAGTGTTAGGATGATATCTTTGCAACTCATGGATATTTTAACTCAATTTCGCGAATCCTAATTCCGGGTACTTAGAGTATCATGAATTGTAATTCTAGTAATATCTAAGCTTTCAAGTACGCTCCTCCTTTGGGTTTCCAACAGCATCTTCGCTTGTCTGTTGATAGCATAAAATCAGTCTTCTTTTCCTAGCTCGGAATTTCTGAAATTAAACTTTTGTCTGAAATTCGATTTATTAACACTATATTATCTTATATCTGTTTTCTGAATCTATGGAGCGTTTATAACCTGATAGTTAGAACACATCAATAATGGCAGGTAAGGCCATCAGTAAGAGGCAAGGCAAAGCATACGACTAGCTGACCTGATTTGGGTCATGCGACTAGATCGAAGAAAAAAAAATTGAAAACAGATCACACTGACAATACTCCGAGGGAAAGTTTAAAAACCGTGCTATTTACAGATTATAATACTGATTTACTTTAAAGCACAAACTCTTGATCGCGGCTCCATTCGTGATGATTGCTACAATATAAAATTACACTAATCAGGTGAGAAGTAGTGCAACAGCAGGACCATGCCCTTACGAGATGGAATTGGTTACCACCAGCTGCGTACAATGCACATTGGTTAGGTAAGTTATTTGTGAACGCATACGAGGGTATACGACTGACTTTAGCCATGGTATTAAAAATGGCACTCACGTCAAAGGAAATGAAATAGTATGCCTAACAGTGCCGCGAAGATAAGATCATTGCAAATACCTACGACTACAGAATGACAAATTGGGCCACCCTGTCGAGAAAAGGGCAATGGAACGAAAGTACGGAGACGGATGGAATGGATACATTAAGTGAGGAGGGTATAGGATTCAAATGCCTGAAGACCTGGCTAAGATCTTCAGACAACTGGAACTGCTCAAGCCTCTGCACACCTGATCAGGTTTAACGCTAATAGCAATTATAATTAAGCAGGAACTTTATGCCACAATTATTCAAGATTGTGATTATTTTCATGGCTGGATGTGCGTATCCGGTCTGGCCCCTCCTTATCATTTCAGCTTTATCAAAATTCAGACTACAATATATTATTCGTTGCCTTGGTGGAAACAACATATAGAGTACTTCTCCAAAACGTGTTGTGGAACTTCGTTATCAAACTAGTTCTGCAATTCTGAATACCTTTCCACCTGTAAAACTTTAAGAACGATACAAAAGAATTTTATTTGAAATACTCGTAAATTGTGCTACTCAGCTGTGTCATTTGCTGATGATTGATTGGGTTGTGGATTTATGATGTAGCGGCATCTCGGGCCATAATGCATCAAATGTTCTGTCATATTTTAAATTTAGTCTTTCATACACAAAATTGACTACAAAATATTAATATTCCTGTTTTGTGCAGAGTTCTTGTGAGCAGATCAGCACGATTCTTTGCTTTTATCTTTGTTTATCTGAAAATTAATGTATACATAATTGTAATTTTAAATTTTGAATATGCGTGTTATTATTGCAAAGCATTGCTTCTTACATATATATTTAATGGATAAATGTAATTTACATTAAATAAATTAAATGTATATGCAGTCAGTTTTTAAAACTGACTGCATATACAAAAAGTATCGTACATTATTATTTATACTACAGTTTATGGTATGAACTCGAAATTAATCTTTATACTCAATTTACAACAAAAACCTATTCGAAATTAAAACAAATTCTCAATCTAAGAAAGTTAGCACCGGACAGGGTAGAGCCAATTGTTGTTGTTTTTTCTCTTTCGATACAGAAATTCTATAGGTTTATTTATATATCTATACATTCAATGACGCCTCAAAGAAAATTCCTTAATTTTTATTAATACTAGTATGTAATAAAACGGAATAGTTTAAATCTATCTATTAATGTAGAATTTGAAAAGTTTCTGTGAATACGTGATTCTAAATTATCCATATAAAGAACCAATATTCAGCTGAGCCGGTTTTCCAAAAAGAATCAAATTAATATCGGTTTAAACCAGAGAAGCGCATGATATGCTTAGAATAGCAAAAACCATTCCATTGTAGAACTGTATTAAAATTTGCGGAGACTGCATTTTAAATACACCAGCTGCGTCCCCTGAAAACTGATAAGGCCGAGGTGAGCTAATCATTAAAGGGCAGTTTGGTAACCAAAATGACACCAAGGACTTTAATTCTTTACACATAACAAAAAGATTGGGCTAATTTCTTTGATAAAGTGAAACTGAGGTGGGCTTTGGATATGGAGAAGTTAATATTTTAATTTCTGATAATTAAGTTTTAATCCAAACATAGTAATATAATTAACTGCTTAATTGATTAGGGAATCAATTTACTTGAAGAAAAGAGAGGTTAGGGAGTCTGCTGTTGTCAACACACTGATGCAATCATCCGCATAAGCTACGAGCTGATTATTTCAATTAAAAAATAATGCTGGTGATGTTGCGAAAAATACTGAAGTCTGGGCACCTCAAAGAGTGATGGAATTACCATACCGCTAGGTCCGCCACAACCGGCGGAGGGGTAGGCAGTTGACGTTGTACGGTTGTTAACGGTAACGTGAGAGCAGTTCGGAAGCTCAAAGGGTGGAGAGGGCAAGAACAGAATTTGTAATTTAGCTTTTAACGAAAAACTGTTTCATGGGAAATATGAAAACATTTCAAGGCAGCTTTATTTCATTAAACTAAAAAAATTATTATTTTACCCTATTCAGGAAACCGGAATTGGTATACGATAGGTTAGATAATAATTATTTGGGTATAGGAATAATTCCATAAATCTTTCAATAGACAGAAATATAAACACAATGCCCGAGCAATTTATTTGAACGCAACAAATGGATTTTCTTACACGAATTACACATTTCGTGTAAGAAAATTGTCCTTGGTTACGAAAATGAGAAGAGAATTTTGCTAACGAATATGCCTTTCCATTGCAACCCATTGATATTCACAATAGAATTGAGGTCCGCGGATTGTGCTAGTCAGAGTAGATGCTTGAAGTCGACCTCGCATTATTCAAACCATTCGTGCACGCATTTGGTAAAATGTATGGTGCATCACGCCCTTGAAATTTCCCGCAGCCATAGGGGAAACGTGCAACATTGCTAGGCGTATCTAACTGCAAAAATGTTCGTAGTTTCTCACATTGGGACGAATATCATCACGAAAATCATGCCTTGCACCATTACACTTTCTCCAGTAGCTGATACTATTGGTGCACAATAGGTCAGTGCCTCTTGAAGTTTCCTCCATGTCCTCTAATATATCGGTACTGAAAAGCGCAAATGGGATCATCGAACCACATAAGTTACCTCAAGTCCTCTTGCATCCAAACTTTGTGTTCTCGATATCAACGTAGCTGTATTTCACGGATGGTGTCCGAGATCTGTGGCTGCCTTGACGGTCTGTCTCCCACTTCCGTTCTTTTTAGGGTTTTTCTCATGTTGTTGATACTTGTCTTGAGAGGTTACTTATTCCGCCATTTGGCGGCGATTACACTTGACAATCCCTCTTCAGATACCTAGCAAGTCATTCCTCACTTTACAATTGCGGGTTAAGTCTGTTCACAAGTGTTTTTTTTTTTTTTTTTTTTTTTTTTGAGTTTTTTCATTCACTGAAGACTTGAATAATATTAAACACGCACCGACGATTACAACTCTTCAAAGTCCCCAGTGCTGGTGAACTTCGGGTGAAAAGACTTAAGTTCTGCACACGTCTCACACCATGCGATCTCTTCGATTTACAATTTTTTTTATATAAAATGCAAACATCTATGGTTCTAATGAGGCAATGGAGAGAGAAACTCACCGTTTTGAGCTAAGATTGAGTTTTTCTCCACCAAGTGGAAAAAGTTCTTTAGAACTTTATTTCTGCAAATGATGATCATACTGAGACAGCCATCATTAAAATTAAAGGATAATCAATCCAAATGTATGTGTTTTCAGGTCGAAATACATGATCAATCCACAAAGGCATTCATATCAACGTTACTAAATCAGCTACCAATTACCAGATCCCAAAACATACACGTTTTCATTTTGATACATGTATTTACAAAATTTAAAAGACCAGTTTATATTTAAGAAATGTTAAAATGAATCATAATCAATTCTGAAACTGTGGGCTGCGATTCCCCAAGGAAACGCGGGAGAAACTTAGAGGTTTTAATTTTTTTTTTTTAATTTGGTCTCAGGGTTTAAATTTTATTTATTTATTTTTTTATTTTTTTTTTTGTTTATTTCTCATGAAAAGTTCTTTGAGTTGTCAGGATCAGTCATTATTTTATTTGATATGCAGATTAAAATTTAATTATTAAAAGTAAGTGGTATAAGTAATCCCCCTATTTTACGGACTAAAAAGGGACTGAAATGTCGGATAAATCGAAAGTCTCCCCCCCAACCCAGAGGCAATTTGTGTCCCACATAACTAAAAATGTAAACAGTTGGCTGTAAATAAATGAAAGACTAAAATAAAGTTAAAGAAAAAAAACAAGATTTTTTTATTTACTTTGACTCTATTGGTTGTTATATTGTACATAATTAGTCGAAGATAATTTACCGTGACAGCATAATGATGCCTGGAAAAACTTAAGAGAAAAGTGAATAAGCTAAAAAAGCTGAAGTTCAGATATTGCGAATCTTCGCAGTCAGACTCCGCTTAGCTCTGCTTTTTTTTTGTAATATGTGATTTTTTTACCACACCATATTGCTCACATAACAGGAAACCAGACACAGCAGGGCAATTTCCCCAACAGCTTTAATTTCTGCGCAACACTCGGATGCACATGTTTCATCTTTTCACCAGTTTTCATAGGGACCATAATGATATGCTGTAAGTGAGATTATAATAAAGAAACGACACAGACGAGCAAGTAATGATACGATAAAGAGCGTATCCATAAACAGACTGAGATGCTTGCTCTCGGAACGTATGAATTCCTATTTTTTGCTATCTCGTGAGCACACTCAGAATACAGTCTGGTGCTAGTCGATTTTTTCCGTCCGTTAAATCCGAAGTGCATTTAATCGAGGCTTTAAACTATTTGTTTTAATTCTAATCTAAACGAAATCATTAGTTTTATTCAGAGGGGTGGCACAACTTCATTCATCGTTTTATGCGGTCGTGGTATTGCAGAGTTTGAGGACCACTGGATTAAGTAACAAGTTAGAAACAATTTAAGCTTAAAAATTTACAGCTTAAAAAGGTATCATGATTCCAACACAGTTTCGATAGTTCTTAAATAAACTTCACCGAACGTTAAAGCTTGGAATAAGTTACCTTTTTGGGTAGCTGAGAGCAACTGCTTCATTAAATTCAAAGGTTGTCTGGATAGCGAGGAGAGAAACATAAGTAGTTTTTCTCTTTTTTTTTTAAATTTTTTATATATCTATTTTTATTCTATTTATTTTTTATTTTATTTTTTTTGATTGGTGCAGCCAATTCTTGTGGCGTACTACACGGCTAATACTAACACACATCAACGTCGTGTGTTAGTATTCGCCGTGTCATAATTACATCAACGTCGGTTGAGGTAATTAAAACATCAACCGACGTAAAATTCAGAAACCAGTCGTTCAAAGGTAGTATTCCAGGCAGTAATGTCGCCAAGATATCCATCAGTATATTTTAGGATTGTACACGCCTTCACGTTTCCTTGTTTGCAAGTTATTCGTATGCCTTTTTCATATTAAATGAAAGGCTAATAACAGACAAGGGAAGATTTATCAGCTACAGAAATATGAACGAATGTTATAGAAGTAAATATTAGACAATGCTTTGTCAGATTTCATGGGAGGTGAGAACTAAAAGTATTCCCATTCATGTGGTTTGTCATAAATTTGTCACTTGCTATGGTGGTTGCAATTTGCACCGAAGCAACTGAATCCACGAAACGCCAGTATATCTTTTCTGTAAACACCGGATGGAAATCGGAGTTTCAACCATACGTATTTATTTGTGGGGGATTTCCTTCAAGACTATTTCAGAAATCGAGCAGATCTACCTTCCCTTTTGGGCCAAGAGAAATTCCCCGTCAGAAGTGTAATTGTGGCAGTTAGTCTGATTATGGTTATTGTTTCTGTGACAGCTGAGAGCTGCTGCTGCAATGGCAGAGCTGCGTTTTTCAGCAGAAACTTTATACTTAGCCGCAGTCCTGAGTATCAGCAAATCGCATTCTGTATAAAAGAGTTTGAGCGAGAAAAGAACATCAAAATTATTGATCCCTGAACAATGTAATTTACTAAATGCTTAATATTCTTTGAAAAATTAATGCAATTAAATCTACGAGGGAGAGCAAAGCGGAAACTAAAATCCCCAATATTTCATTTTTAAATGATAGTGAGAGTCAAAAAATTGTGTAGTTATAATGAGATATGTCTTCTATTTCTCAAAGTAATAACTAAGAACATTCATCGCAATATTTGACAGGATTTTCGAAGCTCCATTGCATACATACAATAGTAATTTCGAACTGTTCACGTAACTGATTTTGATAAATGTTTTATTGCAAGGTGTAGTTTAATTAATTTAAGGAAACAAATCGAAATCTGAAGGGGTAAATCGGCTATTTTGGGTTGGGGAGAATGGTGACAAAGTGTGTCATCCAGTTCTACCCAATTTGTTGGGAATAACACAATATCCGGCAACGCATTGTCATGCAATATGATGATTTCATCATCAAGAAGATGCGGTTGATTTTTTATCTCTTTGATAAAATGTGCATTTATAAAACTCCTCCCATTTAAAAGAATAAATATCTCAATCATGTCAACAAATGAATGCCTGATTATTTACAGTTTGACTAAGATGACGCGTGGTCTTGGAATATCTTATGGACCAATAAAGCTCCTTTCCAAAACAGAGGTGTGAGAACCTATAATTATCGGGTATAGGGTTCACAACTACGTGTTATCGACGAAGTGCCCCTCTAGTGATATACTGTCATCTGGGTTCAATTCTCGTAGACGACTGGAGGAATTTCTCAAATATAGGGGGTTTAATTTCGGACGTAGCAAAGTTCAGCTGAAAAAAAAAAATACTTTACTGTTTCAAATGGTTTCCTCAAGAGTAGATTTACACAGCGAACCAATCTTTAGTGAGAGAAGACAACAGAAAGACAGAAAATGTGAGGATGACATGCTAATACTCTCTTTCTCCCCTAAATTTTAAGAGGCTTGACTCCCCATGATCAGAAGTATTATTACGCGACAAAAAAATTCCTGCATAACAAATTTTCTTCACTTGGCCTGGTGGGGAAGAAGCGAAGCTTTTGAAAAATAAATAACTATTTACTTTTTAATTTCTTTGCACGTTGATTCTATTTAACGATGGCTTATTTTAGAATGGTTGTACACACAAAAAAAAAAAAAGCTAGCTTACCTGACAATGCCTTTTGCATATAAACAGCGCTGCAAGGAAAAACACAGTAGGATGGCTTTTCTTCAGGCGTCTAAAGACCATATGAAGCAAGTAGTTGAAAATAATAAACATTTTCACATTAATGCAACAGCAACTTCCTACTTAAATCGGAGTTTTCAACCGTACTTATTTATTTGTGGGAATTTCTTCTTTCTATAATCACAAAATGATCGTCCCGACATCTAAAAATATAAAAACAAAAATATATTGAATTAAAACAGAGGATAAAGAGCATAAGCATATACTTGTTATAAATAACTTAGAAGGTAAGTGATTAGCTTCTAAGATGCTCTTATGTAGATACGTACGCACACCTTATGAGCTAATTTTGTTTTCATCGAATATCACAGAATATATAAATCAGATACTGGAACTGTACTACCACGTTTTATGATTAAGTTATATTTCAAATTAGCAACGTTTCCACATCAGACAGAATTTCATCGTCACGCCTAGTTAGACTGGAACGAATTTACAAAGTTTATTGCAGACTGTTAGTCATTTAACTGTTTGGCATTTGATGTTTTTAAAGAATTATTGGTAACAGGCAGCATTGCTTTTTAATGTCTACCGACTTTCAGTTTTGGATTCACAGTTATTAAACTGTATCGCATGACAAATGAGATGGTAGTATTGATGAGGAGTCTTATTGATGTGAAAACCTCTATAGCGGCACCTAACAACGCAATTTAACAGAAGTATAACAGAAATGGGAGACATCACATCCTAAATGATGCTACCTCATTCACTAACGTTGATTCGTAGAGTAAATAGAGGGCGTGAGCATAAAACGTCACAATCATACTTCCTTATGATTGTGATACTATACGTCATATTATTCTGCAAATGGATTTAGCTAACCTCTTCCAAGCCAAGAATGTTTTCACATAAAACATCTTCCGTCTCCTTAAATCGTCTGTACAGGGTACACACGCTTTAAGTTTTTTTTTTTTTTATTACGTTTCTAAATAAATAATATATGCCTGTTGACAGTGAAGCATGTCGTATTGTTTTCTAATATTTAATACGGTAAAACTAAGTATTTAATACAGATATTTAATACTTCTAGTATTTAATACGGTAAAACTAATTATGAAAATAGCCTTCAAGTCTTTATACTTTCCTTTCCAACGTTTAAAAAGTTTTAAAGTTATCAACGTTCTCTTAATTTATTTAAAATTTTGTACTGATAAAAATTCCACAACGTCTCAAATAACCTATTACAAACCTGTTTAAAAGCCCACAAGAGTAATAATTTAAAAACAATTGGCACACAATGCCAATTCCTTTAGATTATTTATTATTCTAAATTTCTTTTTCAGACTGGTACTATAAATAACATTCGGAGTAGTATTATTTGAACTCGTTTATAGTACCAGTTCTTCAAACCGATAGTTTCAAAGTGTTTGGGGGAGTAAGGCGCAACCGGTGGTCTCTCACAACTGCACCATCAGTACTCTCGTGAAATATAGAAAACGCCGTAAATGCCAGAAGTGTGCGTGGCATGTATGCGTATAATATTGTTTGGTTCTGCTGTTTCTCTGGCTACTTTGGCCGCAGGGCCCCAGTGGAACCCTACGTTCCCCTCCCCCTCGCCGCCACCACCACTAGGAGGTAAGCCAGGTTGCCCATCATTCTCTGGACGGAGTAAAAAAAATGATAGTGGAAGATTGGGAGTGAAAGCAGAGAGGATGATGGAATGACGAGGAAAGAAGGCGTCCTCCAGGTGAGGGAGGCAGGGAAGGAAAAAAGGTTGGACACTGATGGGCCAGGAAACCCAACCATGCACAGGGAAAGTAAAAGTTTGCAGGGCAGAGAACCCTGCACAGAGGAGCGCGCGCCATTTGGCATCCCACACCCGAAGGTATCAGCAGCACCTGACTCACTTTACGGTATACAGGTGCATTATTCCAACTGGGGGGTTGCAATCTCACACTGCTGAGCAGCACCAGCAAGAATCCTACCCCAGGAAGGGTTTGCAAAACAGGTACCTTGAACTTCGAAAATATAAATTTTGTCGTTGGATAATAAAACTACTCCTCGCAGACTTTTTTTTTTTTTGCAAACAGTGGGCTACACACAATACAGCTCACTCAGGCTCAAATATAAATTGCATCATTTCTGTACGTCAGAGAACGACATCACTTAACTTCACCTCACGCACAACTTACACAAAGATATTTATAAGGAATGATACTGGATGTATTATTGTAAGCCAAATTCCAAGCAACGTTTCTCGAATGAATTTCATGCAAAAATCAATAATGGTAGCATTCACAAGCACCCAAATAAATAAATTTTCTTTATTGGAGAGGTAAGATATATACTTGTAATTCCCTTCACTGCTAGAGTAGCCAGGGGTTAAATTATAATATAACAACAAAATCTAAAAGTATGACTTGATGCACAGTTTAAAAAAAAATAATTACTTTAATTACATTTAGCACCATTATCAGGTGGGTGGAAACCCACCTGATATTGCTAAACGGACTTCTATCATTTAACTGTTAAAATACATTATTCTTCTATCATTTAACTGTTAAAATACATTATTCTTCTATCATTTAACTGTTAACAGACTTCTATCATTTAACTGTTAAAATACATTAGCAGATATAAAAAGTAATTGCGCAATTTTAATAATCGT
Organism: Mastigoproctus giganteus; assembly: GCF_048544385.1. Classification (NCBI taxonomy): domain Eukaryota; kingdom Metazoa; phylum Arthropoda; class Arachnida; order Uropygi; family Thelyphonidae; genus Mastigoproctus; species Mastigoproctus giganteus. The sequence continues at coordinate 143,865,278 of NC_143577.1, forward strand.
TTCAAATTATTCTATTCGTTTTCCTGTCAATAGTTTTCAATTTCAAACTTCGCACACACTAAGAAACAGTTTGCAGACACGTGGTAGCACACGGAACGCAAAATCATCCAGCAAAAGTTATTCAATCACAAAACCGTGAATATCGCATCAGTTACGAGATTCGTGTACAGATGACTTCGGATGATTCCCCTCACACACCCTCTATAAATACACATCCAAGATAATCGAATGCATTACGAATTCTTCACGGTATTCCCAAATCTCATTTATTCTTGATGTTTACAGGTGTTAGTGAAGTCACGGTACGCAGTCAAGGTAACACGCTTCCATGTAAAATCATGCTTACTATTCATCGGGGGGGGGGGAGTTAATTGATTGTTTTGGTTATATAGCGCACCAGTTCATTTGCCATTATTTTATTTTATTTCGATTTATTTTTTTTTGTTAGTTATGTCTATTAAAGTGTGCTTGCTTACGGCCGATTTCCATGCTGCCTAAGTTAGGGGATGTACACCTCTGCCTGAGTCAGCCAATTATAGCTCTGATTGAAGAACCATTTAATTATTTTCTCTCAAGTCTCCGGCGTTATTTGAAGTAGCAACTTGAGCTTATTCCCAATAGTTTCATCGCATTTTTCCCCTGACAGGCTGCATTACTGGTGAACTGCAGGAAAGCTGAAGTCGCGAGAGATTGTTTAATCCCTTGCGATTAAATGTATCATTTAATCAGTATAAAGAACTATTTAATATAATACTGAGATTGGCATATTTTTCAAGCAGTTTAGGGCTATAATTCATCCGACCACAGAATTGTAAAAGTTTAATTCAGTTGTCTGAGAATTACCAGATCTCACATCTGATTCCATACGCAGAGGATTAAATGATATTACGTTACATTACATTATCGATGAGTGCATTCATTACATTGGTGATCTCATTCCCTCGTATGACTATTACAAATTTCTATTTTAAACACCAATAATACTAAACTCGCTAATGTCCACATCAAAGTCCCTTCATTTGATGATAAAGACTAACTAGAATGGCGCTAGGCATCTAAATGTCACTACTAATGCATTACAGCAATTTCAAAATTCACTCTTCCGGGGCATCTTCTCGATTCAGCGTCCTCATACTGAGCCATCCGGCCAAGATTACCTGCCGATGATTGGATCTATGGATTCATCAATTGAGATGTATTACTCAATTCATCTTGCTGTAGGAAGTTCTATCACAGAATGTCCATGCATGTTTTGGAGGGCATTAAATAGAGGGCGTTTCAATTCAAATTCTGCGGATTTGATTTAAAACGTCCTCTTATTTTAAAGCAAGTTATCAATCTGGACTTGGTCACATTTGGGTTATTTCTAAATACTTTTTTTTTGTTAAAATTGGATGTAGTATTATCTTTTACATACAGTACACTCTTCAAAATCTGGCACTTTCGAGGATTTTAGAGAGAGCCGTACCTAGTAGTCGGATACTTGTAGAGAAGGCATATTTCGCTAAATAGTAAACACTAACAATAAACTTATTTACATCTGTAAACAAGTATGTCTTGTCCTTCTGTTTTTGTGAGCAGTAGGATTTCAACTGCATAGATAATGCAATGTTCTTAATTTTCACAGCAGAATAAATTTCCTTTATAAAGGTTTGCTTTGGTATTGCACTATTATTAACAGATAGCTTTAACTATATTAAGACTTTGAAAGCTGAATTTCGTATACAACATGCAACTTATATCGAACACTTCTTTATAATGGTTCTGTCTGTGTATTGTCACTGAAAATCACCTGCGATCCAGTGAGGCAGCCCTTAGTTCTGATACGCGTTATCATAGCATTCATCTTTTAAACAAATTGCCAATTAACTCTTGCGGAGAGATCGTGTGTGTGAAAGTCGACCAAACACAAGGCAACTCTTTACAAAGACAAGTTCGTTCTATTTTGAGAATCAAGTTCATTCTATTATCTATGTAGTTCAAATCTTGCTAGTTGAAAAAAAAAAAAAACTTTAAATGACAAATAAACCTGCAAGCATCTTATATATAGAAAATGTCATTTTTTGTATAATTTATTAAAGACAGATGCTATCGTTAAGCACTGGACTAGTTTCTTAATAGGTTTGGATTTTAAAACTTTTTTTTTTATAAAATGGGTCTGTATTTAAGAGTTTATTTTATTACGCTTTTTAAATTAAAATTATGCCAGTACTGTTCTTTTATCCTCCCAGTATAAGCTAAAAAAACTATAAATACAATTAAATATATATTGGTTAGGTTAGAGCAGTTTGTAACTTACAATGGATGGAGGATAATAAACAAGCGCCATTTTGCATATTATCTTTTATCAGTAGTACAGTTGTTCCCCATGTTCTCTTGACTAAAAACGTTATCGCTGTACTTTTGAAACATTTACTGAGACGACCAGAACACCGATAATGTTTTTAGGTTAAACCGAAGAATGAGAATAAAGCAAAAGTTTCATTTATAAATCGCAAAAACTAAATAGCAATAGGTAGTCAAATTTTAACATAAAATTGTTAAACATCCTAAACATAAAATAAGAGAAACATATACTGGTGCTTTCATTTGAAGTATTCTGTATATCCAGTGTTAGCTGAGAAAAATCTACTAAGACCATTTGAATGGGAAGAGGAGGGAGGGAATCCATCCCTAACTTGTTAGTTGAATCTATGGGGAATTGAATGGATACTATTATGCTCTCTATTTGGTGCATCTGTCCACCCAGTCAAGAAATTCTCAAGAATTTAGCTACGTCATGATTAGTTGTTTCCAAGAAGTGACAGTGTGGGAAATTCTCTTGAGACGATAACTCAACAGATGCAACTAGCAATCGGTCCCCAGAAAGATAAATGCTAGTAAAGAGAGGGGGCGAATGTCCAGACCGTTGGTGCTTGGTAATTCACCCTTCAATATGTTCCGTTCCGCAGTGCAGTCGATACCCATTCAGAACGCCACCAGAGGTAGACGGATGTGATTCTTTTAACTGCTTAACTTCCATTTTTGCTTAAGGTTCCCTTCCTCCCCCCTTTCCCTGTTCTCACAAGAACTGTAGAAATAGTTTTCTGTCTCAGCATGCTATGAAAATAAAATAAGTAATGCTAAAATATAGGTCTGCATATCCTGTTACTCTTGGCTTAGTGATTTTTAAGTTCTTATTCTTTGCTATTTTTATTTATCTATTATTATTTTTTTTTTTGAATTTTTAGTACTGACTTATAATTGAATCATCTATAAGATAAAAAAGGAGGTTAACGAGGAGAGATTTAACAGTTATTTTTAAAAGCATTTAACTGTCTTGATGCAATTTAAAGTACAAGATGAGCAATAAACTGATACAGGAGTTCTTCCGATGCTAGAACTACCTTAAGGCAGACGGCATGGATTACATAACAGGGGGTTATTAATCTACGCCACCCGAGACGAATTCATTTGATCGTCCCAATGTTGCACGGTTCCGAAAGCCGCTAGAGAGACCGATGCGCGTTGCGCGTACGTGTGCTAGAATTCAACATCCAGGTGAAGTTCCAAAAATGAGTTTCAAAAACCCTCACTCACTTTTACGTTTCAGCTAAAAAATAGCTGAAAGTACCATGTTTAATCCCCTCTCCAATTTCAGTTAACGGCATCCCCACGCCAACAATGAACCCTATACCCCAAAACCAGAGCCATTACGCCACTCTTGAAAAGTTGCTGAATCGTAGCTTAATAATTAGTACCGTCAGTTTAATGAAATATTATTTAAAGCTGCTTCTCGACACTCAATTTATAAAGTAGAACAGAGAAATCTCGTTTCAAAATGGATTAACGCTTACAACTAAGTATAATTAAAATTTTCAGACTTAATCATGTATTTGAAAAAAAAAAATAATAAAAATACAGCTCTTTATTTAAAAAATTGACAGTTTAATCAAGTTCTTCCTCAGCAAAATAAAGCGTTAACTGCTCATAATTGAATATTGCTATAACATCTCCTGTTTTGGATAAACTAGACAGCTAATTTGGCTCTACGACCCGATTATCATATTGTTACCACCATGTGACACGGCGCTGCTTTCCTGACCATCACCATTCCATTATGCATCTCATTAGAGAGAACTAATTCCACTACCAGCAGTTACAGCTTTAACTACTTAAGAGGCTGGAAAGCCAACCACTTCAAATAATTTACAGTGGCCTGCATGCGTTTTACACCAGTGCTCCTTTAACTAGCTAATATATTAAATCCCCGGTCGTGAACTGACGAAGTCAGTGCCGTTTCCTACCATAGTATCCATATTTCTTTTGCCCTTTGCAAACCTAATGATAATATTTTGGACTCTTTATTAACTGTCCGTCCGCTACACTGCCATATTTCTTAACATCTGTTTTAATGCCATTACCCGTGTAATTACTTCCCAGTAGTTTCTTTCGTACGATACGACGTTGCATTACCCTTCCCTTAAAACTTAATCTGTAATTTATGATTCAAAATAATGGCTGTTAACCGCCCGAAGTCACTGATCATTGCGCGTGCCACGGACAGTTTACAAAGCTAGCTGGTGTAAGACTTCAGATTAAATTTACAAAAAATATCCTAACTTTGCAATTTATTTGCATGGTATAAACATGTTTTCTTCTAACGAAACCTCAAAATGGTTATAAATTAAATAAACTCCAGTCCACATACCTTTCAATATGACCTCTAATCTCAAACTACAAATAAAAATGCAAAAGAAAAACACACGTCTGTATTCAGCGTGACGTACACTAGCAACATCTGCAGCTCGTTCAGCAGAACACACTCTCAAACCAGGAAATATGAATAATGACTGAATATTAGCATATTACTGCAAAAAAAAAAAATATAAATTTTGACGAAAACACCAAAATAATGCACTATTCATACATATGGAAATTAACCATCAACTTTTTTTTCGAAGATGTATTCGTAAACTATATGAACGGGACACATATTCACCCAAGGGATCTTTTATAAGAATTCCATTTTCGTACTGCGTAAAAATTGCATATTCGACTACGGCTCCCAAGAATAAGGTAATGGAAAATGTTCTAGTTTCTTTAAAACATGGATTCGTTCCGTTAAAGAAAAAGAAAATTGTCGAACAGGAAGAACTTTGGTACTGTTTTCATGCTGTTGCCGAGCTATGTCTCGGACAAGGATTATAATTCTTTCATTATGACCAAATATTTTAATAATATAATTATTGTACACTCACTGGCCAAAAACGGAAACCTTTATTCAATATTTAGTGAAGCCACCTTTTTTTCGAATTACAGCAGCAGCCCGTACAAGTAGCGGCATGAATTCCACTAATCCTCTGAGGAAGTCTAGCTGCAGATTTGACCATTCTCCAATCAAGATACTTGTCTGCTGCTGTCCTGCGGTCGGTAAAGAAATGCGAAGCTCAAATGCCATATCCAACATGTCCCAGAAATGCTGAATTGGTCAATTAGATTCAGATCTCGAGAATACGCAGCCATGTCAGATTTCCCAAATGTTGGGAATGTTCCTTGAATCATTCAGAACCAATTTTCGCGGTGGTTAGTTGCGTTGTCGTATCGAAAAAAAATATATCACAATCAGCGTAAGAATGAACCATTGCAGGGTGAAGCTGGACAAAGTGTGCTTGTTAGGCGGTTCCTGTAGTTTCCCATAAATCCGCATTAAGTACTCTGTGATGATGCACAACTTTGCAAAGCCAGTCGGTGTGGGTAGTGTGGGTTAAGTGAGTAGCATGTTGTTTGTGTTGTTCGAATGGTCACTTGGTTACCGGGAGGCACGATCTCCAGAAAAGAACCTCCAAGGATCCGTCCACGGCACGGGAAGCCGGACCAGGACAGTAGAAAAACACTTGTTGGGCTGTCTGCACTCTTGCAATAGCGAGAGTAAAGGGAGCCAGCAGAAAGGAACATTTTACAGATACGTTGAAGGCAAGGAAGGCATATGGAGGCAGCAGAGCGGAAGGCACCTACAAGGCGAAAACAGAGGAGAGGAAAATACTTAGTGCAAGATGGGGATGTCCCTAGAGAAGGGCATGGGTCAGAGAAGGAAAGAGAAGTTGTTCATATACGACAGAAGGATAATCATTGCAGGTAACAAGACCTCTTAATGGTATAAGAGGACCCCATGCCATGATACTACCTCAAGCCACTGAGTGGTGGACAGGAGACAATCTGGGTGACTACATGAGGTCCACACAAAATTTTCACATTTTCATTGTTTCAAGGTAGCATAAACCGAGACACATCAGTATATTACACGAAATAGTGTGCTTGGAGAAAGGGTCGCCGTTGAAGAAGTGAAGTCCGCGGCTCATCTTCCTGTTGCAAATGAATTTTCTTAAAGTTCTAACACAGGTCTTCTGAGAGATCCAGTTTGCATCTGATAGCCAAAGAAGTTGCGTTAATTAAGGAGAATTTCTTAGCTTAGTTTCTTAGCATAGCAGGAAGGGTATAAAAAGTAAACTTTTGTGCTGGTGAATGAGGATGCAGTAGCTGAAAAGAACACATCCGGAGTTTCCGAGATATATTTCTCCAGAAGATCATTTCCGGTCACACCGGAGATGATCTTGTGGAGAAATTTGACATCAATGATTAATCTACGGTGGCGAAGAAGACGAAGGATAAAATACAGAGCTGATGATGACAAAATACGGTTCTACAGAACATCGAATTGCCGAAGGTGAGATAAGTGGCAATTTCTTCTGCGTGGGTTCACCCTCGCGATTAGCATAGCGATTAAAATTGCTGTCCCTGCACATCAATTTGAACAAAATAAACATATATTCAATAAATCCCATCTTAACAGGTGGAATTCTTTTATGGGTGTTTTTTACACAGTGGTCAGCCGGTCTCGGGTGTGAGGTGCATGGTTTACCCGATGGATGCTACGCTTTTCACCCAGCAAACAAAAAATCGGCCATACACAATACACAGACACGGTATAGGTTTTTTTTCCTTTTTTTTTTTAGGGACAAATTGTAGAGGCAAACTCTGTTTACCCTCGCAGGTAACACAGTGTTCTCTTTTTTTTCATACCTCAACCGAGTTAATCGCTCTCGAGAGACAGTTACATGGTGCATTGGTTTATATTTTGGAAATACAAAGTACATCCAGCGAAGTTCATCCAGCAAACATGCAAAGCGACGCTTCACAGCCTTATTTGCTATGAAACACACACACACACACACACACACACACACACACACACACACACACACACACACACACACACACACACACACACACACACACACAGATTTCCTGTTTTTAATATATTTTTCAAAATTACGATTCAGAGAAAATAATATCAGGATATTAATGCGTGTTACTGTTGAAATTAGAATTTGGCTACTGAGATTCGGCTCAAAATCAATTTTCGAAGCTGATTAATAATGTTATCTACTTTACTTTTGAGAATAGTGTGAGAAACCGAACCGAAAATCTTCTCTTGATCAATATAAACAATGTCTACTTGTCTACTAATGACACTTGAGACATATTACCAGAAGAGAGGAAAATTACTGATAAACAGGTTTATCCTTTGAGAATCTTTGCTGATTCTAAGTAAATAAACAGTTAAAATAATCTAATTAATACTTTAAAACTACAACACCAAATATTTTGCTAAGGTTCTTCTATGGTATTTTGATATTTTTGCTGACTTATAATCTCTTTGTGATGTGCTTATGCCATCTTTGGCATAAGCCCATCACAAATATTGCCTTTGCATCTAAAAAACTGGGTCTTCACTTTTGCTCTCGGCTTTATTTTTCTTCTAAACAGCTACTCACGCTGTACAAATCTCAAATTCTCCTACCACTCAATATTGTTCCCACATCTGGGGCCATGTCTCCATAACCCGTCTCTTGAGCTCAGGCTTCTAGAGACTCAATTCAAACAAGGACATTTAGATTAATTAATGACTGATCTCTTGCAGAGTGTCTCCATTCTATGTCTCCAGATTCTGTTTCTGCTGCATGTCTTTTCTCTAGATACTTCCATGAGCACTGTTCTTCTGAGTTGGCTTCCAAAATTCCTACCCTTTCTTCCAAATCAATCCGAACACGTGCCGCAACCAGTCACCATCCATTTACTGTTATACTTCTACTCTAGATCTACTCTTCTTGGAAGTTACTAGGCTTTTCATACCAACTAAGAAATACTGTTGAAGTGAGAAGAAAAATGCACGGTATGCATATAAATTATCAGACGACATAGAAGCTTATGGTAGATATAAGCTAGTCTGTAATCAAATCACAAAAGAGGTTAGGCAAGCGAAGCCTGATTACGAGAAATCTTTGGCAAAGGATGCAAAGAAAAACAGCAAAGACTCTACTTTAGTAAACTCTAGACGGAAGGGAATGAATCAGATTGGTCCACATGATATCAATGGTTCGACTGTTGATGATCCTGCTCAGGCAGCTGACCTTCTGGTGTTCCCCAAGGTTCAGTCATTTCTCCCACTCTGTTTCACTTGTATATCAATAACCATCTCCCACCGACTGGAAACCTATCCATAGCTTTACTAATGATACACAAACAGCTTCAACTTCTCGAATATCCACTACTAATTCTTTAAATGCTGATTCTCCGGTGGGACAAAGATAACTTAGTTAATTTCAATCCTTCTAAAATTCAGTCCTGTCTTATATCTTTCAAAAAGGATTCTTCTGTTCCTGTACTTATCTTCGATGACACTCTGATTTCTAAGCAAGATCATGTTTCTCTATTGGGAATCACCCTGACTTCTAATCCTTGGCATAAGCACATTCCAAAAATTGCCTTCTCTGCACCTAAAAAACTGTGTTTTCTCTTTCGCTCTTGGGGTTACTTTTCTTCCAAACAATTGTTCATTCTGTACAAATCATAAATCTGCTCTAGCATGGAATATTGTTCCCACATCTGGGCGATGCCCCTAAAACCTCTCTAAAGCTTCTAGAGAGTGGAGACGTTCTGTTTCTAATACATGAGTTTTCTACAGATACTTCCATGGGCACTGTTCTTCTGAATTGGCTTCTATAATTCCAGCTCTCTTTCAAAGCAGTCCGTACACGTGCAACAACTAGTCAACGTGCTTTTACTGTCCAACGTGAAACTCGCAGAACCAACTTTCTTCTTCCGTATTTATTCATTCAACTTACGTTTTCTGGAACAACCTTCCTTCATACGTAATTCCTGAAAATTACAATCTACAGAAATTCAAGTGTAATGTCAACAAGTATCTTCTTATCTTCTTTCATCTTCTCAACCTTCAGCCCATGCACGATTCGACAGTTCGGATCTAATAGATTCTAATACTTCTCGTGTTTGGGGTTTTCATAAATAAAAAAATAAATCTGATATCAGTAAACGGAAAAATCATGGAACAATGATGAAAAGTGCAAATGGATCTGCATTTTTTCACCATTTATACAGATCATTTAGATAGAATTCTGAAGGAAACATAGTATGGGTTTTAAAAGGAGTTCACTTTTCAACATGATTAGCTGTTTTGGTAGATGCATTCATGACCTGAATGCAGGAAATAAATTTGACATTTAAATAACCCCCAGTAAAGCACTTTTTAATATTTATAATTCAAGTGTCAATAAGTGCATTTTGACAATAATACGTGTATAATTAATATACACATATTATTCACCTTACTCGAATAAAAATATTCGATGAGACAACGACAGAGTTAACTATTTGTGATCCTATATTATAATAGCTAAAGAATTAGTTAAATATCAGTTTAATTTGTGTAAATAATGCTTTAAATATAATAATGCATTAGTTACACAAGTTAAACCTTTTCGGAAACAACTAACTGTTTATATTAGTTTCCATCTAATTTGCGAGTATACACATATGCCCTAACCTTAATGGATGTCCTGATTCTCCCATAAACAGCTGTATGCATTTCAGTAGCTGCAGAATTACAGATGATGTTATCTCTTCAGAAACCTTTTAGCGTTATCGCCACAAACAGAAGGGGCTTTTGGTGTGTGATTAGTTATGGTTGAGTGATTTCGCGAAATACATCGAGATCACTATTGAGAAATTACAGTGGAGTTTCCAAGATAAAGTTTGCTAACTAAGTTGTCATTGCTGTTTGTGAAACTTGGTACATTGTATTCTGATGTTAAGTGCACGTATTCAATTGAAATCCCACAATTACTAGAATAGACGTCAAATTTTTCCTACTCCTCAGTTAAGGATATTCGGCCTCACAGCAAATGATGGTTTAACTTGGTAATAAATGTTGAATTTTCAAAAGGTCGACTATATTTAAGGATATTTAAAACTGAGTGCTATAAATATGAAAAGTTATTCTTATGATTACGCATTTGGTAAACTTTTACAATATGCAAAGCAGTAATTTTACATGACAGTATGCTAGATTTTGTGGTCGACTTGTCTGTAATATTTTTGATCCAAATGGACCTCAGAGTGTCGTAGAGGTCTGTTATAAAGGTCAAGAATAACATTATAGTTTAACAGTGATTAAATTGTTAAAAGTCCTACGTCTGGATTTCATTAAGTTTCATTACATATTAAAATACACGCATGAAGTTGTTTTCTCCATTGCACTTGTTGGTCTAGTTGTTGTCGTTGTGCATATAATATCCTGATTGGCAATGTCAGTTAGGCGTTTGCACAGACTGAGAAAATTCCTAATTTCTTAATTAAAAGTTAACTGATTAATTTTGATTAGCATCGTTAGTTCGATTTCTGGTTGAGACTTTTCGAATGATATACGATTTATATTTGTAAATTAATCATAGAAGATGACTCGAGGCCAATATCGTGAACAGACATAAATTCAACAAAGTTTTGATAATATATATTCCATCATGCAAGTATGAGTTTCATGCAAACGAACTATTTAGTTTTAAACAAGGATCGGGTAAAAGACGTTTTAGTAAATTGGTTGACTGATATAAGGAATGCACAACGTAAATATGCATCGATATATTTATTAACTTTGAATTCGTTCATCAAATTCAATTCATTGTTGTTGTTATTGGGTATTTGGCTCATCAGCGCCTCAGATCATATTTTGCCGTATATATATATATATATATTACTTCCGTAAATTGGGTGTTCAGTAGTCAATTTGCTTGTTTGCTGAATGCAAAACCCCATTTTCTGGGAGGGAAAACCATGCAAATGCAACCCGCACCTCAGACGACAGACTAACTCAGCCAAGTTGTAAAAAAAAAAATAATAATAATAAATAAATAAATAAAAATTCTACACGTCATTGACGGGATTCGAACGCCAGCATTTTCCAGCGGGTATGGAGAGGACTCTACTTATATGTACTGTACTAGCCCGCAAAGACAATCAGATTGGAAGTCTATAAAACTTCCATTGTTGTTGTTGTTGCTATAGAGTTTTAGAAGCATCAGCGAGTAAGTCAGAAAAAGCACCATACATAATGTCTATAAACTGCGTGTGTTCTGAGGTCGATTTTCTGTTTGTTGGGCGGAAAACCTGAATTTCCGGGAGGAAAAACCATGCTACCCTCGCCTGACACCGATTGCCTCAGCCACGTTGTAAAATAGTCCCATAAAAATTTCCTCCAGTCATCGACGAGACTCAAACTCAGTTATTTTCCACCAACTTCGCTATCCACTATGGCACTTCCACTGCATTCTACATTCTCTGGCATTCTGTTTTAGGAGATCCTCCTAAAACATGAAAAAGTCGAACTGCTAAAATAAGGTGTTTATGCTATTCTGGATTGCTTTTCAATATGGAATCAGTATTTATATTTTCTCATCATATAAACATCTTATTCTTTGTGGTCTATACTTTGAAGGTATTTAATCTCGTGACTAAAGGTTATTTTACAGCTATCGATTATTCCCCGTAATGTGGAATATCGTATTTGATGAGTTTACGGGTACTATCATACCTGGGTATTCTTCATTTTCTTGCGCCTTTTCTTTGTTTACATATGTCATTTCATATGTAAACAAAGATTTTACGGTTCACAGTTTTTAAAAATTATCATTTTAGAGCACTTTAAGTTTCTGAGGGTCAAAGTGAAACTTTTGTACTGAAGAATCGAGGTAAGAATTTTTTAGTTATCAGACAATTGACAATATGTCAGTAAAAGTATTTTTATAAACCTTTGTTTTGATAAAGGTTGTCCATCTTAGACCACTTATATCGATACAAATGTTTGCATTACTCTCTATAACTCGATTTCCAATGCTGTGTTGCAGGTACTTACGGAAAGATGTCTAACGATCTATTGGTTGCTTTGAGAGGGCTGCTACTCTTTTGCACGATTAGAGAAAGGCAGCATAAGGCAAGTTCAATCCAAGAGGCTATTAATGATTTTTGTTACGAGAACTTCATCATCTTCTCTACTGCATTTGCGCTATCCTTTTTTGCCTGTTTGTTTGGTGTATTTTTTGTCTATTCGTTAACAATAATTTTGTACCGAGCCTTTTTCTGACGATGCGGAGGTTTACAATGACTTAGTTTTCCGGTTATGACTCGAAAAGACTTTTCAAGCAGCGGGTTTCCAGAAAATTTTAAAGCGCTGGGAAAAATGTATATGTTTTTGTAGTAGTGTTTTGGAAGCATCAGCGACTAAGGTCTTATTGGTCCCTGTATATTTTCTGTGTGTTCTGAAGTCGATTGTCTGAGGTTTTCTGGACAAAAAACTCGAGTTTCCGAGAGGAAAATCATGCTAACCTCATTTATCCTCATCGTGACTAACTCAGCTACGTTGTGAAAAAAGAAAATAAAACATTTCCGTCCGGTGTGGAAAGGACGGTAATCCTACCGACTATGCTACACACAAGAGAAAAAAAAAATGCATAAGTGTTTTTAATGATTATGATTAAGTGAATTATCCAAGTATGAGGAATATACGTTCATATAACATTCTCGACTGAACATCACCAGCCAATGTGTTCCTGATGTTCGCCTCTCCTTTAGCAGAGCATGAAGTATGACAGGTTGTATTTAGCATTAGTAGTGGCATATGATAAAAGAAAGACAGCATCAGCCAAAAAAAAAAAAAAGCCTATCTATCTTGCCTATCTATTCCTCTAAAAGTTTGTCCAGTTCTTCTTGAATCTATTTAAGTTATCAACTTCCACAACGACCGATGGAAGTTTGTTCCAGCAATCAACCACCCCTGGCTAAAGGCAAATTTCCGCACTCTATTTTTACAACTGTCTTTCCTCAGTTTGAATTTATGCGCCCTCAAGTGCGTAATCTGAGCAAGAGGAAGAATCCCATCCGCACTGAACTTGCTCAAACCATTCAAAGCGTTAAACACCTCAATCAGATCACCTCTCAGGTGATCTGATTAAGATGCTGCAATTTGCAGAACGTTAGCCTTTCGTGGTAAGAGCAACTCGTTGTTTCCCTCACCAGCCTCGTTTGCCCTTCTCTGTACTCGTTCCAAGAGCTCTACATCCTTCTCTCTCCTAGCTAAATTCCTGTATATCATTGACAATTGCCGACAGGGGTAGCCGGGTAGGTAAAGTGCCTGCCTGGCAACCCAAAGGTCGCGGGTTCGACTCCCGTCTCGGGCTGGATATCACGATGGTGCCGAACCAACCGGTTGGTTGGATATCCCGGCCACGATACACGAAGGAAGCAAGAAAAAACTGGTTCCTTCGTGTATTGATCACATCATACGAAATAAATAAAAAAATTGACAATTAAAAATTCAGTCTACGAACTGACAAAAGTTTTCATCAAAAAGCACTAAAATAGAGCACTTCATAGTTTCAAGACTTAATATCAAGGTAAACTGCAGCCATTATGAACCCACTGCAGGATGGAAGCCTCCTCAACAATTCATGCAGATGGAAATGGGCCATAATCTACCACGCAGGTCCAGTGCAGGTTGGCAGATCGACCGTATTTAGCAATCAGGGGCTTGAACCCCGGTTTACTCAAAGAGCGTGTGCTACTGTACTCCCGCTCGTGACCACTCGGCTCGGCTACGGAGACTTAATATACGTTCCTGTAATTGGCTGTGCAGCGTATCAATCAATAATGGATATGAAAACCACAAAGTTACATCTCTGCCTAGCTCTGGTGTTATGGGGTGAAGTACTCTCTTCGGTGAGAAAGTGTTCTGTGGGAAGCAGCTTTTGAGGATTAAAATTGTAGCAATGGTTATCAATTTGAGAAAGTTAGTAAGTATAAGACAAAAGCGAAAGTCTTTGTCGCTGTTAATATTGGTACCTCTATTCAAAATTAACAAAACTGTGCCATCTCAAGTTCCAATTTTAAGTACAGTATTAATTACGGAAGATTATCCATGCTTAGAAACGGTCCTCGCCCTTTTGCGATTTGACGAGTATTGCTGAAATGGCAAATAATATCATCATGACACTTTTTGGACTTCTTAATATGACGCATAACATTACCGAAGCATTAAAACGTATTGGGGGTTGATAAATGGATAATTACTGCAATAATATTATTTTTCCCACATCGTTTTCAGCGCACTAGTCACAATCCTTTCTTTTTCTTCAAAGTTAATCAGGTTACTCTACTTTTTCCATTTTCTTTTCTTATATACTTTTTACACTTTTTATTGGCCTGTGCAGCAAAAGCTTGTGGCTTCCTTGCACGGTATAGCTAATAGTAATAATAACAGCTCTAGTAACTCTAAATTCTTATTTTTTACCCAAATAAAATAGTTTTACTTTCAACTCCCTCCTCGAACCAATTGGTTGGTTGGTTGATGTAGGGTTTTAAGTGTATCAGCAATTTAAGCCATATATAATATGTCTGTAAACTGAGTTCGTTTTATGGTCGATAGTTTTTTTCTGGATGAAAACCTGAGTTTCCAGGAGAAAAAAACCATGCCACAATCCTCGCCTGAGGCTACCTATCTCAGCCACTTTATAAAAAAGACCGATAAAAATTCCTCGCGTCATTGACGATATTTGAACTTAGGTCTCTTCCACTCGGTGTGTTGAGGACGATGATTATACCAACTGTGTTACCCTCGTTAGCAGTCAATTGGTGTTATTATTTAATACATTGAGAAATCAAATGACAACAAATGTCATGATTTAAGAAATCGCTGTTACCGATCTAGTAATGGGATATTCATTTTCATCCAAATAGCTAAATTAATCCAGTACATCGCACAGGTTTTCAGAAACCTCGAAGAGCGTTTCGTAACTTACAGGATCAGATCTGCCATTCGACGAAATTTTTCATCTAAACTTCCCAAAAATACAAGAGCACTTCCAGGCAAACAAATGCTATAAAGATTCTAATTTATAATCTGGTATTCATTTCAGTCTTTCATGGAAGAATGAGAATAATCGAAGACACTATATATGAGTAATTTAGAAATTCGTTTAAAAATTATTGAATAACCGTTTATTTCAATATTTAATCAAATTTCAATCAGTTTCTGTGCCGCTGCAGAATGTAATTTGAATTTTCCTGCGACTTCTCAAATTGAAATCCATGTTCTTATTTTCGCTTTGTAACGAGAGAGCGTTCGAGAAATTTGCAATGTATTAGGATTTAAGGCTGATACAAATGCTTCCGTGTGGTCAAATAAGTGATCTCGGTCTGAATAGAGAGACATTTAATGCGGTATTTTCTTTCCACCAGGATCTACTAAAACCTCGGATACTTTGCCAAACTCCATAACAAGATCGAGATATCCTCCATAAATTGAAATAACATCCTCGGCAATAACAGAAAATTGCTATAGAAGTGTACTGATGTGAGCACTTCTCTATCTTTTCTTCGGAGGAACAGCATTTCATGACCGGCTATTTTACGAACAGATATTGATTTATTTGTACTCAGAGTTCAGAAACCCCATGTCAATAATAGGTCTATGTCTCATAGTATGGGATATTTTTAGCTGGCTATTCCGTATAACGTTTGAATTGGAAGCAAGCAAATGGAACAGGCTCGTATAAATAAAGTAACATCGGCATCATAGCCTAAAATTTTCTAAAACAAATATTGGACGAGAATACGATTTCTCCCCAACACTATAAGATATGCAGGTTAGATGAAAAAATACAGGTAAGATGAAGAAATGGGTTAATTTTTATCGTGACGCTTTAAAGATGGAATAACTAAGGCTGCAAAGCTTCAAATCACAGAAATTAATTAAACATAATGCTTCTTCCTTTATTTCTGTTACCTTCGATTCCACTGTTATGAGCTACGCCCATCCTTCCTATTCGCACTTTGCTTAGCTCCTCAATTCGTATATACAACTTGCAAAATTTATTAAAAAATTTTTAAAAATTGCGCAATTAAGCTTAAATTCGAAATCTGTAGTGTTCTACATGTTATCATCCTAAAATGCAGAAATAGCGCGAGTATTATTTTTCCACATTATGCTGCCTTAAATGTGTGGTAAACGCATAGATTTCATATTAGTAATAATTCAGACTAAAAAACGTTTTCTTTCGACTAAAGGAATAGCTTTGACATTCGGAAATAAATACAAGAACCAACGGTCACATACTACTGGAAAAACGTTTTAAGAAATTAAAAGGGCTGAATAAGAGTTGTAGAAACCCAAATGACACAGATTTTAATTTGATTTGTGTGTATAGTAATGCCGGGAGTGCTGTAAATAAATTATTCAAATTTGTGCTTTTGATTAGGTAAAAAATGTTGAAATAATAAGACTAAGGGATACATGGCACCATCCAGAGATAAAGGATGAAAATTTTCATTAGTGGGAAATATAATGTGTATAACTTGTTCGGGAGGGATAGAACGGTTTGAAGGGAAGGGCGAGTCGTGCTTCTTATTAAACGCTCTCTGAAAGCGATAAGCGAGTGAGGGATTATCTTAAGCACAAATGCAAGTAACACTATGAAGCATCAGTATTTTGTGTCTGTAAACAGTGTGTATTCTGTGGGCGAGTTACTGCTTGCTATAAGAAAACCGAAGTTCCAGGCGATAAAACCATGCAACAGGTGCGTGACAAAGACTAACTCAGTCACGTTGTGAAAATAGCCATTAAAAATCCCTCGTATTATCGACAAGATTCGAACCCAAGCCTTTTACCAGGTGTAGGGAGGACGTTGATTATATCCTCTGTGCTATCTGCGAGATTGAAAGTGGCCAAATTGCATTCGATTGTTGTTGTTGTTGTAGGGTTTTAGGGATATCAATGATTTACGCTACATTGCCCAATATATCGATTTGCATGTTTGCTGAACAAAAAAAAGCCGTATGGGGAAACAGGTTTTTCAGTAATCTAGGTGATTGTTATTTATTCCAACATGTAAGAAAAGCAAAAGGGGTTCTCATATTCTCAACTTAGATCTCACCAAAGATCAAAACCACGTCCAATATTTGCCAGTGCAGGAATGAAAACTGAGTAGCGTTCAAAGAGATTCTGCAGTAAAAGGAAATGGGAGGGTTTCAGTTTCAAGAAGGGGATTATAATATCTGAGATATTTCTTGGATTCTGTTAACTGAAGAGACACCCATAAGCTGCTGGATACGAGTTCGTTATTTGAAGTATTCAAGGGATTGATCCTGGAAGCCACAAATGCATTGGTTCCAGTGACAAGTTCAGAAAAAGATTGATATCTGAGTGGATAACAACTGGCATTAAGGTTTAATTGAACAAAAGAACGGACACTTACAGACTATCGCAAAATACTGGTTTGAATATTGTAATTATGATTTATTTAAGTACAGTATTATAAATGTAACGAAACTATCGATAGAATGAGACATGCGAAAGCAGAACAAGTGAAATCGCTAGCAATCAGAGCTAAAAATTGAGACAAGGAGACTTTCCCCTACATGAACATATAAAAAAGAGAAAATAATGAATAAAATAGGCTCCTTATTCATCGAAGTGAGAAATCATAGAGAGCCCAGCAGAAGTCGCAGATGATGCAACGATCCTAACAGTTGTAAAACCATTTGAACCAAGAGGGAATAGTGAAAAAGACTCTGACTGCTGTAAATTATATACTTATTCTTATAATTATGATTATAATTATTATTATATAACTGACTCACTGACTAGAATTGGACTGTAACCTATTGATTAATTATGAGTGACTGGACTGTGATTGTCTGAGTGTGAACAACTGATTGACTATGACTAATTCTGTAAATAAATGGCTGATTTATTGACTCCCTAACGATGATTATTGGCTATGACCGACTAACTAAAGCTGAATGGGACTGCTTTCACTGGTTGGGTTGTTGTTGTAGGATTTTAGAAGCAAGCATCAGTGACCAAGGCCATATTGCTCCGTGTGTACTGCTGTAAATTGCGTGGATTCTGAGGTCGATTTTCTGTTTTCTGGACGAAAAACTAGAGTTTCCGGGGAAAACTCTGCTACCCTCGTCTGAGACCGACTAATTCAGCCGCGTTGCGAAAAGTCCCATAAAAACTGATTGAGAGTGGTTGCTTAAGATATGTGTAGCTAAAAATAAATGGGCCTATCGTTCTGGATTCCATAGTTTAGGGATAGATGAATTTTATATAATCCAGAAAAGTTTTAATAAATGACATGAAGCGTTTGCAGTTAAATGGGCCCCTTCATCAGCAAATTCTAACGGAATAAAGACGTTAGAGACAAAATTTAACAGATACAGAGTTGTGCGCGCAGTAATGCGTGCATGGACACGTGATTAAATATTCAACTACTAGATTGCTGCTGATTGTTGTTGCACGGACGTGTGTGGATTTGCTGCCAGCGTTCATCCAGTTTCAAGATAGTTGCCTCCAAGATAGGGTGTAGCCTTGTGCCCTTGCAGCGATTCATAGTTCTTGAATTGCACGAAATGTTAAGCGACTCTAGCCAGAGGCGGTGGCGAAAGTGTCGGGATTGGTCAACCCCAAGCGTGATCACTTCGTGATCACGCTTGGGATTAAGGTCATCGTGGGTCGTCCAGAAGTGTTCCGCGATTGCGGATTGCTCAGTCTCACAATTTACCTGTCGTGCTCTGCAAGGCGGTCTTGAAGGCGTCTCGAGCTCTCTCCTGTGTAGCAGCTGCCGCAATCTTTGAAGTTACGCGGTATACCACACCGCTGCGCAAAAGAGGGGCGACCAGAGTCTTCACGTTAGAAACCAGAGAACGCAAGCTTCTACCGGGTAGTTGCACGCATTTTATACGGTATTCCCGGAGGATTTTCGAAATCTGGCCCGACATTCCCGGATAGTGGGGACTGTAGGCGGTAGGCATATTGTCATGCGTCGATGGCGGTCTCGGGTGGATCGTGAGCTCACGCAAATCATCGACGCATGACAATATGCCTACTGCCTACAGTCCCTACTATCCGGGCATGTCGGGCCAGATTTCGAAAATCCTCCGGGAATTCTTCAGAGAGACCTAGATAGATTTCAGGAATGGTCAGAAATATGGCAGCTATGCTTTAATCCAACAAAGTTTAATGTATTACACCTGGGAAACAGTAATCCCAAAATAACTTATTCACGTGGTGGAGTTCAACTAAACCCAGTACTGGAGGAAAGGGATTTGGGTGTTACGATACGGACAGACATAAAATTCACTGAGCATTGTAAACAGGTTGCAAGGAAGCCCATGGTGTCCTATCGATGATCTATCGAACTTTTCCAAGTAGAGATAGGGACGTGATAATCCCATTATATAAGGCTTTTGTTAGACCACACTTGGAATACTGTGTTCAAGTATGGAGACCGCACCTAAAGAAAGACATCGAGCTCCTTGAAAGGGTGCAAAGACGGGTAATCGCCTGGTGAGATCGGCAAAAGGGCGTCCTTATGAAGAAAGACTTCGAATATGTGGGTTGCAGAGTTTGGAAACTAGACACCTTAGAGGAGATTTGATTGAGGTGTTTAAGGCTCTGAGAGGCATCAGTAAAATGAATGAGGACAAAATTTTCAGATTATAAATGATGCTAGAACTAGGGGACATAAGTTCAAGTTATGGGGGGAAATGTTTAGATTGGACTGCAGGAAGTTTTGTTTAGCCAGCGAGTTATAAATTACTGGAATAGGTTGCCTTCATGAGTGGTAGAGGCCGACAGTTTGGGAAATTCAAAGGGTCATCTGGATAGTACCTTCGGGTCAGGGAAGTGCATAGGATGATAGGTTTAATTTCCTTTCTTTTTATTAATTATTATTATTTATTTATTTTTTTTTTTTATCATTGTTTTGTTCGGGTTGTTTTTTTTTTTTTTTTGGCTTGTGCAGCATAAGCATAGGCTTTCTTGCACGATGCGGCCATTACTAATACTAATATCGCATAAAATGCCTGCAACTACCCGGTAGAAGCTTGCGTTCTCTGGTTTCTAACGAAGACTCTGGTCGCCCCTCTTTTGCGCAGAGGTGTGGTATGCCGCGTAACTTGCAAAGATTGCGGCAGCTGCTACACAGGAGAGAGCTCGAGACGCCTTCAAGACCGTCTTGCATAGCAGGACAGGTCAATTGTGAATCGTGGAACACTTCTGGACAACCTACCATGACCTTAATCCCCAAGCGTGATTACGTGATTACGAAGTGATTAACCAATCCCGACACTTTTGCCACCGCCTCTGGCTAGAGTCGCTTAACATTTCGTGCAATTCAAGAACTATGAATCGCAGCTAAGCATGAGGCTGCATCCTATCTTGGAGGCAACCCTGTCTTGAGACTGGATAAACGCTGGCAGCAAATCCACACACGTCCGTGCAACAATGGGCAGCAATCTAGTAGTTGAATGTTTAATCACGTGTCCATGCACGCATCACTGCGCGCACACACTCTGTATCTGTTAAATTTTGTCTCTAACGTTTTTTATCCGTTGGAATTTGCTGATGAAGAGCCCATTTAACCCTGAAAGCTTCATGTCATTTATTAAAACTTTCTGGATTATGAAGAATTCATCTATCCTTAATATATGCAGCTGACTCACTCACTGCAACTACTGGTTGAGAGATGCACTTCGACTATACGAGTGTGGCTGACTAAAATTTATGCATCTGACTGTCTCTGAATACGAGTGGGACTCAATTTGACTGACTTACTAAATGCATAAAGTTCCCATAAAATTCATCACAACACTGAGGGGATTCAGATTCAGGCCTTTTCCACTCGGTGTGGGAAGACAGCGATTATATCGACTGTGCTATCCGCGAGAACTGGATAATGGTAACGTGGATACAAGGTGCTTTAAACTATACGAAAATTAAATGAAAGAAAATATAGAAAGAAAAAATAGAAAAGAAATACAATACTCGTATACATATCGCAGATTTTAGATTGTTCCAAATTTATTCTACTTGGAAGAAAAAGTTTATGAACTCGTCTTACAATACCAAATAATTAATTCCAGAAATGTGTTGGGAATAAAATAATGAAAGGATGAATTTTTTTTTATTTTTCCCAAGAGAGATTCTCTGGTTTCTGCACTAATATTGACAAAAACGTTTGACTGCATATAAACAATTGCTCTAATATATCCTACGTACTTCAGTGATTTTTACACAAACAATATTCTATTAACTTATATTGTAAGTAAATTTTGTTACCTAACTTAAAGCCTCAGGCGAAAGTAAAGATAAATATCCACTTTTAGAGTTAGAACTTAGAATTCATGAATTTATCTTTAAATCCTATTAAAATATAAATTTCTCCTTTCAGAAAATGAATCATATTAACTTCTTTTAAGTTAGTAGTATCAGATCGCATTTCTTAAATGGCACTTGGTCGATTAATACATGTATTCGATACTTTTCTATAGAGTTCCCCCTAGAAAGGCTGCAATTGGTGATTTATTTCTCAAAATGCATTCATTATAGCCTTACTTTCTCGATGCTGGCGAAGTGAAATAATTAATGCCGAGACACGAACAGGAAGAATTTTTCAAAAGGAGCGATCCTAATCGGATAGTGCAAATACGCAGCTGTTTTCTCTGACAGTTTATATAATTATCAACAGCACACTCTCACTGTAATTATGAATCTACTGAGATCACGTGTCATTTGTTATAGCTGGCAAATTAATATTAATGCCCCAGAGACTACGACCGTCGATTAATCATTTCGTCACATGTTTACAAAATAACGGGTCATCCGCTATACGATCAATAATTTATGTAGCTTCAATTTAACTGTGCCTAAGGAAATTATTCGGTGCTTTCCATTCGTGCTTAGCGCGCGTATTCAGATCGTAAACAAGGTAGGTTTATTTATCCTAGACTCATATAAAGTACTGCATCTCAAATAATGAAAGGAAAATTCATGATCTTCTACTTTAAAAGTGTACCCAAGTGAATGCCAGTTTTTTTTTTTTTTCGTCTCAGTAGCTGAGATAATATGATTTCCATTCATTTCATAAAATTGGCTGTTCTCTTTCTTGTTTTGAACAATAAATTCTGAACCGAAGTGCAAATGGCAGAAGGGAGGAAGCTGCAGCACTTTCTTTCGATTTATAATCTCCGCTACTGGAAGCTATATATAATATTAGGGCATCCCAAAGGAAAAATGCAAAATAACCATTAAAATTGTGGCAAATGAAAATAAATAATTTCACAATCCTTTATCTACTAATGTTGTGCCATTGCAATGTGTCCACTAACTTGCATGCAAGTTAATGGATCCATTGCAATCATGCAACGAAAATTCAGATGTGACTTTTATTGATTTACTTTGGTGCCCGCCGGAATTCATTGTAGAATGTGGCGCAGAAATATAAAATGGTGTCATACCAAGCATTCAATAGAAAAACGTTACTCCCTGCATTGCGGGTCCTTAAAGGAACGTTCTGGAAAAATGCATAGGCAGAGGTGAAACCACCATGATTAAAACGCGCTTCAATACTCTTCAAGTAGCATCTTCTCTTGATTTAATAGCTTAAAAAAAGGATTCCACCTGAAGTTTAATATAATAGCTTGAATAGATTTAATACCTTAAAGGTATAATAACTTGATCACTTGACAACGAACGCTTCATAATGTATTTATAAAATAACTACTACTAAAATATATATTTTTATATAAAATCCGTTGCAAACCGAAAACCTAACTCTACTTTTCCTATAGGCTTTTAAGCTTGCTAATCACTGAATATAATATCCACGATCAGTTCGGTTCTACGTTATCAAATTTCTATAAGTAGTACTGTTATCTCTTCACTACAAGCAGAAATTTCGAAAATAAATTTTAACCTTTTTTCATGAATTAAACAATTATTAAAGATAAGCATCTCGTGATTTTTGTTTAAAAGTTACAAAATATTAAACAATTACTAAACTGAAAACAGTCATTATTATTTAAATGCCATACTAATTTGGAAGTTAATAAGGAAGCTACGCATGCTGGGTACTTTTCTTTTAGTGAAATTCTTTGTACTGTTCTTTTTTTTTTGTTTTTTTTTTATTACTACGTTTGACTTCCTTAATCACATTAGAGAATGCAATAAGCATAACAGTTGCAATGATGCTCATTTAATCTTCTTAAGAGAATAATCAGTTTAAGCATATTTTTACCGATGTTTTCTTTACATCTAAGCATCATTACCTCTTTATTTTTAAAATTATTATTTAGTAGTGTTCTTAGAAGACGTCCTTCGTTGTCGTTTTATATTAAAAAAACGGTAAAAAAATAATGTAATAAAGTTTGCTAAGCCTCGTATAGATTATGAAAATCACCGCTCATCCAAATAATCTGTTAAAGTAGCTTACCTACTACTGTCTTCTGTGATTTTTTTTATAATGAAATAAAATAAATATTTATTAAGCATCCCATTTGAACGCATTTAAATAAAAATTCCAAAAACAAAGGCCCCGCAATCACACGAAAAGGACTAGAAAGAAACGTTTTTCAACAACATCACTAATTGATCCAGTTACAAAAAGGTAATGAAATATCGATCATAGTAGATTAAATCACACTATTATTCAGAAGATAACAAAAAATATTTTAATTCTAGGGCCTCGAAAAGAGGAAAAGGACCCGCCTGGGATAATAAGCAATTCTAACGATTGTGTTAAGGAAATAAACCTAGCTGACTTTTTTTAAAATATCTATACTGTATTCAAATTTTCGTTCTACCTGATTATCGATGGTTGAAATGGAGTTGGCTTTCAAGCCGCGGTGTTGCCACTTGTCACGAGACTCCCTTATTTGGGTTTAATGGGCATGAAAACTATCAATGTTTCTACAGTTATGGGTCTGCTTTTTTGAGGATACTGCTAACGTGGGAGGCTACTGTTTTCTGAATATACAGCGAAGATCCAAATCTGCTTTGGAAGGAAAGAAGCAGTTGATTGAATTATTTGTAACTTATAATCAATTATAATAAATAAAGACATCTGTAAGAACACAAAATGTACACATGAACTTCATTACAATAAAATCACGCTAAAACAGAAAATTAACAGAACGTACACTAAACCTTAAAAAGTGGCATAGAATCATTTATTACCTGCCACGCTAAAATCTATTAAATGTAGTAGTGGTTATAAAGGTATAGAGAAGATGCTACCACGCATGCCAATAAGGAAGAAGGGGGAAGAAGAAAAAGAGGACACAACACAGAAAACAAAAGAAAGGAGTCAGAGGAGAAGGGATTACTAAAACAAATAAAGAAGGGAAGTAAGAAGGAAAACGAAAATGTATACCGACAAGACAGGAAGGCGACGCTGAAATTGTATTCCGGTCAATATCTATTTGTGCTCATTTACTCTTGCTCTACCGCATGTGGCAGTTGCAACAGTTCTCCGCTTCGGTTCCGTTTGGTTAATGAAATTAAGCTCATCTGACGCTAGAAGTGATTGAATGGATGGCCAAGCATGTCGAGACTGGTTGAAGGGGAAATTGAATGTAATCATATTCTACTAAACGACCAATGCCATTAACTATATATCCACCACGCTTCCTAACGAAACTGCTCAATAATCAACTGTTTTTTTGCAAGAATAAAGTCTGTATTAATAAGAAAACTTTGGTACAAATCATACTTCAGTTCAAGTTTACAGAATTTTACACGAATGAAGAGTGCAGTTTGGTATAGATTAAACTAGTGCAGAGAATTAAAAGGGAAATATGAAATTACATTCTTTCGTGTATAGTCACGAAGACAGAAGAGTCTTCTGTGAAGTATCTGAAAATTTTCCAAGCAGTGTAAAAAATACGTTGGAGTACTTATTGTGATTTCTTATGTTAACGACATTGTCTTGTTTTTTTTAAACTCCCTCACAGGACAGACATTTTGTTCTCCATGTGGCTTGGGACAGTCGATCTCTCGGAAAAATTGGAGATGTTGCAGAAGTGGATGGATTCCGCATTCCGTGTTACGCTGCCTTATTACAAAAAGGGAAAATAATTGAGTGTTATGAACGCAAGATGATTTGCATAAGACCATGTGAACCGTCACTGAAGGATAATGAAAGTTAGGAAAGCAGGAAGAAACTTTAATATTCCAGAAAAAAAAACACTTTGCAGGAGGATAATATCGAAACGCTTTCAAAAGCGTAAAGAAGACCAGTCATGCGATTGTTTGTTTGTTTGTTTTAGGGTTTTATGGCGCATTAGCATCTAAGGCTATAATGCGCCGGTCATGCGATATCCTTGGTGGGAGAGATATGACCGAGAATTTTCATTATTAGAAAATAATAATACCTATTTAGGCTGTGCAGTGTCAGTATATTATGCCTGTTCATTTCATCAATTCTGTGGTCGATGTGACTATTTACTGCACGAAAAACCTTAGCTTCCGCAGATAAAACAGTGCAATCCTCGTCTGACACCGCTTAACTGAACCATATTATGGAAAACGCCTGTAAAAATTCCTCGCATCATTAAGAGCATCCTCACCCAGGCCTTTTCCATTCGAAGTGGGGGGCTAGTAATAAATAATAATGTGAACACCAATAGGACCCTGTAAATTATATGGATGATATAATATTAAAGCTTGTGTGCTTTAAATTTTTATTCGATTTTTAGAAACGTGCGATCTTCCTCTGCAGAATAAATGAAATATGTTTCACATTGCAAATAAATCCACTCCAGAAAAATAAACACCAACACTATTTCTGAAGAAAACATTCTGATTCCAAAGAAACACTTCTGGTGGGCTTTTCTCATCATGTGTCTTCTAAAGGTTGTAAGAAGGTTTGTAATCACTAAAAGAGACTTATACGGTCGTGCACCTGTAATTAAAACGCAAACCCCCTTAGAAGATAAGCTTCAGGGACATGGCAGAGTAGCTGGGTGTGTGCAGATCTATTTAAATAAATACAGATTATACTCATTCTCCAATTAGTTAAAATAAAGGGACACAAGACAGATTTGGACTTACCATTGCAACTGGCAACTGATTACACGAAGCTCCCTGAATGATAAAATAAATCGTGCAATTAAATTATTCGCAAAATACGGTAAGTAACTTTTGCGGAAGAAAAGGAATTAGCTATTTCATCTCCGTAGGATTAAGCTTGTTTAATGATGGACTAAACGAAATCAGTGTATTTAACTATCAGTTAAGAAAGGAATCTTTCCTCGTGTTTAGAACGTCATTAGAGTGATGCATTCATATCCAGTTTTAATTACATCTACTTATGTTTCTTAATGACCCTTTCGGATCAGTTAAATTCCTTCAAGATCCATTTTAATGGTAACTTCAAACACACGAAAGGCATTTGAATGTATAGTACTTTAGAACTGTGTATAGTTTGAAGAGAAGGAAAATGATACTTATTTAGATTGGGCTTGAAATTCTGTATATTGTAATTTTCGAGAAATACGTGTGGAGGAGGTTGTTTTAGGGAACAGAAGTTTAAGGGAAGCGGAAGAGTTACGTCTATGAGTTTGTAGCTGGACAGTGAATAGATGCTAACTAGCAGCTGAGATACGTGTTTGGACTGGAGTAGAAGTGAGCATGGAATTATAGATGTCAAGTAAGAAGAAATGTGCCAGTGGAAATATCTATATCTATGCGTTAGAGAGAGAGAGAGAGAGAGAGAGAGAGAGAGAGAGAGAGAGAGTTTGTAAGAGACGGGCCATTAATAAACGTGGCTGTTATTTTTAGATAGAGTCCTGGAACTTAGGAGAGGATTTGGAGGTGCTAGATTTGGGAACAATATTTTATGCAACGCGAATTTGTACAGACAATGGTTGTTTAGAAGAAAAGCAACGGTGATAGCGGAAAAAATCCAGTTTATTTTATTTATTTATTTTTTTTATGCAGAGGAAGAAATGTTTGTGATGTGCTTATAACAAGAGAGAATTATGATAGAACCCGAAATACTTAAAAAAGCAACAGAATATACACCGCAACTTCTATTGACCCTGTTCAGCAGATGCCTAGAGGTAGGGAAATTCCAAAAAAATTGGAAAACAGCCAACATCAAACTTATCATCAAGAGTCCGACTAAGAAATCAGAGTGCCCGTAATCCTACAGGCCTATCTCACTTCTTTCAGTAGCTAGCAAATTGTTTGAAAAGCTACTGCACAAAAGAATCCTCCAACATTACGAAGCAGCTAGCCTCCCAGCTAGGAATCAGTTTGGATTTAAACCGGGATCCTTTACAACAGAAGCCCTTAGAAACCTACTGGACAAGGTCAAAGAATGTGACAACAAGTATTTCCTCGTAATATCGATTGACTTTGCCAGGGCGTTCGACTCACTCTGGTGGCCGAGCGTCCTGGGCAAACTCAGGGAAGCTAAAGTACCCATCAACCCCTATAAAGTCATGGAAACCTGTCTCTCACAAGGAAAAATTGAGATAAACACTCCATACAAAAATATCGAAAGAACAGTACACAGAGGATATCCACAGGGTCTCTATCAGGCCCAATAGTCTGGAACTTGGTATTTTATAAGTTCTTGAGGATGGATCTAGGAGCGATGGGGTGCAGGTTTTCGCAGATGACCTGATTTTGACAGTGCGAGCAAACTCCAGAGCCAAATTGGAAATCCTAGCTAATCAGACCCTGCAGATACTCCAACAGTGGGCCAAGAAGGATTTCTTAAGAATGTCACCGACAAAGTCATCTTTGGCGCTGCTTAAAGGAACCCTGCAACTGAGACGACCCCCCCCCCAGATTAAGTTTGATGGGACAACTATCAAGTTCGCCAATCAACTAAAATACCTGGGTGTTGTCATACTAGACAATAACTTATCCTTCCAACCACATTTAAAATTCCTAAGACAAAAGTTCAGAAACTACTCTGCCATTGTAGTTAGGGTCACAAGACGAGACTGGGGTCTCGAAAGCGTACCCTAGCCTTATACTACAAGACAACCTTCCTCCCAATAATTACATACATTTCAGCAATCTGGTACGACAAAACTGCCTTGGTCGTAAATAAGAGAACCCCTCGATGCAATTCAACGCAACATCCTGCTCACTACCACCCGCGCCAGAAGAAGGGTGAGTAACCCTTAGTTGCAGGTGATAGCAGCAGTACTTCCATTTGGTCTTGAAATTGCAAGAACAGGACTCCTCTACTACTTATCTACGGGAATAACCACCACTTTCCTGGAATTTACAATAGACCCAACAAACAACCGCAAGGCAGAAAAGATCCGGCTTCAGTCTCACCTGCTGCAGGTGTGGCAGGGCAGGTGGGCAGAAACAACCAAAGGAGCCATCACCCACAAGTTCTTGCCGCAATTTGAAAATATTTATCCAAAATCGCCTACTTGGTTCTTTCTGTGGTTGCAAACAACGTACTTGCTAACTGGACACGGCCCCTTTAATGTAAAGTTAATGGACTACGCCCTCGTAGAGGACCCATGTTGTACATGTGAAGAGATTGAAACCTGGGAACACCTCATGTACGACTGTTCACAATACGAGGATCCCAAGTGCATCCTAATCACGAGTATAAGATACCTTCCCAAAGAGCAAGAGTTTCAGCTACTGGATTCATAGGAAGAACAGGAGCCCTGACAAACTTCGCTCAACAGCTTCTCAGGACGGAGAACGCTAAATGCAATACACCAGGAGTGAAAGACGACCAGCCAGATAACAAATCAAAACATCCTTTTGGACACACCCAGATTTATAATTATGCGGAAGATACTAGCTGTCTTGCCTAGGAATAGTGACGGTGCACTTCCTGCAATGATACTAACCAACAGTGGAACCAAGAAACCCTGCCTATGTACCAACAAATATGAGACCAAGTGAAACTGACAAATGTACTAACCGAAGATAGGGAACCAAAGACAAAGACATTCAACCTGGACGGGACACTGTCCTACGAGAGACTCAACTACCGCACATGATCTTATATGACAGGGGTGGCCAACTTAATTTGTGAAGCGATCTACTTTTTTACTTCAAAATGTGCCGCGATCTACCATCTCAAGAATTTCATTGCACGTGGTTAAAAAAGTTAATCAACACACATTGAAAATGTTGTTTATAAATTTTAAAATTAAATACAATTCAGAATTCTTATTTTAAATTCATACGTATTTAAATTTTGAATTATGTGAAGTTTGTGTCTTCATGTCATCTGCCAAGCATTCAAAATCGGGGATATACTGCGATAAGGCCAACGGCAAAGAATCTTCAGTATGCAAGTCCGTAAGAGCACAGCGATTCTTCGTCTTTGTTTGTTTCAAATACGAAAAGGCCGATTCACATAGATATGTGGAACCAAATCAGGAATTTAAAAGTTCACTGCATTTTTATTCTACCTGGGAACACCTCATGTACGACTGTTCGCAAAACGAGGATCCCAAGTGCATCCTAATCACGAGTATAAGATACCTTCCCAAAGAGCAAGAGTTTCAGCTACTGGATTCATAGGAAGAACACAGAGCCCTGACCAACTTCGCTCAACAGCTTGATATTTACCCCGATTATAACGTACGCAGCAGGCATCTGGTACCCTAAAGCAATCACTGTTAGTGGTAGAAGAATCCTAGACTCTCTGCAAAGAAACATCCTGCTCGCTACTACCCGTGCCTGCTGCACTGTCAGTACCCATGCTCTGCAAATCCTGGCAGGCGCCATGCCACTGGACCTGGAGGTGGTCCGCTGTGGACTACTCTTCCACCTCTCCAAAGCAAATTCCAAGACCATCCTCGAATTCACAACAGACCCCGCAAACGACAGAACAGCAGAAAAGAAGCGTCTCCTCACGCATCTGCAGCAGGCGTGGCAAGCGAGATGGACTACTTCCAACAAAGGCGAAATCACTAGAAAGTTCTTCCTGGGAATCATCGATGATCCCACTTGCACCTGTGGTGGAACTGAGAGTTGGTCACACCTTATGTATGACTGCCCCCTATATGAGGATCTTCGCTGCACCTTTATCACTTCCTTGACCTACATACCCAAAGATCAAGAAACACACCTGCTTGATAGTAGGGAGGAATATACAGCTTTCACGCGTTTCGCACAAGAGCTCTTCAGCCGAAGGAAAACCTAATCTACAGTTCCTGTACCTGCGCCACAACGGTCCCAAGGAAGACAACAGACGGTCTGAGATCATAATGGACTTTCATACAAACTAGATAGTCATGAACTTGACCACTACACCATCAAACGGACAACTATCCGACGATTGGAGTTTGAAAGCTACCATTGGATCGAATTAAATCCCTGGATTGGACACCAGCCGATGTTGATGACAGAGGCGCCAAATGGCGATTCTATCTGTGCTCAATTGTACAGTCACTTTCGACCCGATTCCTTCTCCTTTCTTCGCCTTCACCTGATTGACTGAATGTACATTGACTGGTTGGGGATGCCTTCGCCTATATCCCCTTACTCTTACTTTCATTCCCCCTCTTCTTCTGTACACCCTGTACTACCTCACTCTATCTAATCGCTGCTTTTTTTTAATTAATTAATTAATTTTATTATTATTATTTATTTTTTTTATTTATTTTTTTATTATTATTATTTTTTTTATTTTTATTTTATTTTTTTTTATTTTATTTAATTTTTTTTACTTGGTCTCCGCTCAGGAAGCTGAAGCGACCCTGACGGAGACTAGCCAGAGAACTATGGGCAGCCTGGCTACCTCCTAGTGGTATGTGCGGGCAACGTTGGGTTCCACCAGGGGCCCTGCGGCCAAATGCCAGGACACACAACAGAACCCAACACAAAACTACACATTCAACACACTACACTTTTTCTGGCATTTACAGTGTTCTGTATTTCTTCACAGTGTACATATGGCGCAGATGTGGGAAACCACAGGTGGCGCCCGACCCTAACACTATGCATTTTTTTATATTTGGGTACTTTTCTCGGCAAATATATTTCCATAAGTATTTTTCTGATGATTTGGCTTTTAGGAAGATATTGTTTCGAAATGTAATAATTTCATTTTCAAGTAATATTGTCTCCATGTGAAAAATCTCAGCGATTTTTTTCTGCAATTTACATTAAATGGACAAGAAATATATTGAACAATGTCTTCAATTTTTTTAAAATCACTGAATCTGGTTTCAAAATCATCCACAACTTTCTCAATTTCAGAAACATATTTCTGTCTATTAAATTCAAAAACAGGATATTTTTGCAAATTATCTTGCATATTTGCAAGATCATTTGCAAAATCATAGTCAATTCAATCATAGTCATTCATTCAATCAAAATCATAGTCAATTATATTCATTGGTTCTTTTATTTTTAAATTATTTGGTGTAACTTTATTAGCTGCGTTACTGGCAGTTTGGGTGGTGAATAAGTAGTTAATTTTGAAGGTATATATATATATA
Source organism: Mastigoproctus giganteus (assembly GCF_048544385.1). Classification (NCBI taxonomy): domain Eukaryota; kingdom Metazoa; phylum Arthropoda; class Arachnida; order Uropygi; family Thelyphonidae; genus Mastigoproctus; species Mastigoproctus giganteus. The sequence goes on from NC_143577.1 coordinate 143,896,949, forward strand.
TATATATATATATATTCTGAATATATATATATATTCTGAATTCCGGATTGAATAAGATGCTGAAAACCTTGTGTAGGAATGCAGTACCATGCAGACATAAGTGTCGTGCAGTTCCTTGAGATTCGACGGAGGTGTAGACTTGCAGCGAACAGTCCTTTCCAGCTTATCCCAAAGATGTTCAATAGAATTGAGATCCGCGGACTGAGCGGGCCACTGCAGCAAAGAAAAGTCATTGTCATGTTCCTGGAACCATTCCACAGTGATTCGGGCTTTGTGCACCGGCGCATTATCCTGCTGGAAGTAACCATCTGACTGAGGATGGATGCACTTGGTCAGCAACGATGTAGCACTCAGACATGAATCTATGGGTATCAGTGGACCCAACGCGTGTGCCAAGAAAACATTCCCACACCATAATACTGCCCCCAACACCTTGCACAGTAGTCGTCAGACATGACTGGTCCATGGAATCATATTGTTTTCGCCAAATTCTGAGCCGTCCATCACCATAATGCACCAGGAACTTCGACTCGTTAGACCAAGCAACTGTTTTCCAATCCTCGATAGTCCAGTGCTGGTGTTGCTGTGCCCACATAAGGCATGCTCTCTTGTTCTTCATGGAAAACAAAGGTTTGCGATGTGGCCGTCGGCTGTTGTAGCCAATTCGCGACAAAGTGCAGCTAGTGGTCCGTTGAGATATTGTTCTGCGCACCAAGGTTGTATTCTGGCGTGATGTGCGATATTGTGGCCCGTCTGTTTGCTTGCGCAATTCTAACCATCGTCCTCTGACCTCTTTCATCAACAAACGATTTTCTTCCACAGAAGTGCCGTTGAGAGGATGTTTTCTGTTTGTTGCACCATTCTTGATACACCCTTGAAATTGTGGTGAATGAAAAGTTCAGGAGAAGTGACGTTTCAGAGATGCTTTGTCCAGCATTTCTTGCACCTACTACCATGCCACGTTCGAAGTCCGTTAGATTACTCATTTTCCCCATTCTTGCTACGGTTTGTACGCTTAACTGATACTGGAAAGTTTGTTCTGCTGCATTTATATCCACAACTGTGGTCATGTGATTTGCAATATTGTAGGACAAACCATTTTTACACAGCATTTGTGCACAGCAGGGGATACGCAATAAGTGGCAGCACAGTGTATATATATATATATATATATATATATATATATATATATTAATCTAATTATGAGTACGATATTTTTACTCTCAAGCCTAAGTTCAATAGACGAGTCTGTTTGTACAATATTGTTTGTGGGCTATGTCCAAATAAATAAACAAACAATTAAAGGAAACTTGTGTCTTAGTTAAATGAACATGCCTTTCATTTTCTTAAAAAAGGATAAAAGATATACAAAAGGATTTTTCGCCTTTACACATGCCGTAGCCTAGTGGTCAGGCGCGCGGGTGCATAGGTACACGTGCCTTGAGTGACCGGGGTTCAAGCCCGTGACTGCTGAATACGGTGCTGTTTCTTGTATTCTGTGTATCTTGTAAACTCCTCTGACCGTTTGGTCGCCCCGGAGTATAAACAGAAAATTTATTTATTTATTTATTTGGCATATCAGAAAACTATAGCATACACAGTGAAAGTAAAAATTTAGTGAAGATTGTAACGCGTTTCTTCAGACACACATTTGATGTTCTGATTTGATGATCTGAAATTTATGTTCAGCTGAAACTGCCTAACAAAATTAACACTGAATTTGGTTTAAAAGTTTAGTAAGTATCAATCCAATGAAAAGTTTAATTATAGAAATATGTTAATTTGTTCTATTACAGCTTAAATAGGTTTTAAATTTAACGGCGTTAATGATTTCATTCTTACTGTCATTTATGAATTATTTTCTAAAATCCATTCAAAGCAAAGATATAATCTCTTTTTTTTTTCTTTTATTATTATTATTTTTTTTGCAAATGCCAATAAAAACTAAGAAATGATCCGTATGAAAAGCGAATAATTTCGTATTAAAATGAACAGCAATTATCTGAAACCTCTAAACAGCAAACGCCCTAATGGGAAACAATAATTTTGTTAAAATTACAAAACTTATTCCATTAAACTCTAGGGAATTTAATTGTCTGCATTAAAATAAATCTTACCATAATCTTTAGCCTTCCAAGCGAGCCGAGAGCAGTGCCATTTATCTTATCTGACTTTTTCTCTGAGGTGCTCATTATTTCATTTTGATCCATAACACTTCAGGTAGACAGGCTAGCATTAAACTGGAGTAAAGTCGATTGCTTGACGAAGTTAATTCCATTATGCATTTATTTCGACAGAGAATGGTTTACTGGCAGTTTTATGAAACATGGCGGGCTTCGTGATAAAATCGGCAATATAGTGAGGCAGTCCCCCGTTTGCCGTTAGTTTAATTAAACGTCTCTCACGATGAGCACTCACTTAAGGATTTGTTATCTACACCGAAAACAAAAACTAACACTTTCGCTACGAGATATCATATAATAGGCTATAACAAGCTAAGCTATCTGTTCCATCCATCTTTCGAAGTGATACATTTTCTGTCCGGATATAAAAGGGTGTAATCGGAGATGAGATGAGATGTATGTGTGACGCCTAAGGACGAATGCATTCTTGAACCGAAGAGAAAAGTTAATTATGCAGATTATTTTTGATTACACGAATCATTCTAACCCCTTGGTTATATTACAGAGAACAAACCAAAAACTCTCCATAATGGAAAAATGTAATGAACAGTGCAATTCAGTGGACAAAGCAGGAGTAATAATATTACGTGCATTTGAACTGACCCTGGATCGTGTGATTGCTAAATACGTATTTCTTCATATTTGTACTGAAATCATTAGTTGTAAACTCTTCTTATCTATATAATTGAAGCACTAAAACAGATTACAGTATTTATTTTTTCTTATCGACTCGTACACCACTCTCATGGAGATAAAACCGGTGGAATTCAGCCTCCTGATCGTCTTACAATCGTGCAAAACTGTATGAAAATCTATAAATCAGAATGGTTGGAATTAGTGTAAAAGTCTGATAGACTATTACACTAGTCTGGTCTTACAAGTTTAAATTTAAAAGGGTACGATTCAATTTTCAGTGAAACAAAACAAATAAGAAGGACGAAAAGATGTGGTCGTGCATCCAGAGTGGGATATTTGGGAGGCTTTTTGACGGTGGCCTTGTATCTGAGATTAACGATCTATGTGGGATTGTTTTAGGACAAGTACAGCATACGGGGTTTAATGAGGAGGAATATATACGGCGGCCGAGAGGTCGTGCTGATGCGCAGAAGGCGGCGAGTATTACGGGACAGCAAGAATGTTCTAAAAAATTAAGTTTTGACAAATGGGAACAGAACACATTGTAAGAGAGATTTTGGATTGCACTGATTTAAGTGCATAAGGCAAGGATGAGAAATTAGAAGTCAAATATATAAGTTTCACGGAAAAGAGAGTGTGAGTGTGGTAAAAGTAAAATAAAAGAAAGAGGAGAGTAGTAGGGAAGAGAAGTAGAACGTAGATGGAGAGGTTGGAGGACAGAAGGAGATGTGGGAACGTGGAAAGATGCATCTGCTAAGCATCAGTCTTGAAACAAAAGAGAAAAGCGTAGTGGAGAAGTACAGAAACAGTATGGTTTTGAGATATTTGATTCTATGCTGTTGTAATGCCCGTCATGAATAAAACGAAAGGAAGTTCAGAATAAAAGTTTGGAGTTAGTTCAGTCGCTGGGGAGCAGGTCTGAGATTAGTCTGTTCAGTAAAGGCACTTCCGCTCCTGAGAACTGTTCCCGTAATTAGAAGATACGCCAGGAACATCCCGATATAAAGATTTCTTGCACTTGAGGGAGAAAAGGATCGACGGATGGAAGATTACGAAAATGTATGTCCTCAGATTCGGCATTTTCAGAACGATATTGAGCTGGAATTAATCTAAAATAATAATAATAATAATAATAATAATAATAATAATAATAATAATACAATTAAATTAAGAATAGAACTGGCCAATTTATGTATAATTTAAAAATACAGGAGAGTGAATAATCTGTACGAAATTAGGTTAAAATAAAATAGAGTAACTTGGGTAATATGAACAAAAAAGTAATAAGAATGAGGTAGTGTAGCATTACAGAGAATTAACAGGGACAAAAAAAGGTCTTGAAATTAAATGAATTGAATTGCATGTAAAAAAAAATATTTCTTTGTAATAATAAATATGCCATTAGAGAATTTAGATGGTAGCAGCCCTGAGGATGGATTATGATCGATTTAGATTAGTAATCAGATTAGTAATTGAGTGGCACTGTACTCCAATTAAGATTATTGTGAATGAAAGAAAGTGAAAATATCATTGAAAATTTAAATGAGGAAGGAAAGTGAAAATTTAACTGCAATCGTTACCAATTTAGTGTATATGCGTAAATAGTGTTGATGCGGTGATGTACGATAAAGACAGGATAAAACTGTATATCCCTATAAAATAAAATATACGGATAAAATTAAGTGATGAAGTTAAAAGCAGTAAAAATATGTACATGCAAACATGGCAGAATTAAAAGTGATAAAACAAGACCAAAGCTTTCAATGGAAACCGCCTCCTTTGTCAACAAAGGAGACGGTTACCTTTGTGTTGCTTTGTACTTGAAGGATCATGGGAATTACCCTCGAAATGTGAATGGATGCCGAGGAGCATGCCAGGCGAAACCATCCATCCCATTCAAGGATAAGAGCCTGGAACATGGGATGAACACATATCCCGCCATCGTTAGTGTAATAAATGTCTTGTTATTTATTTCCTGTGTCCTCTGATTTCTCACCAGATAAACATCGTTCCCGGTATAATCCCCCGCTCCTTCCCCTACGAGTCTGCGCTTGTGTCAATGCTTCCTTTCTTCCGATTATTTTGCGGTCACTCAAACAGCTTTTATTCAACATAAATTCGTGAATTATCTGTCTTTGTGTACCAAATATGTATGTGAATAACTTGGGAAACACAAAGGAGACTTAACGCATCTACATGATATTTCAGAGTTTCAATGCTGACGAAAGGCGACAACGCGCTAATGGGACATACTCTTAATAAAGTGCCGGGCAGGGTATTTCACTCATACTAATGGAACTACCTGTAATGCTTTAAATAAATGAATATGAATTCAACCCATCATAAAAACAGATTTATATTTTCTCTTGCCTTCGCGGTAGTACAATTTATGTAATCACCGTCCTTCCCCTATCGGGTGGCAATGGCCTGGGTTCTAATCCTATCAATTACGGAAAGAATTTTTAAGGTCGTTTTTCACAACGTGGTTGATTTAATCGATGTCATCTGACAGCAGTATCATGTGAGAATCGGTAGATTCAATTGGTGTCATTTGAGAGTTTTCTCCCACCTCTCGGAAACTGGTTTTTCGTCCAGCAAACAGGAAAATCAACCACATAATAAACAACGTGGCTTACGAATCAATTTTGAGTCCGAGAAGAGAAGGAAATTTTTATCTTGAGAGGTGCCCTTACTTCCTCTGAAGAAATGTTGCTTAATTATTATCATCGTGGTGTAAGGTGAACCAAACTGCTAAGGTTCTGCTTTTGATGGTTGAGAGAAACGAGCAGAGTCCAGGTTTCTATGAAATGGCTTGAGAAAATTAACTCTGCTGTTCGTCTTGCTAATTATAAGATGAAAAATAAAAAGAAAAATCCAGAAATGTCGTAATAAACAACCGTATTCTTTTTTACTGAAAAAAGAAAGATTTTGAAGAACACAAGAAAAACTGACTAACGGTATTAGTGAGCAAGGAAGAGAGGAAAGGTGGTGAAAACTATGCATCCTTCCCATAGCCTCTACAATTCTCTAAATACTGTTGCACACCACTCTAGGGTTATTTTAATATTTTTAACACTGACTAAATTGGCAAGTCAACCTATAGCTAGTTGTTGAGAATTCCATATCAATTTAAACACAAAGGGTGATTAACTGTTTACAAAGAAATTCAATTAATTACTTGATCTGCTTAGAAGCCATTATTATCGGAAGAAGTTTGTGAACTTTGGCCTATCACATCCATATGCTTTAAATTTAATGCATTAAGCTTAAAAAAATAATGCATAAATCTACAACTGTTTACAAATTATAACGCCTGCTATTAATTTGTTAATTACCTAAAATAGGTAAATAACGCATTCCTTTATTAGATCAATAAAACAGAGAATGAAGTAGATACTCCGAATATGATAGAATTAGTCGAGTGAGCTTATATAGCAAAGCACGTAAATCCATTAAATCGTTAAAAAAAGGATGAATTATTAAGGTCAAAAATGCGTGGAATAACTCAATAATCAGACAATCTTTGAAAAATAATCGTGAGAGGTGAAAATGCATCTAAAGATTCTCAGCTCTCCTAAGGAGGAACATAGTTACTGAAAATATCAAAGAATATGAAACAACACAATAAAGTGGAAGAAGATCAGCTGAAGGTGAAGATAGGATACAGGTCAGAAAGGGAAAGTACGCTCTGTGGGACAGAAGCAGTCGCATCCCCTATATGATAAACGTTATTATAAAACGTCTATAATTAAATAATTCTTTTAATTTTCCTTTCAAAACCTTATTCTAAATTTCTTATTCTAAATATCGTCATTTCTAAAAAATGTTATTCTAAATTAGACAAATTAAATCCACTGGGATAAGCTGGTGGTGTATATTTTTATTTTATTTATTTTACTATGCGGTCCCAGACAACTTTCTCGGCAACCCTGCAACCTATTTACAATGCTGTACCACTTAACAATGTTGATGTACAATATCTCAGTTTCCTTCCTAGAGGGTCCTAGGCCAGTTTATTAGGTTTCTTGATCAGATTCAACAGCGAAATCTTCCATTCTTTGGGAAACATTGTGTCCAATAAACACTTCTTGTATAATTACAAAAAAAATGGAAATTTTTCAAAAAAAATTTAATATGAATGTAATTTCAATTGTGTCTATTCCTGGACATTTATTTATTACTGTTTCCTTAACAACAATCGTTAATTCTTTTAATGCGAATAAATCCGATTGATTCTGGATAGTATAATTCCTATTAAATGCTCTAATGTCCCGATAGTATTCCGATTCAAAGCATATCGTCTGAAGGAAACAGTTTGTTAACTATAACTTCAATAGAATCATTTTTTCATTCATTTATTAATTACACACAATATACAGTCTGAAGATTATGTACATCAAAGTATATACATGGTTTATATACAAGATATATTTACATATAATTATATGCTCTGTACATATCATTAAACACTCGTGTGTGTGTGTGTTCTTTAATCAGGATAGCTCCCAGGCAAAAGCCTAATCTATCTTGAGAACTTGTAAATATATAGTCTTTACAAAGCAGTCCTGGAAAAGTATGTTGAATTACCTGGGTCTGATTTTACTGTAGCGCAATTCGCGCATGAAATCCCGCACCCACTGGAGGTAGTGCAATACCAGGAGTGCCAGCAATCCAGCTCCCCGGGTGGTTGCCCATACCAGAGAGCCAGCAGGAACAAATATATATATAATAAAACAACAATAATATTCAATAGTCTGGATGTCACAACTATAAACTTCAAAAATCACAGTTCGACAGAATGTTTCTTCATTTGCTGTTCTACACGCACTGGAACCTCCAAACCCAATAAAGGTACTGTCATCAAATCTCCAACTATACGCCATGGATAATAGAACTATTAGAGCACTTCAACAGAATCAGTCTATCCTGTAGTTTCAACGTCACTGAGAACTATTCCAAAAGACTCTGTAGGATGTGATTTACAACGAGCAATTTTGTAACGCAGACTCCATGGGTCCGCATTACTTGAAGATACAAACTCAATCCACGTTAACTGTTTTTTAGTTTCAATCACCTTAATATTCTGTAGGATGTGATTTACAACGAGCAATTTTGTAACGCAGACTCCATGGGTCCGCATTACTTGAAGATACAAACTCAATCCACGTTAACTGTTTTTTAGTTTCAATCACCTTAATATACGTAATTTTAGTTGGAAGTTTTTCGGGTAACCTTTTCAACAAATTCACTATTTGGATCCATTGCTTCCTTCCATACACTGCGTGTTCTGTGAAATGATTTTCCCGTTTAATGGATGAAAAATTCCGGAAGCAGGGAAATCATACTTCATTTTTATAATAATTTTGAAAGAGTCGGTTTTCTTAGTTTTGCGAGAAGAGCGTTATCCATTAAGATTAATTCTAAACGTCCAAATAAGAATTATTTCACAACTTCAGGCGGAAGTCGAACTCAGGCTTGGAAATCTTGGCAATTTCCTGATATCAGAGTTCAGTTATACCTGTGGGTATAATAAGTCACCTCTATGGTACAGTTAAAGCTGCTAAATTACTGGTACATCCTTCGAAGAACGTTTTTTATTTAATTATTTAATTCCCTTTTAAATGTTTTGCAACACTTGGAATTATGCGATGCAGTTTTGTAAAATAATTTTAAAAGAAAACTCAAAATGAGTGGAGCTGAATGTTATCCTGCGAGATAATCCTGGGAGGTTGAAACTGTTTAGGTTCTCCTTATACATAGAGCATGGCTTAGATGAACGTTTCATAAGATGTTCGATTATCATCATTAAGCAAGCTCTTAAATGAATTCCACATCATCTGCATTACCTCTTGATATCCGGACGCTGTTCCAGGTTATTATCTGGGGGACTTCGCCAGTGATGACTGTATGCACTTTCGAAGTAATACCTCATCAGTAGACACTAAAGATACTGCGAAATTGATAGAGAATACGCTTGTGGCTATTATGTGCGTGTTATGAACAGCTCGGTATAATGAACATTCAAGTGGTTCTAGGAGAGGCAGTCATGCTGCCTTTGTATCACTTATCTTACGCAACTGACTGCCGATTAATGAACTGATTGTGCTTCTATTCCTCAAAGAGTTCTACTGTATTTCGCCGAGCTCTGCGCAGGCATAAGTGTTCGAATTGTTTAGGAACTCTGATAAACTGTGCATTACGTTGTAACTAATCAGTTTGACTGGATTGATTGTACGTATTGTAATGTACTCATGACTATGATCAAATGGAACCTTTGGGAGTAGAAAACAAAAAAAAATCGAAAATTTCAGTTAAAAAAAAGATCACGCTGACGAAGTTTAGATTTGTAATTGGTGAAACCCAACTAAAGTGTCTCCGAAAATTTTGACAGCAGAGGAGCTTGCATATATTAATCAGCTATCTGAACGATGATTTCAAGAGTACTAACGTTTAACAAAAAAGAACGCGGGGCTGAATTTGGGGATGCATTTTTTAGCTGCGGCACACTAATTTGTGGAGGAAAGCACATCGTCAAATGCCTCTGAATTGGACGGGGGAGTGAATAAAAGAAAGCTCGGTGACGAAAATAGCGTATTTTCATAAGTTCTGGTAGAGTTTCATGGGGACCTTTAAAGGTGACGATCTGTTCGTAGTTACTGTTATTTACAACGATAAAAATCATCAAAATTTGCTGTCATAACTATTAGTTAAGCAATGCTGTTCAAAACAAACAACGCCCTTGAACCTAAGTGCACTGTCCATTTACTTTTCTTAAGATATGTGCTGCCCAGTGGAGTTGTGCTTTTAATAACGGCAAGGTGTGCATCCTAGTGTGCAAGAAAATATACAATTTGTTTATAAATAGAAAGTAAGCACTTTAGGCATTAAAAAAAATGACATTACTTATTAATAATTTCTGCTAGCACTCATTCCGTATACTTCCACACACCTAATTCGGGGCACCGAATGCTTACATAAAAAGGGCATTTCCCACATGATAATTTTGTAGGTGAGAGAGGGAGTTGAATTGTAGCCTGAATGCTGTGGAATATCTACTGAAGGACCTTGACCGCCTATAGGAATTCTCTCTACTATAGAAGATAGTAGAGAGAATCTTTAAGACAGTAGCAACAATCACGAAACACGGAGGATGTGTGACAAAAATGAAATGGACGTTACTGGATCAGCAGATCTTGCCTAATAATGGTTAAAAACTTAACTTGGTTTTCTCTTTCGCTCTCGGCGTTACTTTTCTTCCAAACAGTTGCTCACTCTGTACAAATCGCAAATCCACCCTACCATGGAACATCTGGAGCGGTGCCCCTAAAACCTCTCTCAGGCTTCTTGATTCCATTCAGAAGAGGGCAGTTATGTTAATTAATGACTCCTCTCTAACAGAGTCTCTCCACTCGCTTTCTCATAGACGTACTGTTTCTGCTGCGTGCCTCTTCTGCAGATACTTCCATGGGCACTGTTCTTCTGAATTGCCTTCAATAATTCCCGCTCTCTCTTTCAAAACAGTCCGAACACGTGCCGCCACCAGCCAACGTCCGTTTACTGTCCAACATCAAACTCACAGAACCAAATTTTTTCTTCTTCCTCGTTTATTCATTCAACTGCCGTTTTCTGGAACAATCTTCCTTCATGCGTATTTCCTGAAAGTTACAGTCTACAGAGGTTTAAGTCTGGTGTCAAGAAATGGCTTCTTTTGTCTTCTCAACCTCCAACTCATGCACAAAAAAAAAACCTGCTTGTAAGTATTGTACCTGGCAAGTATGAAGGAAATTGAGGGTTTTTTTTATTGGAGGAACTGGCTATTAACAAATAATAAATGAAACCTCTTAATCTTAAGTTATTAATAACCTTCTTCTTCTTCTTTATCTTCGCCTTCTTCCCACGTTTATATGGGGTCGGCATTTCCATCCTTAATTCTTTTCCTCCGTTTCTCCCTATCCTGGGCTTCCTCTCTCTTTTAAATCGTCTGCCACCTGGTCCTTCCATCTCAGCTTAGGTCTCCCCCTTTTCCTCTTCCCTATCACCTCCAACTTTTCACACCTCTTAAACACATAGTCCTCACTTCTTCGTTCCACATGTCCAAGCCACCTCAACCTTGATTCCTGGATTTTTTTACTCAGAGGCCCCACCTTAACCGTACCTCTGATGTAGTCATTTCTTATCCTGTCCTTCCAGGTCAACCACACATCCATCTTAGTATCCTCACCTCCGCCACTTCCATCTTCTTCTCCTGGGCCCTTGTAATCGCCCATGTCTCAGAACCGTACATCAATGCGGGTCTAACCACAGTTTTATGCACTCTTCCCTTCATTCTACAATTTACTTTCTTATCACACAGCACCCACTCATCTTTCTCCAGTTCAACCATCCACATTACACTCTATGCTGTATTTCTGCTCTCAATCCTCCATCCCTCTCAACGTTCGATCCCAGACACTTAAATTTCGAAACTGATGGTAGCTTTTCCTCCTGCAGTTTTATAGAACTCTCATCTTCTCCATTCAATGCCATATGTTCTGTCCTTGTTCTACTTATCCTCATGCCTCTCTCTTCCAAAGCTTTCCTCCATTCCTCCGATTTCTTCTCTACCTCTCCTTGGGATGGATCGCACAGTACGATATCATCTGCGAACAGCATACTCCATGGTGTTCTACTTTTCATGTCTCTCACCAACACATCCATTACCAGATCAAACAGATATGGGCTGAGAGCTGCTCCCTGGTGCAGTCCAACTTCTACAGAGAACCCCTTAGTCATACCTACACTACTCTTAACATGAATAACCGCTCCCTCGTACATTTCCTTCACAAGCCTTACGTACTTTTCTGATGCACCTTTCTCCCTCATGCATCTCCATACCTCTTGCCTGGCACTCTACCTGTGTATTAATAATACACAGGCATAATACTCCATAATACAGGTTAATCATTTAATTCGCGTAATGGCAGCGTCAACCTACAACCACTCAAGTTTCATTGAACTGCCGATAGATGTCAGGAGAATATATGTCTAAATGTATGCTGACTAAGAATTTTCCCTGCATCTATTAAATCGTGTTATCAAATGATAACACACATATACACACACACAAACTCTCTACACACCTCCTCGCCGTTTTGTTTCTTATCAAGTGTCAGAAAATGGTGAGGAATCCAGCGTACACTGATTCACAAGATTTTAAGGTGCTGTGCAAGAATGGGTCTGCATTGCCGTATGAAACTAGCATTCTGGCGCTTGAACTAGAATCTCCTGGGCCCTTAAAATTTTCTTCAGAGTGGTGGAGGAACTCAGCTGTCCAGGCCATGAGTCGTCAGCCACAAATTGTCGACCTTCTGCGATGCCCCCGTGCCACTTATGAATTGCGGTTTCTTCAAAGTCTCCGTAAAACTCTGACACAGCTTTTGTATCTCTCATATCACATCGAATACAATAACAGATAATATGACATCGCTCGTCTTCAAATCTTCCATTATGCAGCTCACAAAACCGTTCACACTTATAGCAAGTAACTTAAGGACACTTTGCAACTACTAGATAACATATCAGACTTCCAACCGTATCAGCGTTGGAAGTCTGACATGCCAGGCCCACCAGCGATAACGTGCACTGATTTCTTTTTTATGGTACTTCATTTATGTAACCTTTAAATGCCTCCACCTCGTATATGACTGGGATCACTAGCCACCATTAGTGCAGCTGATAAGGATAAAAGAGCTAACATAGTGTAATCAAAAATCGACGCTAAGTTTATCCTTAGGAAGTAAGAGATAGAATCCAGAATCAGCGATATAACTGAACTCTTAAAATCGAGGGAGACAAAAAGAGGACCATTGCATTAAAATAAAAGAAAAAGGATTGAACAAACATAAACTCTAAAGAAATCTGTACCTGTAAATCAGGATGAAAAAGCAAAGAAGGGCGAGTAAAGCACACTCTGCGAGAGAAAAGAAAAGAGGTAAAGGCCTAGAAAAACTGTCTCGCCGAAATAATGCAAATATCAGAAGTGAATCAGAGGTGTGGAGACTACACAAAGCTACCTGCCTGCCTCTGTGCATTAGACACGCTGTTTGCGTACCTAGCGACTGTCTTAAATGTATTTGCTGTGATCTCAGTTGACCATGCTAACAGAACTTCTCGACTCCCCATTTTCTCCTTTTCAAACAACTTACGGTTCCGGAGTACAAAGGGGTTTCCAATAACATCACGTTTCCGCGCAACGTGATATCAGTACGGGTCACCGCTCCCGAGGATGAGATTCTTTCCGAGTCAATTACACGAGGATCACTCTGCGGGGAGCAGGCAGTGCAAGAGGGATAAACGCGTGTGAATGGAAGGCCGTTATCGGTGCGACACATCACGTGGACGCTGGGGAAACAATGGGACCCACAGAGGTTGAGGATTGTAGGTAATCGAGAGAAAACACACAAAAGCAACGACTGCAGGTAGAGTTCTGGGAACTCTCGTTCCTTCCGCGTTCAAACTACTTTGGTAACTAAATTATTTCCTAGTTCGGCATCTACTTGAAAAATAACTGAAGCTGCTCTCGTTATCTAAAGGTGTTTCGAAAAATCCTATGACAAAAGAGACAACTGCAAATAATGCCTTTATATGGCCTGCCCATTCATTATAGAAAGCTCATTTACGCTGAGGGAATTTATTCGGTCTCGGGTGACGGTTATATTGTTTTTCATCCAGAAAAACAGCAAACCAACCGATGAATACACGCAATTACAAGCACAAAATACTGACAGCTCATAGTCGTAGTTGCTTTGGCTCTTAAGACACACTTAACCCAAAAATATTAGATCCTTCTTTTATGAGCTTCGATAGAAACTCTGAACGGACGCGGCTGATTAAGTTTTCAGTAACCAAAGTGCGCTTTCTCTGCCAGTATGGTCAAGATGCATCACTGTTTATTAGAAAAATAAAAATATGGTTCAGCGATTTATTTTTCTGCAATACATAAAATAGTTCCTCTGCATGTAGTTGCTTCATAATAAAATTTTGAAGTTGTAAAGGTCTTCCGTAAGAGCTCTGTATTATTATTATTATTTTTTTTGTTGTTTTTTTCGAGCTTTTCTTGGTTCTGCCGAAAATGATGATCGATGTTATCCATGTTACTGAGAACAATTAAAATTAAATTTCTCTAGCAATGAGGACGAGGTGAACACATCATACAGTTATTTTTGAAGTGTTTTTAAGTCAATCTTTGCTCAACTGTTGCTGAGTGGCAAAAAGTTAAGTACTGTTACCATTTAGTATTTTTCGGATGGATAGTATTCAGAAAATACAGTCACACACTGAGGAGCAATATCCCAATTTGTCTAAAACGTAAAATAATGAACCAGCATATACTCCCCACCATGAATTTTGAAAGTGAAACTCGGGCACTCTCTAAGAGAATTGAAGATAAGCTGAAAACTACACATCGAAGAATGGAAAGAATTATATTATGAATCAGACTGTTTGATAAGAAGAGAAACACATGGATTAGGCAGCAAACTCAAGTAACGGACATGCTTGTCAAAACTAAAGAACTAAAATGGCCTTGCGCAGGACACATACCTCGAAGACATGACGACAGGTGGACTAAGAAAATAACAGAATGTTATCCAAGAGGAGCTAAAAGAAAATCTAGAGAACAACAACGGAGATGGACAGATTAAATTCGCGAGTTCGTGAGTAGTAAATGGATGGCCATTGCACAAACCAGAAGGAACTGAAAAGTTTCTGGAGAGGCCTTCATCCTTCAGTGGATTGAAAATGGCTGATGATGATAACCATTCATTATAAGATTCCAATGAATGATAATCATTTTTGAAGTTTGAATTGCTTCTAGAAATTTAAAATCATCAGCACCACTGGGGCTGCAGATAATGATCCGCATTACATATTGGAATAATAATAATGTTATACAATCGAACTACAAAAATAAAATTAATAAATTCTTAAACGATTCGCCTAATAAAACCCAATAATTCACCAGCCTGTTTTGCAATGTTCATGACATGCTGGCTTGCAGGTATATAGCTTACAAGTTGAACAAGATACATAAGACACATAAGAAGTGAAACCAACACGCTAAGGTTACTTAAGAAAACACAGCTGTCTGTGAGAGCTCTGCAGTGCGAAATTAAAAATAGAAGAGTAACTGGCCTAACTCTACTTGCCATGGAAGATAGCAAGATGGAAACAGTTTCTAGATCCATCTGGGATAAGGGTCTTCACTCAACAAGAACAACATAACCCACCCCTACGCTGCCAGTACACATGCGGTTCTATACCACTTGGCCTTTATCTATACAACTTATTCACATAAGACACGGAAGGAACTACAACATCAGTGGGAACAATCTGAACATCATATCATCCCTCCTTCAGAATCGAATAATCCGGCTGAAACCCTAGATATAACATGGGAGCGAGAAGTGACACACCAGGTGTCTCCATAGTGTAATCTTATCCATAGTGTAATCTCCATAATCTTATCGGGATTACTGTTTCTTGAAATAATAGTACCATTAGTGAAGAACAGACATCTTCTGTGCTATGTCGACGACCTAAAATTCTAATTCACATCAATCAGAACGCGGGCTTCCTTCAGACCACTGAGCATTTAATGGGCTATTGAGTAATATATCTGTCTATCTCGGGCAGTTGGAGCTGAAACTGAACATATTGAAATCTGCCTGGATGAGCTTACTAAGGCCGAGCACTTAGTGAGAAGATTATCATTTGACCACCTAGTACGATATATGGCGCTTAAATACAGATGTCTGCAGCCGCCAAATTGAATTCTTGTTATTGAAATGGTTGAACTAGAAATCTGGGCTCCCACCACTACAGCAAACTATGGCCCTGACAATTTCGATCTATATTCAGCGGATTCTTCAACTCATAAAGACAAAGTCTTCGTTGCAGTGAAGATGTTCATCGAATAGATTCTATTCAACCTCAATATGGGACGTGTGCTATTGGCGCACTCGACCATCAGACTGCACTGAACTCTCCAACACTGGAAACAATCAAAATCAACCTAAACCTCCTGCACCGATTCATTCTATATCATGCAACGCATACAGTGCCTAGACATACACTGCGCTGTCACTTTATTAGGAACACCCCTGCTGTGCACACAAATGGTTTGTCCCACAACACTGCGTCACATGACCACAGTTGTGGATATAAATTCAGCAGAATAGCTAGTATCAGTTACTACCTTTCCAGCTAGCATCAGTTAAGCGTACAAACCGTAGTAAGAATGGGGAAAAGGAGTGATTTAACGGACTTTAAACGTGGCATGGTAGTAGGTGCAAAACGTGCTGAACATCTCTGAAACGGCAGTTCTCCTGAACTTTTCACGCACCACAGTTTCAAGGGTGTATCGAGAATGGTGCAACGAACAGAAAACATCCTCTCAACGGCACTCCTGTGGAATAAAATCGCTTGTTGATGAGAGAGGTCAGAAGAGGATGGCTGGAATTGTGCAAGCAAACAGACGGGCCACAATGTCGCACATCACGTCAGAATACAACCTTGGTGCACAGAACAAAATATCGCAACGGACCACTAGTCGCACTTTGTCGCGACTGGGCTACAACAGCCGACGGTCACATCGCGTACCTTTGTTATCAATGAAAAACAAGAGAGCACGCCTCCTGTGGGCACAACAACACCAGCACGGGACTATCGAAGGTTGGAAAACAGTTGCTTGGTCTGACGAGTCGAAGTTTCTGGTGCATTATGGTGATGGAAGGCTCCGAATTTGGCGAAAACAACATGAATCCATGGATCCGTCATGTCTGACGACTATTCTGCAAGGTGGTGGGGACAGTGTTATGGTGTAGGGAATGTTTTCTTAACACACGTTGGGTCCATTGATACCCATAGATTCATGTCTGAATGCCACATCGTTCCTAAACATCGTTGCTGACCAAGTGCATCCGTTCATGTTGACTGTTTATCCTCAGTCAGATGGTTACTCAAGCAGGATAATGCACCGGCACACAAAGCCCGAATTACTATGGAATAGTTCGAAGAGCATGACAATGCCTTTTCTTTGCTGCAGTGGCCCGCTTAGTCCGCGAATCTCAATAATATTGAACATCTCTGGGATGAGCTGGAAAGGACTGTTTGCTGCAGGCCTACACCTCTGTCGAATCTCTAGGAACTGCATGACGCGCTCATGTTTGAATGGTACTTCATTCCTGCAAAACGTTTTCAGCATCTTGTGCAATGCCTAGACGAATTCAGGCTGTTTGTAAGGCTAAAGGAGGCTCAACAAGCTACTAGGTAGGTGTACCTAATAAAGTGGCAGCACAGTGTAGATCTAAACACATTCCCTGTGACCACAAGTATAGGAACAGAACAAAATTATTTCGAGTCACCACTCCTTTATAGGATGCAGAATAAATGAAAGAGACCCTCTGAACGTCTTAGAACCTGTTAACACCCACCCCCAAGTTGCTTGGATCCCAGTTCAATGGACAAGTAACCAAACACTAAATAATGTCATATGGCTAATTTTCTATTGCCTTTCAAAGAACTGCCATATTAATGTTATTAATGAGATCTTAATGAACGTGAAGTTCCAAAAAAAATGAAAATTTAACCATTTTTAGAAATTCTCATTGCAATAATAATGATAATAATACAATTCTATACTTTGCAATATTGGTCTTCACGGCCGGCAGGCCGGGGATTAACACTTATTCAATGCAGACAACCCCTGCCTTATATTTATTAACTAATAACAAGTATTCAAATATTTTATTTTATTTGTTTGTTAATTTTTGGATTATATCGAAGTAGGCTCTGTCCGTGGCCAGAATTTAGCAGAGTTTACCACGGCCTTGAAGTTGCAATACCTTGCATAGAGTTGCAGTAAAAATTCTCTCTCTCTCTCTCTCTCTCTCTCTCTCTCTCTCTCTCTCTCTCTCTCTCTCTCTCTCTCTCTCTCAAAATCATTAAAAATACTAAATAATCCATTGTAGAATCCTGGTTTCTTAAAAACAAAATGTTCTAGAAGTTTCGCAGCATCAGTTATTGATATCACTCTATTAAATAAGGTTGTTAAATCGCGTAAGGGTCTTTCACGTTAACCCTTCAGTGTTCTTAAAGGAAGGTGAATCATGGACATTGAGAGATAAAAATTAATAGTGTCCAACAGAAGACCAAATCCAAAGTTTTCATTAAACAGTAGTTATAAAAGAAGTCGGTCACCGTCGATCAGACGCCAGCGAAGATCATTCCCCCAAATAGTCTTTGAAAGAGTAGGCCATAAAGACTTACTTTTCAGCTGAAAAAAATTTAAAGCCTACAGCTTCGGCAGATTAAATGATGATGGGGAAATGCGATGGCATTGCTGATTTACTATCTTTTTCAAGACAGGTATGAGATGGGATTCCTTGAATTTATTACACGCGATATCAAAGGAAAAAGAAATTGCAATAAGTGCAGAATTAGATAACGAATGAATCGGAGAGAATTAGCATAAAGAAATATAAAAATATTCCCATAAGATTTATTGTCGTTCTGTTTTTTTTTTTCAACAACTACTTTGGTCATAGCGCTCCACTTCTTACGACATGACCTCTCTTTTCGTGTTTTTTGTCTGTACAGCGTGTTTGTGTGTTTACTGGCGATCTGTCCATAACATTAGAAAATTTTCAACGATGCCATGTGTAAATTTAGACTTTTGGACTGTAATTGCAAATCATATTCAATAAAATGTTTTATAAGATTATAAACTGAGAAATAGCGTCTTATTTTGGAGAAATAAAAGTAACATTAAACATTGCTTTAGTTCAAGCTGAAGCTTTACAAATCCATCGGAAGATTTTGTTTTTGCTGCAGTAGAATACCCTTTCTAAAGATAACCACAAGTAACTGTACTTAATGATAATATGGCGAGTTTGCCACCCGTTTTGAGATCAAATGGGTGGCGAACTCATTTGGCTTCAGATGACGTCGAATACCTGAGATATTCAGCATGAGGGAGTAGATTTATCCCTGTGAATTTCTCAGCCTTGCAGAGCATGCAAATCTGTCTTGAAGACACACCTGGACAATCATTGTACATATGAACTGACACACCATGATAACTGTCATAGATACCCTAAAAAATCTGCAAAAAATACTCAAACACAAGTGGGCAGTATTTCCGTAAACTTTGTGAGCCAGCTGTAGAAATAGAAAATGCCACACTGGGTCGTCACCGGAAGATTTGAAAGAACTGTCAATTGATTTCACGAGCGCCAAATTGCAAAATTCATTATATTAATTAAATTGTATTATGATTCATTGGACAAAAGGAGGAGGGTCAGGAAAGAAGGCATCCTCCAGAGGAAAGAAGAGGTGGAAAGGGAGAAGAAGGAATCACCCCTTGACTGGAAGCCCACCGAAGGCCAGGGAAATCACTGTACATATGACCTGACACACCATGATAACTGTCATAGATACCCTAAATAATCTGCAAAAAATACTCAAACACAAGTGGACAGTATTTCCGTAAACTTTGTCTAGTCAGCTGTGGAAATAGAAAATGCCACACTGGGTCATGTCTTTTGAAGACTGCCGAGGCAATACCTGCTAAAAGCTAAAAAAACGTTTTTTCTTATTTTAACAGGTTGCTTTCCGGGCTGAGTGTGAGTAAAGAAAGACAGCTTTCAGAACAAGGAAGATCTGAAAAGTTGGCAAGGTGCAACGGGAAGTGTCTGAGTTTGATTTATATCAGTTCAGTGCCGTCATTCCAACGTGGAAGATGTCCAGTTAGGTGTTTTCATTCAGTTCTGATAGTGGTCAGTGATGAGGGAAGAGCATATACGAGGAGAAATCATATCGGTTTCAGGAACGTCTGGTGTGGATGTCTATATTGTGGGATCAGATGTGGAGACATGATACCAACGCCTTTTGAAGACTGCTGAAGCAATACCTGCTAAAAGCTAAAAAAACGCTTTTTTTATTTTAACAGGTTGCTTTCCGGGCTGAGTGTGAGTAAATTTATATTCAGTAACAGTTGATTACGTAGAACAGGTAGATGTCACACGAGTGCATTACGTGGTGCGAGTCCTCCTGTTCTCCATAAGCACAATAGGCATCGTTTACAAGCCCAACGTCCTGAAGTCCCTGTGTGAATGACCCATGTCCCTCAGAAGAAAGGTAGCGTGTAATTTAGGGAAGAACCAGCCAAGTCTTTGTTTGTTGAGGTAGGAGACACTAGATAGAAATAGCTTGACAGTACTGCCTTTGGTGGAATCATCCCAACGGATTTGCCAGAGGGAAACAAGTTCCTGCCAAGTACGCCGGAGTTCTTGTTTTGGATCTGCATCGACAATAGTTTTTATCCCCAGGAATTCAGTTTCTTTGTTTTTCTGATGCCATGTGAAAGCACTGTGAAGGCCACTTGTAGGTCAAGGGGGAGACAACCTGTTAATACTTGTAATGCTGCTGTTGTGGTCGTTCTACAAGCCCAAATCATTTTTAATAAGATCAGCCGTTGTATCTGCAGAATAACGTTCCTGGTGCTAATGATGTACAAACGATGGAACCATACGGCAGCGCCGTATATTACGAACGGTACAAAAACAGCTGAATAAAGAAGGTGGAGTGCAGGTCTCTTATGACCCCAGTCCTTGCGGGTGAAGCGAGCAAGCATATTGATATAATATTTGGTCTTCTCTTACATGGACTTTAGATGTGGCATGAAAGTTCTGCGATCGTCTAGAGTGATACCAAAATATTTGAATGGACGTTGATTCTTGAGTGCATGTCCTTTATAACGAATGGTTGGTGGTCTGTTGATGTCAAGACGACCTTTGAGAAGCACGGTTCTGCTTTTATCTGTAGAGATTTCCAGCTTATTGTCTTCAACCCAAACCGACAGGGCATTCAAGACTGTGTCGGCTCTGGTCTTAATGTCTAATAATGAAGGGCCCTCAACAACAATAACCAGGTCATCTGCATATGAGAGCTGTGTGGTGTGGGAGAAGTTCTGCAGGAGCCATTCATCCGGAATCATATTCCAAACAACTGACCCTAGAACAGAGCCCTGCGGGCAACCTCTGGTGAGTTTGGCGGGTGATACTATGAAATTTTGTTTTCATGGTAACTTTTATGTTATGGAAGTAATCTGTAAGACATTTTAAGATGTTGAGGGAGCAGCCAGATATTCTGGCTGGCCGTAAGATCCCTGGCCACCAGACGGTGTCAAAAGCTCCCTTAAAATCTATAAAAATCGACAGTACGTAACGTGTATCAGAATTATCTGCTAGCTGAGTGGTTTTCAGTAGTGCATCAATAGTTGAGCACCCCTGCTTGAAGCCAAACTGGGGTGTAGAGGCAAGTCCTTTGGTTTCATAGACAGACTGAAGGCGGATGAGAAATAACCTCTCAAATACTTTTCCTAATATTGGCAATAGAACAATTGGACGGTATGCTTTGGCTACGCCAGTGGGACGATTTGGATCCTTAGGTAAAGCACATCGTATCAAAAAAATCAAATTATTATTTTAGGGTTGCCCGTAATTAAATACATTAACCCCTATTTGTGTCTTTAAATTGCGTATGTTCTAGGGTCGATTTGCCTGTTTTGCTGGACGAAAAAATCCCAGTTACTGGGGAGAAAAACCTTGCTATCTACGCCTGAGACCAAATAACTCAGCCACGGAGTGAAAAAAGCCCATTGAAGTTCCTCGCTTCATCGACGGGATTCGAACCCAGGCCTTTTCCACCCGGTGTGGGGAGGACGGTGACGATACCACTGTGCTAACCGTGCAGACAAGCACAAGCACATCGTATCATAATTTTCTGAAAATCATAGATAATAATCATGTTTATAAGAATATTATATAGAGAAGGCGCGTATTATTCCCACATTACAAACCGCCATAAAACGCAGATAAAGAGAAATAGCGTTTTATTTGTTTCTTGGAACTTCATAAAGTAGCAAAACTGTTAGATGGCGCAGCTAGGAGCTAAAAAAGCTCATTCGCAAAATGATGTCCCTGCAATAGAAAGCAATGCGTGTGCGCGCACTGTAGAATGGAGTTGCACAGTTGTGGGGAACCACCAGTGGCAACTTACCCCAAACACAATGTGGAATGGAATTGAAAGCGGTAAATCACGAAAGCTTTACCACTGGAATATGAAGAGAACAGCTGCAAGATATGCAGCGGTAGTTGAAACAGCTTCAAGAAACAAAGAGTGACCTATACCAAGAAGGACAAGCAACCCATCCGTTAAAGTTCGTGAAGCCTTTCAGCGCAGCTCGAAAAGGTCGACTGAATTTCATTTGACTGATCAACCGTAAGGAGAATCTCCATCTTGTTTGAGGCTATATCCATCTAAAATTCAGATTGTGCACATGTCAAAATTGGCAGACAACCATGCTGTTTTGCTGTAGACATGCTCAGACAGATTGAGAGTTTCAGAGGGACAGCTGAAAGGTGAATGTTTGGTGTGGATTCCTGTTAGAAAGAGAGATTGGTCCTTGCTCCTTTCACGAGAAGACAGTAAACACTGTTAATTATTTGGATATTCTTCAGCTATTTGCACCACAGATGTATCATCTGCAACCAAATATCATTTTTCATCCGGACAGAGCTCTCCACCCCATTGAAGCCAGGCAGTAAGAGTGTTTCTGGTTGTTGCCTGCTTAAGTGCGAATTGTGCCATATTGCACTATTGGGTATTATATGTCTGTACAAGTGCGTGTTCATGGACTGATTTACATGTTCGTTCAGACGGTTAAAATAAGCCTGGGATGGCTCTCGGAGAAAAAACGTACTCCCTCCGATCTTGGGATCGGCTGAATATGGCCAAGATTTTAAAAATTGCTCCAGTCGATAGTTACATGATAACACATTTCAAAGATGATCGATAGGACGAGAAAGACCCATTTCTTGGCCCGCTTCATCACCTCCACATCTATCTTCCCTGTTTAACTCCTCTGGGATTATTTTAAGAAAAAAGTGTGTTTTATTAAAGATTGAAATGTGAAATGAATTTCGTGTTTATGTTAACAATGCACTTGATTATGTGGTACCGCAAATGCCTGACAACAGTTTCCATCAAAATTGAACATCGTTTCTAAATTATTAATACATTCAGCCAACGTAAAAACTTAATCAATGCGCATATGAAAACGTTTTGAGTTATTACTACAAAAATAATAATAAATAAAATAATAATAATAAACTGTTCCTCTTTATTTCTAGTGTGCTTTCCATTTACAGCGGTTTATAATTTGAAGAATAAAATATACCACCCTACATTTCATAACAGTGGTGAAAGAATGCATATTAATAGATCTTTCACTGATAGCAATAAAAGCTATCAGTGAAAGTTAAAAAAGGTATCGCAACAGTCATATGGGAGTAGAGGAAAAGGAGATTATTCACGAGTGAGCATATAAGGACTTTGATCATATTTAATATCAATATACTGATATTAAATACTTCATATTAAATATCAGTATACTGATATTAAATACTTTTAATCATATCATTATTATTAGAATTATTATTATATTATTAGTATTAAAACTTCTTCTAATTTAGTTCTACATGTGTAAAATCGTTAATTATTTGTTTTAAATTTTATCAGAATATAAAATATCCTTTTAAAGGGCATACACACAAACTACAAACCATAACGAAAAGGCCCAATGAATTGAAAAGACGAAAAGGAATAGAAAGACAGGCAACATACAGCGATTACCTTTCAAACACTTTGTCGGTTAGTTTCGTTGCAATAAATAATGCATGAAGGTAATTTGTTTGATGCAAAAAGGAGAATTCCAATGATGTTCTGAGTTTCTCTGAATGTGACATTTTACCAAACTCCATTACACGAGCCGAGAAAACGCTCGTCGCACTTGGAAATTCTTGAAGGAAACATCAGTAAGAAGGAAGAAAATGTTAGGAAAGAAGGATGTGCAGTGATGCCAGGCGAAAAAATATTGAGCTCGACTCGACACGCTTTAAAATTAATGATATCAAATACTTAGAACTTTGCAATACTGTTAGTGACTGACACGGCGTAGGGAAACGTGCTCAAGAATACGCATCACGGAAATCCAAAGGACACGGAAAGATGTCAAGTTGGGCAAAGTAGATGTCAAAGGTAACCCTTATACTGTAAACTTCCTTTTACTCTCGTGAAAATTTCATCAGTCTCCGTGCTTCTTCGTTACTATATGTAGAGAATTCTGGTTGCGAAGACTGATATCGGAACAAATCCATTCACCAAGCACACTGAATGAATGGTGAGTTTGGTCATTATCATAATGAAGGGCACCACAGGGCGAAGGCAGGAACATTCAGTTTCTGTCATGGGCACAAATGTTCGCAGACTTGTCAACCTGAGCTAAGTCATTAAATTGTATTATTTAACTTTTACTTTCATTTGATTTTTTTTTCAGGTCAGATTGGGTACGGTTATTGCAAATTAATTATCGGGTTACAGATACAAATATTTTTACTACAGGCGGTATTCATCATTTTGTTTTAAACGAATATAGAAAAAATATATATATTTGTTATTATTATTATAAACATCATTATTATTTTAAAACTCTTGTTGGTTCGTAAATTTCCTTAAAAGTCCAAGACATCATAAAGACGTTATACATTCCCTAATGTAATATAAAGCAAAGAGTACACCTGCACCAGAGTAGAAGTGTGCCAGTCAAGAGCACAAATTTAACAGATAATGAAGTTCATAATTTAACATCTATCAACAAAATAACCACTCTAGCAAAACGTTGCACAACCTCCAAATACCAATTTCAATTATCCTTTTTTTTATTATCCTGTTAGATTTTTGGAGCTGTTTACTTTCCGTTTTTCTAACTGTGCCATGTAGCTTATACCAATGGATGAAAGTACCCTATTTCACATAAACTTAGAATTCCCTATGTGTGGAACCATACAACCCACGCTTGATACTGACTAACTCAGCTGTGTTGTGAGAAAGCCCTTAAAATTCCTCCCGTCATGTATGCAATTCGAACTGTGGCATTCCCCACCCTGAGTGAGGATGATAATGATCATATCCACTGTGTTACTGCTGGTTAGCAGTAGAGGGTTGTGGATAAAGGAGACTGGGATATTCCAGACAGAGGGCAGGATGATTCGCTCATTCTGCGACCTTGACTTAACTTACCTTACTGCGGGATACGGGGGTAATGAAAGCGAAATTAAGACCATGGATGGGTTAAACAAATCAGAGAAAGGCGAATAAAAATTTACCTATTACAGAAAGGTTGATCGAAGAATCAGCAGGTGACTAGAGAGTTTTTCCTAATCCGTACAGTCGTAGATGTCGATCCTATGTAAATTATAATTATTTGAAACTTAGAAAAACATGGAGCGCAAAAACACTCGACACATTAACAGCACCAATGGATTTAAATTTAAACCTTCGTACTTACTTGAGAAAGCGTGCATGTTTTTGAAGTAATTATCCTAGTTCATATAATCTAAAATTAATTTTAATGAACACCAGGAGACCAGGGTTACGAGCATATTGTCTTCTCGTAATCGTTAAGTGGTTACTTCGCTTGTCATGCGTGTGACAGGTGGGACAAAGTTCCTACCTTACCATTGGCAGAAACCTTTATAATGATCATTTCATACTGATTTATATTTTCGCTCGAGATTGAGTTCATCGGTCTTGGCTGGAAATGTAGCCTGCGTATCTTCCTTAAATTAAAGATTTTTCATCTAAAAAAAGTAAATTCGCCACAGAAAAAATCAAATGACACGACTACTGATGCCCTCTGACCTTACTTTTATCGTTATTTAACGCAAAAGTTTTTTTGTTTGTTATTTGGAGCATTAGCAACTAAGGCCATATTGCTCCGGGATATGCGGTGCTCATTCCCTGACCTTTCCGCATTCTTCCTATTTGGTGGTCACGGGCTCGAACCCTATTCTAATCAAGAAACCTGTGCTACGCACCGCTGCTCCTGCCCACCCGGCTATTGAGGCGCCTTAACGGAAAAGAACCAGAAATCAATCCTAACATGATGCATTGAGCACACTACTTTTTTTTTTTTTCTTTTCAAAATTCGTTTTGGAGGACATGATCATCCTCCGAAACGGTATATCCGAAACATTGATATGAAGAGGCGCGTTGTATCGAGGTTGCACTGTAACTTGATTTTCTATCCTCTTCTGAGATTGAGTATAGTATCACCCGTCAACTCACCAGAAGCTGCCCGCAGGGCTCTGTTCTAGGGTCAGCTGTTTGGAATATGATTCTGGATGAATGGCTCCTGCAGAATTTCCCCCACAGCACACAGCTCTCATATGCAGATGACCTGGTTATCGTTGTTGAGGGCCTTACTCGTGCAGCTATTGAGACCACAGCCAACAGAGTCTTGAATGCCCTGTCGGTTTGGGCTGAAGAGAATAAGCTGGAAATCTCTACAGAAAAAAGCAGAACCGTGCTTCTCAAAGGCCGTCTTGACATGAACAGACCACCAACCAGTCGTTATAAAGGACATGCACTCAAGAGTCAACGCTCATTCAAATATTTTGTTGTCACCCTAGACGATCGCAGAACTTTCATGCCACATCTAAAGTCCATGAAAGAGAAGGCCAAAAATTATATCAATATGCTTGCTCGCTTCACCCGCAAAGACTGGGGTCTTAAGGGACCTGCACTCCACCTTCTTTATTCAGCTGTATGGTACAGTCCATAACATACGGCGCTGCCGTATATGGTTCCATCGTTTGTACATCATCAGCACTAGGAAACGTTATTCTGCAGATACAACGGCTGATGTTATTAAAAATGACTCGGGCTTGTAGAACGACCACAACAGCACAGCACTACAAGTATTAACAGGTTGTATCCCCCTTGACTTCCAAGCGGCCTCCACAGCGCTTTCACATGGCATCAGAAAGAACAAAGAAACTGAATTCCTGGGGATAAAAACTATTGTCGATGCAGATCCGAAACAAGAACTCCGGCGTACTTGGCAGGAACTGGTTCCCCTCTGGCAAATCCGTTGGGATGATACCACCAAAGGCAGTACTACCAAGCTATTTCTACCTAGTGTCTCCTACCTCAACAAACAAAGACTTGGCTGGTTCTTCCCTAATTTACACGCTACCTTTCTTCTGACAGGACATGGTCATTCAAAAAGCGACGTCAGGACTTTGGGCTTGTAAACGATGCCCATTGTGTTTGTGGAGAACTGGAGGACTTGCACCGCTTAATGCACTTGTGTAAAATCAACCTAGATCTACGTAACCAACTGTTACTGGATATAAATTTACTTACACTCAGCCCGGAAAGCAACCTGTTAAAATCAAAAGAAGCGTTTTTAGCTTTTAGCAGGTATGCCTCAGCAGTCTTCAAAAGGCGTTGGTATCATGTCTCCACGTCTGATCCCACAACATAGACATCCACACCAGACGTTCCTGAAACCGCTATGATTTCTCATTGTACCTGCTCTTCCCTTATCAACGGCCACTATCAGAACTGAATGAACACCTAACTGGACACTTTCCACGTTGGAATTACGGTACTGAACTTATATAAATCAAACTCAGACACTTCCAGTTGCACCTTCCCAACTTTGCAGAACTTCCTTGTTCTGCAAGCTGTCTTCCTTTCCTTGGCATTCGGTGGGCTCCCAGACCAGTGGTGATTCCTACTTCTCCCTTCCCACCTCTAATTTCCGCTGGAGGATGCCTTCTTTCCTCATCCTCTTGCCTAGTTTGACTCCACCACTTCTACTATCTTCCCCACTCTCTTCCGTTTTTTTTTTATTTGTTTGGTCTCCGTCCAGAAAGCTCAGGCTATCCTGGCGGAGATCATCCAGAGTATGAAGGTAGCGTGGCTCACCTCCCAGTGTGGTGGCGGGCAACGAAGTGTCCCACTAGGGGCCTTGCGGCTAAGTAGCCAGAAACACAACAGAACATAACATAATACTGCATAAACCAGGCACTACACTTTTTTCTGGCTTATGCAGTAGTTCTGTATTCCATCACAGAGTACATAAGGCGCAGATGTGGAAATCACAGGCGGCGCCTAACCCTAATTTTATTCATCACAGGCGGCGCCAAATAATATTATATATGAATAACTTCTGACTTCTTCTTGTAAACTAAAAAAAAATGAAAAGGGGGATTTAAAAAACAATCAGTCCTTCTAAAAGAAAAGCACCAAATCCGAAGGCCACCTGTGATGAATATCAACAACACCCCGATCCGTCTGTAACACAGAAATCGAGTATCTGGGCCCAGTGGCGTATCCAAGTATCAACGTTAAGGGGGGGGGGGAGAATGGCAAGTAGGTCCACGTAACGTCGTGAGGGGTCATGGCGACCAGGCTTTCGAGATTTTTTTTAGAACGCCTCCTGCGTTGTGTTTCTTTAATTGCAAATTTTACGGTGCGGGCATATGCCCCCTCTGCCCACCCCTGAATATCTAGACGCAATCTTATCCTTCCACCCCCACACTTAAAATGCCTGTCAGCTAAAATCCAAAAATACACTGCAATGATAAGACGGATTACTAGAGCCGATTGGGGCCTAAAGAATAAAGCTCTATCATTAATATTTAGGGTAGTATATGGCCCAATTGTGTGCTACGGAGCATCCATCTGGTGTGAAAAGGCAATCCTGGAAAGAAACAAGCTTGATTCCATTCAAAGATCTATGTCACTATCAGTTACCAGGGCATGCTGTACTGTTAGCAACCCTGCATTACAAATCATTGCAAGATACTTACTTACCTATCTGGAAGTTGTCAAGAGGGGTCTCTTCCAGCGCCTGAAGAAGGGAATCCCAGCGCAATTGTTGAACCTGCAGTTGGACCATGCAAATGACCCTATAAACGAAAGAATAAAAATTGCAAACAACTATAAAACCTCTGGCAAAAAACGTGGGATACGACGCCGAAAGGAGCAATCATCAAAAGGTTTATTCTCTCAATAAGTCGCACTTTCCCAAAGCCTCCTCCTTGGTACTCGCCTGGATTGCAAGTCACCTTCCTGCTTACACGGCATGGACCGTTTCAGCAAAAATTGATAGCCATGGGAACAGAAAATAACCCATATTGCCACTGTGGTGATGAGGAGTCCTAGGAACACCTTATGTATGAGTGTCTCACTTACGACAACGCCAGACTTTAATTCCTCACAGAGATACAAGGAAACCCCCGCAATTAGGAGTCCACTATACTACAAGAAGAGGCCACATACCCAGCCTGAACACGCTACGCCCAGGCTGTATTCAATTCTAGGAGAGCTAGACTTGCGGAACTCAGGACAGAACAGAATAACATGCCACCCCTGCGAACCCCGACTGGGGTAGAATAATGCAAGCACCCTGGGTGAAGGATTTCAAAGGCAAGTTTTCCTGCTAACCCGATAACGGTAGAACTCGCGCTAGCATTCCTCAGCGTGCAGGATATTTCGAGAGAGCAAAGCGCTCACACAGGTGCACCTGCTCCTGTGACTTTCAACTGTCTTCTCCTTCCACTACCTTCGCCTAAATTAGAGTGGACTGCATTCCCTATTGGTCCACTCCAACTTCTGTTCCCCACATTCTGACCACTTCTTCTTCTTTCTTGCTTCCCCATATGCTCTCTTCAAAAAAAAAAACAAAAAAAAAACAACAACAGAACAAAGCACAATACTACATAAACCAGACATTACACTTTTCTGGTTGCGCAGTAGTTCTGAATTCCATCACAGAGTATATACGGTGCAGATGTGGGAAACCACCGGTGGCGCCTGACCCTAAATACTATGCCACTATATCGAAATGTGATTAAAATACTTATGTTTAATCAAAAAGTTCCTTATTCAACATACATCAGTTCAAAATACTGCACAGATGCCTTTTTAATCAGGTCCTATTAAATTGGGTAACAAAATGAGAAAGCAGATAAACAGGATAAATCTCATATTCCAAGACTTTGGCAATTATGTTCGCCACATAAAAGGAACAGAAACCGATACTGACGATTACAGACCCGCATTGGTAAACTGATGGAAAGAATAAGTAACAGCAGAATAACAAGTTCCCTAGACAAATACTGGCTCATCCCGTGCAATCAATACTTGTTCAAAAAAAGATCGCCTTTTCTGGAAGACCCAACCGATCTAATAAACCAAACACTCCAGAAAATCAATACGTAATCCCACTCCTGACGGATATAACAAAAGCTTCGGTACACCAGACAAAACTTGTTGCTAAAGAAACTAGCCACCGTCAAAGTAAGAGAAAATGCACAAAAAACTCCCTAAATAACAGATAACATGACGCACAACATATAAAGCCAGTGCCTAACTTTGACCTTCGGGTCTAATCCCAAGCAGCAATTCTCTAATTTATTTTCCCAATCCAATAATAGTATACATTATCTACCCACGTTGACCACTGCTTTACTACGTAGCTAAAATATGTTACCGTGTAACCAGTTTATAAAATACTATAAGATCCTTCTTAATCCATTTTGGGTGAAAGCTCAAACTGCAGTTGTGAACCGCCCAACTACAAAGCAACACCTCAACCAGCCCATTACTCAGTATATTCCTCACTGCATGCATGAAAGAAACATTCGACTACGCTGACGATATCAAATTTTTCCTATCAATAAAGGACCAGAAGCAACTAGCAGAGATGATATCCTAAATGTTTTATATAAATCCAGCGGTTAAAGAATTATCTTGAAACCATCTGCTTAAAACACCGTTCCCTCGAATCATCCCAAACATGGATGGCAAAGAGAAAACTATTGAATGAAATTCGACTATTCATATGAGACTCACAGAATAAAATCTTCAAACACCACCTCTGCCTAGAGCTTATCTGGAATGAGGGTCTGTCCTTCTCTTAACCTTTTATTCACAGTGAAACAAAGACGCACGCATCATTATACAGGCACGCAGCCCATTAGACAGGAGCTAGTGGGGCGTCATGGCTCACATGTAATCCTGTACAACATAGAAGTGTGCCTCATGCCAGTGCTGCTCTATACATCGACTATTTGTTCCTCTGCTCCCGAACATACGTTAACAAACATGTTAGCACCGAATATTGGATCCGTCGAAAGAAGCCACTTCATTACCTCGTGTATTCTTTATACCAACTTGGGCACAATTCCATGGAGACAGCAGCAGTAAACAGGAACCTGAATATTATCACGCAGTTGCTGATGGGGAGAAAGATTTCTGAAGATTTTTAAGGCACTAAAAACCGATGCAGAAAGGCCCTGTGCAGACAAAACAAGTAAATCATAACTTAACGGACACTTACTCCACTTTAGAGCTTTAACTGTTAACTGTCAAGAACTTCTGTGTCAACTGCGTTCATTATCTTATTGATTGCATTTTATTGTACATTAAATTTAATCCTGTTTTTCAAACATTTGCCCTGTGCTGGGAAATCTATATACTAAGTTGCATCCATGCTTAATGTGTTTTTGTGCAAGTGTTGCCCTCTGGCTGATATGCTGTTTTAGGTGGGGTTACTGCAAAATAAATAAATAAATAAAACTATCGTGCTATTATTTATCATTGGAAAACGTGTATGCGTTGCTTAACTTGTATCTGTTTTTTTTTTTTTCTTTTTCGAGTTACTTTGTAGAAACTTTGGTTCCAATGTAATGGATAGCTACACATTGACCTTGTACTTTTGATTACACATGCTTGAGGGGACATGCTGTTCATTTTGAATCATCATGCTCCCTGTGCTTTTTACCAAACAGATTCTTCTGTGACAGAACCAAAAAGGAACAGTAAGAGGTGATTACACAAAAGCAGAAATGAATCATTTCTAGATTAAACCGCTTTTAAATCTCAAACAAACTGCTTTGTGATGGTCTCAGTTATTCATCCACCCTCATATTTCCCAAAATTGAATAGCCTAATACTTTGGAATACCTATGTTATATAGAATTATAATAATATTATATATGAATAACTTCTGACTTCTTCTTGTAAACTAAAAAAAATGAAAAGGGGAATTTAAAAATTATCCAGTCCATTGCAGTTCTTTCCACTTATGATTCGACATTTTATTAACTATCCCAGAATTATAATAACTCTCTCATTAATTCTACAGTTCCTTAAATTTTATTGGTTTCTCAAAACTTCAGACAACTCCTATATTTTCCATATACATACGTTTGAATTTTATATTTTCCTTCTAGCTTCAAGTTTCTCCAATCATGAGAGTAGTCTATATTTAAATGCCCATGTATTTAAATATAGATACGAAGGAAAGTTCCATCATGTTAGAATACAGGCAGCAGTTTGCGCATTTTCAGAACGCCCAGGAGATTTTCAGGCTTATGTAATCAAGTTTACCATAACTTTCTGTTCATTTTTAAGATTATTCTTGGAAATAACGTCTACTGGTTTATAACTTCAGCATACATTTCTTCTGTTTTCCAATAACACAAGGAGAAAAAGAATTGAAAATTTTGTTGAATAAAACCAAGACTTGCAGAACACCATTTTTATGCATATTACAAAGCTTGACGTTTTTTATTAAACTTAGGCGGAAGATGCTGAGGAAAAATATGTTCTTTGTTTGTGGAGGTGTGCATTCGAATTTTATGGATTATACATGGAAATTAAAGAGAGGTGGCCGAAGTAAACCGCCTCAACAAACTATGTACGGATTTCTTCTGTATTATCCAAAAGATTATTCATCGTGCAAACATACAAAGCGGTCTTCAAATGCCTGCAATTTATAGAAAACGTCCCTTTGACATATGGACGGAGTTACCATGATGCTAATTTTAAAATATACTTAAGTTTTCTGTTCTGTATTGATTACGCTGCTGGAACCAGGAGGTTGACCAACAACGCGGCTAAAAACTATCCCTTTTATGCATAGTCCCAAGCGTAGATTTATTATAACTATTATCTCCCACATCGGATACCATTATTAATCGGTGGCCTCCCGTCCAGTAGATTCATCATCGAAATGTAATACCAGCTACAGAAAAATATCTTTGCATTTTAACTGAAATAATCGTTTTCTTAATTTCGAAAGGTATGTAAAATATTACAGGACATAAGGACATCTAGCTGTACTCTTTAGGATTTAGAACTTTGGGTGTTTTTGGCACATATTTGGCTGATACCATATAAGCTTGCTTTTTTGCATCATTTTCCATAATTACTATTACAACTACAACTATTACTACAATATGACCGAAAGGAAACTCGTTGGCAACAACAGCAGGGTTTAAGCTTCTCCTCTTGGAAGACTTAGTAGCCAAGACTTAATATATGTATATTAGCTTGTATTCTAACATTCTATTTGCCTTTAGTATGGAGTATTCCTTGTTTCTCCATTGATTGCGAATAAATTATCATAATTTTAATTTCTTTTCAATATATAAAGTATAAAACTGAATTTGTAAAATATTATACTCCTCTGGTTATAAACTTTCATTAGGAAAAATGGTTTCTTTTAAATGAATAACTATAATAACATGAATTTACGCGCGAGTAATGGATGTAATAAGGTTTATTTATATCTCTCACTCTGTGTCTAAAAGCGTCCACGTTGCAACTTATTAGGGACCGTACATCCCCGTTCAGAATGATCCGAGTTCGAGTCCGGTCGACATTGAGACTGAAGTTGGCTGATCATAGTTTGGGAGAGTTTTTCAGCCTGAAAAACATGCAAATCGACCCATGAATCCACACTTTTACAGAAAAATAACACATTAAAACGACATGAACTACAAATCCCTTTGACGTTTAAAATAATAATTTAATTTTATGTCGAAAGCAAAAGAAAATATCAAAAGTTCTTTCAACACCAAAAAGCAATTTTAAAGATCAGAAGGCACTGTTAAACAGAAACAATATAAGAAAAGATGATTTGGCTAATATCTGTGGATGTGCATTCCCTATTGAAACAGAGATCGTTCGTATGTTGTTTCCGTCCCAATCTTGTTCATAGACTCCTCTACTAAAAGCCGATATGTTGTTGGCAAAAGATGTCATAAATTAATCTTTCCCAGGCGGAAGATATTACGAGCCCTTTCACCGCTAATGGCATTGGGAAGAAAGCTGCCGCTTCACTTCCACATAAATAATCTAGTGTACTCTGGAGCCCTCTTCTCCTGTTTAGTGTAGATGCTATCATGATCAATGGCACTGGAATATGTGAAATTGTCATTAGACAAGGAAAGTAATCCTTCACAATGGATAATGCCTCCTGCGACAGTCATCCTCTGCAAATGATGGCATTCTTTTCTTTTGGGAAAAATTTGATACGTGCCACTCCATTGCTCTTTCGACTTATCCTATGTCCTGGACAGCACTCGGTGAGTATTTTACTGCAACAAGAAAAATGTTGGTTTCAAACAGTATTATGTGTCTCTTCTAGACACATATTCCGATATCAAAGCACCCATAATAGTTTAGAGGCAGTTACTGTTCTTTCCTAGAACTCAGATGAATTAACTCTTGGTTATAAAGTGAAAGACTATTAGCCAACTTGATATA
Organism: Mastigoproctus giganteus; assembly: GCF_048544385.1. NCBI lineage: Eukaryota > Metazoa > Arthropoda > Arachnida > Uropygi > Thelyphonidae > Mastigoproctus > Mastigoproctus giganteus. Next base: position 143,931,277 of record NC_143577.1, read on the forward strand.
AAAATTATCACAAATATCAGTTAATGCTCTTAATAAATCTTTTATAAAATCCCAGTGTATATTAGGTGCGTCTTTAAAGTTATATTATTTTAGAGATATTCACAACTTATTTTATTCATTTTTTGAACGCTCACTGGTGTCTACTTCAGAGGAGGAGGAGGATGTTTGTTGTTTGGTTTTTAGGAGCATTAGCAACTAAGGCCATATTGCTCCGGGATATGCGGTGATCATTCCCTGACCTTTCCGCATCCTCCGTATTTGGTGGTGACGGGCCTACTTCAGAGTTCATGAAAAATCTCGAAGCAGCGAACACACTGGGGTCAAAAAGCTAAGGAACAAAAGCAAATATAAATATATCATAAATCTTAAAAATATTTTTATTATACTCCGGAACAACCACTAACGAGAGAGGAATTTAAAACTTGGCATTTAACAATATTAATAGTATTATACTTACTTCATGGTAACTCAAAATATTATATTATGACAAAAATTTAGAAAGATAATCATTTGAATGCATCTTAATTGATAAAAAAGAGAAAATTTCGATCTGATATTATAGAATTGTAAAGGAGTTCATGAGCAGATAAGCGAGTCACATCGACTAAATATCAGGAGTGTGCTCGAGGGGGCTCAGGATAACTCCTCCGAGTTCCTTGTTAAAGTTTGTCAATTATCCGAGGTCTTTATTGAAAAAATTTGTTTTATAAAATTTAACCAACTACTATAACCGTAGATATAACTCAGGTTACGTGTATGTTAAGGGCTAAAGTAACTAATCATAAGTGGCGTCAATTGTGTGGCCGAAGGACATACAATTTTGTCTATAATTCGTGTGTGTGTGTGTTCTTCGGTCGCAGAAAAAGCCATGGGTTGCATGGCGTTTTCTGCGATGTTATAAACTTTTATAAACAGCGATGTTATAAAAATTCCTCACGTCATTGATGGGATTCGAACTGAGGTATTTTCCACCATGTTTGAGAGGATCGTGATTATATCTTCTGTGCTATCCACGAAGGAAACTGGGGATGACCATTAGCTGAAATTTTTCTCGAACGAAGTTCTTGTAAACAAACGGAAAACACACGCAGCTGCTTTGCATACGACTGTTAATAATATCTTTATTACAAAAAGTCCTCATAGTAATCCCACTACAGCCATAAGCTAGGAGCTTTACAGAGTGCATTGGTGACATAATGCGAATGATTTTTTTTGTTGTTGTTATTTGTTATTTGGTTTTTAGGAGCATTATCAACTAAGGCCATATTATTCCGAATGCGAATGAAAGGAAATAATAAAATAAAATAAATAAATAAGTCAAGTAGAGAAGATGACATTAAAAATAAAATTAAAACTTATAAATATGTATATTAATTAAATTTAATTAAAATTAAAATAAAAAGAAGTAAATTAAATGCAAAAGCCGACATCGAAATATATGGCCTTGTTAGAATAGAGTGGTGTTTCATCAATATGCACCAGATGGCAGTATTGTTGTTGTCGTAGGGTTTTAGAAGTATCAGCTAATAAAGTCATATTACTCGTATTCCGTATATATATTGTCTGTTAACTTCGTGTGTTCTGTGAGTGATTTTCTGTTTGCTGGAGGAAAAACCCGAGCACGATTTTTCTCCCGAGCTTTCGGGAGAAAAATCGTGCTAGCCTCACTTGAGAGCGGCTAAATCAGTCACTCAGAGCCGGACCACGGCATTTCCGAGCCCTTTTACTAAGGATATATATATATACATTTCTTGCCTCATTGTTCTTCTGTTTTTGGCGCCCCTTAAAGTAATGGTGCCCGGGAAAGTGCCCTACTAACCGCGCCGTCATCCCGCACTGACAGAAAATGGCCCATAAAAATTCCTCACGTCATCGACGGCACTCGAACTCAGGGCTTTTCTATCCGGTGTGGGGTAGACGACGATTCTATCAACCGTGCTACCCACGAGGAGACAGATGGCAGAAGGTTTACCAATGACACTTAGCAGGTGTGAAAAAAAAATCAAGGTTTAATTTTACAGGGATATGGGAAATTTTTCTCTTGAAGTTAAAGTCGTCTGGTTGTGGGCTATGAACATCTCTCGCCTGTAGACCCTTGTAAATCTGTGAAAGTCAACGTCATGTGGTCGTGTTATAGATTGCATTTGCGTTGGGAGATATCTTCTCTAGAATTTAAGGCTTCCTTGCTGGCTCAAAGAACTACTTATGGTATTCTTCACTCAGCTCTCATGGGTAGCGCAATTAGTAGAATCGATGTCCTAGTCACACGGGGTGGAGCAGCCTATATTCGAATCCCGTCACTTACGCAAAGAGTTTTTACAGCCCAATTTCACAACGTTCTTGAGTTTGTCTGTCTCAGGAGAGAATAACATATATATTTCACCCCCGAAGACTCAAATTTTTCGTCCAGCAAACATATCCACCACAGAATACAAGTAATTTGCAGACAATATATACGGTGCAATATGGACTAAGTTTCTGGAGCCCCTGAAGCTCTACAACAATCAACCAACTTGCACCAGGTCTGGGAATTTTGTTAGCCATTCCATGCGGGCTACGCCTTTCCTCTGAAGTTATTGGTTTACTAGGAGAGCTTTGTGAGAATTTGCATTAATTTCTATTAAAAGGAAGTGTGCAGAAATTTCTGCTATAAAAGTAGCGAACATACACCACCCAATCAAAAGTAATTTGACACAGGCTTACGATTAAATAAATATTTGATTTTACCAAAACTATTACAATTTGGTACAGAACAAATACCTGTCAAGACAGATAGCATTAGAAATTTTAATTCGACAAGAGATGGATTTTGGGCATGAATAAAGATTTAAGAATTGCTTGTATTATTTAAAACGAATATATTTACAATCTTCATATTAATCACGTTACGGATTGATAACAACGTGGACAGAGGATAACACAACTAATGATGTTTATATATATATGACTGCAAGCGCATCTCTATTAACCAGTTTCGCATCAGACATGCTTTCATCCGTCCATTATGTGAAATAGCTCAGTTTAGGAACAGCACAATGTTCATTTACATGCACGGTGGCATTATACGGCTTTAATCACTAGGGGAACGAAGGATACTTGAGTCAAATGCATTTAGGGTATAAATCAGGAATAATAAACATTCCTATAAAGTATATCACGTGCAATTTAATGAACTTCGTTTGTCTATGTACGTCAGCCTGTTTTTTCGAGTATTGTGAGATTAACAGTTCACGTCAAGATTATTTCAACGATTGGTTATGAGAATGTGAATACAAAGCAGGAACACTTTTAAAATTATTCAGAAAACAGTAGAGTTTTCAAAAAGAAGCAGAATGAGTCGTTGCAAGACACCTATGAAGTTTCATAGAGACCTAATCGCCCGATGCCACATCCACAGTTCATCATTTCGTGGTTTGAAGGCCGCAAAGTCAGTTGTAGCCGATATAGCGGACAGATGAAAGAATGAGCAAAAGGTCAGGTAGATCAAACAAGGACTAACGGATAACAACCGTCGATTCTTGAAGAAAATGTTGAAACCGAACTGAATATTGACAAATGTAAAGTACTACATATACATTGCAATCTATCGAACTGTATTATTATTATTATTATTATTATTATTATTATTGCAATGAAGATTTCTTATATGGGAAGCAGTAAACCCAGAGTAATATATCAACTCTGTGGTACTACACTGACAGTGGTAGAGAATGAAAAGGACCTGGGGGTAATTGTGCAGGCAGATATGAAGTTCTCTGAGCAGTGCAGACGGGCTGCAAGAGTAGCTCATGGTCTCTTGTCAATGATATACAGGAATTTTTCTAGCAGGGATAAGGAGGTGATTATTCCCTTGTATAAGGCAATGGTCAGGCCTCACCTTGAGTACTGTATACAGGTCTGGAGGCCTCATTTCAAGAAGGATGTAGAGCTGCTGGAACGAGTACAGAGAAGGGCAACAAGATTAGTGAATGGAACAAAGCGTTGCTCTTACGAAGAAAGGCTTAAGTTTTGCAAATTACAGTGTCTGGAGACTAGGCACCGGCGAGGTGATCTGATAGAGGTGTATAAAGCCTTGAATGGTTTGAACATGCTCAATGCTGATGGGATTCTTCCTCTTGCTCAGAATAATCATTTGAGAGGGCATAAATTCAAATTGAGGAAAGACAGATGTAGGATAGATGTGCGGAAATTTGCCTTTAGCCAGCGGGTGGTTGGTTGGTGGAACGGACTTCCATCCCGTGTTGTGGAAGTTGATAGCCTAAATAAATTTAAGGCTCAGCTGGACAGATATTTCGAACGAATGGAGGGGTGAAATGGGAGGCTTTCGTTTTTTGGCTGATGCTGCATAAGCTTGCTTTCTTGCATCATATGCCTCTACTAATGCTAAGATTTGTTTTGAAGAAATAGTTCAAGCAGTCAGGTAGCCAGCACAGGAAGTAGGAACCTCAAAGAATCAATTCAAAAGAAAAAAATAATAATAAAAAAAAAAAACTTTTGGCCAACTCAACCATAGTAATAAAGTACCTCTTAAGTTCCGAGGAAACTAGGCGCTGTCTGATTCTATACTCCTTCCTGACACGTGGAAGTAGGGAAAGTTTCATTTTTTGTTTTAAATCTCATGGGTGTCCAAATACTTTTTTGGTTCAGTGCATATGAGAAGTCACTAGTTGATGAAAGTGTTAAGTAGAAATATTAAGCAGTTTATAACTAATCATTTTGAGAAGAATGTAATCGTTATGTTGTCATGATTATGTTCAGATTATTTTCCTCAGTGCCATCAGACAAGATAGCCCATGAGAAGGCCTCTTTGGTAGCAATCCTCCCTACACGGGGTGGAAAAGACCTGAGATGATTTAATGCCGTCGATGACGTGAGGAATTTTTAAGGGCCTTTTTCACAACGCGAATGAGTTAGTCGGTCTCAGACGAGGATAGCGTGAATTTTTCATACAGCAAACCGACCACAGAAAACATGCAATATAAGGCTCGGTATGGCCTTACTCGCTGAAGCACTTAAACCCTACAACAAAGATCCTAATAAATTAATACCTCCATGAGTTTATTACCAGTACACGATATTTACAATGCCAGTAACTCCTTAGTATGCATTTTCAGTGAGCCAACATTTTCATCAGCACGCGTATTTCTCAATCTGAACAGTTTGTTTTTCACACGAAAGGTCATAATACAGGTCACTCTCATAAAGGCCAATAGATTGACAGTAGCCACTAGCAGAGGTGAAAGAGATTCTTGCACTGCTTCTATTAGAATGAGCAGAAGCCTGAAAAACAAGATGCATGGTATTTCAGAGACTGCTGGGAGCCATTGCGGTACAAGTAAACACATGGGTTGTGTTAGGGTAGCTAAGAATAGAAACAGGTGCAGGTATACTTGTGTGTACACCAATGTTAGGAGTTTAGTAAATAAATTTTATGAATTTGAGGTATTGCTCAAAACATCAAAGGCAGATATTGTTGGGATATCAGAGACTTGGTGTCACACAGATATAAGGGATGCAGAACTGGAATTTCGGGAGTACAACGTCTACAGAAAGGATAGACAGGATAGGAAGGGGGGAGGGGTTATGCTATTAGTTAAGAAACACATAAAAACCAAGGAGGTGAAGCCAGTCGACATCGCTGGACAGTGCAGTGTTGAGTCAGTTTGGTGTGACATAAGCATTGGGAGATCAAAATTGAGAGTAGGAGTGTGCTATAGGCCTAATGACTCTGATGAGTATAATAAGAAACTGTTCGGAGAAATAGAGTGGGCCAGTAAATCAGAGAGTCTTATAATGGGAGATTTTAATTTCCCAGATATTGACTGGAATTTGGGGGCTGGTTACTCACGCACTAGCAGGGCTTTTGTGGATTTATTGGATGATTGTTTTCTACATCAGCATGTTCGGGAGGCAACTAGAGGGAGTAGTACTCTTGATTTGATTATCAGCAGTGATTCTTCATGCATTAAGAATCTGCAGATAAATGAACCACTAGGTGGCAGTGATCACAGTGTGCTGAAGTGGGATTTACTCAAAGAGGTAACTACCATCAGGGGTAAAGGGAAGGGTTATTGCTTCCGTAAAGGCGACTACGATGGACTGTGACAGTATTTAAATTCTATACAGTGGGACCAACTGATGATGTTACCAACAGCAAATTCAAAATGGGAAGCATTCAAAGAACTTATCTTGGAAGCTACTAGGCTTTACATACCAACTAAGAAATATTGTTCAAGGTTTAGGCCAAAATGGATGTCAGATGAACTAATGAGGCATATGGCAGAGAAGAAAAATGTATGGGATACTTACAAATTAACACATGACACAGAAGCCTATGATAGATACAAGTTGATATGCAACCAAGTTACAAAGGAGGTTAGGCAGGCGAAGGCAGATTACGAGAAATCCTTGGCAAGGGATGCAAAGAAAAACAGCAAAGAGTTCTTTACTTATGTAAACTCTAGAAGGAAGGGGATGAATCAGATTGGTCCACTTGATATTGATGGGTCAACTGTTGATGATCCTGCTCAGGTAGCTAACAAACTGAATGAATATTTTGCATCGACATTCACACATGAGGAGTTATTCAGCGAGGGGAATGCCAGAGGTGTATTCAACTCTAGCAGTAAGCTACAAAATCTTGAAATAACTGGGAGTAAAGTGGAGGAGAAACTGTTGAAGATAAACACAAGAAAGGCACCCGGGGTGGATGGGATCTATCCAGTTATATTAAAGGAGGCAGCAAAGGAAGTAAGCAAACGCTTAGCCATAATTATGAGAGCTTCCTTGGACTCAGGGGAGGAACCCATAGACTGGAAATGTGCAAATGTGACCCCAATTCACAAAGGAGGATCAAAGGCTGACACAAGTAATTATAGACCTGTGAGCTTAACTTCTGTTCCAGGAAAATTAATGGAGGCACTGGTTAAAGAAGCACTGCAGGATCATTTAGACAAGACTTCAGTTATAGCTCAGACACAACATGGTTTTGTTAAGGGGAAGTCTTGCCTGACCAACTTGATTGGATACTATGATGCAGTCACAAAAGAACTGGATGCAGGGAATAACTTTGATATTATATACTTGGATCTTAGAAAGGCTTTTGATACTGTTGCACATGAAAGACTGCTACACAAATTGGAGCAGTGTGACATTGGAGGCAAATTGCTGCTATGGATAAAGGGGTGGTTGAGGGGGAGAAGACAGAGAGTGGTAATCAATGGACACTGCTCATCGTGGACTAATGTTATTAGTGGAGTCCCTCAGGGCTCAGTGTTGGGTCCATTATTGTTTTCTGTATTTATAAATGATATTGATGATGGTATATTAAGCTTAATGTCCAAGTTTGCAGACGATACAAAGGTTGGCAGGGTTGTCAAGGACACTACTGACACTATGCTGCTGCTGCAACAGGATCTGGAAAGGTTGAGCAGATGGGCTGAGAGGTGGCAAATGAAGTTTAACATTGACAAATGTAAAGTACTACACATGGGAAACAGCAACCCCAGAGCAACGTATCAACTCTGTGGTACTACACTGACAGTGGTAGAGAATGAAAGGGACTTGGGGGTGGTTGTGCAGGCAGATATGAAGTTCTCTGAGCAGTGTAGACGGGCTGCAAGAGTAGCTCATGGAGTATTGCCAATGATATACAGGAATTTTTCCAGCAGGGATAAGGAGGTGATTATTCCATTGTATAAGGCAATGGTCAGGCCACACCTAGAGTACTGTATACAGGTCTGGAGGCCTCATTTCAAGAAGGATGTAGAGATGCTGGAACGAGTACAGAGAAGGGCAACAAGATTAGTGAATGGAACAAAGGGGTGCTCTTACGAAGAAAGGCTTAAGTTTTGCAAATTACAGTGTCTGGAGACTAGGCACCAGCGAGGTGATCTGATAGAGGTGTATAAAGCCTTGAATGGTTTAAGCATGCTCAATGCTGATGGGATTCTTCCTCTAGCTCAGAAAAATCACCTGAGAGGGCATAAATTCAAATTGAGGAAAGACAGATGTAGGATAGACGTGTGGAAATTTGCCTTTAGCCAGCGGGTGGTTGGTTGTTGGAACAGACTTCCATCCCTTGTGGTGGAGGTTGATAGCCTAAATAAGTTTAAGGCTCAGCTGGACAGGTATTTTGAACGAACAGAGGGGTGAAGTGGAAGTGGCTTTTTTTTTTTTTTTTTTGGCTGATTCTGCATAAGCTTGCTTTCTTGCATCAAATGCCTCTACTAATGCTAATGCTAAAGGCCTGTGAAATTCGTAGGAGTTTTCACATGGTGAATAACAGAACCTCTTAACAAATCGTTGAAAATAATCACAGATAATTAAACAATAATTTGCATATCACGTGCCTCGCAATATCGCCTCAATTATGTCCCTTCTTCTTATTCTAGCTTTGGTTGAGACATATTTCAATGTTTAATGTTTAGCTTCAGATGGACGAGTCGGATTAATTTGTGTTTCTGTTACCAATAAAAAAAAAGTCGGCGCTAACAAGGAAAAAACTTGCGCTTCCATCTACGATCGTTAATTGTATAGACTTTCTTCTGCAAACCACAACGCAACTTCGACTTTACTCAGAAATGAACGTCGGGCAAGAATCATGATCCATCTGCAGGTGCTTGGAACAGTGGATAACGATTATGTAGCATGGCATGGTATTGAAAGCCCATCGTCCTAGGAAAAAAGCCTCTTCTGATGAAAAAGGGCACGTGAGGTTCCGTTTAAATGTGCCAGAAAACAAGTCGATTGGTCTAACAATCGATGGGAAAGTGTTATTTTTCCATACTAGTCGAAGTTTAACCTCCAAGAGCCTTTGATCGTGTACAGTATGTCAAGCAACTGAAAGGTGAGCAATTTGATCCTGACTGTCTTTAGGAAACAGAAAAGTTCCCGGATTCCAGGTGATGTGAAGAGATATATTTTAGCTAGTGTAGAACGACTTCACTCTATGACAAGCAAAATGAATGCAGGTGCATATTTCCACGTCTTGAAGCTGTATTTTTGAATCACTATATGTACTCGCTTCCATCAAATGAAAAAAAAAAATACAATTTTTAATTGTTAAATTTCATAAACTATTGAATTTGAAGACTGAACTTAATATACCACTAGCCTCTGCCTTTAGTACAAGTTTTGAAAAGAAAGGCAACTCATGAGATAATCAAATAAGTTGAACAACCTGATAGGTTATTTTATCTCAGTTAGTCCAAAACAAGTTGCTATCCCTCAAAAATTTATATAAGAGCTGCTTATTTTAATAAGAACTATCGTTTAAAAAACAACTGTTTAATAGATCGATGAAAACAGATTTAAATCTAGATTGGCCATAGTGACACAAGATTGAAATAGGCTGTATTTCAGAACACAACCACAGAACACACCATGGCGAAAAGAAAATAAAGTAGGTCCCATAAGTACATCTTATAACGTCGCATTGAGTTTTCTGTTAAGTGCCCTGGTTTCAGATAACGAATGTAGCTGATATACAATGGAGAAATGGGTTGCACAGAAAATATGACGGCAAACATATTAAGCACCATGAGTTGAATATAACATATCAGCTTCTTGATTAACAATCAATGGGTAAAATAACGCTTGAGTACATGTATAAACTTCAAAGGGAGTAAAGTAACGAGTCATATTAGGCCCACCCGAAAACGATTTCATCTGCCCATTTGCTTTATTATATCCATAAATTGCGTCTGTTCTCTGGTCGATTTACATGTTTTTCTCGAAGAAAATCTCAGCGTTTTCGGGATAAAATGCCTTGCCATCTATGTCTAAGATTGACTAACTCATCACAGGGTGAAAAAAGCCCATAAAAGTTCCTCGCGTCTTTGATGGGATTCGAACCCGACCCTTTACAAGGACAGTGATTCTGTTGTTGTTGTTGTTGTAGGGTTTATCAATTTAGGCCACATTGCGCGGTATATAATGTTCTGTAGTCAGTATTTCCGGAGAAGAAACCATGCTGCCCTCGCCGACTATCCGGTCGACCGATTAACTCAAACACATTGTGATAAAAGGATCCATAAAAATTCCCCGCGTCATCGATGGAATTCAAACTCAGGTCCTTTCCACCCGGTGTGGGGAGGAAAAGACCTCAGTTTGAATTGATTTGATTATACCAACTGTAATTATTACTTACTAAAATCCCTCTTAATTTGTAGACCAAGCGAGATTATGTTCAAATAAGTCGGATTAGAGAAAATCGTTATATTTAAGTAAAAAAAATAAATAAATAAATAAAAATAGTATGAATCATTATTATACCAAACCCTTTTTTAAAAATTAAAAAAAATAAAAAAGTAAAAGAAAGAGAAAGAAAATAGTAACAATAAGAAAATTTCTGTCTACGAATACATACATTTAGAAACATAATACAATATACTGTAATTTAGCTCTTGCAGTTAACCTAACAAAGTGTAAACGTTGCAGTCTTAAGTAAAATTAGGACGAGAAACTAGGTCATCTAAACAGGCATGGGAGCGAAACCGGTCAGAAGACAGAATTAGATTTAGTATTTGGAAGCATAATAGCAAAGTGTAGAATCAACTTCACTCTTTTATAAATTTTACACATTATCAGGAAACATCTGTGAGCAGTATAATTCTAGAGCGAAGTGGGTAGTTGTAGCCTCGTACCTTTTGGCAGAATTCTGATTCCAATTTTTTGAAACTGGAATAATAATTCTGACCAGACAACACACAATTTACAGACATAATACGCTTGGGCACATGAGTTTGGGCAACTCTAATTTAAAATATTATATTATACAGTTTTGACTGAAATACTTTAAGGGCTTAAGCCTCAGGCTGCGAAAGAATTAGACAACGTACAAGTTAGTGCAAGCGCATCATATTAGTATGCAGCAAACTCTGAATTAGCAAAAACGGCATCGTTTTAGATAAATCTCATCTCGAACACCTATACAACGAGTTGTCATGATATTGCACTACTTCGAATAAGTAACGCTTCACCAAAGGAGAAGACTATTGTTACTTATTCTCAGCGGATACCACCACCCAAGATGGCACCGTCTGGGTGGTAACAACAGTCTTCTCCTTTGGTGAAGCGTTACTTATTCGAAGTAGTGCAATATCATGGCAACTCATTGTAAAGGTGTACGAGATGAGTTTTATCTAAAACGATGCCGTTTTTGCTAATTCAGAGTTTGCTGCGTACTAATATGATGCGCTTGCACTAACTTGTGCATTATACAGTTTTATATTGTATTATATGATAGTTTATACTAGTTATATGAAAACCCCTGATGAAGGCCTCTTATAATGCCTTGATAGTCAAAACCCACAACTCCAGCACTCCCACCAACCAGAAGAATATCTCAGGCAGTGTGGTAATGGTTTATTCTGTGAAAAATTTCAGTACACAGATTCAGTCACTGCTTCAGGAAATTCCTATTCCCTTCTCTGAACACAGATTTAGGGTTTCTACTTGATTCGAAGTTAAGATTCGATTACCACCTCCAAACACAAAAAATTAAAATCTTAAAGTTATGATGGAAAATAGAGCGACAACTGTTATTTATAAGGGATGTGGTTACAATTTTTGCGTATACAAACATTTTTGACAAATGATTTTTGATTCCGTTCCACGTGGAGGCTGGCTTATTCCACTGCTGACGTTGTTTGTAGCTGAATAATGGTTGTTGCTTTCAGCTTTGTATAAAATCGACCTCGTACAGCTCGCAGCAAAACTTCTCCAGCAACGACCTTAACCCTTTCCAGAATTCCGTCAAGACTTAATGAGATCCAGGTTGATTATAATCAGCCTGGAATCTCATCCAGGTTGATTACAATTTGATTAACGAGATCCAAGTTGATTAGGATGCGGTATAGAATAATTGCTTCACCTGATCTACGGGGCACCTGCGAATGAGAAGTACTCAGGCAGGTAGCACGAAAATCTCGTTACACATCCCTGCAAAATTTAGTCATACTATTTTTAATTTCACTTCCCTTAATCCTCAATTCAAAACGGACATTTTTTTTTCGCTGTCAGCACTGTGCCCCTTAACAATGAAAATTGGCTAAGATTTTCACAGCTAAGATATATTGCCACGAAGTTTTTTTTTCCTAAGAAATTTTAATTGCCTCCCTGTGAGCATTTGAATCTTTTTTTTTTTTTTTTTTTTTTTTTTGTATAATACGCTTTTTATTGTACAACGAGCTAAACTTAACAGACCTTACACGGCCAGAAGGCCAGCGGTATTAGGTAATGATACTATAGTATGATTGATTGGCCATATATATATATATATTCTGTCCCCCAAAAATATCCAGACATACTTGTTTTCATGTCCACAGTGAAAGTAGAAGAGTTTCACCACTTGCCACTTGTTTGGAGCGATTCGATGCTTGTTTGTCACTGGAGATATTTCTAAAGTCCTCTTCAATCGACGAAGCCGTAGTCAGCTGGTCTCAGGCAGGTGGAGCAGGCATTTTCCTTTTCAGTTATTTCAGGTTTTTCAGCTGGAAAAAACATGTATATCAACCCATGAACACAGACATAATGGCACAAAATCGTCTCACCCTGCAACGAAAGCCGTAACTGGCCCACAGAAAAGTGTAATTCGATTCTACTCAATGAAGTGAAAGAAGCCTGGATCAACATCTGCTGCCAGAGTGCTTGATGGCAGAAATGAAATTCAGAGGAGGTGAGTTATGGTATAGATCCCTTTCTTATGGTTTGGACAAGTATCTTTAGTGATTGCGCAGGTTCCTATGAACATGAACACCTAAATTTACATTATAGAAAATTTCATGCTCCGTATGATAAGGTAAGTTTTTTTTTTTCTTTTTTTAGTGTTTCCATGTTTGCTTCAACAGGATAATTCTTCATGTCATACCGCCGGTATTCTTCGACAATTATTCGTGGACTGATCCATGTAGAAAAGTTGTCCTTTGATAGAGTCACTGCCACAAGCTTCCATCTATTAGTTAGACTCAACAATTTGTTTAAAATGTTTTCTCACCTCCGCTTATAACTTAATCAGATAAGATATGACAAAAATTACCTTAACTGCAAGCACATAACGCTTTATAACCTTAAATTTTCATACGAAACGACTTTCCTTCACACAACTTTGGATCAGTCATTCGAAAGGCATATTTGTATATATTTCATTAGCATTAGTAGAGGCATACGATGCAAGAAAGCAAGCTTATTCAGCATCAGCCCAAAAAAAAAAAAAAAAAAAACCCTCTCCCATTTCACCCCTCCGTTCGTTCGAAATACCTGTCCAGTTGAGCTTTAAATTTGTTTAGGCTATCAACTTCAACAACAAGTGATGGAAGTCGGTTCCACCAACCAACCACCCGCTGGCCAAAGGCAAATTTCCGCACATCTATCCGACATCCGTCCTTCCTCAATTTGAATTTATGCCCTCTGAGGTGATTATTCTGAGAAAGATGAAGAATCCCATTGGCATTGAGCATGCTCAAACCATTCAAGGCCTTATACACCTCTATCAGATCACCTCGCCGGTGCCTAGTCTCCAGACTCTGTAATTTGCAAAACTTAAGCCTTTCTTCGTAAGAGCAACCCTTTGTTCCATTTACTAATCTTGTTGCCCTTCTCTGTACCCGTTCCAGCAGCTCTACATCCTTCTTGAAATGAGGCCTCCAGACCTGTATACAGTACTCAAGATGTGGCCTAACCCTTGCCTTATACAAGGGAATAATCACCTCCTTATCCCTGCTAGAAAAATTCCTGTATATCATTGACAAGACACCATGAGCTACTCTTGCAGCTCGTCTGCACTGCTCAGAGAACTTCATATCTCCCTGCACAATTACCCCCAGGTCCTTTTCATTCTCCACCACTGTCAGTGTGGTACCGCAGAGTTGATACGTTGCTCTGGGGTTACTGTTTCCCATATGCAGTACTTTACATTTGTCAATGTTAAACTTCATTTGCCACCTCTCAGCCCATCTGTTCAACCTTTCCAGATCCTGTTGCAGCAGCATAGCGTCAGTAGTGTCCTTGACGACCCTGCCAACCTTTGTATCATCTGCAAACTTGGACATTAAACTTGATATCCCATCATCAATATCATTCATAAACACCGAAAACAACAACGGACCCAACACTGAACCTTGAGGAACTCCACTAATAACATTAGTCCACGTTGAGCAGTGTCCATTGATTACCACTCTCTGTCTTCTGCCACTCAACCATCCCCTTATCCATAGCAGCAATTTGCCTCCAATGCCACACTGCTCCAATTTGTGCAGCAGTCTTCCATGTGCAACAGTATCAAAAGCCTTTCTAAGATCCAAATATATAATATCAAAGTTATTCCCTGCATCCAGTTCTTTTGTGACTACATCATAGTATCCAATCAAATTGGTCAGGCAAGACCTGCCCTTAACAAAACCATGCTGCGTCTGAGCTATAACTGAATTCTTGTCTAGATGATCCTGCAGTGCTTCTTTAACCAGTGCCTCCATTAATTTACCTGGAACAGAAGTTAAACTAACAGGTCTATAATTACTTGTGTCAGCCTTTGATCCTCCTTTGTGAATTGGGGTTACATTTGCACATCTCCAGTCTATGGGTACCTCCCCTGAGTCCAAAGAAGCTCTCATAATTATGGCTAGGGGTTTGCATACTTCCTTTGCTGCCTCCTTTAATATAACTGGATAGATCCCATCCACCCCAGGTGCCTTTTTTATGTTTATCCTCAACAATCTCTCCTCCACTTTCCTCTCAGTTATTACAAAATCATCCAGCTCACTGCCAATGTTTACTTTACCTACATCATTCTCCTTCCTGAATAACTCCTCATGCGTGAATGTAGATGCAAAATACTCGTTTAGATTGTTAGCCACCTGAGCAGGATCCTCAACTGTTGAACCATCAATATCCAGTGGACCAATCTGATTCATCCCTTTCCTTCTCGAGTTCAAGTATGTAAAGAACTCTTTTCTGTTTTTCTTTGCATCCTTTGCCAAGGATTTTTCGTAGTCTGCCTTTGCCTGCCTAATCTCCTTTGTGACTTGGTTACAGACCAACTTATATCTATCATAGGCTTCCATGTCACCCATTAATTTATATGTATCCCATGCATTTTTCTTCTCTGCCACATGTCTCATTAGTTCATCTGACAACCATTTAGGCCTAAACCTTGAACAATATTTCTTAGTTGGTATGTAAAGCCTGGTAGCCTCCAAGATTAGTTCCTTGAATGCTTCCCATTTTGAGTTTGCTGTTGGTAACATCATCAGTTGGTCCCACTGTATAGAATTTAAATACTGTCTCAGACCATCATAGTCGCCTTTACGAAAACAAAAACCCTTCCCTTTACCTCTGATGGTAGTTACCTCCTTGAGTAAATCCCACTTCAACACACTGTGATCACTGCCACCTAGTGGTTCATTTATCTGCAGGTTCTTAATGCATGAAGAGTCACTACTGATAATCAGATCAAGAGTATTGCTCCCTCTTGTTGCCTCACGAACATGCTGGTGTAGAAAACAATCATCCAATAAATCCACAAAAGCCTTGCTAGTGTGCGAGTGACCAACCCACAAATTCCAGTCAATATCTGGGAAATTAAAATCCCCCATTATAAGACTCTCTGATTTACTGGCCCACTCTATTTCCCTGTACAATATCTTATTATACTCATCAGAGTCATTAGGCCTATAGCACACTCCTACTCTCAATTTTGATTTCCCTATGCTTATGTCACACCAAACTGATTCGGCACTGCCCTGTCCATCGATGTCGACTGGCTTCACTTCCTTGGACTTTATGTGTTTCTTAATTAATAGCATAACCCCTCCTCCCCTCCTGTCCTGTCTATCCTTTCTATATACATTGTATTCCCCAAATTCCAGTTCCGCATTACTTATATCTGTGTGACACCACGTCTCTGATATCCCAACAATATCTGCCTTTGATGTTTTGAGCAATACCTCAAATTCATCAAATTTATTTACCAAACTCCTAGCATTGGTGTACACGCAGGTATACATGCACCTGTTTCTATTCTTAGCTACCCTAACACAACCCATGTGTTTACTTGTAACGCAATGACTACCAGCAGTCTCTGAAATATCCTGCATCTTGTTTTTCAGACTTCTGCTCATTTCAATAGAAGCAGTGCAAGAATCACTTCCACCTCTGCCAGTGGCTACTGGCAGAGGTGGAAGGTTCATGTTGTGAAAAGGAAAGTTTGTTCTGTATGAAACTTTTTCCCGCTAGAAGACATGTGGACTTTTGATGTTCAAGACTCAGAGTCTTGAAGATAAGTGTTGCAGACTCAAAACGCCTCTTATGAGAAATGCTGATGGAATTACGGCTTAATACCAAAAGCAGGGTCGAACTTCTGCATTTTAATCGCTAAAATGCTAATGGCATCGCAACATACTCATAGGATCCCTCCCTATCGCAACCGAATTTCGGTTAGATTTTGCTCAACTGCATAGTTTCAAAGCAGTTTATTTTCTTTCGGTAAGGAAAGGAAAGTAATAAAACTTATTTTTTAATTATAAATGCTAATTTATATCAGAACTAATTATAATACAATAGTGAAAAAAATCCAAAGTGGGAAACCAAATATAACTAGTAACAAGTTATGAAAGCGTACATTCCCCTTATAACTCTCTGCAAACACATTTCACAAATTCAGGCTTCGCCTACTTCATACACCGCCTTCGATTTTCATGAAAGTGCTCTTTAACAAATTTAATCAAGGTTCTTTCGCGCAGAACAGACCTGTGCGAGGCACACGGGACTGGCAAGAAAACCGAAACTAATAGGTGCGTTGTTGCTTATGAAACGCAACTAAGAAAGACAAATTTCATTCCCCTAATATCTCGTGCAGTAATTATAACACCTTCGACCATAATTGCATTTTCTAGCGAAACTAAATTTTCAAGTAATTAGCATCCACGGTTGAAGTTCCATTACTGCAAAAAATCTGCAAAGTCGAAGGTGTTCCATTTGATTAATTAAGATTGGAAAATAACAAAATTTAACTAAGAAGAAAACAGATTAAGAAATAAAAATAAGTGATAAAGGGCACACAAGAAGGAAGGTACACACTAATGATGGTAACGTGCCAGTCCTCTGTTTTCATACTTCTAAAACAATATACTCTTTTAAAGAATATTTTTGATATTTGGATTTATTAAAATGACTCTAAACGTTATAAATAATCATTGTAACATTAAAATTATTTCGTTTTAGATCTCCTATTGAGGAATTCACGTAAAAGGTTCCATTCAACTGTGATCTATTGCAACTATAGAGAGTCTAGCGTGACGTCATCTTCCTGCTGCAGTGAAGTTCGATGTCCCAAATAAAATACTGCTTTTTATGTTCTGTTTTTGGAAACATTAGTTTTAATTATTGCCATAACAAGTAGATTACGATGAATGCGACACTTTGTAATATTTACAATAAATTCCTTTTACCTCATGCATCTAAAGCGATAAAAATAAATGCAGAAATAAAATAAATTTTATTTCCTCCTTTGAACCAACAACAAAAAAAATAAGTTAATGCTTTCTAGACGTAGTAGTGTTGGTGTAATAATAGGTTACGGAGCGTAGAGTCGTGTGCTCTAGAAAGCCACCATAAGTCAACTGATGAAATGGGCCTGGGTATCCTGTTAGTGGTCATTTCTCATCTCCATCTGTTGTACTGATGTCTTCTGTCTTGTCTGAGAGTAAAGCCTTCATCGTTATTTATGTTGTTCAAACTGAGGATTTCTTTAGTCAGCCATTACCAGCAAATGGGTCGGTTAATCCTTTCTCTCTCTCAGATATTAATTTCCACCATCTTCGTTTTCACCAGAAAGCCTTTCATTAAAGAGGACAGTAATGGTTGGGCGTAAGGCAACAACGCGATCAGTCCGTTGATAGAAAGGACAAAACCCACCAGGCAAACGACATATAAAAGAGCTCCGCGACTTTTGATTGCTCTTTGAGACGTGCAGCAAAGTTTCCCGAGTTTCTAATTTCCTGTTCAGATATCACTTCGTACTATGAAACTTAAAATGCCCAACTTCCTCGTAGAAATTATTTTTCTTTCCTGTTAGGCAATGGTATTTTAAAGCAGTTCCTCCAAGGAAAAATAAATCATTAACCGATTTATTTAAGTCGATAGGAAATCATATAAGGAAAATAATGGGCAGAATGTTTGCTCCTGGAATTTCATAAACAAGAGAACGATGTTTCCCAGTAATGTGGAGAAAATTTAAGTCTAAGAGTGGAAGACTACTTCATCAAAATTCCCCATACTCACGTCTATGTAGTGGTAGCCACTTTCAGGGAATGTTATTAACAAATGGGAGTATCACTCTCAATGAACGGGTTGATTATTGTCACTGCCAGCTGTTGCTGGTGGTGAGGAAGATGAGGAGGGTCTTTTCGGCGTTAGTCCTATTGATGAGGATGCCAACGAAATCTCCTGCTGGTAACAGTTCTTTCTGCTTTCTTCATTTGACTTTTTAAAATCTATTTAATGTTATGACTTCATTTGTAATATTCTTCTTTGTAAGAAATGTTTCACTTTCTCTTTTTATGTTTTACACCATTCCCTCTTCAGGTTGAAATAATGTGTCCTTTTAATTAACCCATCCATTTTCATTCATTACTTAGATTTCTTAAATACGACATATAAAAGAGCTGCTATTTCGGTCACTTCTTCTTCTTCTTCTTCTGACGTTATAACTCAGGGTGCGTTTTAGTCTTTTCGACGATGTTTCACCAATAAGCCCTCCAAGAAACTAAACTTCTCCAACTTTTTATTCTCATGATCTTTAAGTCCGCTTGTACGTCATCCATCTTTTCCTTGGTCTTCCTCTCGCCCTCCTCCTCCCAGTAGGTTTCCATTTCATTATACTCTTAGTTGTTCTTCTGTCATGCTGTCATCCATTCTCATGACATGACCCAACCAGGCAAGTCTTTGGCTCTTCACAAATCTGATGACGTACGCACCTGTATAAGATGGTCAAGTTCATTGTTCATTCTGATTCTCCAGGATCCATCAACGTCTAATACTCACTTGCTACTTTCCATAGCAGGGACTCCAAATTCATTTTATATGATCTGCAGCTCTTCAATGTTTATATTTGTGCGGGAACATGAAGTGCAGAACTTTAATATCTTGTAATGGAGCGGGGGAATTAGTGATGTAAGTCTGTAAATATCTGTACAGTATTGTGATTAGTGGCGGAGATGCCAGGAAAGCTGGCTGGGACCGCCTAGTATAATAAATAAAATAAAAAATAAAAAAAACTGTACGAGCCCAAAAACGTTTCGTAAAATTCTACGCTCCAACACTCTCAACTCATCTCTACTCATTAATGTCCAAGTTTCACAAATATATGCCACAACTTGTCTAATGAAACTTGTATATTCTTAATTTTAAATATCTGTTCAATACTCTGGACTTCATTAGTTTTCCATATGCATAGGAGCATCTGTTTCCTCTTAGGATACGGGACTTAATTTCGGTCACTAATTTGAATTATTCTTAATAATTAAGAGTACTGCGTAATCTGTGATAAGTGCAACTACTACACATATTGGTATCCATAATTTTGCTCCGTTTCATTCCATTAAGTGGGTAATACATTCTTCAAGATGGCGTCACATGCCACTACCTAATTAAGTGTTTTTTTTAATATATTTATTCTTTAATTCAACATTCCGCTGTCAGTATCATACAAATACGATTTGATCTATGAAACTATCATTTAAGCCACAATGCCTCACGTTTAAAACTAGCGTTTAAAAATAACATGCGAAAAGTTTTATCCTAATCGCTCGAAAACACGTTCACTCACGATGTGGATTACGGTCCCATAGAAACAGTTGAACATTAGAAAGATATTTTATGGAAAGAGACACTTTAACATTAATTATGAAGAGAACGACAAAAAGTGGAAGGCTTTTGCCATTTGCATTACTGATATTTATACATTTACTTATTCCTTTATTTTGTAAAATAGTATAATACAATGCTATTAATAACAATTTGTTTCGTTTTCGCAAAAAATCCGCCGCTTTCTGTTTTACCTTTTAAAATTAAAATATCAGCAAACGGCTAATAAGAAGTGATATTCATAGTACTTAGAAATGTCAGTTATATGTGTAATAATAATTGTTTTTCCACAAGAATGATTACAAATTAACTTCCTGATTTTGTAAATTTATTAAGAAAAAACTAACAAAGATACAGAAAAAACAACCTATTTCAACAAGGGAAAACTTTATTAATTCGTTTCCACGTTTCCTTTATTAATTGTCAATTGCATTTACAAATTGTTAATTTATTGTGTATAGAACTGTGTCCCCATACACTTTAATTATTCGAAATTGTAGCGTAGATGAAATTAACTCAAACACTATACAGTCCTGCTCTACTAAGACCATAAAGTTTTGTCCTCAATATTTTTAATCACCATTAAGTCTGTCAAGAGAACCATGTCTCGCGATGTACGAATAAGCTAGTGTTATTCTGACTTACATACCCTTACATAACCTTGTATTTACACACACGATGCAATGAGCCTTGAATGGCTTACGCTCTTTTGTATCGTCTACATACGGGAAGAAATTCTGGTTCACAGATAGCAGTAGATCAATGGCGATTGCGCAAAGAGTGGCAGACCCCTCTTTTAACAGAATGCTTCTTGTTATATTGGTGGTGGGATAAAACCAAATAACGCTGCATAAGTGCTGCCAGTAGATTTTCTAAAATCCTGAAATGATTTTCAATTATGGTTAAGAGAGGGAAAATCTGCCATAAACTGATTTTGTATCAAAGGCACACATTTTTGCTGTCGTCCAAGCTCAAATAGTCATAATTTTCCTTGATATAAAGCTTGATATATATACCAGGAGGCTGGGTCAAATTGCGGACAATATGTTCCTCTTTTACAGCTGATCTAGCAACTGCACTAAAGAAAAACTACAAATTCCTGCTCCCTGCTACAAGAAACAAGTTGAAAGCATTTCACTCCGGATTGATGCTTCCACCATTAGGACCGAAGGTGGGCTTACAATTTATTAATTTGTTCATTAAAACTCGTGTTTTTTCAAACGTAGAGAGATTTGGAGGAGAAGTATTTGAATTGATAAAAATCAAAAACAAATCTGATTTTAAATACACACTGTGGTAGATTTGTTTAATCTTGCATTCTGTGACACGTATGGATACTGAGTCTTACACAAGCGCAGGACTCACCCCTCCTCCATTACTTTCCCACTAATTACCGATTTCCGATAATAGTATTATAATTTAAGTTATATGTACTGCTTCAACTCGTGCGTGTGCGCTCAACCAAATGTCGATGCTTCTCTTTTATCACTCTTTAAATACTCTTCTGCGGTTAAACAAAGTTCTTATACCACTTTTATCCTTTTGAACCAACTTGATATTTACGTAAAAATCTGTCCATAAAAGTTTTTTCCCCATGGTGGCAGTAAAAATAATTTTCAGAAGCAAAACCCGACTACCAATGATGCTACAAAGGATGAAGAAAGAGTGCATGATGCAGCATACAGTTTCCAAGGTTACATGCACCGTTGCAACGGATAGATACAACAAACAATTATTTCCATCCTGTGGAAAATATTCCTATCACACTTTTAAAAAAAATGTATTACTTGTATAAGGAACTTCAGATGGACCCAGAAAAATTAACCCCTAAACACCGATCTCCAACACGTTTCTTGAAGATGGAGAAGCCCTGTTATTATAAGGTCGATGAAGAAATTTCTACAAACAAAGCGAGATTACAACAGAAGTATTAAAAAGGAAGGTAATATTTATTCGCATTATTACTTGATGTTCCATTAATTCTTTCACCTCTCATCGCTTCCCATCCTGTTCAATTCCTGTCGAAAGCTGTCTCTATCTTTATTATTATATCGCATTTTAAACGCGCCTATAATTAAAACTATTGCCGATTCTTCTTTTCTTCTCTTTCTTGAATTCGTATGAAGGTATTGAGAAGGTTTATAGCAGTTATAGCTAAGGGTGGATGACTGGAAGATACTCTAGTAGAGAATTCTCATTTTAAATGAAAAAAAAAGTTAATTAAAGTGGTACAGAGATTTTGATCAGTCATTTGCCCCATTTAATTTTGTTTCATCGCTTTGGACCTCTAAATTCCAGTATTTAAATTCCATTGTTTAAATTATATTTTCTGTGGAAAGCATGGCTACCATAAATTAATTCGGACGGTGGTAACACTTATCATGGTATTATAAATGGTTTATTAACCAGAAGACACTTATAATTAAGGATAAGAAAGTCATTACTATCCTTATTTGGTTTAACGACTTAATCACGGTATATAAATCGAATAATTCTCCTCAGGGAATTATTCAATCTAAGAGCCTCTCTGCAATCAGTTAATGTCATTCGAGAATGCTTCAGGTTAATTTACAAATGACGTTGAAACATGAATTGATATTTATCACTAATTCCATTTAGTCTGTTCACATTCGGTCGCATCAGTCACGCAATTTCTCATAATGTAGTCTATATATGCTGGTTATTTATTATTCGATGGGAAAGAAAATTATAAACGAAATTGTCTTCGAAATTATAAACGTAGAAATATTAAAGATAATACTTATTGATGTAGCCGAAGAATTCCTCTTCGAGTTATTCTGTGTAATAGTTTTTTTTTTTTTTAATAATTAAGACGAAACGTTTTCGATTAGATTGTTGTTTCTAATAAGTTAAAGAAAGGTAAGGTCATGATGGATCGCCATGTCCTATTGTAAACGGCGTGTATTCTATGTTGGGTTTGTTATTTTTGGAAGACAACTCAAGTTTTCAGAAGACCGCATACTTCTCCCGAGGGTGCACTGCGTGTTTCATACCGTTGACGGAAACTGCCTGTTTCTGCAGGACTGCAATTTTTATAAAATTTTGCGAACTTCTATAATACACAAAAATTACCTAATTTTAAGTATATTAAAATTTAAGTTAATAACTCCTATTACAGTAGTTAAAATTAAACGTGTAAAATTTCACTAGGTGAAGCAAAACTATAGTGTTCATAATTCCATGAGCTCTTGACCTCTAAAATTTTATTTAGAAATTTGTTTCAATACTGCACAGAAAATACATTCTTCAAGAGCAGAATTCAGAAGATAAAACAGTCTTCATATTCTGCGAATAGTTAAAATTTAACGGCATCTCTCTCTCTCTCTCTCTCTATGCATTTTACTCTCCATTTACTCTTTATCTCTGTGACTAATTTACCACACTCATCAACTTGAATAGCTTTTATTACTATTGAACAAGTGACTGCATCAATGAAAGCGCTAACTTTACAGATTAAGTAATGCAGCAATATCTGTTTATTCAGATAATTCTGTTTTACTGTTCACAGTGATTCCGCGACATGTCGGAGAAATATGTGCTTCTCAGCTACGTGGTAATAAATATATCAATTTCTATCAGGATTTCGGAAATATGTGTTAATAGATGGTTAGGCTATTTGGCATTACAAATAAAAGTGCAACACTGATAATTACATATTAACAGCCTACCCAACAAACTTACAGTTAGTCCCGACGGATATCCACTCTTTATTCTGAAAATTTGCAGTGTCTACGCGATGGACCTTTTGCATAACATCCTCAAATAATTAAGTCTCCAGTCGGGTTTCACACTGACGATGTGCATTATCTATCACTCCTTACCAGTACCAAAAACAAACAAACCGAATGGCCTACAAGGCTACAGAGAAATCTCCATATCCTGAGGGCTGCTCAAAGGTTTTTGAAAAAACGATCCAGCTCATCTTAGTCGAACACTGTTTCAACGGACGACCACAGTATCTCCATACTGTTATTCCTAGAAGGTCCACATTGTCTAATCTCTTAAGGACCAGCTGGGAAATCTAAAAAGCCCTAAATGCTAAGAAAAAACTCGAAATCGTATTCCTGGACATAAAAGTAGCTTTTGACACACTTTGTACAACAGATCTTGTGAAAATATTTGAAATATTACTTCACAATCAAAGGAATCCTACTTGTTATTCTAAATCAACTTCTTAACGATAGGAAAATTCTTATCAAATATAAATATTGGATTGGAGAGCACCCCCACGACCTATGTCGGCATTCCACAAGGGAGAGTTCTTTGCCACTGTTTTAGAGTCCTTACTTGCGGACCATCCAAACTTCCTCTCATATGCTGATAATCTCAAGCTGCTCCAGAAAAAGTAGATGCAGTCGACTTTGAAACACAGAACGTCTTAGTTGAACATCAGAATTATCTACGATGTCTCGGGCTAAAGTTGAATCCTCAGAAAGCAACTCAGATGACCTTCACAAAAAGGAAGACAAAGAATGACACTCAAAATCAACGGGACCGTCATTGAAAAGATTCACTCTCACACCGACTTGGGGTTGAAGTGGGATGACAGACTAACCTTCAAAGGCCACTTCAATGTGGCCAAGCAGAAAACGCTCGCGGCTCTCCGGGCAATATGACAGGAGCCGGTTAGTCGTAGGCCTCGAGGGTTCCTCTTGGGTTACGTCCAAAGAAAATTTGATCCCCGTACCGCTCAGTGCATTTGTGCTTTGGTCAGGGGCCTCCTCTGCTCAACTCAGGAGATTTCTTGGGACAGAGTATTGGCTCCTGAGATGGTTAAACAGGGCGATGAGCTACCCTTTTACCATCTCTCGGAGCATGCTCTACGCAAACCTAGACATGAAACCATGGGAAACAGTCATCAAAGAGAGGAATCTGCACACATTGGTACGACTGCTTTGTGGCCGAGTGGATTCACCTGACATCTGGGAAGTGACGACCAACCCTCGGACCATTGAAGGAACCCGGTTCAGTGCAACCCCTTGTTTAGATCTTCACTTCAAAACCTGCAATGCCTAGGATCAGTGTTTCCGGCGAATACGTTCGAACCATATAACTTAATCGGAATTGATGCCTCAGCTTTCTGCAGCTCTAAGCGCTACAGACAGGACACCCTGAAAGAAGCGTATAAATTAGAATTATTGACTACAGTCAATAATTCTTACAATGTGTTTTCCTTCCTTTTAATTCAATCAATGTAATTGATTGAATTAAAAGGAAGGAAAACAATTCTTGAATATTTATAATGTACACCCCTCTAGCCGAACTAGGCTGTTCCGGGGATGCCCACCGATGTGGAAATAAAAAGATGTTAATAATAATAATAATGCCAAGAGCCACGTAGCTTTCCGAAAACTGTGCTTTCCCTTCTTCACTATGCCACTGAATGAACGCTCATGCTTGTACGTGACGGATTGAATGACATTGACTCAAAGATCTCCCCGGAAGCTCTGAATAACCACTGTATTGCATTAGCGGTTTCAAAACTGCCATTAGTCTATTTGACGATTACCTTCTTCAGGTGTTTGAAAATCTTGATTGAACATCTCTAACGTTTGCAGGTATGACGATGATGATTTCAAGTATGAGATGTTTGGGCATGGCTCATTATTATTAGCAGGACTGTTGCATTTATTAAAAAGTGTCTTTGGCCATTTTTTGTATTAGGAAAGAGTGGAAGCCCCGATGAAGACCCAACTGATGCGAATACTCACCTATATGTTGCACTCATAGGTATTCGCATCAGTTCACGCAAACATTCCGCTCACGTTCACATGCCACTAACTTATCAAATTGGTATTTCTTGATGATTTTCATATTTTGTATATGTCACCTAAGTATAGGTTAGTAGAAACATGACAGTTGTTTCAGAGATGACGTTTTTGCTCTGTTAATACACTAGATATTATGTGAACAATTTGTCTGGGACGATCTAAGTTCGACCCAGATCACTGATGGGTTGACTATCTGAAACACAGCATCCTGGGCTGTGTTTCAGATAGTCAATCTTGCGTTCCGATATTAGTAAGATAAAGCGGGACAGTAGTGATTGTAATTGGCTGTCGAGTATTCGATTACGAAATTTCATTATGTCGCATATAATTTTGTCTATTTCTTGGTCGCAACTCTGCTGTTAACTGTAGCGAAAGAAAGCGTTGGTTATGTTGGATAAGGCGAACCGATCTCAAGTCTATGCATCTACCTTTCTCACACTCACTACTTCTCACACTTTCTCACAAGCGACATAGGTGTCCGCTGAACCGGACATTGAGAAATTGTACTCCTCTCCTTTTGAAAACAGGAAGTTAGTTTGAAATTGGTTTAATTATAAGCCGAAGTTATGGTATGAGACGCAGCGGAAAGCATGGTATGGGACATTCGTCACCGACTCACACTAGATATACAATTCTGATCGCATACTGAGATCACATCCTGTGCTTCTGCTATTCACGCGTTTAGTTTTAGACCTTTATTTCAGCAACACAGTGCATTGTGTATACCAGAAAAATACCTTGGCAGTTTTCTTCGTCATAATTACATGTTCTACAACCAGAAAGTTCATTTCACTTGATTCCAATATGTTAGCCAAAAGGTTTTGCCGTGCATTTCGACCAACTCAGGCTGTTATCCAGCTTAGATAACTTAGGATGAATCAGGCATTCAAGTGATAAATGCGTCACTGTGATACATCAGGTGATATCTGCTTCTGCCACCTCTCTGATTCACTGCCATTTGATAGGTGGCCTATATTGCTATATATCGTGAGAGTGGATAATAAGAAATACTGATGTTGTTTATTCTAAGAGTAAATGACTTCATTTCGGCATGAACGAGACTGCAGGAATTTAAAGCGAACTGTGTTTTAAAATAAAAGGTTAAGTATGCAGCAAATTACTGAAAAATTAAATTTAGACAAAGAAAGGCCCATTGCCAACCAAACTACATGGAGGTAAACTACATTGAAGCAGCTGGGATTTGTAGTCACATGCCTATACGAAAGCCATTATTTCTATAAAAAATCGGAAAAAAATGTAGTTGTTGCACTATAGAAAATGAATTAATTTTCTATAGAACATAATGTTAGTAGTAAATTATAGTTCCTTAAAATAGAACTAATTTCTGTCAGAAGAAATGTACACTATATATTTTTTTTTGTTTTTTGTGAAGTTCACAGTTTTTATATTTACACTGAAGCAAAACTGTTTTTCTGCAAATGGATTCACTTCAAAAAATACGTCCTAGTCCATTCTGGATAGAAACTACTTTCTATGATTACGAATATTTAGCATTTCTAAAAAAATTACGGCAGTCCTTCACCGAGCATGAATTCAGGAGGCTAAAACTAAGGTTATTAAAAGCATCTTTACAATACTGCTTTCATGCAGATAACAAAATAAACGAGCCCATTCTTAAAGCAGTTTTTATTTTGAGAAATGGATGATATTAGAATGAGAATTAGAATGAATATTCATGCGGCGATATTGCTGCTGAACAAGCAGTAAATCCTGGTTCTTGAAACAAAATTTGCATCGATAGTCATTAGGGGTCTGCCGCATATCAA
This sequence comes from Mastigoproctus giganteus, assembly GCF_048544385.1. NCBI lineage: Eukaryota > Metazoa > Arthropoda > Arachnida > Uropygi > Thelyphonidae > Mastigoproctus > Mastigoproctus giganteus. The sequence continues at coordinate 143,958,719 of NC_143577.1, forward strand.
TATTTTATAACGGGACTCTACACAAGGTCATTAATAATAAAGCGTTATGTTAATTTATCTTGATAAAAATTAGTTTGCATTACGATAAAATACCTAAAACTCAAGTTAAGGAGTTTAATAGTTTTAAAAAGACTCAAAATATCTATTGAAAAAACTAATCCAATGCTTAGTAACAGATCTCTTTCGCTCTTTCTTTATAGATGCGGGTACATTTTAATTTGATATAGTTCTGAGCATATTGTTTCGGTTTATAGAAGTTATTTCTATTTAATTTTACACAATATTAATTGTGGCTAAAATATGCAAGCTAATTCAAGCAGGTATATTTTATAACCCTTTTATCAAAAAGTTCATACCCTTACCTAGAAACAATAGCCCTAGAAAGGTGGACCTTACCTAAACTTCAATCATTTTCTGTGTACTATCCATGTAGAGTAACACATTTCTCTCATCTGTGGATCAGTTGTTTAATGCCTTGATCATAGAATCCGCACTTTTTGCCTGAAACCACGATTCCACTTCATTGATGACTTCCTAAAACGAATCAAAGCGGCGTACACGCAATGGTTTCTTCATTTCTCGAGATAAGAAGAAGTCTGACGGTGCTAGTTCAGGAGAATAGGTGGGTGCTGCAGTAGTTCGAAGCCGCACTAGGCAACAAAGTTGGCGATGGCAACGACCGTGTGAGCCGGCGCATTGTCTGACAGAAGAGGGACACCTTTGGTTAACATTCCACGCCTTTTCACCTTTAAAGCATAGCGTAACTTTTTCAAAGGATTTCGGTAGTATCCTCCGGTAAGTGTGGAACCAAGAGGTAGGTAATCTGTCGGGATAACCCCTTTTCTGTCCCAAAACACGGACAACATCACCTTATTCGCAGATGGAGCGGTCATTACCTTTTTGGGAAGGGAGGAGGTGTGCTTCCACTGTTTAGACATGTCTTTAGTCTCCGGATCATACTGGTACACCCAGCATTTGTCATTTGTCACCAATCGATCAAAAAAGTTCTCAACATCCGCATTACACAAATCCAATAGTTGGCGAGAACGTTGCACTCGACATTGCTTCTGCAAAGGCGTCAGCAATCTTGGAACCCATCGTGCGGAGACCTTAGACATGTGCAAAAGGACATGTAAAATTCTGTGGGCAGACCCATAATTAATTCCCACTGCATTTGCGATTAAATGGATTGTCACACGTCTGTCATTCAGCACCAGCTGCTCAAAACTTTGCAACCATCTCACTGTCTGTGGATGTTGTTGGCCTTCTTTCTCTTGGCTCGTCAAAGGCACTTGTACGGCCGCACTGGAACTCCCGTTTCCACTTTTTTACAGTGTCATAGGATGTACAATTCTGCCCATACACAGCTTTTATTTCTTCGTCAATTTCCTGAGCTTTCTTGCCCTGAATATGTAGACAACTTATATTCAAAACGGCATCTTCCTACTGATATTTTATCTAGGTCAGGGTACGAACTTTTTGATACCCCCTCGTATTTGCAGGAACGGCTTTGTTCCTGAGACTTTTCCTGAGAATTACAATCACTACTCCTTCCGGATAGAACTCAAGAACCAGAGAACTTTATATCACAAGCCCGAACAGACTTCAAAAAAAATGGAGGTTATTCCCCAACTCCACGGATCAACTAATAAACCAATATGTCAAAAAAGTTTTTTGTAAATTCTAACAAATCTGAAGTCATCAACTAGATTCAAATAGATAAATCGTCGTCACTTGAAGACTTTCCAGGGAATTATGCCAAATAAATTTGAATTTAGCAACGTCATTCAACAACACTGTTAATATGCCTCTCAATCAGCAGGTTCGAAATCCCTTGCCGAATACAATCCCGAGACCAACCCCGGAAAACACGCGGAACCTGTGTGTGTTTCGTGTTTGGTTTGCTGAACAAAAAAAAAACTGAGTTTCGGGGAAATAAAACCAAGCGACACTCTGCAGAGAACGCTCAAATCTGCTAGGTTGTGAAAATACCCGATAAAGGTTCTTAGTGCCATTAATGGGAAGTGAAACGCGGCATTTTCCACAGAGTATGTGGTGACAGTGATTAAATCCAATGTCAGTCACGAGAGCACAAAATAACATCTATCAAATATTGTATTAAATATGTATATGAATTCTATACAGCATATGGATATTGCTTTCGAATAAACCACTTATTTCTATACATCAAATATTATTTCAGCTTCATTCTTACCTTGGTCCTATCTATAAAACTGTGAAGAGCTTGACAGTATGTTCAACTATCAATGATAACTTATTTATTTGGAACACGCGGTTTTGCAATAAGTTAATTTGCAATTTATACACATAATTCACCACACTGAATGGAAGAATATCTTTTAAAAATTTTATGTTAGCACCAGTATTAAAATTGCAGAACGCTAGAAGGAAACAAAACTTGTTTCAAAGCATCTGAAGTCAATAATAATAATAATTATTATTATTATTATTTCTCTATACATTAAAAAGTTTTCCTCCTAGTGATGTTTATTCGAGTAGAGGGTGGGGAAATTATGTCACTACAAATGCGCAGATAAATATTGCATCGTTGTCTTCCATTGAAAGACAACTGCCCCATAACATTCACCATCCTCGTGCAAGCGCTTCACTGTCTAATACAGGGCCATACCCGGCATCATTTGATATTCCATTGTAATGTCAACCAATGAAGGTTGTAAATAGTTTAATACTTTGTAGTATTTTAGTATTTTGTAGATATTTCAAATATTTGCATAGTTTGTAAATATTTTAGTCCTGCTCTTTCGGATGCAACAATATTCCTCATGCATTATGGAACCCGAAGCAAAAAGCCTTTTTCTAAGTGATCTATGTAAACACAGGTAAATAATTACATGGTGATATTTATTTCGCCTTGAGAATGTCGGGTGGTGGTGGGGTGGAGCCAGCGGGAGAAGAGAGATGCGGGTCAAGTGGTACAAGTGGGCTGGGCAATTACGTCACTACAAATGCATAGGCAAATAATTACATAGGTTGTTTGTTTGTAAATTTTTAGGCGAATGGGCGTCTATGTAATTGGCGCACTATGGCCATAGTGCGCCAATTACATATGTCATTTCCTGATTAGATAGCGATCAGTGCGTTTCGACAGGTGTGTCCTTTAAGTAGAAAAGATTTGACTTACTCCGTCATACCTCTACATTTTACCTAGAAAAGCGTGCGCGGGGGTTGACGAGCAGGGAGCGATGTCCCCTAGTTATTATTATTATAATCCCATGCACTTGGTACCAGTATCCGTCATGGGTGAAAAAAAAAAAAAAAAACTCATACAGCGGGAATTTTTACTTATTCGCACATCACAGGTGATAGCAGACTCAGGCCTGGATCCTAGTGCCAGTGTTGGACACCAGGCAGCAGCTGCCCAGCTGTTGGATGCTCCCTGGTGGAAAAGTGGCCTCTCACACACACACACACACACACACACACACACACACACACACACACACACACACACACACACACACACACACACACAGGGGAAAAGTTTTTTTAATAATAATAATATTACCCAGTACCAACGGGGTAATAGGAGCAAGAAATTGATTGGAAAAGTGAAAAGAGGGCCCCTCAAGAAAGACAACATCCACAGCAAACACGAGACCAAAAATCAGAGAAGAGGAGAATACTTAGACACACTGAAGCAGAACCACTAAAGAAACTATGCCGATACAAAGAGAACTCCCAGAGGAAAATAAACACCGGAATCTTCGATAAAAAAACAAAAAGCCTTCTGCAAGCTTATAGGACAAGACGGGAAAGACTGAAACGGACCATCTGAGCAGAAGACGAACGAGGAGGTCTGGGGGGAGGGGACATACGGAGCAGTGAAGTAAGACATAACTTCGGAGCCCCGGGATAGAACTACAACCTAAGAAAACCAAAGACGTACAAGAGATAAGAGAATGGGTGAGTCGAAAAGAAGAATTACAACAGCCGATCAGGAAATCCCGCAATTGGTGAACCCCGGGAATAGATAACGTCCACAACTACTGGTACAAGAAGCTCACTTGCACACATAAGCCATAAGCACGTAGTAGAGTAGTTCACCCGAATAATGTCACCCAGAGTTTCTTACTCCAGGAATCACATATCTGAAAGTTAAGACCAAGATACAAGAAACCCGGCGAAATAAAGGCCGATCACCTGTCTCCCAACCATGTACAAGATTCTGGCCAGCTGCATATCCAAGAAGATATCAGACCACTTGGAGAGCCAGAGCACCATAGCCAAGCAGCAGAAAGAATGCAAGCGGATGAGCAAAGGATGCAAAGAGCAATTAACCTTTGATGCCACAGTTAGAGATCAAGTCTACAAGAAGCGCTGCAACCTATACACAGTCTACAAGAAGCGCTGCAATCTATACACAGCCTACATCGATTACTGCAAGATCTTCAACTCCATGCCTCATTGCTGTATAACAGAGACGCTAAAAATCAACCCGACAGTAACAAACTTCCTAGAAGCAACCATGACGAAATAGAGTACCGCCAACAAGGTAGAGAACATTACAACCAGAACGATTTCCATCAGGAGAGGAATCTTTCAGAGAGATGCCCTGAGTCCAATGTGGTTCTGTCTAGCACTCAACCCGCTGTCCACCTTACTCAACAAAAGCAAGGATGGATATAACCCCAAAGAAGGAAGGAAAACCTGTACACCCTCTTCCACCTGATTGGCATCACGAATGACATCAGGTTCTATGGGGCAACCGAGAAGCAACTCCATCCACTACTTCGGATTACCGAAGAATTCAGCGATGATATCAGGATGGAATTTGGTTTAGACAGATGCAAGACCCACGGATTGTATCAGGGGAAATTAGTCGGCCGATACTACCAGCTGCAGACTGGTGAAGAGATCGAAGCCATGAGAGGAGGAGAGAAGTACAAATACGTGGAGATGATGCACGCTCAGCAGTTAAAGCACAAGGAGATCGAGGCTTGTCTGACTGAAAAATACCATCACAGACTCAGAAGTCCGCTCAAAGTAAAGCTGAATGGAGGGAACACAAAGCCATAAACACCTATGCAATACGAGTGCTAACATACTCGTTCGGGATCATAGATTAAATTAACACCGAGCTGGAGGATACGATGAGAAAGACAAAGAAAATGGTGACCAAGAACTGCCAACACCACCAAACGTCAGGCGAGACTGACAATAGCTGAGAAAGAAGGAGGAAGGGACCTGATAGATGTATTGAGCAACAGAAGACAGCAATAGTCGACCTAAAGGATTTCTTCCAGAAAAACATCAGGCCATAAGGAAGATAGCTAAGCTGCATACCCCACTCAACCTAAGCGAGGAGTGCCCTCTCGCTCAGACGGACAACCGAAGCTAGAAATATGGGCAAAGAAACACTCCATGTTAGATAGTACAAGGACCTACATCAAGACCATATAGATAAAATGGTTTCCACTGCATGGTCACGAGCGGGACGCATGGTTTCCATCCGAGATCAGGTAATGAACACCAAGAAATATAGAAAATACATCGTCAAGGAGTGTCACATGTCGACGATGCCACCTGGCCTGAGAAACGGTACAAGTCACTGGGTGCAAGGTGATCACCCAGACGAGTACACTCGTAGACACGACTAGATATCCCCAATAGTACATTAGAAGCTAGCAAGGAAATACCCGTTGATTAAAGAAAGTGTACCGTATTACAAGTACGAACCACAGACAGTAATAGAGACCCCAACCTACAAGTTGCTCCTGGACCGCGCCATAACAACGGACACGACAATACCCACAACAGGCGGGACATAACCTTGTCGAAAAGAAGGAAAATGCTACTTAACTGATTGACATCGCGATGCCTAACAGTGGTAACTCCCAGAAAACCGAGGACGAGGAAATTATCAGGAAATACACGGAGCTAAGAGAGGAGATCAAAGAGATGTGGCATATGCAACAAGTAACGTCCATCCCAATCATCATGTCAACCACCGGTATGGTGCAGAAACCCTACATAACAGCTTAGTAGCAATAACTCTCCGAGAGAACACCTACAAGGAACTCCAGAAAGTCGCAATCCTGAACACCTGTCAGATAGTCAGAGAGTTCCTCGGCAAACAGTAACAATAGATAACAACCAATCTGTGCACTTAGTACCAGAGCGCCTCGTGTGGTGAAACCCCATCAGGGAAAATTAATATATATATATATTTTTCCCCCTTAGGGCTGCACTTAATCAGCCTTTGGAGGTTTCTCTTTCTGAAAAACCGGTTTTTGTTCCTAATAATTTTCCTTATCAAAAAGAAGAGTTTATCCTCTCTCTCACATAAATGGATACTGGCTCTGAATGTAGGAAATTTTAAGATGCAGTGCACTCAATGTCTCATGTCTTTAAATGACCCGGCTCACTTTAAATAACGGGATCCACCTTTCATAAAGAGAATGCTATGGAACTGGTTATCATTTTAGAGATGCACTCTATTTCACTAAGTTATCACCAAATTTAACCGCAATTTTCTCCTGGTTATGCCTCATACATTATAGCAATTTTCTTGAAAAATGAAAACCTGTCTCAATGTACACACACATTAATTTCCGTACTGTCTCGCAAATCGTATCATGCAAATATTAAGAAATGCTTTTTATTTAAAATGTTGACAGTGATAATAATAAATCGTGCGATGTTGTGTGAGTAGGATTTAACGAGATATCCAGTCTTCTCCACACATAGTATTAATATATCACCGTGAGAATGGCGTCGACGTATCAGAACGCTGATGAAGGTCTGACCCAAAACAAGGAAACGTTGCAATTTACACAAACAAATGGTAATTCGAGTAGCAGGAAAATTTCTAAGAGACAGAAGATTCGCTTAGTAATGCACATTCGGTATTTATATTTTCGCTTTAGAAGTCGCTGTGGTTAATTCGAATGTGCTGACCGGAGAAAATTCACCGAACATTCCCCCGCGATGAATGTAAATAAGGACGTATGATGGGAACAGCAGTAATTTTGGTCAATGGTACAGATACTGAAGAGGAAGTGAAAACTGGTTTCCATTGTTCAACTCGATGGTTCGCATAAATCTTGAGGCGTTGATGTGAAGAAAGATGAACAGACGGTCATTATTATTTTTCTGTCATTCCACAAAAGACATTATAAGATTAAGAATTTAATAATTGCTTCGAATTTCATGCGTCTCATCATGTGTAAATATTATCGAATGTAATATTATTTAAATTAGCAACAGTAATAAGTTTTAGATTCATGTGTGGCATTAAGATTATGGGGCCCTTGATCTATTCGAACTTCAATAAAGGCAACACTTGTCCCCTAATATCTAGCTTCAAAAAAGATTTTTTTTTATGCTTTAGGTATCTTTGTATTACAACAAGAGGAAAGTTTTGGGTTTTTTTAGTTGAAACACAATATAATCCAAAATATGCCACATACCAATATTAATTTCTTAAATACTGGTTTGCTAATTAGTGATGTCTAGAGAGTAAAACTGAAAATTCTTCTAGTTATTTTCACATCAACTGTGCAGTTTAGGCAGTTTTGAAAAGGCAACTTATGCTAGAAAATTAGCAGATTTCTTTTTCTGAAAATGGATCTGAGGAGTTGCAATAATCTCTCTTTGAACTCTCTACGACTGCGCTTCAACTCTTGTTTACAATTATTTTGTTTTACCAATCATGAGAAGGTTAAACTTACAACAGTTAATCTATTATAAAAAAGCTTTACATTTCTGGCGTGAAATAAATCAGACTTTTTACTTTCCAATGTTATTCTAATCATTTTCATAACAAAAATGCAGATATAATTGCGTTTTGTCAGAAATTTTAATGCAACGCAATTAATACCACTCCAAGTACTGGTACCATGTGCACAGTATGGTTGTTAGGTCTGGTGTTACTGCTAGTTGTTGTTTTTAGGAGCATTAGCAACTAAGGCCATATTGCTCCGGGATATGCGGTTGTCATTCCTTGACCTTTCCGCATTCAGTGATGACGGGCTCGAACCGCGGTCTAATCAAGAAGCGTATACTACGCATTGCTGCTCTTTCCTACCTGGCTACGGAGGCGCCGTTACTGCTCGTCGAGGAACTCTGACTGGATAGTCAAAGTTCTTTATAGAGATGGAGGATGTGGTTTCTGGGAGACCTATCTCTGTTAGACTTATTTAGGGTTTTGGGCACCATAACGGTGGTTGACACAATGATCGGTATGCCCTTTACTTGTTGCATATGCCACATCTCTTTGACCTCCTGCTATTATTATTAATTTAAATAGGCCATTTGTCCTTAATATCTAACTTTATCTAAATCGTGAATTTTGTAAACTACATTTAAGTGACAAACTGGATAATGGTTCAAGCAGGTGTCGGTAATTCATTCAGTATTGGCTACTTTCGTTTTTCTTTTTTTCAATAATACGCAATATTTTTGAAATCATATTAATGATATTATTTTCTTAAACTTCTTTTAGACAAACAGTGTCTGTGATCTTATTTTTTTTTTAAGTATACTGTGTAACAGATGCTCATATACAGCAGACTCTCACTTCATACAGTAGTAGTATTATCGGAGAGAGAGAGAGAGAGAGAGAGAGAGAGAGAGAGAGAGAGAGAAAAGGAAACCATTTGGAATTCATGCGCTCGGATCAATGTTTTCGTCTTAAAAACTTTCAGCAAAGAAATGTTTGCAACCTACCTGCTAATGTCATGCAATCTGAATACCAAATGAAGCATATGAATTACAGCAAATCGTTTGTTTTTAATTATTTTTTTCTTCTACAGATCCTGAAGTTGGAATAATTATTCATTAGAAATAATTGATTCATTATCATTGCCTGGCCGTTTCAACTCGTGCTTTATTATTAAGATGAGATAACTAAATTATAACAACTTACTAAACTGCCGAACTTTGCACTGACAAAGACTAAACAAAATCTCCTCAGACAAAGTGATACAATTACTGCGTTGATCCTTGATGGGAAACCTTGTTAATATATTACAATGCCTAATGCAGTATTTCGCAAAATTATCACCACAAGGAATCTTTTATTATTTTTCCTCCTCACGGATACCATGTTTTTCCTTAAGGATTCCACTTCCCATTAACCTTGTTTTTATTAATTAATAATTAATTCGTTGTCACTATTAAAGAGACCATTTTTTCTACCTAGATAAATTAAATTTATCCAGGTAGAAAAAATTGAAAGATTATGCACTGACTGAAATTGAAAAAATACCTTGTAGATTAGAAGCACTACCTTTGCGGACCCCATGGTTCCAGAACCACATGTTGAATACCAATGAAATTGCTTTGAAATATACTTTTATAATATTGGCTTTTAATACTGTTTCCGTACGCTTTTATAACGAGTCTAAATTTTTAGGGTGCCTTTCTCATAATTTGAATTCGATTTTGTTCAGAGCCACAAAAATATTTTGTATTTTCTTAAACCAACGATATCTTACCTCAGTATACATGAAGTGAGCTTTATCACCTTTCGTTAAAAAATCTCTTAGATAAAGTAGCTCGAAAATTGTTTCCTGCACAGTTAGAATACGAAATAACCATTTATTCGTCAGAAGCATTCAGTGTTCTTTAGTTCTGCGTACATCTCATTTATTATTAACTTCAAGTCCTCGGACGCACACACATTATCAACCCATTAAACCATGTTTCTGACATATCTTTAATTTTTATTATAAATAACAGTGATGAATTTTCCATTTAATGCGACTAAGGCAGCAGCAATGCACCCCAAAGACTTATTAAAATTTCATCTCTATTGATTTATTATTATCACTTCTATGCTCGCCTTAATTTCTTCAGTTTTAATATCGATTACTTGTCCCTCCAGGCCCTTACTAAACATTAATTTTGTACTTTTATTTTCTGAGAGTCGCATTGAAATCTAGAATTCTTTCTCTCTCTCTCTCTCCCCAGTTTTTGAAATACAGTGGACCTTAATGTTAAATTTAGCTATTCTCAAACCATCTTTAACCGTCTTCGTAAAACGTGGGAGGAGGTCAAAATTTACCCCGGTACAACGTTTTTGATTTCTGTAGTTTTTTTTTTTTTTTTTTTTTGTTATTATATGAATTTTGTTACTATGAATGGCAGTTTAGAGGTACAAAATTTAAAATAGAAAATGTTACCACATTTTTAAATAATTTAGTAAAAAATTCTGCCCCGTTTGCACTAAACTGTGCTTCCATAAACCATGGTCATGTTGTGGCTTCTTGATATGTGCCCTGGACCATGGTCATGTTGTGGCTTCTTGATAAGATATGTTTGTTTGTTTGTTTGTTATTTGGTTTTTAGGAGCATTAGCAACTAAGGCCATATTGCTCCGGGATATGCGGTGGTCATTCCCTGACCTTTCCGCATCCTCCGTATTTGGTGGTCAAGGGCTCGAACCCCCGTATAATCAAGAAGCGTGTGCTACGCACTGCTGCTCCTTCCCATCTGGCTACGGAGGCGCCTGATAAGATATGTGCCCTGGACCATGGTCATATTGGGGCTTCTTGATATGTGCCCTGGACCATGGTCATATTGTAACTTCTTGATAAGATATGTGCCCTAGTTTATGATCATGTATTGATTTCTTTATATATTCTTTCTATCTTTTCCATGCTATTAGTTGTAATTCATTTAGCCTCTTTAACCATTTAATATTTGTAAAATAATAAGAGAAGTTTGTACACTTTGTCTCGAAAGGTCTACGGAGATCTATCACTCCTCAACGATTGAGCATATACATTTGACGCCTTTTCGACCCCGTATCACATACTATGGGTGGTATTTAGACGATGTTCTAGTTATTACTGATAGTAGTACTATCCAAGACATTTTACATTCGTTTAATAATATTCATTCTAGACTCAAATTTACATTGGAAAGGGAGGATACTGATACAAAGTCATTAAACTTTCTAAATTTCACGCTTACTCGGGACTCGAATAAAATCCAATTTAGCATCTATCGAAAACCTACAAACACCGGTATGCTTCTACATTATAATAGCTATCACCCGTTCACCTACAAAAGATCGATTACCTTTAATCAATTTCTAAATGCCTACAAATATCCAATGACGGAATCTGCTTCGGGCTCAGAAATACAAATATTAACGAGCAGATTCTTAAACAGGGGTTATCCCCTTGCTACAATAAACCGAATTAGGGTACAAGCTAAGGATAGGATACAAAACACTACACCAACCAACAACAGTAATATCAAAAAATAGTTTATTTCTGTCCCATACACAGTGGCACAAACAGCTTAACAAATTCTTTAAAGATACCGAATTTAAAATTGTGGCCAGGCCATTTTGGAAATTGCACACTATACTGAACAATCGCTCAGTCCTTTCCTTGTTCGCAGCACAAATTAATGACCTGGTATACAACACTTCTTTCGGTGATTGCGTCTCGTCTTACCAGGGTTCGACGCGTTTCCTTTGAATATTCGTGTTAATCAACATGCGGCCTCAGTTCGTCCTTCTCCCTCAGCAGCGTCAGAATTAGCCTTTCACGCCGTTAACGAAAAACATACTTTTTTATTTAACGATGCCAAAATAGTTAATGTCCAACGTAATTATAGGCGACTATTAATTGCAGAAACCGTATAAATTAAATTACACTAAAATTCTGTTAATGTCTGTCGGCCATATCTCATCTCCGATTCGTGGGCTTTTACGCTTTTAGCGTCCTCACCACATGGACGAATGCAGCCTCTCTGTGTTGCCAGGTAATATTACGTGATAGATGACTCTCACCAACCTGTGCAATACCACCACTTTGCTTACTGGAGGCGTGAAGCAGTGGTACCCATTGTCTAGTATCCGGAGTAAAGCTCAGCTCTCCCCGCCCCCAACTATCTCTTTTATCATGCAGTATGAGTGACGTCTTTTGAGTTTATGATAAGCATTATTGCGAGATCCAATCTTTCTTACATTTAGAGCGGTGTTTCCCAACGTGGGTCCCACGCCCCACATGGGGGAAATTTGATTGTTCAGGGGGGCAATTCAAAAATTGCTCGTCTAGAGTTTAAAACAACCGCCTACTATGATTTAACTTGTACAAAAGAAGAATTGTTGGTATCTCAATTTGAAATAAGCATTCGTTAAATGTTGTACTTTCTATAGAGCCGCACTTGAAAGTTTGGAGTAATATCAACTACAGTTTGCTTGGAGAGTATTGCTTACTATGCCTAGTGAAGGAATAGTACGTACTGTATTGGACAATTGCTTATGGCATGCGCAATGCGCAAGCAAAGTGGTTGTCTACTGCAGTGTTTCTCAAAGGGTGTGCCGCAAAATTTTCCAAGTGTGCCGCGAAATTTAGAAATTTCTTCTTCTATGACTACGTAGGTGTGCCGCGAAATTTTTCTTCTTTGGAAAATGTGCCACGAGAGTAAAAAGATTGAGAAACACTGGTCTACTGTAGCCTACCGCAAACTCAGCATGTTATATGAAATAGGTTATTCCTTTCATACAAACGCTCGTTTGGGCGTCGTGACTGTACATTTGGATAGGTTTGGCGATCTCAGATTAAAATAAAAATTACTTTGTCCGCGCACAGAATTATTATTAATGAAGAACCGTGATACACAAGGTGTGTATTTGTCGTATATGTATTTCTGTGGTCTCAGTAAATAAGCAAATAAGTCCAAAAACTCGAATTTGCAGGAGAGGAAAAATAAACTTCACACTCTCATATAAACACGCATATATTCGAATATACAAATATTTATTACTCACGCTAAAACTACAATAACGAAGATATCTGCGTGTCACATAATAGTAAATAATAAATACTTTATTATAGTGCACTTATCTCATTTTTGACAAATTAGACTTATCTGCTTGTTCACAGAGACCACAGATTTAATAGCCCGAATTCAGTAATTTGTGTGATTTATTCATTCAAAAAGCGTACTAATAATTAATTTTGATATATTAAAATAAAATAAAATTAACTTTAATGCGTAGTTTATTTTTAGTTTTTGATTTATCTTATATTTATTTCTTTCAGTTGCGCAGTAAAATGAGTAGTGCAAGTAAAAAAAAAGTTCATCAGTATTCAGAGGAATACTTAAAATTTGGTTTCATACCCGCTGTCCACGATCAAAGGTCACCTTTTTGTCTTTTATGCCAACAATGCTTGACCAACGAATCAATGAAGCGAGGTCGTCTTGAGGCGCATTTGAAGGCGAAACATAATGCTCATGTAAATTCAGATTTAAATTACTTTCAAAATTTAAAGAAGAATTTTGAAAAAAGAGCAACATTAAAGTCTCTGTTTATTGCTCATACTGCAACTGCCAATCGTACTCTTGAGGCTAGTTATGAAATTTCTTTACTTGTTGCTAAATCTGGGAAAAATCATACTATAGGAGAGAATTTAATCAAACCATCAATATCAGCATTTCTTAAAACAGTTCTGGAAAAAGATGACAAAGACGTGAAAGCTATGCCACTCAATAACAATACTGTTAGCAGAAGAATAGATGAAATGAGTGAAGATATTGAAATACAACTTGTTGGAAAGCTGAAAACAAGAAAATTCTCAGTGCAAATGGATGAATCAACTTTGAGAGACAGTGAAGCCGTACTGATAACTTATGTGAGATATATTGATAAAGGTAATTTTGCTGAAGAAATGTTATTCTGTAAATCATTAGATAGCACCACTACCTCCAAAGATATATATAATAAGCTAAAAAATTACTTAGATGACAATAATATACCAATCAAAAATATAACATCTTGTGCTGCAGATGGTGCTCCTAATATGATGGGCAAGAAAAATGGCTGCTTAAAATTGATGAAAGATGAGAATCCAGAAATGCTTCTTGTGCATTGTGTTATTCATAGGGAAAACTTTGTAGCTAAAAATATTTCGCCTGTTCTTCATGAAGTACTAAAATCAGTTATAAAATGTGTCAATGCTATTAAAGCTAATGTCAAACGTGAACGTCTCTTCAAGCTTTTTTGTGAAGAACAAAATGGAGACCATGTGAGACTTTTACTTCACACTGAAGTAAGGTGGCTCTCGAAAGGGAACTGCTTGAAAAGATTCATGGAACTATTTGATACTATTAGTGACTTTTTAAGTGACAAACCTGAAATGAAGCATCTGTTAACGGTCGATGGTAAAGCATTTGTGAGTTATTTAGCCGATATCTTTGAAAAACTAAATATATTAAATAAACAACTTCAAGGAACAAATAAAACTCTCGTCGATGCAAAAGCGAAGATATTTGGTTTCATTACATTTATTGAATTATGTCAAAAATATATTTGTAACAAAAATTTTGAACAGTTTCGTTGGTTGCAAAAATGTGAAGTGACTGATACCGCTGTACTTGTTATTGTCGATCATCTGAAAATTCTGTCCGCTGATTTAAAAGAAAGGTTTTCTGATTTAAAACAAATTGATTTTCCAACCTGGATGATGCAACCAATGTTAGTGGATTTGTCTGATGTATCAATGCAGTACCAAGAAGAACTCTCAGAAATGCAAAATGATGAGTCAGTTAAAACTTTATTCAATATAAAAGGAGCGATGGCATGGCTTTGTGATGAAACAGAAATTAAATATCCAAATTCAACCAACTTTGCAAGAGAGCTATTGTTACCGTTTCCATCTTCATATTTAGCTGAATGTGGATTTAGTGCCATAAATGATTTGTTACTAAAGAAAAGAAATCGACTGGATATCACAAAACGGGGAGACTTGAGACTGAAGCTGACTAAATTGGAGCCCAATATAAAATCTCTCTGCGGCAACCATCAAGCACAAGGGTCTCACCAAATTTAGTGCACTCATCTAGAAGTGACTTCACATGGAATGTTGAAATTATTAAACAATTAAATAATAATTACTAAAAATTAAAATATTATAGAAAAATCTTTCATATAAATTATTTTGTACTTGAATTTTAGTTGTCTATTATATGTTTTGAAAATTTACTTACTGTTTTTTCTTAATAATTTCCTAATGATTTCTTCCTAAAACCTAAGTCTTGTGTCCTGAACAAGTTGTAATTAGGCTTCATTTAGGGAATAATTCAATTTTTGAATATAAAAAATATGTATGTGTTACATAGGGGGGGCATCAGAATTTTAGAAAGACTTAGGTGGGGCATGGTAAAAAAAAGGTTGGGAAACACTGATTTAGAGGGTACAGCTCTAAACGGTGTTCGCAGTCCGGCCGCTACATAGTCCGCCAGACCAACCCGTACTGATGGCTTTCTAGGCTTCCGGATCAGCTAACGTATAATTTCGCGGTTTCTACTCTTCCAGAAAGTGGCTGGAGGAAGTCCGAGTAGTGTATATGCGGAGGGCATTGTCGAGGCGTAATTTCAAGGAGTTGGTTACATATTGTCATGTTTTTGATAGCATATAACAGAGCTATGATGCTCAATATCTGCTCATATTCTTGCCATGTGCACGCTAATATACAAAAATTTCATTATTTCATACATGTCCACCCCACCTTTCCTTACTACAGAATATATCATAAATAGTCAAACTAATAGAACAAAAACTTATCTGCGGAAAGTTCTAAACCTCCCAAATGCTCCCTCGTTAGTTTTACAAATATAACTAGTCTCAGTTCCAATCTCAATGATGTCCATTTCCACTTATAGTCTCATAAGCCCACATACGTTTTCTAACAGAATCCAATTATCGGTTTATTCAACCACTGCTCATCTTAGTTGTTCTAATTTTGCCCTGTACGATTCCCTTCGCTTCAAATGTGGTACTTGTGCATATATCCGCTCTGATATTCCCTCTCAGAGACTTAGTAAATTTGAATCTCCTCTCTTCGATCTTCTCTGGCTTAAAATCTCCCCACCCTATTCTGTAAAGTTTATCTGTTGTCAACTCAACTCCACTAATCGCTTGGAACTCTTTGACTATCTCTATTTGAAACTTTACTTTAATTTTCCTTAGTGATTTTAATGCTCAGCACTCCAGCTGGCTTCCATTTTCTAGTCATACGAACGATTCGTATGACTAGAAATGGTGGACATACTGATGCTTTCGAAATTACTAATGACAGCGCACAAATTGTTCATTTACAATCCTAAACACACAGAGTAACACTCTTGATCTTTTTCTCGCAAACAACTCTTCGAATTACACCATCGAGGTGAATGGTTCTCTAGGCATCTCAGATCACAACTTGGTGATGGTCTCTTCTCCAGCGAAGCCTTTCTCTTGTGGCAATTTTCAACCTCGTGTTGTGTGCCATCATAAGAAGGTAAAATGGATGAACTGCGCGATATCTATTCTTCTTTTCTTTGGTTGCATTACTGTTTCAAGTTTTATAATGTCAATGCTAGCTCAGATCGTGTCAGTTAAAGTTTTCGTATAGGGATGAAATCCTGAATTCTACACTCTACTTTAAAATCTCGTCCTTTATCTATGCTTTGGTTTTCCAATAAATGCGCTAAGGCTATTCAAGGCAAGAATTTTGCATGTTGCATTTGGCTTGCATCCCAATCTCCAGGTTCGTTTTTGTCTACACAAAAGCTCGTTATTAATCAGTCCATACTAGATTTTCAACAGACTAAGAGTATGAAACTTGTTTCTTGTCCAAATGGTTGTCAAGCATTGTGATCCCTTGCCAAGGTTATTGGTCGAAACTTATGCAAATCTATTCCGACCTCTGTCAAAACCGGACGGTTCCATTGCCACCTCAGCTAAAGATAAACCTGCCTACCAGCATGATCTCAGTAAACTACCTGCTACCATTCCAAGTACTGTAAATTCCATTCAATGTGTCCCTTGATCTTCCGTCAATAGGAGGTCAGAAGAATTTTGAATAGTCTTGATGTCATGAAAGCACCATGTCCTAATGGTATTTCTCCACATTTTCTCAAAATCTGTGATCCTGAGCTTACTCCTGTTCTGTGTCGCTTTTTAGTTTCTAACCCCAGTGTTTTCGCTTATGTTTGGAAATTTGCTGATATCCAGGCAGTTCCTAAAAAGGATGAAATATCTCTGATAACCAATTATCATCCTATTGCATCCCAATAGGATGATAATTGTATTATTATCCCAATAGTATTACTTCTACTCTTTCTAAATTAATGAGGAACTCCATTAACTGCCAACTCCTAAACCTTTCCTCTAATCAATAATCTCCAGGATGGATTCCATCACTGTTAATCCTCTGTTGATATACTGGCTTATGTTACCCATCTATGGAAATTTTAATGGAAATGTTTTGTGAAAATCGGACAGCTGCTTTTGACATTTCATAATTACTTATCTTACTCTTTTCCAAATGTATTTTTGTAATTGGGTATCCAGTTTTTTTTCTGACTGTGATGCTGGTGATGGTAGCCGGCTATCTGTCTTCTAATTTCTCCACTAATTCTGATATTCCCCAAGGAACATCAGAATTAGTTAAGTTTTTTTTTGCCCACTATTTTTCTCTTGTATATTAATGACCTTCTTCCAATGACCAGAAATTAAAACTATAGTATTGATGGTGATAGGACATTTCATTCCACTTTTTAGTTGGAGAAACTTTGCCTTACACAAGCGCTTCAATTTCTTGAATATCCACAATCAAATTCTTAAATACTGATCGTTAGGTAATTGTCCAATATGAATATACACTGTGCTGCCACTTTATTAGGTACACCTACCTAGGAGCGCGTTGGGCCTCCTTTAGCCTTCAAAACAGCCTGAATTCGTTTAGGCATGGATTGAACAAGACGGACGCTGAATGTGCAGGAATTGAATACCATGCAGACATGAGTTTGTCACGCAGTTCCTTGAGATTCAATGGAGGTGTAGGCCTTTCCAGCTCATCCCAAAGATGTTCAATAGGATTGAGATCCTTGGACTAAGCGAGCCACTGCAGCAAATAAAATTCATTGTCATGTTCCTGGAACCATTCCATAGTGATTCGGGCTTTGTGCACCGGCGCATTATCCTGCTGTGAGTAACCATTTGACTGAGGATAAACTGTCAACATGAACGGATGCACTTGGTCAGCAACGATGTTTAGGTACGATGTGGCATTCAGACGTGAATGTATGGATATTAATGGACCCAACGTGTGCCAAGAAAACATTTCCCACACCAAAACACTGCCCCCACCACCTCGCACAGTAGTCGTCAGACATGACTGGTCCATGGAATCATGTTGTTTTCTCCAAATTCTGAGCCTTCCATCAACATGATGCACCAGGAACTTCGACTCGTCAGACCAAGAAACTGTTTTACTATCCTCGATAGTCCGGTGCTGGTGCTGCTGTGCCCACAGGAGGCGTGCTCTGTCTCTCTTGTTCTTCATTGATAACAAAGGTAGGCGATGTGGCTGTCGGTTGTTGTAGCCCATTCGCGACAAAGTGCGACTAGTCGTCCGTTGCGATATTTTGTTCTGCACACCAAGGTTTTATTCTGAAGTGATGTGCGACATTGTGGCCCGTCTGTTTGCTTGCAGAATTCTAACCATCCGCCTCTGACCTCTCTCATGAACAAGCGATTTTCTTCTACAGTAGTGCCGTTGAGAGGATGTTTTCTGTTCGTTGCACCATTCTCGATACACCCTTGAAACTGTGGTGCGTGAAACGTTCAGGAGAACTGCCGTTTCAGAGATGCTTTTTCCAGTACGTCTTG
This sequence comes from Mastigoproctus giganteus, assembly GCF_048544385.1. NCBI lineage: Eukaryota > Metazoa > Arthropoda > Arachnida > Uropygi > Thelyphonidae > Mastigoproctus > Mastigoproctus giganteus. The sequence goes on from NC_143577.1 coordinate 143,977,377, forward strand.
CACCTACTACCATGCCACGTTCGAAGTCCGTTAGATCACTCCTTTTCACCATTCTTGCTACGGTTTGTACGCTTAACTGATACTAGAAAGGTTATTCTGCTGCATTTATATCCACAATTGTGGTCATGTGACTTGCAACGTTATGGGACAAACCATTTGCGTGCACAGCAGGGGTGTACCTAATAAAGTGGCAGCACAGTGTAACTTATTCATTTTAATCCTTCAAAAACACAGTCCAGTCTTATAACTCACAAAAAAGGTTGTTCAGTTCATATGTATATCTTCACCGACACTCGGATTCTAGACAAGGTTACATATCTCTATTATGGATTACCCTGCCTTCTAATTTCCCTTGGCATAAGCACATAACAAATATTGCTTCCTTTGGATCTAAAATACTGGGTTTCACTCTCGGCGTTATTTTGCTTCTAAACAGCTACTCACTCTGTACAAATCTCAAATCCGCCCACATCTTGGGGAACGTTCTCAAACCTAGGGCGGTGCCCTCATAACGTCTCTCAGGCTTCTAGACTTCATTCAAAAGAGGGCAGTTAGGTTAATTAATGACTCATCTCTATCAAAGTCTGTCCACTCTGTCTCATAGATGTTCTGTTTCTGTTAAATGCCTTTTCTTTAGATACTTCCATGTACACTGTTCTTTTGAGTTGGCTTCTAAAATTCCCACTCTCTCTGCCAAACGAGTCCGAATACGTGCCACAGCTAGTCAGCATTCTTTTACTGTCCAACTTCACACTCACAGCACCAATTTTTCTTCTTACACATTTATTCCTTCTACTTTAGTTTTTTGAACAACCTCCCGTCATACGTACTTCCTGAAAATTACCTATCTACAGAAATTCAAGTCTAATGTCAACAGGGATCTTCTTTTATCTTTTCAGCCTTCATCCTATGCACAGTTCTAAGTACTACAGGTTCTAATACCTCTCGTGTTCTCGGTTTTCTTTAAAAATAGTGTACTTAATCCCTTGTCAACAAGAATGTAACGCATGTTATTTAGGCAGTACCACAGTTAAATACGGCACTTGTAATATATCCAATAGTGGAGCCTGTTATCACCAAGCCAGTTAACGAACACAGATTATATTATTTGTATTCATAATTTGTGCAACTGTATTTTTGTGGAACTGAACGTATCCATCACGCCCAATCAACTTTCCACCAACCTCAGATTGATTCCGCTATAATATTAGTTAAATTATCCTCTATTTAAAAATTAACCACTTAGGAAGCATTCGCAATAGAATGGTTTAAACACAATTCGGAGCTTTCAGTCCTTAACGCCAAACTTCCTACAACGTTTTCACTAATATGGAATTTACATAACATAAAATTTCCAAAGCGCATGTCGATTTGCACTACGTGAATTAGCGACTCATATAATAAAAACACCTCTTCTCCCTAACATTCACGCACAACTGATGACGATTCGAAAGTTGACCATTTGAACCTCTTGGGTTCAACAGTTTGATTTTATATGAGCAAGCCTCTATGACGAATATTAGAGAAAGCTGCACTTTCCTCCATATGCGATTACATTTTTAATGAGTTTATAAAGTTCACAATTCTTTCCAATTTAATTTCATCCAAATCGACACGAAGTCAGTTGGAAGTAAAGTTCTGTAAAAATAAGGTAATCCAGTTTTCTACTTGTCGATTTTATTCCGCTGAAATTATGATTATCCACAATACTATTATAAGTGTACACTGAAAGAACAGAATTCATGGGACACCTGGTTCCTGGATAACGCGACACTGTCACCTCTCTCGTTAGTGGACGTTCGTCCACTAACGAGAGAGTACCTATGTACCTGCCTCTTGGCAGGTACATAGGTACACTGCATCATTGCATTCACGTAGACGGTAATTCGATGTCATCATTATTATTATTATCATCAATTTATTTCTCTGTTGAAGAGACACTCCGGGACAGCCATTGGCTAGAAGGGTGAAGCAGACTCATGAGCAAAAGGTTGCAAAGTCCATGGGAAGTTCACCCTGAAAGGCTGCATACAAAATTTTGGAATACATGAGTAATTATGATTTTATAATTTAATATTAACATTTTTTGATATCTTTGACCATTATAGAATATTTAAAATTTTAACATCTAAGGATGGCATCTAGAATACCAAGAATATATATTTAAAAGGGATCAAAATTAAATGCAGGTTTTGAGACGAGTGGCTGTGCACTACAGCTACATGAGACGATTGGAGTCAGCAAAGACTTGCAATCTGTAGGCGTTTTCGTTACAGAGCTTTTCCGGTTCAATCCTTAGTTTATTGAAGAGTTCTATTGTGTTTGCTGGAAAAAGCGACTTAGGCTGTCCATGTTTTTTAAGTTGCTTTGAAGAGGATATCTTGTTTCAGCAATACTGGTGGCTTCTCGACGAGAGTGAAACAAGTCGTCAATACTGGGAGCGTCTAATCTTCCTGTTAGCAGTTGGGCTAATGTGAAGATGTTTCTTGTGTTGATTATCTGTTTCCAGGGAGGAAGGCTGAGATTGGACAGAAGGATGGCTCTAGATATAGTAAATGGATGATTCTAGATCCTGTTCAGCTATCTCAGGAGCCAGTATTCAATACTACGGAAAGTTTTCAGGTTACTCGGTGGGGCAGAGGATAAAATCTGTGAAGCATACAGTGGGATGGGAAGTATACATTTCAAGATATACTTTTTAACAAGATCTGGGTTTCTACTGCCAATTAACTCCTGTTTGGCAGCCCAGAGCGCTGCATATGTTTTAGCTTTGATGTAATAAAAGTGCTCGGAGAATGTTAGTCCCTTATCCCATTTTAGGCCAAGGTCTACGTGAGATTTAACTTTTGGAACTTCGCATCCGCTTACCAGCATAGAGATATTGTTCCTGCTCTTTTTCTTTGTAATTTTCATCTGGGCAGATTTACTTGGGTTTAAACGTAGTCCAATACAATCGAGGTAATGCTCCAGTTCATTTACTGTGTTATTGGCTTATTGATTTGTTTGCTTAACTTGTTTTAGATCTTTAGATTTGACGAAAAATTTCAGGTGATCCGCATATGTAATAAAGTTGTCTTTATGAGATTCAAAAAATGGTTCCAGAGCTGCAGCAAATAAGAGTGAGGAGAGAACGCCTCCCTGTGGTACTCCCTGCGAAATCGAGTAATGGGCATCATTACGGATTATGAGACGTCTTTCCTTCAGAATGCTACATAAAATCTTCAGGAGATTGCCTTGTATTTTGAAGTAGAAAAATAAAATTTGTTCCAGAGCCGTTATGAAGATATTGTCAAAAGCTGCGGATATGTCAAGGAAAATAATATCGAGTTGTTGCTTATTGTTGAGAGCTTTCTGCATCCGGAAAAAGGTCTCAATGAGAATTGTGACGGTTGATCTTCCAGATAAGACGGAGTGTAGGTACAGAGGACGATTCCCGAAGCAATGTTGGGTGAAAGCTGAGAGTCTTCTCAAAAATTTTCAAGATGGTGCGACTTATGACTATCGGTCTATAGTCTGGCAATTTTTGGATTCGTTATTTTGGGAATGGGCCTAACTATGTAGCTGTTACATATACAAGGGGAGAGTACCTTTTTGAATGATTTGAATGAAAGTGTGATGCAACACCTCAATAATGTAAGGGCTGCTGATTTTTGCCATGAAAAGAGGGAAGTTATCAGAACCAACAGTTGCTTTATTAGGAAGTTCATTTATGACTTTCATGAGGTTTTCATTGGTAATTGTGATGGTTGTTAGAGGGGTCTTTCTTATTTCTTAGTAAGTTTGAAACGGATTCTTCTTTTTCTACGATTCGGTGAAGGAGGTCAGTTATTCTCTTCCTGTTTTCTTCGGTTGCTAATTGGTTGGGCACGGGAGGTTGTCCAAATGCTTTCGTGGACCATTCGGTAAAGACCTCGGCAGTCATGAGACCCTTTTTCTTGTTATCACGTTATCCTTTTTCCTTGTTTGAGCTTTGATAGTACAGCTGTGTAATGTGCTTCTCTTTTCAGCTTTATAAAGTGAGCACTCTCTTTTTGTACAGAATGTGGTCATTGGGATGACCTGTCTTCAGCTACTTCCTGTAAAGTCTTTGCTTTTTACGAAAGACATATTTTAATTGTGGATTAAGCTAGTTTTTTGGATTTCCCGGTTATCCTTATGACCTTCGATCCTTCTTCATAGGTAATTTTTGTGAGCTTTAGGGCCAGTAGCTGGAGAGCTTCCTCTGCCTGCTTCTTGCTTAGTTCTTGCCATTTGTATTCTCGAAGTTCTTTGCGAATGACGTTTGGCTTGATGTATTTTAAAGAAAAGGTCGTTCTGTGCATGCCGTTAAAATGGTAAACGTCGTGAGTTAACAGACTTTGAAAGAAGGGTGACAGTCCGTGCCCGACGCATGGGTCATTCTACCGCGGATGTAGTACAGAAATTGCACTATCCCCTTTCGACAGTATGATGTGTGTCGGGAATACGCCATTTCCGGAATAACATCTCATTGTGGACAGGGCTATGAGCGGAGAAAAGTTGTTGATGAATGTGGCCGTCGATCTGTCTCTCATTGTTTCAGTCAACCGGAGGCGACAGTGGAACAAATCACCGCCGACTGCAACGAGGGAGGTGCTATAAACGACTCTACCAAGACCATTAGGCGATCATTAGATTATGCAATAGGTTATGGGGACCGCCGACGAAGCAGAGTCCCATTTCTAACACCGCTACACTGGACTCTACGCCTCAACTGTGCGAAAGAACATCGGCACTGGACCTTGGATGATTAGAGACGGGTCTCCTGATAAGATGATCCCGTTTCCAGTTATTTCGAGCGGACGGGAGGGTACGTATATAGCGGAAACCGCACGAAGCTATGCACTCGATATGTTAACAAGGAGCTGTTCAGGCAGGTAGACGGTCAGTAATGGTCTGGGGCGTGGTCAACTGGCACATGTTGGGACCTGTTGTACGTCTAGACGCATCTGTGAACGGTCCAGGTTAAGTGTCCATCTTTGCAGACTATCTGCATCCCTTTATGGTCATCGTGCACCCACAGGGCAATGGACTCTTCCAGCAGGACAATGCGCCTCCCCACAGAGCCGTGGTAACTCGAACATGGTACTTGTCACCATTATTTGTTTGTATGTATATGTATGTTAGTTGTACATATTACGATACGTATGTATTTATAAGTCTCTACCTTTTGCTTGTGTCATTGTATATACGTGTATATGCTTTATTTGCTCGTATTGGATGTTATTCGTTGTATTATTTTATAAAAACTAATGTTTATGTGTGCGTAATTTATGTACGACCTCTGTGTTTACTGTCTAAGTTATAATGTACAAATATATATAGGCACCCTCCTAGCTGAAGGCAGTTCAGGAGTAAAGCATATGAAATCGATGAATAACAATAATAATAATAATGGTTCGAAGAGCATTCCTCAGATTTTACCACGATGGAATGGCCTCCCCGTTCACAGGACATGAACCCTGTGGAGCATCTTTGGGATGCTGTGGAAAGGTCCGTTCGAGCTTTGGTTCCTCCACCCAAAATACGACGGAATTATGGACAGCGTGCAGCAAGCATGGATGGAAATACCTGTGGAACGCTTTTGTGAACTAGTGGACTCAACGCCTCGCCGTGTGACTGTCCTTTTCCTGGGGAAAGGTAGGCCTACCCGTTACTAGGTAGGTATCCGATGATTTCTGTTCACTCAGTGTATGCAACAGGACAAGTATATAGAGTAGTAAGTATATTTCTCTGTATATCTTGTAGAGCACGAAATATTACTTATATTCATAAAACATTGTTGTATACCGCTCAATTTCAGTGGCGTTTTCAATGTTAACCAGCAAAATTGTAAGGAAAGACAATAATATACAGGTTCTCTGTTCTCTAGTGGACTACATTTAGTCAACGATAAAAATATAAATAAAGATTTTGAATTTTGATTGTGATTATAGTCAAATGGCTGCCAAATAAATTTATCATTATTACTAATATATAGGTCACAGTTGTCTTTGAAAAAGACACTAAAATTTATATGTATTTAAGCATTTTTTTTTGTACTCCGTAAATTTAAAAACAGAGATAAATTTACTGAAGTATATACTTACCCAACTATATATTATATGCAGTTCTGTTGGGGTGAGTTATTTAGAATAGGCATGGATATATTAAGACTATAAATTGCGTGTATCTCTTTGCCTGATGGAAGTAAAAACGACAGTATTCGGAGGAAAAAAAAAACAAAAAAGACATGTCAAGAGAGAGAGAGAGAGAGTATGCACCTTGATGATGAGTTGAATAGAGTTCATTCAGTTTTCTCTATCACGATGGGAAGTACTTTTCAAATTCAGTCAACGAAGAAAGCATTTTCACGTGGAGTGAAAGAGTAGTCATGCCATCCACCACGCATGCCTAGCTTGCACGTACGATCAACAACCCGCATTATGATCTTTAACTCACATCGGGCAATGTTCTGTGTTCTGTACATTTCAGCATTGCGGAATGGACAGAATAATGGAAACACTTTAGCACCAAGGCCCCAGGAGCTGTATACAAAAAAAAAGTGTACCAGTCAGAGGTGAGTAGCTGGCGTCATAATTACTTCCCACGGTCCCGCTGTCTTGGGTAACACAGTTGGCAGGATCGCCTTCCTCTTCACACCGGGTGGAAAAGACCTGAGTTCGAGTTCCGTCGATGACGGGACGAATTTTTATGAGCCTTTTTCGTAACTTGGCTGAGTTAGTCAGTCTCCGGCGAAGACAGCATGGTTTTTCCTCTCGAACTCGGGTTTTTTCGTCCAGCAAACAAAAAGTCGACCTCAGAACACAAGAAACTTACAGTGTACAAGGAGCAATGTGGCTTTAGTTGCTGATGCTCCTAAAACCCTACTCTTACTACTACAAGGGATTTTCGTCCAGCAGACAGAAAATTGACCTCAAAAGACGCGCAATTTAGAGACAATATAGACGGAGCAACATGACCTTAGTCGCCAATGCTCCTAAACTTCTACGACAACAACTACCCAACAGTCACATGATAGTATATTTAAAAAGAAGCCGAGGCTGGAGTTCGCTATTACGTGAGAAAATGGATGCATACATACAGACTTCAATGAATTCGAACTGGGTGTAAATGATAGAATCAGAGCATGTATCTATGACAAAGGCCAGGCGGCGGAACTCAAGCTCACTAAAGTGTAGCAAGATCACTAACATCGCTTTCAGACACCAAATTATCTCGATATCGACATAGGTGCAAGACGAGAAATGACATTATCATCATTAAAAGTTCCATTCATATTCTTGGATGGCCTTAGAAGAGTTTATAACTTCATGTGTCTTTGCTTTTATTACAGCCAGTCTAACAGCGCAGCCGCAAACAAAGGAATGTACATTTTTTGAGGCAGCGTACTGACTCCAATTGTAATGAGAGAATTTGCATATGGTGGCATCAGCAGAAGAAACCTTTTTCTGGAGAATCCCCCATCCAACGGTCAAGTCAAGAATTCTGAAGGTGTTGCAATGTTTCCACTAGATGGTTCCACTTAATGGTGACTTATTAGTAGCAAGGTGCATGACTGCCTTGAACGCCGCTCGTCATGCAACATTTCAGCCCATTGGTGACGATTTCCACCAGGATGACAATGCCACACCTGACAAGACTGTACTGCCATGAAATGGTTCCAAGATCACAAGAACAAAATTAATCATCTGCCACAACCCTTTCAGTCCCCTGACATCAGTTTCATAGGACATTTGTGGGACCAGTGTGTACAACATAGATTTCCGCTACCATCCAAGCTTCGAGAATTGGCGGCTTTCTTTTGTATGAATAGTGCCAGAGCCAAGTAGAGTCATTAATGTCATATCAGTTCCTTCCTGGTGGCACTTGGTAGTTCAATACCAAATTTGACAGACTTTTGATAGCGTATCTAGTAACTGACTGACTTTTCTTAGTGTTTCTAGCAAAACTCAATCATTCAGTAGACATCTTATTAATCTCAAAATTGACAACACCAAGGCACAAAATAAATCGTTTCATTCCTGACAGATAAATATTATTTAGTTCAACATTGTTACTGTTGTTGTTGTTGTTGGACACATCAGCAACTTAGATCATATTGCACCGAATATATTATGTCTGTAAATTGCATGTGTTCTATGGTCGATTTTCTGGACGAAAAATTCGAGTTTCCCGGAGGAAAAAACCATGCTACCCACGCCTGAGACCGAATAACTGAGCCACATCATGAAAAAGGCTCATAAAAATTCCTCGCGTTATTGATGAATACGAACTCAGGTCTTTCCACACGGTGTGGGGAGGATGGTGATTATAGTCACTGTGCTACACGCGAACTTAGACAGACAGAGAAAGAAATCTTCGACTGTGTGCCAACGCCATCACCCCTGGCTATAGAACTGGCTTTGGTCGTGGAACAGAGGAGTATTGAAAATTGGATTATTATTATTATTTTATTATAAGTATTATAACTAGATAATTGTTTATTTTACAATATCGACATAATGCACGTTCCATTTATTCCAGAAAAGCCAAGAAAATGTGTACACTGCTACCTATAAATAGTATAATAAACTGAAAAGAAAAATCATAACAGATGCAATTTTAATGGAAGGAAAGAAAGGAGAGAAAATACCATATCGGGGCTACTTTTGTCATCTTTAATTAAATATTACGTAAAATACTAAATAAAAAATAACAGATTTTCCACTGTATGTTTACCTCGCCTGTTTAACCGACGCAGCTTTCAACCCCGATGCCATTTTTTCTTCGAGTTGATCATTGCGGAAGAAAGAAAAACAGAAAGGAAGAAAAAAAAAAACTCTACCCTGTGAAGCTGTTTTGAATTTCCACTGAGATAACTCAACCCTGAAGTGTTAGAATATCTCTGTAAATTAACTAATACTGGCTAATTTAGCACAGCTCAAAATAACTTCCTTATTTCATTAATGGAATTCAGGCCTTACCAATCTGGTGAGTATGGGCTTGTCACCCTGAGTGGATATCATCATTATTCTCTCTCTCTCTGTTTTTTTTTTTTTTTTTGGCTGGTGCAGCATAAGCCTCAGGCTTCCTTACACCATATTGGCTAATAATAATAACAACAAAATTTAAAATTTAGGATATTTAATAACTATATTATATTGCCACAGATTCTACATTTATGAAGAAATATCAACGCTTTTCTTCGTTCCTCCACGAAACCAGCAGGTGGAAAATTCAAATTCACTCAGCAACAGGGTTCTCTCAACCATCTCGTTCAGTGAACAACAAAAGTCATTCAAAGAACGAGCAACTTTATAGTATAAAAACCATCAATTTCTCTCCACTCAATGGCGTGTCCAGAGAGCATTGAAAACACTGCGACCTGTGTGTGTGTGTGTGTGTGTGTGTGTGTGTGTGTGTGTGTAGAGAGAGAGAGAGAGAGAGAGAGAGAGAGAGCAGTAGAGCTGGTGCAGTGTGGCGGACATGTGTTGTTGCTTAACCAGCAATTTGTCATACGGTAAGTAACGGTTCTCAGTCCATAAGACGACATGCCAGCACTTCAAGCTGACAAATAGCGTGTCCCAGAGAGCCGTCGTGTCACACACTTGCTATCTGTTCACGGCCTGATTTCTTCACGCTCTTCTCCAAGCGGTCAAATCACACGCAGACCTCACTACTGTCCCGAGTGAATTCGGCTCACAGAAAGAAGCCAGGGAGATAAAAAATGTAATAAACAACATCTATGATTTTGATGCAGGTGAGTTGCCGATCACTTGCGCCGCAGCGAGGAGTGATGGACTACTTCCCCTTAACATACGGCTGATGATGCCACGAAGAGTCCGAGATCATTTAATAGAAGTGGTCTATTTATCACGGCGTATTTCAATACAATCGTGGTCACACAATCTTCGAGAAAGCCATTTTAACGGCAAGTTCAGGCAATCATTCCTAGAGTCTGAAGCGAAGAATATAATCTTTCATAAAATATTTTTTATAAAATCTTCCCAATAAAAAAAAAATTAAAATAACATTAAATTATAAGAATCAGCAATCTGATCCTTAAAGTTTCCCAGTTTTATTCTTAATGCTTTTTCCAGCTGAATTTCTGAAGATTATTTAGGAGTGTACTAAATAAATTTTATAGATGATAGTTGCTTCTGCATTGTAGAGGATCATGAACAGTCTTTAAATAATTATTTTTCCGAATTTTATTATTATTTATTTTTATTTTTTATTTTACACTCACGGTAATGCAAGGCCAATGATACGAAAAACGCTCAACTGAAAGCTTTCAGATCCATATAAGGTAGGTGTACAAAATAAGGCTCACTTGCGAACATATCCCAGGCCAAATAAGACCCAGGATGTGCTCTTAATAACGATAGGTCTTTCACTTTTTTTCTTATCACTGGCACTCTGCAGTTGATTCAACAAATAATTCATTCGCGGGATTTAGAACTGCTTCGCTGTAGCCTAAATTCCATATTATAATTCTTGCTGACAGCCTTTTTGACTCCAAGAACTATTTACTTATTTTTGACTAATTCATGTTCTGCCTAAAGAAAACCAAAACGTCCTTCTTTCATATTTGTTATAAAGTTTCATTTCAAAACAGGGCATGTATCAATAACGCTCACTCAGGCCTCATTTGAGGCCTCCTAGTTTTCCCTTAATTCTCCCCTATATCTACATTCCCATGTAATATATATGTTTAAAGTATAATCTCTCTTAACCGACAATTTCTTCTTATTTAGTATTAGTAATCGCAACATGGTGCAAGGAACCCTATGGCTTATGCTGCACCAGCAAAAAAATAAATAAATTAAATAAAATAAATACATAAATAAATAAAATTAAAAAATTATAAAATAAAATAATAAGAAGAAGAAGATATAAAAAAATAAATAATAAGAGAAAAGGAAACAGACAACCCATACATTTCCTCCGGTTGGTAATTATCCAGCTGACCTTTGAATTTCCCCATAGTCTCAGCCTCTACCACCCATGTAGGTAACTTATTCCAGTAATTTATAACTCGCTGGCTAAAATAAAACTTCCTGCATCCAATCTAAATATCTACCCCCATCCCCGGCACCGTAACTTGAAATTATGGCCGCTAGTTCTAGAATCATTTATAACCGTGAAAATGTCGTCCTCATTCATTTTACTTATCCCTCTCAGAGCCTCAAACACCTCAATCAAGTCTCCTCTAAGGTGTCTGGTTTCCAAACTTTGCAACCGACATATTCGAAGTCTTTCCTCATATGGATGCCCTTTTGCCGATCTCACCAGGCGAGTTACCCGTCTTTGGACCCTTTCAACAAGCGCAATTTCTTTCTTTAGGTGCGGTCTCCATACTTGAACACAGTATTTCAAGTGTGGTTTAACAAATGCCCTTATTTAGACTAAGGCGCTAAGCACTTTATATACATAGCCAAATGCCCTTATATAATGGGATTATGGCGTCCTTATCTCTACTAGCAATTGTTCGATAAATCATCGATAGGACATCATGGCCCTTCCTTGCAACCTGTCTACAATGCTCGGAGAACTTCATGTCTGACTGTATCGTAACACCCAAGTCCCTTTCCTCCACTACTGGCTTTAGTTCAATTCCACCAAGTGTATAAGTTATTTTGGGGTTACCGTTCACCTTACACTTTGCTGGATTAAAGCATAACTGCCATTTTTCTAACAATCCCTGAAATCTATCTAGGTCACTCGGAAGAAGCTCTGCTTGGAGGTGATCATTAACTACTCTACCAATCTTGACATCATCTGCAAATTTATACATCATGCGCTCTGTTCCTTTATCGATGTCATTTATGAAAATCGAAAACAACAATGGTCCTAATACTGATCATTGCGGAACCCCATTCTTACATCAACCCAATCTGAGGAATAACCATTTATCATAACCCTCTGATTTTTGCTATGAAGCCATTCTGCTATCCATCCAAGAATTTTCCCTGCGATTCTAACCTGTTCCAGCTTATAAAGTAACCGCTCATGTGGGACTGAGTCAAAGGCTTTGCTGAAATCCAAATAAACAATGTCAAAATTATTCCCTAAGTCCCTAAATGTCCCTGTCAAAATAGCTAACCAGATTAGTTAAACATGACTTTCCCTTTACAAAACCATGCTGAGTATCCTTCACAATTCCATTTTTATCTAAATGATCCTGAATTCCACCCTTGATCAGTATCTCCATTATTTTCCTTACTACTGAAGTTAGACTGACCGGCCGGTAATTTCCCACTTCATTCTAAGAGCCGCTCTTATGTGTTGGAGATACATTGACACTTTTCCAATACAAGGGAATCACTCCCGAGTCCAGTGATACGCCCATAATTAGCCTCAGTGGTCCAATGCACTCACTTTCAACCTCCCTTAAGATTATAGGGTAAATGCCATCAACCCCAGGAGTCTTACTGGCCTGTAGGTTCGAAAGTTTTTTTTTATTAAATAAAGATGTGAAATTTCAACAACATTAATTACGTGTTTCAACTTCACTCCCAGAATTTCTCATTGACGTGAAGGGGTTTTATTCTGTAAATATCTATCCAAAGTAACTATTGAGTTCATCTTCAAACTTCAACTGGGGGTGTCTAATACTATCCCACGTCCATTACATAAATATTAGATCTGGTTTGTCCTTCTCTTCTTTACATTTATATATGTGAAGAATTATTTATCCCCCCTCTTTGCCAGCGATTACTCATAATCTGCCTTTGCCAACTTACCCATAATCTGCCTTTGCCAACTTACCCATTTCTGTGGCATTATTACAGATCACTTTGTAGCTGTTATTGGCTTTTCAGTACTTTTTATTGCTCTCTAACTTTTCCATGCCGTTTTTTCCTGCTGGCAACTTCCTTATTCTTCCAACTTGGAATCTTCTCCGTGGAGTACTTTTAATGGTATATACGCATTCAAGGCTTCTGCGATTAATGTTTTAAAGATATACCATTATTCAATTGTATTCGCTCTCGGTGTGATATCTACCCAGTTAACAGAGGCCATGTAGCACCTGAAGGCATCGTAATTTCCTTTTCTGAAATTATAACCCATCCCTTTGCCTTTAACTACTGTTTCATCTCTCTTCATCGCCCACCTTAGAACTCCGTGATCATTTCCTGCTACTGGTTCCTCTACTGTCAGCCCTATAAAAATGTCTCTTCCTTCACTCTTAAAAACATACCGGACCGGTGTCTGTGGCACACTGCAATGTCCCGTGGGCACTGGTCCAGTATGCTTTCAGCTAGTACTGGAATTAGGCCTAGTGGTCAGGCGCGGGGTTGCATAAGTACACGTACCTTGAGTGACCGGGGTTCAAGCCCGTGACTGCTGAATACGGTGCTGTTTCTTGTATTCTGTGTATCTTGTGAACTCCTCTGACCGTTTGATCGTCCCGGAGTATAAACAGAAAATTTATTTATTATTTATTTACATGCAACCGCCCGTTGAATTATAAACTTCCCAAGAGGTCAATTGGGTGTTTGTTCCAAACCGTGTTTGCATTATTAAAGTTATTTATTATTGTAATTGCAGTACCTAGTTATTTAGATATTACGTATATTATATTAATGAAAAATATGGGTGAAGAAAGAAAGAAAGTTGTTACTTCTATAAAAACTAAGTCGGATATTCTGTAATGACGCGATAAAGATCTCTAAAAATATTGCTATTGAATTAGGTGCATGTGATAATCTAAAAGACTTGTAATTCGTTGGAAAATTACATTTTCCAAATAATCTGTGATGATTTGTTAAAAAAATTAATTATGGATGATGTAGAAATGATACACACCGTGACTGAAACAAATGTATCTCTCTATGAAAAAGAAAAAATTGAATCAAATCCATGACCAAAAATTTCTTATAACGCAACTAAAAACGCCCTAAATACAGCTTTACATTTATTGAACAGCCTGATTTAACAGCTAAAGATGTGATATTTATAATAAAAAAACGATAGAAGTGCTGTAAAACTTCACGTTTCATCATCTAAACAGATGGAATTACTCATTTTATGTAACTAAATGTATATGCGTTAAGTGAAAATAAAATTCTTATTATATTTATATAATATCGTAAAAACACCATAGACAACTCTTAAAGGATTGGGTTATGTGGTTTTTAGGAGCATTAGCAACTAAGGCCATATTGCTCCAGGATATGCGGTGGTCATTCCCTGACCTTTCCGCATCCTCCGTATTTGGTGGTGACGGGCTCGAACCCCGGTCTAAACAAGAAGCGTGTGCTACGCACTGCTGCACTTTCCCACCTGGCTACGGAGGCGCCTGCTCTCTTAAAGAGAAAACTATGATAGTAGTGTAATGAGCATCATTTCAACTGAATCTCATACTGTGTTCATTCTTCACAACAAGTTACTATGTATTGCAATGCCTCGAATAAGTAACGCTTCACTAATAGAGAAGACTATTGTTACTTATTCTCAGTGGGCACCACCACCCAGACGGCACCGTTTGAAATATGGTATGGGATGAAGATCTCTGTCATCCTCATACTATCCCTATTAGACTTGGGAAATCAAAAAAGGTATAGGAAGGTGATAGTAGGAGAGGAAGAGATGCCGTCGAAGGAAGAAAGGGACAGTTACTCCAACTCACACCACTCAAAAACTCATAAATTCCTCGAATAGGCAACGCGTACCCAGTAGAGAAGATTGTTGTTACCTATTCTCGGAAACTCCGTGAATATCAGGCTACTCCCCTGGTGACCGTGTCAAGGCTTGTTGGCCTTTCATCGGTGGGTGGCCAGGCACCCTGGTATTGCAACCATGACAACCCAGTTGTGAAGATAATCCCGCAATATTAGAGATGCCAAAAGGTGTACGTGATAATGCTTAAGTAAGACTAAATACAACTGGGCATAATATTTTTAAGAGTTATATTTATCTATATAATAGCGGTGTAAAAACATCATAGACAACTCTTAAAGGAAAACTACGTTAGTAGTGTAATGGGCATCATTTCAACTGCATCTCATATTGGTGGTGCCCAATGAGAATAAGTAACAACAGTCTTCTCTATTAGTGAAGCGTTACATATTCCAGGCATTGCAATAAATGGTAACTCGTTGTGAAGGATGAGCACAATATGAGATACATTTGAAATGATGCCTTTTAACACTACTATCGTAGTTTTTTCCTTTAAGAGTTGTCTATGGTGTTTTTACACCGTTTGTATTTAGTCTTACTTAAAAATTATTATACTATTTATGTATAGTTTCTTATGATTTCCCACTTCAATCGTCTTTTTCGATTAACCGATTGGCAACCAGATTACGTTGGATAAGATGACTTCTAGTACATATATATATTTTCAATCTATTTAGTCTACTGTAAAGAGATAATATGCACTTGTATAATATTATACAGAACATACTAGATTACTTACTATAGAGCATACTAGAGTCCAAAAGCGTAAATTCGACAAACTCTCAAATATTTATATATTTATAACATAACTATTTGCAGACAATACATTAAGCATCGGGACCAAAGTTCCTTTGTGCTAATCGAAATTAACTAATATTATCTTTAGAGTCAAATTCAAGCAAAGCAATTAATTACGGCGTAAAAGCTTCATCATGAAAGTATCCCTGTTCAGCATTTAAGTAGAAAGGACTTTTAATATTTGTCCGATGAAATTGCATCTCGATTTCGTAACGTCTCATTGTCTTTGGACGATTTAGGGCATCATATGAAAGGTGACGTCTAAGATATCGCATTATTGCCTGGCACAATGAGAGAGATCACTTTACTTTAATTAATTGAAAGACAACCACACAATTTCTATAGATAACAGAGGGGAAGCGGCGTTGTATTTCACTAATTTTGTATACAAAAGGAGCGCAATCTGACCATTGTGTTATAAATCCTACACTATGAGGATCAGCCTTCAACTCTCATGTCGAAATAATATGAGAAAAGTAGCATATATGTGCTTCCGTTTCCGCTATACAAAAGATGTTATATTTCAATTTATTTTTAATATATGAATACAAAAATGTTACAGAAATTCTTAAATTATTAATTCCCAAAAAATTGTTAAAATTTCAAGCTGGCCAAATATTTATGTCAGAAATTAAACTAAAATAAAGGTCTGAGGTTATTGATTTTTTAGGCTAAAGCAATTTAAGCTGTGAAGCATCAGTGTAATGTATTCTATGATCACTTTGCCGATTCTATGATCACTTCTCAATTAAAAACCCAAGTTTCCAGTGGAGGAGGAAACATTACAATCCATGCACGAGAAAGAATGATTCGAGCATGGTGTGAAAAAGGCCCATAAAAATTCTTCCCGCCTTGATGGAATTCTACTCGGTTTTATCCAAATAGTGTTGGAAGGACATCGATCATAATCATAACCAATATACTATCAGCAATGGGCAAGGGAAGAATGATGGCTTTCTTAATCAACGTTTCTACATATAAAAAAAAAAAAAAAAACATTATGGAAGTCCTATTGTCCCTAAACTTGATACTACGACATGTTGGACAGACAACTTGTGTAATATATCCTGTGTTTCTGGGTAATACCACAGTGATTATAATCACCGTTTTCCCCATCCGGGTTTGAATCTCGTCACTTACACGAGGAATTTATTGGATTTTATTTTATTCCGTAATTTATTTAATCGGTCTCAGGTGTGGAGAGAAAGATCCCCCGCCAAGGAAACTGGTTTTTCGTCTAGAAAACAAGCAAACCAATCAGGGAACACATGCAATTTATGGACACATACAGGAGCAGATGAAATCGTTCTCGGGTGGCCCTGATAGTTTTTTTTTTTTTTTTTTTGCCTCTGTGTTTATTTACTTGTTTATCAATATTAGTTGCCAATACTGAAGCAACTGTAAATAATGTTAACTGCATGTAATACAAGTATAATGCTTTTAAATAGTTTTCCACGTCCATCATGGGGAGATCGAAAGATAAACAGAGTACAATACATATATACTCCAACAATTATCACCCCTTTCTGTGTTCAAACACGGAAGAGAGAATTGCGTAAGGAATTCCACGGTACCAGCTTATCATGGAAATTGCCCGAATTAAATTAGGTACAAACCTACGTTTCAGACAAAGCAACTTATCATTAGAGTCCATTAAACACTAACAGAATTAGAGCCCACTCTTGTAATGCCTACAAGAGTGGGTTCTAATATTTTTACAGTATTTAATCCGCACACTGCCTCCTTTAATTTTTGAACTGCCCCAGTTAGTACAAAACATCCATGCAGCTATATAGATCATTAACCCAAGAAACAATACATATACAGAAAAAAAAAAATTCGCAAACCATATTTAATGCTGCATCTACTCAATTATAACATACGGCTCTGAAATCGAGCTGGATGTTGGTCCGGTGCATGGGCAAGAAATTTCTCGTCATGAATATTTAACTGACTCAGAAAAACACGGCGTTTCATTCAGAATCTCTATAACAAATCTCCATAAGACTTCAAAAGTAAACCATTGGAATTAAGAAAGAAACTAACATCAGGGTACTGATCAAACTCGCCTTTCAAATAATCAGCGTACAACACATCAACCAGGTCTTCACCGGGGTTGTTTATTTGTTATTTGGTTATTAGGAGCATTAGCAACTAAGGCCATATTGCTCCGGGGATATGCAGTGGTTATTCACTGACCTTTCCGCAGCCTCCGTCTTCGGTGGTCACGGGCTCGAATCCCGGTCTAATCAAGAAGCGTGTGCTACGCACTGCTGCGTTTCACCTGGGTACTAGCCAGATAGAACTCACCGTCAGGACGTTGGATTTCAATGTAATTAATGAATCTCTACTGTAATAGTCATTGAACTTGCGTGCTCCGCTTCAGATTTGCAGAATTGTTGAGCAACGTGCACTAATCACTGATTTACAGAATATGAGAAGCTCAGTAGGGGAAACACTGTATTACACAACGGAAGATGCACAAGTGGGTGGAAATTTTCAAAACTTGGCGGATGATTCGAACAGCCTTCGTCGATCACTCCTGTTCTGCTACTCTTGAAGCTTTCCACCGGTTAGTTTCTATGCATAATACAGTTTATCCCACATTGAGTCCGCGTGTGAATCTCGAACGCTTTTACTCCCTCAGACCACCACAAGCGAATTACTGCACGTTGTTCCACAATGCTGCAATCTAAAACAAATACAAATACAAAGCAATTTTAAAGCGGTTTCAGCACGAGATACACCAAAAGTACCACAACCCAATGGCGCGTTTAAATTGTCATGGTATGTGTCACGTGGAATGTCCATAAGAGTGAATTATAATGTTCTGTCGGTATTTAATCCCCAAACTACTTTTACTTTTTGAGTTGCCTTGGTTATAAATCATTACTAAATCGTTTTCTAATTCCACATAACCTTGATGAAAAACGTCTTTGGGAAAATTTTATCAAATTTTACGTAACTAAAATTGAATATAAACATAATCTGACCACCAGAATGATATTACGATGAAGGGTTCGATGTAC
The DNA here is from genome assembly GCF_048544385.1 of Mastigoproctus giganteus. Lineage (NCBI taxonomy): Eukaryota > Metazoa > Arthropoda > Arachnida > Uropygi > Thelyphonidae > Mastigoproctus > Mastigoproctus giganteus. The sequence continues at coordinate 143,995,889 of NC_143577.1, forward strand.
GTTCGATACATCGAACCGAAGCTTGAGTGCCGTTAAAATAATCATCTGAATAACTTGTTTTTCTGTTCATTAAGACATTTATTAATTTTGTTCATACGATATATATGCGCAGGTGAGTGGTAAAAGCTGCAGTGAAGAATACACGCATTTAAGCTTGTTTCTAGGCTAAGTAACCTCTAAACACGATAGCATTCTTGTCAAAATGATTACTTGTAAACTAATTTCTTTATAAAGCCTTCTTTATATATTCAATTAATTTTGTTAGTAGTCAAATTTTGATAAATAAGTAAATCTAATATATCTTATTAATATATCAGAGTACTAGTATAGTAAAATTTAAGCCAACGTTTGCACACTAACGATAATTGCCCACCCGCCACGTTAGACGTTTTGTGTTCCCCTATTAAACATAGAAATGAATTTTCAAATAACAAACTTGACGAGTTTATTCATTCTACACGAATTATTCCTTTACTCATTGGGGACTTTGAATGGATTAACTCAGCGAGAATGAGTGATATTTTATGTAAATAAGCTTCTGTTAATTCGTATATAAGTCTATTTTGAGTGGTAGAATTTGTATGCCTGATAACGGCAAACAAACAAATTAGTCAAATAATTTTTTACTTCGGCATTTTATTTACAGTAAACTGGGGTACGGTAACGAAGCCTTACCTATATATGGATCTTTATAACTAAATTAAATCTAATTACGTCATTTATTCCTATACTCCAACAGGACCAAATTAACTGTTTCAATTATTTCCTTTATTAGCAGTCACAATGCGACCTTCTGGGAAGTACTTCACAGCGGTAACAAATTACACAAATTTAATTTTAATTTTAACTATAACTTAATTGTACATTTATTGATAATTATTTTTATTTATTCATTTATTTAGTTATAAGGATGCATATATTACGGCTTTGTTTTCACACCCCAGTTTACTATAAAAAATAATTTGGCTACTTGGCGTAACACAAATTCAGAATTAAAAATTAACGCATAATATCCATTGAAGAAAAATATATATAATATAAATTGAAGGATATGCCTTGAAGAATAATATAAATAATATAAATTGAATTATGTGCCTTGAAGAATAACTTGCTAAAACTGGATAAATTAACAGAAACGTATATGCGTAAAATTTTATTCATTCTGATTGAATATTAATCCATTTAAAGTCAGTCGATGAAGCTATACAATCGTTAACTCTACAATCATTAACTCTATAATTTCGTTGGAGGGTTATCAACCATGACAGAATTATTAACCCGTGAATAACTCAACAGTTTCGTTGATACTGCGAATCCGTTCACGACCAAAAATGCTTGGTCAGATGAGATGGCTTTGGAATCTCGAGAACTTGATATCTGACCGGTAGTCCGGATTATATGCTGTTTCGGGACCTAATTTTATCATAATTCGGTGTTGCCGGTAAAAAAAAGTAAACTGCAGCCTTTATCAACCCACTGCAGGAAGAACCTCCTCAACAATTCATGTTGGGGGAATTGGACCATAATGTACCACGCTGGTCCAGTGCGGGTTGACAGATCGTCCGTATTTAGCAGTCAGGGACTTGAACCGCGGTCTACTCTAGGAACGTGTGCTACTACACTTCCGTTTCTGACCACTCGGCTGTTTTAAATTTTTCTCAGTATGTAGAACGCTCGACGTCCATATGAGTGCGATAACATGTTATCAGCATTTAATATACAGATTGCCTTTTTTTGAATTTCTCTCGTAGTTTCTGTAGCTAAAATAAATTGGTTAAATACAATATTTCAAATAATCAAACTGTTCAAGTCATTTCTTTATGACTTGATTCACCGATGTTACTTCATATAATATTAGATTTACAGTTCATTTATTCTGTTATACAGAATAAATTACCAGTAACTTTATACAAGTTTCACATATGAGGGGTTTACCATCATTCAATATGAATTCATATTAAATTACAAAAAGGAGTGATTTAATATCGTCACATCAATTAATATAATTTTCACTTCTGAAGTAGTTTAACACGTTTTGCGATAACGGCGATGTGGACCATTATTATTATTATTATTATTATTATCTGTTTATTTCCATAAGGAAACCACCCCGGGACGGCAAAGTGCCAGGAGGGTGCTAAGTACATATCAGGGTACGAGATACTACGTGCAGTGGGTTACATATACTGAACACGTAGTCTCGTCCCGAAATATTATATACACATTTTATGTTTAATATATACAGTATTTACACATTAATGATTCTGTACATACATTATACAGCACATATAACTTACATATTAACATAACTGTTACAGAAGGTATATTTTTACAGTCAACAGATTATTGTTCTTAAAGCAGAAAGCTTCACTTTTATTCACAATTCTTTAGTACTTTGCAGCCGATTCATATTTCAGTAAGCCTGTACGAATCCTGGAAGATCTCTTTCCGGTATGTTGCATCCTCACACAGTTTTTCGGCATCTATCTGTAGTGAGTTAAATATTCTCGCTGCATTTGATGGGAAGAATCTTTGCAGGCTACTAAGATTGTTCAGGACTGAACGCAGTGGATTATTTAGTTCTCCGCAACGTCTAGCAGTGGCACGCGGTTTAACTAGAATATTATCCAGGACTGGAGCATCCACTCTGCCTGTGAGCATTTGTGCGAGAGTGTGTATGTTCCTGTTAATTGTCCGCTGCATCCAGGGTGTGATGTTAAGGTTTGAGTAGAGAATGGCCCTTGAGATAGTAAAAGGGTGGCCAGCAACTCTGTTAAGCCATCGCAAGAACCAGTACTCGATCCCAAGGACGGACTTATAATGTGAATCTGGAGCTGAAGACCAGATTTGCGAGGCATACATTGCAATTGGCAGGACACACATTAAAATGTACTTGGTCGCTAGCTGAGGATCCCTAATTCCTACCAGTTCCTGCCTAGTAGCCCATAAAGCGGCGAATATTTTTGTCTTCATATGGGCGAAGTGTTGAGCAAAGGTGAGTCTGTCATCCCACTTAAGACCCAGGTCCAGGTGAGAGTGCACTTTTTCCACACTAGACCCGTTCACAGAGATTGAGATGTCATTTTTATTCTGCTTGTAACTTATGGTCATTTGGGCAGACTTCTGTGCATTAATACGGAGCCCGATGCAATCCAGGTAGCTCTCAAATTCTCGGATTGTGCTATTTGCCATCTGGCAAATACTTTCTGCTGATTCATGGTCTTTGGAAGTGATGAAGAATTTTACATCGTCAGCATATGTTATAAAATTGTAGTACCGTGCAAGAAACGGCTCCAGGACGGCCGCGAAGAGAGTAGCCGAAAGAACTCCCCCTTGAGGCACTCCTTCATTCCTTGAGGAGGGAATCACATTCGGTCAACATCAGTATCATCATAATGCACCATGTGGAATGGCAGAAAATATTCAATGAAGTCAAACGGATTCATCAAACGGAACACATACAAGTTCAAAAACTACAGATATGCGGTTATCCTTTATAAAACTATTGTACTGCCAATCCTTGAATTCAGTTCACCCATCTGAAATCCTCACACAAAGACTTTAACTAACAAAATTGAAGCAGTCCAAAAAAACTTTATCCGTTACCTTACGTACCGCAATCCTCTATTCTATCACTCAGTGTATTATGAATCGCTGTGTGATTACTTTCATCTAAGGCCTCTGTGCACTAGAAGAGTTACTGCTGACATCGCCCTCCTAGCCAAAGTAATCACTGGAATTTATGAAGCATCTGATATCCTGAGTAAAATAAACTTCAATGCTCCCTGTAGACAAGTCAGGAACCTTACACCGTTTCGCCTTGACTCTGCCAACACGGACTTAATGAAGTTCAGTCCACTGAACAGAATCAGCAAATCAGCAAATGACTCTCGCATTGACTTCTTTGACAACTCCCAATCACTGATGAACTCCATCCACAAGTTTGCCTCTTCACTTAAACTGGAAAGTGACTAGCTCACATCTAATTATTGTAGCTTATTATTTGTTATATTATTTTTCTATTCTCTAACGGATTAATTATTACTTGTTTTACCGGTAACTTAACTTAATACAATCCTCTTTTGTACATATGCTTTATTGTTTGAATTTGTATCAATGTTTATCGTCCTGTAGGATTTCACATTATTGTTATTATGTTTATTGATCTGATCTCAGATACACTGTTAATGGTTACCTGTTGTGTATCTTTTTATTAATAAAATAAAAAAAAATAAAAATAAAATAAAATAAAAAATAAGTGACGGCGGTAGAGGTGGCACAATACACTAGGGTGCAAAACTTAAGGACCAGTCAGATTTTCACCTGTAGCTTCTCATAGGAGTGGCCTGGATATGGGAAAAGCATACCAAAGAAACCTAGTGAGGTACAGAAATGATGAAGGAAACAACATCGACACAACAACGGAAATAAAACGGTACAGAGGGACTTCATTCAAAAATGACACCATAGCACTGGCTGCCATGCATCACTGCCAAAGATGGAAGAGGAAGAGGTGGTCCACACTAGGAGATACGGCTACCCCTAATGTCGATGCAGGCTTTGCACCGCCTGTCCATACTTAGAACAATGTTGTTGATAAGTTCTGGAGTAACATCGTCCAATCCCCTGTCAGCGCCATCTTCAGCTGGTGAACATTTTCTGGTGGGTGGGAACATTTTCTGGTCCACACCCACCAGAAAATGTTCCCCAGAGAGTCACATTTGGGTTCGATGGGATTTAGATCGGCAGAAACGGGCAGGCCAATCTATACGAACAATGTCCTCACTTTCCAAAAGCATATCAACAGCTGCAGTGCAATGGGGTGTGGTGTTATCTTCCATAAACACGAACTCGGGGTCAACGGCACCTCGGAACAGACGCACATTGGGAAGGATTACCTCAGTACAGTAGCGTGCCCCGGTTACAGTACCGCCTTCCAGTATCTGGAGCTGTGCACGTCCATCCAAGTTAACGCCACCGCAGACGAGAACGCCTCGACCGCCATATCGATCCCTTTCAGTGATGTTTTCGGGGTGATACCGTGTGCCATTAGCTGACGTCCAGAATTGCTGCTGAGACTGAATCTACTCTCATCGGTAAACAGTACCTTAATTAAAAATTTTGCGGTTGTAACCTTTAGAAATAGTGTTGGTCCTTAAGTTTTGCACACCAGTGTAGCTTGGAGCCCTCAGAATAGGAAGGAAATAAAATTGTAATGTCAAGACCGCCCAGGAACGAACTTATACACCCACGAATATTATGTCCATAAACTGCGTGTATTTCTAGTCCATTTTGCATGTTTAGTTATTTTGGTTGGTTATTTATGTCCATAAATTGCATCTATTCTCTAGTTTATTTTGCCCGCCGTTAGTTATTTTGGATTTTGCGACGCAGATCACACATTAGATCTGAAGGTAAGTCGAGCAGCGTATTAGTAATCAGATACCAAATGTCTCACCATCCCCGTGGCAACTAAGTCAGCATAATGCATTGGTTTAGAGAGGTATCAATTCGATTTCCGTTAACGCCCTGGGGAATTTTTAAATTTCTCTTTGATCGAGACTGTAATTAACCAAACTCAAGTGGGGAGAGGGAATAGAATTTTATTATTTTTTGATTATTCTGGGTTTCGGCCAGTGAACATACACTTCTACTCACTCACACAACTGTACAAACGGATATGAGCGAGAAGCTTTACTGCCGTTAAAATAATCACCTGGATCCCTTGTTTTTCCGTGCATTAAGGCATTTATTCGATTGCGGTTTTTATCAATCCAAGAAGGGTAGGCAACAGAGCAACTGTAACCTACATCGCCATATCCTTTGGTGACAAGTTAGGAACTATTTTTCTAGAAAGGACCGTAGTTGAGTTGCACAATGCAAGAACAGAAAGCACATGCCGCATGTTCATATCCACGCCACGCTCCAAACTACTGATAATTTATTTTACATCACTGAACTGACAACCCAATAAGGAGATTTAAAAGAAATTCGACACGTTTTGGGCCTGGCAGAACCGTCATTTTATCAGAATAATTGTCTTCTTTTTCATGGTGTAAATCAGTGTCCCTATCTTATATTGTTCCCAATACGATGATTACAAAAGCGTACAAGAGAAGGCAGAAAACGTTACGAAACTTTTTTAATCATGTATGCCAAATTTAAACACTTTTTTTTTTCAGAGTGCAATGAATTATCTTTATTCCATATCCGATAAGAGGTTCGTAGTTGACATATACGCAATAATAGGAAAGATTCTCTCGCCGGATGTTGAGTTATTGTTTCTCTTAACGACACTCCATTAGCCAAACGTATCAGATTATCTGGCAACTATTACCCTGTCTATCGTTCTTGGTGAAACGCTGTTATCATAACTGCTGAAAACTGAGAAATTTCCAAAATGTTCTAGCTAATGATTCATAAAACACGGTAATGGAAGTTAAAGCCGTGGACAATAATGTCTGAGGCAAGAAAGCGTAAATAACTAATCTTCTCTCTTTCGAAAATTTTCTTCGTAAAGTGTGACTAACTTGTTCTATGCGATTTATCTTAATGGGAGATCAGTGGAGGATGGACATCACCCGGTTTAGTTAAATTTCAAAATATAGCTTTTATTAGATGGTTAATATCCTGGCATAAAAATAATGACAATGAGAAAACTAGCTAATAATTAAGCATAACTTGTCCTTTTCCTACACCCCGTAATTTTAAATTCGCTGAGAATTCTCAGGTAGTTTTAAATTCGCTCTTTCACAGTTTTTAAAGTGCATAATTGAAAATTGTCTATAGAATCAGTTAATTTCCTAAATATCACTGAATCTTCTTTCTCTTTTTATCTTAATGCTTAGATTACTGAGATAACGTGGACCACTTAAAGCAATGTTCTTATGTTTTCTTCGATTTAAGTAGTACTTTTTAGAAAGGAGGGGCTACGTGTAAAAAATTCGTCATCCCCACCATACGATTTCTTTTAATGAAAACGTTTCGGTGTATCGTATCGCAAAGTTTAAAAAGTACTAGATTTGCGATAAAAGTTGAGAATGTGATGCTGAACTCTATTTTAAAAACTTGCATGTTTTTCTTTTATTAAACAAATGTTGCTGGCCTTTATTTGTTTTAACCCTGGTCTTATTCACAATATGGCGTACGTTCGAAAACTCACGACTGAAGAAACCAAACTGAAATCTATTCGATCCTGCGCTGACAATTACAAGTTTCACACAGATTTTCTTTCTTTGCAAACCAGATACACACGTTTTATATAAGATAGACAGTGGAAACAATTTGTTATACTGAATTTTGTCAAAACTATTTCATTCAAATTTTATTTACGAATCGCTATTATGGGAAGTCATCCAGGACATGGAAAATATTTTCCTTATAGAGAAATTTTCGTTAAAACAATATTTGTTGTAGCGAGATTTTGCTGTATCAACATCTTAGAACAATTGCCAAGCCAAATGCTCTTTTAAGCTGTTGCGTACTTCCACCTTCCACCTAAGTAAATGACGACTGAATAAACTAATTACTAAACGTTAAACCGCACCTTATTTTTGACCTTTATAACCAACCTCCACAGCCTTCTGATCAAATTGGATCACAAATATCACAGACAGGTCAAACGCAGATTGCAGTATACTTCTGGGTAAAATAAAATGAGTACTTTGCAAATACTGTATATTTTGACAGTATGTGATCATAGTACCAAGTTTTGATATTTATAACACGCATTAAAAAAAAAAACATTTATTACAAATTAAATCACACAAGCAGTATATTAAATCTAACCGGCGGTATATTGGATTAGGGTAACTTAGATAGTATTTTAAAACTTCATTTGTATAACATTTTCCCTAGATTGTTACCTTCAAAATATGTCTCAGCCGATTATTTTATGGGGTTCTCAAAGAACCTCATTTGTCACTACGAAACCGTTTTTCCCAATATGTTACGTCCAACTCGATTTCTGAGAGCTACCAAAAAATTCTCACCACTTCTCTCTTCTGCGAATGTTCTCAACACTACTCTTCTTCCAATGTGGAATATTGGTATTTCGTGTTATATGATGCCTTTGTACTGTGTGCTCCGCTTGGAACTTCCTCCAAACTACACCACTGTGTTCGGCATTCATTCCAGCTGGCGTCATTGTAACCGAACGTTGCTTAGATAAATTCTGACCTTTCACTAGACATGAAAGGGCTCGCTGATATTTCTATTCTGTCTTATGACTAAACTAAAGCGGCACCTCAGAAGGAACTTTATGATGCAATCTTTTTCTTGCTAGGAAAGTACAAACGTCGTCAATTCCTAAATTCTCTGCTGTGATCGGTGCGGAGTTTCATAAAATAAATTTTGATGAAATGATCTAACAATATACAGTACCTCTTCAATAAATCATGTTTTAAAATTGTTATTCTTCAAATACGAATCAGCCAAATTCCGTGCAAATAGGCTCATTTTTCAGTATCTTAAATCGAAATAAAACAGGACTCTTTTGCCCTAAACTTCTGTCTTGAAACAAAAAAGCAATGTAAAGAGATTATGCCATTATCAGAAGAATGTTAAGGACAATAAAATGTCACGAATTAATAAAAAAAAAAAAGTTAAAGCGTTGTTTTATAAATCAAAGTTGAAACATACAAGAAATTTTAAGGGAAATTTTAATACACCGCAATATAAAATGATGATTTGATGATGTCACTTAAACTAAATTAAACTAAACTTAGAGAAAGACGAAGAATAACCTTGAAAATTGATTTGTTTAAGCTTAAATAAGCCCCAAATCAATTCAAGGCTTTGCTGCTTTTAGTGCAGTGTCGGCACTATAATCGCATTCTGTCGGTTAGGAAATGTCTAGATTAAAATTCCAGGGAACCACTGCACCTCTGCCTGCTGGACAACTCCGCCCCACCTGAAAAGGATTCAAAAGGTTTCGCCCATCGCTAATGGAATTAGAATCTAAAAATTTCCGAACAGACAGAATGCGACCATTAGCTTGCCATAAACCTGAATGTCGATAACGAAGTCTCTAGACAATTCAAATTTGGAATTCGAATTTGATTGTAAGGGGCTGTGCATTATCATTTTTTTTTTTTTTTTTTTTTTTTTGTAGGATCTGCGGGGCACAAATGACTAATTTCGTTGTGGGATGGAGGAGAACTATATAACTTGAGAATTACTGGCACAGTACAAAAAAAAAAAGAGCACTTTGTTTTTCATATAAATTCTTCCATATATAAGTTCTTTCACATTCCGATTTGAAAATTTCTCAAATTTCTCAGCCGGCTACTCGAATTGAAAACAAGCCTTTTTCCATAAATTTTAATAAGAAAGTGATATTATTTCAGGCAATTATACATTGAGTTACACACGAAGGTAATGCAGTGAATTCTAACTCATAAAGCAGATAAAACGACCTTTAGTCTACGGGAAATTCTTAGACTCTGCGCATATTGCAAAACTCCTTCGTCCCAACTTATTCTCGTGCGAATTGCTGTTAGAGAACAGTTTCTACAAAACTATGTTCCAAAATATTCGCATATAATTGACGCCAAAAAACGCTTACTTCTGCTCAAATCAAAAATCCAGCACGCTTCTTATAAAATAAAAAGTGAAGCCAGTCTTCCTATATCAAGAAGTATCTGCTTACCAAAAGTCATTGGAATGAGAAAATATAAAACTGAAAAATGCAACGGAGTTAGCAGAGAACTTTGACATCAAGTCTAATTTTTCCTATTGGTTGTCAGCGAAATCATATCAAAAAATATACATTTCTTTTAACTTTTACGTGAGAATGATCAATGAGAAATGTTTCATAAAATGTTTTTATGAAACATTTCTTCAAGGGCCGGCCGATTTGAGAAAAATCCCCTTTTCCAAGCTAAATAAAAAATAAGAGTACAAATTTAACAAGAAAAGGGAAAATTCTACGATAAACAGAGCATCTGCTTACCAAAAATGATGGAGATAATCAGAAGATAGACCGTTCCCAATTTAATTTGATTTATTTCTGCTTGATGTTGTGAAAATTTCTTTTTTTATGAGAGGTGAAATTTATAAATTTTAACAATTTACTGCAAGGACTGGGGGATGGGGGTTGCTCGAATTAAAATATGGATTCTTGTCCAGAACAACTGCACTTTTAATTGCTATACAGTGAACCTACCATACTTTCTTCTATCTCTAACCAACTTTTATGTCATTCTTTCTTTCGTATTATGTTTAGTGTCGCTATCATCAAGGTGACCGAAGTAGAGATCACGATCCAATACCTCCCTCCTTTGTACACTGAAGAGCTACTATCTGACTACACCTTTTTTCTTTTTTTTCTTTTCCATTCCACATATCATCAGTAGCCAGCACAACCATTAGCAACGCTTCGCACGCCTCATGTGAAGTAATATGCAACGGAATGGAACCATTAGCGCATATTTCAGCGCGCTTTATCACAGATGAGAAATTAATGGAGGGAAAATGTAACTTGATTTCAGAAGTTCTACAAGACGCGTGAACACTTCTGTTCCGCTGAGAACATAAATGGAAACTAAATAATTTGGGTAGCCTTTACTGCAATTAGTACACTTTAACTAGCTTTCATAAATGGCCTTTAATTAATATTAGATAGTTCCCTATTATTTCTCTTCAATTAAGGAATTTTCGAAGACTTAAACGAACACAGCACTTTGCTGTCTCGTTTGCACCTTCTGTACAGCTCGATACTGTCGCCAAGTTATATGGCAGAAACACCAACTTCAAACAAAAATTATTCATAAACTGCGTAATTATGTTTGACCATCAGGTAAGCATAATCAGTTTGTCAGATATTCGATTAGTACTACAACTAAATTATGCTGAGGCGCCTAATTGATTTAATGATTGGTGTACCAAATGTCACATTTTCAACTTAACAATACGTTCCACATTGCTTGAGGATTACATGACGTACAATGGACTGCTCTGCATGTAACTGTACGATGCCTTAGGCTAAACAAGAAACGCGACCTCTCTGTTTCCAGTTTTTCATTATACCATTTCAAAATTACTTCTTCTGAATTAGTATAATTTTGCTTTTTTAATAAATATCGTATAAATTAAAACCAGATTCCTCCAACTAAACTATTTTGTAGAAATAAGTTTTATTGTCAATGGTTTGCCAATTTCCGCTTTTGTGCTTGCTTGTAGTTGTAAGATGCAATCTTACAGTTGTAAGATGCAATCTTACAAATATGGATATTTAGAGGTTATGGGAAATTTTGTAACTTGGGAATAATTTAATCATGGAAAGGAATTTTTTTGACTTTTAAGAGAAGCATATATGGGAAGATTACTAGATTTAGAAATAAGCGATTGCAGATGTGGAAATTGAATAAAGTCAAATGGAAGAGAAAGCAACATATAAATGTAGATCCCTGGGAAAAGGGGTGAACGGTGAATAAACAAGAACAGCCGGCCCATACTAGGGAAGGAGTGGTCATTAGAGAACGAGCGGGAAAGAGTTACTAGAGACAACAATGGGTCGGTGAAATGCAGGCGATTAAGACACGTTTGATCTATGGGGCAACTGGACATAAGTCCCAATGGGCTAGCTTTGGGGTCGAAAAAGACCAGGTCACTGTGGCGGCTTTTTGGTAAGTTGTCAACATTTTCGCAAATGAGAAAAGACGAAAATGGCTATCCTGGAAGACAACGGACGGCAGACATGAAAGGACTGTGCCACCCCTGAGAACTAAACAAGAGGCTAATTATGCGAGCATCACTAGACTCTGGGGAGATTCCCTTGGATTGGAAAAGTGCAAATGTATCTCCCATACATAAGGGTGGCTCTAAAAGTGAAGTTGGAAATTATCGACCTGTCAGTCTGACTTCAGTAGTAGGGAAAATCATGGAGGCAATGATCAAGGGTGGAATTCAGGATCATTTGGATCGAATTGAAATTCTCAAGGATACTCAGCATGATTTTGTAAAGGGAAAATCATGTTTAACAAATCTGGTTCGCTATTTCGAAAGGGTCACCCACGAGCTGGATTTAGGGAATAATTTCGACATTGTTTATTTAGATTTCAGCTTTGCTGAAATCTAAATAAACAATGTCGAAACAATGAGCGGTTGCTTTATAAGCTGGAACAGGTTGGAATCACTGGGAAAATCCTTAGATGGATAGAAGGATGGCTTCAGGGCAGGAGGCAGAGGGTTGTGATAAATGGCTATTCCTCAGATTGGGTTGATGTAAGAAGTGAGGTTCCCCAAGGATCAGTATTAGGACCACTGTTGTTTTTAATTTTCATAAACGACATTGATGAAGGGATAGAGGACGTGATGTCTAAATTTGCAGATGATGTTAAAATTGGAAGAGTAGTTAATGATCACTGTCAAGCTGAGCTTCTTCAGAGAGACCTAGATAGACTTCAGGAATGGTCAGAAAAATGGCAGCTGTGCTTTAATCCAACAAAGTGTAAGGTATTACACCTGGGAAACAGTAATCCCAAAAAAACTTATTCACTTGGTGGAGTTCAACTAAACCCAGTACTGGAGGAAAGGGACTTGGGTGTTACGATACGGTCAGACATGAAATTCTCTGAGCATTGTAAACAGGTTGGAAGGAAGGCCCGTGGTGTCCTATCGATGATCTATCGAACTTTTGCAAGTAGAGATAGGGACGTGATAATCCCATTATATAAGGCTTATGTTAGACCACACTTGGAATACTGTGTTCAAGTATTGAGACCGCACCTAAAGAAAGACATCGAGCTTCTTGAAAGGGTGCAAAGAAGGGTAACTCGCCTGGTGAGATCGGCAAAAGGGCGTCCTTATGAAGAAAGACTTCGAATATGTGGGTTGCAGAGTTTGGAAACTAGACACCTTAGAGGAGATTTGATTGAGGTGTTTAAGGCTCTGAGAGGCATCAGTAAAATCAATGAGGATGAAATTTTCAAGATTATAAATGATACTAGAACTAGGGGACATAAATTCAAGTTACGGGGGGAAATGTTTAGATTGGACTGCAGGAAGTTTTATTTTGGCCAGCGAGTTATAAATTACTGGAATAAGTTGCCTTCATGGGTGGTAGAGGCCGACAGTTTGGGGAAATTCAAAGGTCATCTGGATAGTACTTTCGGGTAAGGGAAGCGCATAGGATGATAGGTTTAATTTCCTTTTTATTTATATTTTATTTTATTTTATTTTTATTTATTAATTATTATTATATAGTTATTTATTTTATTTATTTATTTATTTTTGTTTTTATCATTGTTTTGTTCGGATTTTTTTTTTTTTTTTTTTTGGCTGGTGCAGCATAAGCCATAGGCTTTCTTGCACCATGCGGCCGTTACTAATACTAATACTAAATGGCTTTGTTTGCACACGGGGCAAATAGTTATGGTAAGTTTTTTTTTTTTTTTTAACGAATAGAAAAGAGGGAACGATTAGGTGAATTCCTGGGATTGGTAGAGAATCCTGGGGAAGGAGGGTCAAACGACTGAAAAAGAGTTGGGGTCTTCAGCAAGAAGGGGGCAGAAGTGGCAAGAGTAAGCGGGAGTGTGGCTAAAGGGGTGATTGTGGAGACAGAGTGAGATAAGTAAGTCGGGCAGTGCAGAAATATAGGGAGTGCAAAAAGGGCCCTAGACAGTAAGGTGGAAAATAGTTAAGAGTAGAAAAGTAACGGGAAAGCTAAGGATGATAAGCAAAAGGGTTATGAAAGACAGTTAAGTGAACCAGGAAAAGTAATGACCTCTTGGAGAAAGATGCATCTGAATGATCCGTAGTAAAGGAGGAGTTGTATATTCAAAGCAGGAGAAAGGACACCAGACCCATGCAGCCAAGTTTTCTGGAAAATTATCTGAAGCAGATTCAGGAGAAAGCAGATTAAGGAAAGACTTAGAAGATAGCCTGGAGAGCCTAAGGTGGAAGCTTGAAACCTCCCTGGAAAAGAAAAGAAAAAGATAGAAGTAGGTGAGCGATATAATAAGTACACTAAGTTAACAAGGACTGTTAGTGAAATAGTAGGGTTATTAATGAAAAGGGGGTTGCCCTAGAAAGTAAAGTGTAAGATAAATTATCTGTGAGGTAGATATACTAACAGAGTTTAAAAAGGGTTAGAATATAATGCAAGGAAAACGAAGGAATGAGTAATAGATGGAATTGATATAATGTGTTAGAAGGGTAGTAAAGCTTATAAAGAAGGATTCTGAATATGTTTTAAAATTATAGATAATTAAGTTATATGAGCAACTCTGAATATAGTGTTTTAATTGATGAAGATTTGTTGGTTTTTATCTGAATGACTAATAACAAGTAGGGACTTTAGGATACTGAAGATTGGTTAACAAGTATATTGTAACAGAGGGGTGAGAATACAGAACTGAATGACGAATGTAGCATATTTGATTGTTAATATATGAAACAGTATTGTATCCAGGAGTAAATGAAATATAAATAGTGAATGTACAAGTGCTAGGAGTTAGTTGGGGAATAAGGAAAGTAGAATGAATCAGTTTTTTTTTTATATAATTGTGAAATCAGAATAACTAGTAAATGGAAACTGTAATTAGAATAATATATGCAAGGTATCTCTGAGTTGACTTTGTATATTAGGACTGTATGCTTTCTAATTCAATTGTATATGCGTATGTAATAAATTTTATGTTTTGTTTTTACTTTGATTCCTGTTATTCTAAGTAACACATGCCTTGCTTGCCTAGTTAAGAGTTTGTTCTCACACAATTTAGCGAGAGAATCCTGGTCACTGATTAAGGGGAATCAAAAGAAAAATTACCCTCATGATCATGAGATTCTTCTGTGATATATACTGAGTATAGCAGTCAGGTGGCAAAAGGTGGGGCCTTGATAGGTGTGAAGGCATCTAAGAAAAAATCTTATAAATATAAATAAGGGTAGAAATCTTCTGTGAGATAAAATATAATAAGAAATATATAGAAAGATAATAAATAACATTTAAAATAATCCCCCCCACATAGTCTGCGCAATCTGTTCAGTAGTCCGATGCGTACTGTACTTAAAATAAACACTAAATAATTATTAATAAGTTGCAAAATGTGTTTTATAGGCTTGAATCTTCATCAACAATGAAAACCCACTTATCACTTATTTCTTGAAATATCAGAACAACCATTACCTCAAGGAAGACAATATCGGATAGATATTTAGTGGAGAGACATTTAAAACAATTAACAATTTTAAGATTTTTTCTCCACTGGACAGACTACGCATAATTTTCATACCTTTGTAATTTGTAAGGCAAAATGTCAAGCAGAGTTGAGGAACAACGTAATTACAATTTTCTTTGACATTTATCAAGTTTCCGTTGTTGAAAGCTGAAATTATAGACACGTTTATTAAAAATCATTTAAAATGAGAGAAAAAACCATAGAAGAAAAACAAAAGGCTTTCGCCTTCTTATTTTTATCTTTATGAGTACAGTACTAAAAATACAAAAGGTTAATAAAACTTAAAGTATCCAGTATAATGGGGTGAATTTGAAAGTAAAAAGAAATTTCACAGATTTGCCCGAATCCGTAAAAAATAACAAGAAAAAGTTCTACATTGCAATAAGGTTAATAAGTATATCAATAATCGAGTTGTCAGCAAGTGGAATGCATGGTGGCAACCTCCATACTTGTCGAACACTGACTAAGCTCTGTTAATAAGCGCACATTGAAACCACCGACTTCAAGGAACCAGGAGATGAAGAAACTTATCTTCCACTCCGGTTGGAGCCGTGGATTAAGACAAGGGTTGCTATCCAGGGTTATCGACATCACAGTGACCTCGCCTCAAGGCCAAATTAGTCTATTAGTCACTTTTTATTATAAATTATACAATATGATGGTAATATGATCAGCTGACATTGGAATCTGTTTTAAGCTACACATGTTATATCACCGTCAGCAGGTAAAATTATTAATCGCCTTTCTGATTCTTCGAAATTTTAACTGCCTGCGTTTTATTCTTATCAGCTTTTTAACCTGTCGACGTTCTAAATCGAACGTTCCAATTTTTATTGTCAAGTTGAATTTCATCGGTAGCTCTCCCTGCTGTAGATTCACAGTTTTTCAATACCTGGGAATCTACTGATTCCCAGGTATTTTGTGCTAGAAACTTCCAAGCGTGTATTAACATACACACTTGGAAGTTTCTCCTCAGAAAGTTGAGCAATTTGGTCACCGAATCGAATAAGTAATTCGATTATTCATTCTTCAAGGGTTCTGTTTATGTTGCTTTTTGTGTCATATTGCATTCCTTGAACAGCCCGTATAACTAGAATCCTACAATGCAAAATTTTGACTTAGTTTTTTTTTAATTAGGAAAAAGCCATGAAGTCAAAAAATATATAATAATATTAATACATTTCACTTTACTTTAAATTTCCTAAACACTAGATACGCCTCTTAAAATTTCTATCAAATTTTGCCATTCATTACTCTGTTTAACCTCAGATTAAAATCTATTTTTTAATTAAATACTGTATCAATCAAGAAAAATAAATGCCCTCCCAGTCGATTATATCAAATAATGGCTGCAAGCGTAAATTTCACATGGCAGTTCAAGGAAGAGTTCATACCCTGATTGCGTTATTTTGTTAGAAATCTTTCGGTTGGACTAAGATAACACCATCAACTGGTAACAAAAACGGGTTGTGAGAAACTTACAAAAGAAATGACGCGGGGAGAGTTTTAAGAAACTTTATAAGAAAATAACGAGGTCCTTCATTCCTAGTGACATAAGTGTTGGCTTTTGTTCTACGAAACGAATTGTCTCGGAGACTGCACGCGAATGGTTGGTGACTTGGAGCCTTATTTTTCTCTAACTGCAGCAAGAAACGACACAAACCTTCTTCCAGTTCATGCGTCTCCTAGAAGCTGGGCAACTTTGTATCAGTTTTAAAACTAGTTTCATGGTAGAAACAACCGCGCAGAAGAAGAATTATCATTAATAAAAATAAACAACATTAGAGCGTCGTTTGTTCAGTTTTACAATACTTTAAAGCACAGACACAAAGGCAACGGATAATTGTTCAGTGATGGCTAAGTGTAATACGAAAGCTCGGCACTAACTCAACTGAAACTTTAACCCAATTGGAGAGAAATACAAATATATAACCACAGGCAATCCTTTTGTAGCACGCGAAACTTCTTGCCATAAAGTGTATATTGTTAGGAAGACTTTCTGCCTTTATGAGAATTTACATCTGATCACTAATTCAAATTCTTCAAATATTGACATTAACCTTACTATTTACTATTTGCATATTTAAAGTGGTGATTTAAACAGCAAAGGTCTACAGGAAAACAAGCTGATACATATCAGCTTGTTTTTCCGATTTGGAATAATCATCACGGTAACTTTCTACTGCACACAATATGAAACATAAATAAATCCCTTCAAAGCCTGATCATATAAATAAATTTTAATGAACTATTCTAACAGGTTAGAATTTGGGATATCCTGCATACAGCTTCCACAATCTGAACTACGTCATATTAAAAATAATTTCAAATGCAGATATCAAAACTGGAATTATCCCTATACCTTTAGGTGCAATCCATAGGCAGATGTAGATTATATTTCTATGGAAGGTACTATATGTTTAACAGTAACTGGTCTCTCAGGCTTGTCACAGGCATTATTCCAAGAATGACAGATTACGGTTTGCTACCTGGGAATCCGAAATGCTGTTAGACCTGAAATTTAGGCCCCACTTGTGAGTCAGGAGAACCAAATGTCGGTAAAGTCCAGTCATTCTGCGACAGCGCAAAGTGTGTTAGTTGTCTGACGGCATTAGGGGTTTCCCCATATCCGCTTTGTGTACTCTGTTTGTGTAGCACAGAACTCTGTGTAGGCCAGAGATTTAAGTGTGTGGGGAGTGGAAGGATGTGTAGTGTTGTGTACCGTTGTTCTTCTGACCATCTAGCCGTTCGGCCCACCGTTACCGCACAATTGGCCTCAGGGAGGCAGGAGGTACGCAATAGATTTTATTTTGTACTCTGGCAGGCCCTGCCACCTAGTTTCCGAAGATTTAAGTGGCAAGGGCCTATGTGAAAAGAAAAAAAAAAGAGAGAGAGAGAGGGGATTAACACTAGAATATAAAAGGCCGAGAGAGGTTTATGTAAGCGAGTTAGACAGAATAGGTGGAGAGACTGAAGGCTAGGAGGAAAATACAGAGGTATCGGATGATAGAGAAGGCGACCCCAGAAAGTCAGTAAGGCAGGTTAAGGCAGGCCCATGCCTTACCAGGTAAAAGAAGGGAGGTAGGGGGAGGAGACAGGGACTCGTTCCCCCCGGCCGGGGAGGGGAGTAAAAAAAAACAGGCGAGAGCGCTCGGTTTGATTGCCAATGTGGCTTGTGGCAGAGAAGCTGCTGGTGTCTCCAATGTCTGAGTTTGGAGTCTTGCGTGGGATCAGGTCCCGCCCGGGATTTGTGGTTACTTCCTTGTTTCTTACAATTCTGGTGACAATTCGGTGGATTGTGTTTCATGACACGCAGTATAGTCCATGGTTATTCTTCTTTCATGTTGTCCCTTATTCAGGATCCAGATGTGTTGATATACTTGAAACAGAGTCCCATCTAGGGTTTGCCGTCACTTCCTTGTTGCCTCATTACGTTGTAGAGCCGTTTTAGTGCACTGTCTTCATTCTGCAACAACCAAATTCTCTTCTTGCACTTTCAGGATGATGGGATTGTGACCTGGGTAAGCACTGAAATACTTTAAGTAATCCATAGGAGGTAGCTATTTAGATGTGAACTAACATGTGGTCGAGGTGCGAGCATCCATATCACACAGAGGAATGCTGGCAATTTTGAGGTTTTAATGGGCATCATGGCGAGATCTAATATTTCTTACATTTCGAGGGTACAGCTCTCAAACAGTTTTCACAAGTTTTTTTGCTACACAGAACCGTTTGAGCCGAACCTATTGGTAACTCTCAAGGAGGCATGCAGATCTGCTAGTGTATAGTTTTACTGTCGCTGCTCTCTCAGATAATGAATACAGGATACATGCCGAGACCACGTTATGTAAAGGATCTGGGTATATTCGAATTCTTGCTGTGTGTACACCATATCTAAAAATACCCTCTTGGATAGCATGGTTTTCTTCCGGCAAACAGCAAATCGACCACAAAACACGCAATTTACAGGCATATTATATAAGGTACGATATGGACCAAATTCTAAACCCCACAATATCTAAACTTTTCCTCGATTAATACAATATACGAGTATCTCTCATTTACTTTATCTACTAAATTCATCATGAATAGTCAATCTAAAAGAACAACAAATCTTTTTAAAAGACCTCACCTCCCAAAAACTTTCATTTCATAAATATATGTAGGCTCAGTTCCAATCTCAATTATGTCAATTTCCACCTACAGTCTTCCAGATCCCAACAAATTTATTCTGACAGAATCCCAATTATCGGTTGCCTCAACCACTGTTCTGTTTCCCTAATTATTCCATCTATGATTCTTTCGTTTTAAAGGTGGTACCAAACATGTCCGCTCAAATATTCATTGTCAGGGCTAATTTAATTTGGAGTCCCCTTTACATGGATCTTTGGGTTAAAATCTCTCTACCCCATTCTGTCAAATTCATCTGTTGCCATTATTGTTCTCCTAACTCCACTAATCCCTTGGAATTCACAGACTTCCTTTCTTTGAAACTTGACTTTGTCCAACTTTCTAACTTTGTCTAGCTTTCTTAAGAGTGGAGAAATTTTCATTTTTGATTTTTATGTTTGCAAATCCAAATGAATTCAGCTTTCCAGGTACAGAGAGACAGCTAATGAAGATGGCATGGCTTTTGCAATTATCAATGACCACATACAGCTAGTTCCTTTACCTATCAGAATACTAGACAATACTGATCACACACTCAATACTCTTGATCTTTCACCAATAACCTTAAAGTACACGATCAATATTAATTGTCCTGTAGCTCCTCACAACTAGATCACCAGCTGGTAATGGTGTCTTTTTCCAATAGAGTCTTAATTCTAATGGCCATAATCAGTCTCCTGTTGTGTGACGATAGAAGGATGCAAAATTGGATGATCTTTGTGATTTCTATTCTTCATTTTCTTGATTACTTACTCTTTTAAATGTAATAAAGGATTTTCTCCTTTATTGCGCACTCACTCTAAAATCTTTCCTCTATCTTAACCTTGGATTTCTAAAAAAATGCGCTCAAGCTGACCAAAATCAGAACATTGCATATCACAATTGACTTGTATCCAAATATGCAGGTTCATTTTCTGTCGACACTAAAGCTCGCAACAATTGTAAAAACAGTCATTATTCAAATAAAACTTGATATTTTACAGGCCAAGAGTGGAAAATTCGATTCTCGTCCAAGTGGTGGTTAAATCTTACCGAAGCCATTGGCCGCAACTTTTGTCATTCTTTATTCTCAACTGTCTTACAATCTAATAGTTCTGTTTTCATTCTCACCTAAAGACAAAACCAACTTACTAAAATCCTATTTTTCTTCCAACTCTTGCATTGACAACCTTGGTGTACCACTTCCTACTATTCACAGTGCACTTCGCTCAATGCTTCACGTGGTCTTCCCTCAAAAGGGTGTCAAAATTTTTTTAACAGTTTTCATGCCAGTAAGGCTCCAGATCCTGATGGCATTTCTCCACTTGTTCTCAAAAAGCTGTGTGTCCTGAGCTTGCTTATGATCTGTATCACTCTTTTTCACCTTCTTATTCTACTGTTTTTTCTTCCGGCGGTTTTCCTTCTGCTAGGAAATTCTCATATCCAGCCAGTTCCTAAAAAACGTTGACAGATCCCTCGCATCTAGTTATCGTCCCATTGCGCTTACCTCTAATCTTTCCAAAGTAATGGAGAAATCCATTAACCGTAATCCTAAACTATCTCAAAAACTTCCATATGATCGCCAATACGGATTCCGTCAGTATCGATTCCACAGTCATAAGAGTTTATTTTAGTCATCTATAGGCAAGTTCAATGGAAAGGTTTGGTGAAACTCAAACAGTTGCTCTTGACATTTCTAAGGTTTTTGTTCGGCATAATGGTCTTTTAAACAAGCTCCCTTCTTATTAATTGTCGATTATTTTTTTCACTTGGGTATTCAGTTTCCTCTCTGACAGATGGTGAAGGAAGATGGCTGTATTTTTAATAAAAGAGATAAAAACATAAAAACTCCTCGCGTCACTGATGGAATTCGAACTCAGGTCTTTTCCAATCGGTGTTGGGAGGAGGGGTGATTCTACCAACTATACTACTCACAATAACACTGCTACCTGATCAGTGAGATCAGACTTACGTTAGTGCAGCGTCTAACAGCAATCATTTATACTAATGACATAACATGGCATGGCATGATTACCACATAATCGCAACTATAAGTAGGGAGCGAATTCCTTATACTTTCGTAGTCATCATCCACCTCACCCCTCTCCCATACTGAATTACTAATCCTCGTGTCTTCTGGCTCTGTATATGTGTGTGTGTTCAGGGGTCAATTTTCATCTCTGTGTACGAGCAAAAAACCTTACTCCTGGTGCCATCCTCCTTGCTCCCTTCGCCTGAGATTGGCTAACTGCTGCCCCGACTGAAGGGGTTTAAAGAATTCCTTCATTCCCATACGGGAATCGAACTCAGATCTCTTCGAGTGGCGGGAGGCTATGTATCGTGGCGAGTAAGCTCCAACACAAAACGTGAGATATTAATTAATGACAAATATTAAGCTTGTTGGCCATTGCATAAAAACAGAAGGAACTGGAAAGTTGCTGGAGAGGCCTTCATCCTGCAGTGGATTGAAAATGGATGATGTTGATTAAGTTTGTTTAAAATAATTGTACAAATTATATTTTATTATATATATATTACTTATTATCCATAAATGATGTCACATATCTTTCTTTTTTATTTGAACATTTCAATTCCGTTTTTTAATAAGCAAATATTCAATTGGAGAATTTACGGGAAGGCCATATACTTCCTCAAATGTTACATTTTATGTATAACTTAAGAGTGATATTGATTTTAAATAAATTTTCAGCATTAATTTTAACAAGCAATTAATGACTCTAAATAACTCTGAATGTGGATGAATTCATAGCTCTTTTATAGACATATCATTGTGGATTTAAAGTATTCAGGCAATGGCACCTTTGTTAGTTATGTCAACAGGTTAAATGCTGCTCAGTCAACGAATATTTGACCAGCAAGCTT
Organism: Mastigoproctus giganteus; assembly: GCF_048544385.1. Classification (NCBI taxonomy): domain Eukaryota; kingdom Metazoa; phylum Arthropoda; class Arachnida; order Uropygi; family Thelyphonidae; genus Mastigoproctus; species Mastigoproctus giganteus. The sequence continues at coordinate 144,018,103 of NC_143577.1, forward strand.
TAAATAACAAAATGTTTATACTCAGAGGTTAGATTAATTTGCAACGGAAAAGAAGTTTGTAAATATACGAATGCATGTAAATTATAGGGATTTGCGCGGGTCTCACAAATCCTACTTTAGTAAGATTTGTGAAACGAGGGTCATATTTTACATTGTATTGCGTAATCCCCCCCTTATTATGGAAGTTTTCATGGGCGTGGATGCTTCTCCTTTAGTCCATTAGGAAAAGCGACCATGAGCTTACCCACTGAGTTGCACAAAATTCCAGCGTCCACATACAAGATAAACACGCTTCTTATATTTCCCAAGTTTTTATTTCTACTTTCTTTTCAAAGAAAGTTTACTTCCTGTAAATTTTTTTACAAAGAGTAAACTTGTTTACTTCTTGTAAACGTTGTTTTAAAAGAATGTTACAAATTTTTTAGAAGAAATACAGGATACAAGCTCAGAAAATTCAGTTTTGAGAGGCTTTCTCTCATTTTCTTGTGTAAAAATTTTTGGGCATAACAATTTCTTTCTGTTGACACTAGTTTGAACTATAGAAATCTTCTTTAAGCGTGTGCTCTGCTAGATTAGCGCAAGCATTAAGAAAATCTTTTTTTTTCTTAACGTGAAAACACCTTTGGCGGCACCTACTAAATTTTTTAGACTGAAGCAAACCGATTGGTAACGAAAATGCGAGACGGAATGACGCTAATGACGTCACTTCCTAAATGACGCTAATTCAGTCACTAACGTTTATTCGGTAGAGTAAGTAGCGGGAGTGAGCATAAATGTAACATCGTACATAACTTCGGTTCTAGCTGTTCGATTTTAAAAATTTAAATGGTTTTGATTTTCATCAAAGACGTTTTCACATCAAAAAAAACATCTTTCGTGCGTACAGGGTTTATACGGGTTTTTTTAACAAAAAGGCGCGATATGTGACTGGAGAAATGGACTAAAGTAGTAAATAAGAGCTGAATTTCTTTTTTTTTTATAAAATAACAAATTAAAAGGAAAATGCAACGGAGAGAATGCAAACAGAGGCATTTTTCAGAAAAGCAACATTTAATTTGGTTTGCCACTTTAAAAACGAATATTATCAATTTTAATATCACCTTAATGAAGCCGAAGCTATTCATTGCATTACACAGAAAGGAAGTGAAACTGCAAGGTGGCATTAATTTTGTTTGTTTCTGCTGCTTTAAAAAAGTACAGTAAAGATATTGTGTCGTAGCTCTTAATTTCAACCTCACTTTTCAGTCACTATGAAGTCCTCATTACCGCTCGTGGAATTGTTTACAGTACGTTAAAAGAACAGATATGAATTATTTTAATCCGAGAAAACTTTCAAAGAATGCAGCATAAAGATTACGAGCAGGATCAGTGGTGTTGAGTAGAATTGATGCCCACGCTGCACAGCAAATTGCTTTCTTCGGTAAAGAGAAGAATGGTGACAATTAGCGGTTGTGTCTCTGCTAAGTGCTCCATACATAAGGGCAGGAAGACACAGCTGCTATCCCTTTTTTGTTTTTCTTTGTTGTGTATAATCTTTGGCTTTCTATTGGTCTGGCAGGAACGATAGCACTAAAGAGATTAAAGAGAAAGCTATTTTTTGCTCCTCCCTTTCGCTCTCTTAATGTACATCTCACTGCAATTCCCCCTTTTCCCTCTCTCTACTTCTACACACTATATGTTAATAAAGCTCTTTGTGAAGATTTCTTTCAGACACTCAGTAACTGATTTATTATTTTATTACGCATTACATATCAGATCTCTTTTTCAAAACTATGCGAAATATAATTACGTCCTTGACATATTGCAATGTTCATGATTTTAAGGAAACAAATTCGCAGATGACATCTTTGTTTACCTTTCAGCTATTTCTTTTTATTTAAAATATTTTGACAATCACTTTATAAGTTCAAAATTACGCATTTGGTTGAAAAGGGGAAAAACTCTTGATGAATAAGCTGTCTTTTGTGATATTTTACTAGTATAAAAACAGTTGCTGTCTCTGTTTAAATTAAATGGAACTGAAGTGCGAAATTCATTACAATGCCTCTGCTTATTCAGCAGTTCTTGTGTAAATTCGATGCAACAAAAGGAAATTGCAAAAAGAATGTTGTTCATTCCGAAAATAGGACTTTCATCCTGATGGCGTAGCATATGATACACGCTGTGTGCGGGCACGAACAAATTACATTTTATCAACAAAAAAAACTTTTATTTTTCATTAAAGATGTAAACACACTTTTATAAACAATTTTGCAAGCTGATTTTAAATATTTCTTGGTTTTTTTTCTAGCGGGTGTAGTTTTCATATTACGACTGCTTATAATATCAATATAATTTAATTAAGAAGATTTCATTAAAAAAACATGAGACCGGTTTTATCACTGTGTAGTTTAAACCCAATGCATTTACACAGGTGGTTAAAATAGCCAGTACACTATTTGTAAAAAAAAAATATACGTAAAATTTAAATATGTTGTCCGGAAAGTCGCGGTACAGCATCCACCAGTGGTCTATCAACATAAGCTCGTTCCAGAAACTTTGGTAGATTTCTAAACGATTTTCATACAGGGAATGAGTCCATCAAGACACTTTATTGTAAAGAGTGTCTCCAAAACTTGGTTTCTTTTTTGGATAGTGAGACCTAGCGCTCTAATGAGGTCATTCAACTCATTAAGTTGAATAACCTTATTAGAGCGGACTCATTAAGACATTGGAGTTGGATAAACAGCTCCAGCCTCAATGTCTCTTCGTCGGGTATGTACTCTGGATCATCTGAAGTTCTGGTCACCACCAATCACACCTTCACCGCATTCCATTTCGTTTTCTAAATAATTTAGTCCATTCTGTGCAGGTACTGGAATTGTCATTCTGTCATCGTGGGGAATTGATTTCATCACTTAATTCAGATTCAGATAAACAATCTTATTTATCAGAATTCTTCACTGAGAATCCAGTTACATTCACATTACAAAGGTAGCAATCATGATCGCGGTCTTTTGGCTCCCTCCTTATCATAGGTATGGCAAACTGCACTGGCTGTGTCCTTTTGTTCACTCAGTCATGTAATCTATTCGACCTTATACTTTGGACAGCTAGAGTATATCTGATAAATCCGAACATCCGATGTGATCTAGTTAGGAAAGAGCTGCACGTGCAGCAGAATATTTTGGGGTGGTTTTTACACTTTCGAGGTATGACGATGAATGGTTTCAGTAATTCATAGGACCTTACTTGCAACAATTTATAATAAAATAACTAAATAACAAGGGTACAGATATATTCAAATCAGTTTCATTGTGTTCCCGTAATCGGTCTCATCACAAAAAAATTGAGGTTTCTAGAGAAAAAACGAAAACAGATTTCTAATCAGCTTCCAAAGATATATTTTCTTGGACGGCAAAAGAGACTCATTGACTTGTGTTATTCTTTAAGGAGGAATGCGTACTATGTACCAGTAATGACTCTCTCCAGTACGAAATTTTATGAGCTTATGATAAGCTAATTAAGTTCTCTATTCATCTACATAGGATGTAGCAATGCTAATAAAATGTTAACGGTGAATGAATTACATACTTTTAAGGCAAAAAAATAAGAGTAACCATTAAATATTGTCGGTATACGATGCAGGAAATGAGAAGATGCTGCAACATTTTAGATTTTAATAGCTCGTTCTAATATCATATTTATAGAAATTTCTCAACGGCAGTTTTCCAAGAATGTCTGGGGGATTGTCGTACTGTAGTAGGCACGCAACCATAAAACACTGTATTTCTCCGTGCACTTATTTTATTTATTTTTATTTTTTTGTTTTTACGTTGACTTTCCAATTACATGATCAGGAGAAATATATCCAGGAGAAATCCCTTTGAAATGAACAGTTGAACACTGCTTGTAATGTTTGTAAAAATGGCAGGAATTACTTTAATCTGACAAGATTAAAGAAGCTCGACTAAAAACATTAGTACAAGGATTACAGACATTTCATAGAAGTACACACTCAGTATCTAATTTCCTTTTCTGAGTAAAGAGAAAAATTACAGCAATTAGCGATTCCCCCTTCTGCATGCCATCCAGAGTTCATTCGGAGAGGCAGCAGATATTCAGGTACACCCAACGCCATGCACGTGCTATACATTCTAATGTTTGTGTGTCTTTCCAATAATCTCTTTATATCATTAATACTTTTCATAAAATGTTCTTCCTGAAATGCATTCACCTGCTCCGCTGTTTGATTCCTAGCTGAAGAATTGTTTTCTCCTTCCTTTTTTTGGAAAAGTAAACGATTTTAAAAGAATCAAATTATTTATAAGGGACTCGTTCAAATTTCAAGCTAACCTTATATGCACCATGCACTTTTTTACTCCAATAACCGCACAATGGGTCAAAATTAAAAACAAGTGCAAACAATTAAGAGAGAGTTTCAACTAATATTACTAAAACATCACTGAGTACAAACTTGGGAAATGGGAAGCATCCTTTTCCGTATAGGCTTAATTCATTTTAACCTGATAAGTAACTGCTGATAAAAAAAAAGCTTGCAAAGGTATGAGCAAACTATAGGACCAGTAGTGTCATTTCATTTTTTCATAATGACTCATTCTTCTCTGAATACTGTGAACCAAAAAATTGCATGTTTCATCCTATAGAGTATTTTCTATTTCCTCAATTGGCTTTGATAATGTTGCCCAACCGTGTTCAAATCATCAGTTAAAACCAATGGCTTAACCAAGTGTTAATTTTATATTATATTAACCTTATTGCAGTAAAATGGATGCCTCACTCTGCTACCCATTCAGAGGTCCGAACAGGTAGGTGAGCGGGCTGAATTTGTTTTTGTTAACCGGAGCACAGAGAAATTTCTTAATTCTTTACAAAGGCTTCTTTATATATACACATATATATATATACACACATATATATATATGTGTGTGTGTGTTTTCACTCGGTCAGGGGGAGGTGAAAGGTTTCTTCACACGTATAACCAATATACTGTAATATAATCACCCTTCGTGGTCCCAGATACCTCTTGGCAAACCTTCAGCAACCCAGCTACATAAGATTAACTTGAAAAAATCATTAAAGGCTATTTTAATAAAACCTGCATAGCAAAGCTGTCCTCAATTAACAAAAGCAACAAAATATTTTACGTTACTACATCTTTATTTCATGTCTTATGACTTTTCATAAGATGTTATAAGCACTGAGATTTTGATTTTTCTAAATTCTTATGCAATATTTGTTGCCTTCTTTCTGTTGTTATCTGTTTTAACTACGAAATAAGAAAACAAACACTATTGCGGCGCTAGAAGTAACATGTTTCTGTTGTAAAATATACATTATTGATGTTATTTGTATTTATTTTTATCAGTAATACATTTATATTGCTGATATCGCAGTGAATTTTGATACACACTTCCCAAACTGGAATAGATACCGATAAGAAAATAAATACGGGAGAAAAGACTTAAAACCTCAAGAATAGAACGCAGTAACGGTAGCAGAAAGGAAAGCGCTCCACGAGCATCATTTATAAATGACTTATGTGGTAAGAGCCGCAAGAAGTGAATTTAAAGGTCAGGGAACTGCAGCCTGTCTTATGGGCTATAAATCTGAGAATGAATTTAGCATTATGATAGATCATCTGAAAGTCTGCGTTGCAATAAATCACACAGAAATAGCCTGATTAAGCCATATCCAAAGTGACCATATCCTAGAATTCCGGTTGTGCACAAAATGCTGTCAACTCAAGATGAATGCCTTTATGGGGTAGTAAACGTTAAACAGAATATCACTTAGCAAATCGCGATACATCCATTTCCTATTTAGTATCTGCCTTGCTCTTGCCCCATTGTCTCTTATTGACAGCACACAACAACCCGTTTGATGTGGAAGAATGTGGAAGGGAAAAAGCTCTTTCTCCGAGCTGCAGCACTTAGCAAAGACACTTCCACGGGATTGACGGAGGAGACATTGGATATCAGAGATCCCAGATGAAAGGATGAAATATGTTAGCGATAAAAATACTAAAAGGAGAAAAGTGTAATGTGCGGCCAGTGGTTTCGATTAATTCACAACTGAGCACATAAGTGTATGGCTGATTTCTCTCATGAGATACTTTAGAAATGTAGAAATACGAAAAGCATTTAACAAGTTATCTCAATAATTCAGTTGCTCCTGTTAAAGAAAGAAAGAGAGAGAGAGAGAGAGAGAGAGAGAGAGAGAGAGAGAGAGAGAGAGAGAGAGAGAGAGAGAGAGAGTCATAATTAATAACTGAATAATTAATTCTTCGATTCTCTTCAGAATCACAACAGTCTACGATGCATGTACATGCACATTCGTGTACATTTGTATTGTTTTATTTCTGTTGGTAATATCTGAAATTAAAAGTGTGCTGCTATTATTCTTTAAAAATATTTTATCTTCTTAGAATATGAAACATAATTCTATTCCATCATTCCCTACTTATTAGGAAATGATGGAATATAATTAATGTTAAGTGATGCAACCTGTAATTACGATAATTGCCGTAAAGCTATATTCTTCTATAACATACCGCTGAAAATTTTAAAAATATAGCAAATCTCAAGCTGAGAGTGCAGAGTTACCCTATGAGTTATTCCTGAAATTTCAACCCCCGTTAAATACAGATCAGGCAAACGACAACCACATGCTTGATTGGTAATAACACGCAATCAACCAAATCTGTTTTTATTTTTCGATGTAACTCGCCTGAACTTCAATATAATTGTTCCATTTTGTTAGCAATGAGAAAATTCCAGACAAATAAAACTATTTTCTTGTCCATCAAAGAACGCAGAAACAGCAGGGAAAAACCTGTTTCGACACCTCAAGAAAAACGACGTCCATGTACGTTTTTCTTGAGGTGTCGAAACAGGAAATAGTCACTTGGAGCCAGATACGAACTGTAAAGTGAATAGGTAAGTTCTGTAAAGTCATAGTCTCTCAAAGCAGCAGCAACAGCATGTGACCTGTGAATGGGTGCGTTGTTGTGAAGAATCAGCGCACCTCTTGAAAGTTTTCCACGGCGTTTTTCCCTAATGACATCCCTTAGGTTGTACAGTATGGACGCATATGACTCCTCAGTGACTGTTTGCTTGTGTTCTAAGTAGTGAATACACAAAATTCCCTCAGCATCCCAAATAATGGTGGCCATGCTCTTGTCAGCTGAAGGTTGTGTCCGAATTTTTTTGGGTAGGGAGGATCCTTGCACTTCCATTGCATTGATTCTTGCTTGGTCTTAGGATCCCAGTGATGAACCCATGTTTCATCATCGTAATAAATTCTGGAAAACGAAGTTTCCGGATCCCTTCCATAAAGCTCTAAATTCTCCTCACAAAACCGCACTCTGAATTGCTTTTCCACAGGAGTCAGAAATCTGGGGACCTACCTTGCACTGACCTTAGTCATCCCCAAACGTTCGTGGAGGATGGTTATAATTGTTCCCTCAGATATGTCACATTCCGTAGAAATTTGGGGCACATTTAAACGTCTGTTATTCATTACAAGGGTTTTCACAGCTTAGCACATTTCTAGCGAGGTCTTTGTCACAGGACTTCCTGGACGTCACAGAAAGCCATCATCTTCGATGAACTCTGTGCCCCACTTGAATTGTTTTAACCAGAATTTCACCTGGTACTCTGAAGATGCGCGGTTTCCATAAACAACCACCATCCATTCATGAATGACCTTTGGCCCATTTCCTTCTTTAGTGAGAAATTTGATGACTGAACGATGCTCCAATTTCAGCAAATCCATAATTTCCTACTAGCGTCTTCCTTCTTTCTGTTACAGCAACACAACCTAAAAACATAGTGGGATCAGAATTAGTATTATTAGTGTAGAGAAATGTAAGAACATGAAAAATCATGAATCATTGAAATTTAACTATGGGAAGTACCTTAGGTAGATAACTTATTAAGCGCCCTTCGTAAAACCTTGACAGTAAACGCTATGTACAATACGCAGAGTTGGCGAGGGGGATCCCCCCCCCGGTGTCGCTTGAGAGTAAACACTATGACAAAAATAATTCATGTTCCAATTATTGAGGTTAAGACAGTGATGCATACTGAAGGTTTGAAAAAAAAAAGAAAAAAGTGTTTTGAGTACTGATGAGTTTGTTTAAAATATCTGAGAATCTATGTTTATATAATTTGAGTAGTTTTTATTTATGGTTAAGCCTAGGGCAAAAGCCTCAAGCTGTGAACGTTATAAAAGGTCATTGTACTTGTCTGACGTAACCTCTTTCTGGTCATAGATTTGAGTGTCTCTACAATTTTAGGTCGTTGCACTGCGCAGCAACCCCATTTTCCCCAAAGCTATATACAGAAAGAGGCTACGCCCAACATGTACAGCAACCTTTATATTTATTTACTGGTACTCATATTTATGTTTGTACACTGCTGATGTATGTGATGATTTATTTCTTTACTGCTTACGAAATTTCTCCCGTATTTATTGAAACTGGAGAAATACTGATTTTTAAAATACAAATGTCATCGAAGAATAAGAGAAACTGTGAACTGAACTTCATAAAACACGCATTACAGTGGAGCTGATGGCTGCTCGCACACTGCACCAAAACAGCTTTTCCGCCTACTTTCTTTCTTAATAGAGTATTAACTTATAATCCTTTCCTTTGCAGGGATTGATTAATTCTTTGATTAGCAGAGAGAATGATTAGAAAAGTTTATTTTTTCCTCGAATGTTGGAGAGCCAGCGACTTTAATTTAATTTAAAGATGGAAAAGAGTAAAATACCTGACACAGCTAAACAAAAGTGTGATGTACAAAATCGTAAAAAATAGTACATGTACTCAGAGTACGTCTGTTAATATAAATTATAGGTAATAAATATTTTATAAATCCGAATAAAGGCCACAAAAGCACATTTATCACCTGATGTATTAGTCGCCAATCTCTGTGGATGAATATTCTTTATTTTGAATTCTTTGCGTCTCATGCAGAAAACGGTGTACAAATGTGATGTTGTACTGAGTCTTTCGGGACACAGAAAAACTCTCTGAAACTTGCGCTCGCTTTAGCAAAGATACCTCAACTTCTGTATTGCTTAAACCGGCCTCTACACTGAGATAAGGCGGTAGTTGTTCTTTCTTTCTTTCATTCTTTCTTTTAGCTGGCGACAGGGAAGAAGATAAGTACTGACATTTGAACATTTCGTTTATTTTATATTTTAATATTTCTTAATACATCCAACTTCAAGTTTTCAACTTTCCGCGCAACGTTTTAAACTTTAAAAGAAAAGACCTAGATTATATAAAAAGCGGACTTCTTATGCTAATAATAGCAGTTTTTTTTCGAGTGGGGGTTATGGAGTCGCAGCCACTTGTTGAACTTAGTTCCAGACGTAGGTAAGGGCTCCCTACTTGAGAGTAGTGAGACTAATAGGGTACAGGTAAGGCAAGGCGCCATTTTGCTACTGTGAACATATTTTTATTTTGAAATAGGGAATGGTTATTCCCTATTTCAAAATAATATAAATTACAAAAATAAAAAAAAAAATAAATATGGAAGGAAGGAAGGAAAGAAGAAAACACCCTCCTCCGTATGAAAAAAAACACCGCCCCTCTCCCAAAGTGGCACACATAATTAATAAATTTGGTTTAACATTTCATTATTATTTTTCACTAAAACGATTGACAACTTTAGTCAATATCCCATAGTTATAAGGGCATCGCGTAAAAATGTCCTTTTAGAGTCTTAGTTCAATCTGTCATACTAAAATTCTACAATAATCAAAGAACATGACCAAAGAACAACGAACATCAATTTTATGTTCAAAAACGCAATTTTGTCTTCAAAGGACATAATTTTAAAGATTAGCAGTTCTGCAGGAACTTTGAGGAACATCTTTGTCCATTTTAATTTACAGTTCCCCTTTATATATGTACAATATCCTGGAATTTAAATTATGCGCCGAGGGAACTGAAGTCATGAGAAAGTCATGTCCGTAAACTGTATTGTCCGCTTGTGTTTCAAAAACAGACCAATGTTCCTTCCGTTGAGATAGGAAGGGAGGTAGAAAGAGTGAAAAAGAGTATCATATGCCATTATTCATTTTTTGTAAACTTCAGATGATCTTAATATGTTTAATGTGTCAAATAATTTCTCTTTCTTAAAAACACCTCAAGAAATCGTAATGAAAATTAACGAAATCTTAATATTTTTTCGTATCTTTTTTTAGAATTATTCATTCTTATTTGTACACTTGCCATTCTGACGTAATCTACTGGCTAATGCTTCGCTTACTATCTTTTCTTGTCGTCTTCACTTGTGTTTTGATGAACTAAGGAGAAAGAGACGCACTTTCATTGTCCTCATAAGATAATAATGAAAAGCATTTCTGCCTTCGTGACGCCTTCTCTCATATCGAACCGGCATAAAAATAAGCCAGATTTCTTTTACTGAAGTCCGTTTCCGACTGTCAATCCTCATCTGGCAAAGTACCGAATTTCAGCACTGTCAGGACTTTCAGAATATGAAAGTCGTGAAAAAAAAATGAAAACAGATATTCCTGGTTCGCTTGCCTTGCATAAACGCCTGAGTCAACACCGATGTGAAAAAGATTTGACGAAAATTATGTATTTTCAACCGCAGATAAGAAACAAATATAATACGCAGTAATAGTAAACTTTTCCATATCATTAAAATATGAGTTTCATTGATTCCCTGTGTTATTCTTCTGGCAGAAATAAATTCTAACGGCCTTAAAGATAAGCTTTTAAACTTCCAAAAGGCGGAAATAAATATTAGCCAAGGTTCACTTTCAAAAATAATTTTACGCGAGTTTGTACAAACAAACTAACGATTAAATGTGTATTTAAAGTTATTAGTTAAAACACATTTCGTATAGCAAACTAATTTTTCAAACGTTTTCACTTACTCTATGCACTACACCCAGTATCAGAAAATCTGATCCATTCTAAAATTGCATATTGATTGATTCGTGCCTTGGTAAAGCCGAAAAATAACTACCAACAGGAAAACAGCAAGGAATGTTCAAAACATCAGAAGAAAATATTTTTATTTAATGGAATACAGGAGTATGCCTCTTCCCTTCTCCTTTACCAGCGATGGAAGCCTTTATACGTCTTGGAATTGTGATAAAAAGTTGCCTGATCTTTTTTTTTTTTTCTCGTGATCCTTCGATCCCTGGCTTAACAGTTCCCTTAAAACCGCTATTGGGACTGGTTGAGGCATGGTTCTACGTTACTGTCTCATCATATCCAACATTCTCAAGAGGAAATAAATCATGGGACAAAGTAGTCCAGGGAAACAAGCTGACATCACAGTAAAACTGTCTGATAACATTAATGGTTTGGGGCCCAAACATAGTCCTGTTGCAATAAAGGGTATGCATCTCTTGGGAAAATAGTAAAGAGCAGATCTATGTAGTGTCGATGTAACGCAGACTTTGAACTTACCTTGAACAAAAACCCGTAAATAACGGCTGTCAATAAGAGGTGGCGCCTCATATCATTATTTCTGGTGTTCAACTTGTTTGCATTTTTTAAATACATGAGGGAACACCTCTTTTTCCAAACCACACACAAAAATCATTTTCCCCAGAAAGAGCCATGACTCCTTACCAAATACTTGATACCATTCTTCATTCCAGCTGTCTCTTTCTCTGCACCACTGAAGTCGCTGTCTATGATGAGAGTCAACACAATGCACTGCTAGAATACCGTCCGGCCTCTGCCAGTCTTCTGCCAATAGCGTTTCTTGATACTGAATGTCTTCCAGATTTAACAACCTCATCTCTAATATTTAACAGATTTAACAACCTCATCTCTGTGAACAGAGAGATAAATATATCAACAGCATCCTCAGGGCGAATTATTCGGGCCTCAAGTGGATGTATGTCTTAGACGCTCTAATGAATAAGAGAACCATGAGCGGTTCTGTTATCCATTCACTTCAATATGAACGAACCGCCCTAAGACCGAGTCCAAAATGAATAGCACTTTTCCAAGAACATCATCTAGGCTCACAGATTATTTTTCTTTCGTCTTATAGTCGTTCTGGCCATTTTCCTGTATCATCACGATGTTCGGACAGGCAAAATGTTTGAAAGTTCCATTAACGTTTTTAGGTTTGGACACATTTCTGACAAGAGTATACTCAAAATATGTGTTGATGATAGCAGGATATATCTCCTTTTATTCTACAGAGCTTACAAACAGAACTTAAGAGAAAAGAATTGTGAAAAATTAATATTTCTTACATTTGTTTTCTCTATTAATTTCTCACAAGGAGAGGTTGTGCGATCACAACGAGTTGTCTCATTACTGCACTATTTAAATTGTCGTATTTTAATCTAAATTTACATGAATTGCAAGAATTGCAAATAATCCGATTTCAACGAAACTTCTAGTTTCGTTGAAATCGGATTATATGAAATTCCACAACTTCATCATTTCGTCTAATTGATAATACAAACTTGATCTCTCTTCTAATAATCCCAATTAAGATTACCGCAGTACTTAACGAGTAGAATTTCCCATTACTTCTTCGATGAATTTGGGTTATTGGAGCATTTTAATTTCTTATGGGACATTATTGACAAAGTGCCAGCACGAAATCCTCCTCATTCGCTCCTGGTGCAAATCGACCAGACTGGCTAGGGGATTATACAGGCTTTTTGCGGTGGTTTTCCCTTCCCTTTCGTGCCTGTGTGTATTCACAGGCCGATTTTTATATTATGAGTGCTGAAAAAAAAACAAAAAAAAACCAGAATGAATTCAGAGCGAAAGACTAACTACATCTGCGTGGAATTAGGTAACTCGGCCCTGACTGAGGGAGGCCTTCAGAAATTACTATAATCTTCGAAGGGATTGGACCCAGATCTCTCCAGAGGAACGGCAGAACGCGATGTATCACACTGCCACGGGAGTCAGTATAAGATACTTTAAATGTCATTAATACTTTAAAATAAAATATCGCTTAAAAAGTTGTAAAATAATACGTAAAATATATGTGGATGTGCATCAGTGATAACAGAGAGAGCCTTTTTTTTTGCTATACATGTATTTATATCGTTTCTCAACCACATGCAATACTATTACAAAAAAGTTTATATTTTTTAAACAAACACTTATTTTTGTAAGCATGATATCACAACTAGACGTGCCCCCGCTCTCATTAATATTTTATGCTTTCATTAATAATTAATTTAACATTCGTTGTCGTAAGGGATTTATTGCTCTGAAAGCACAGTAACGACGCTTCAATTAACTTCATTTTAAGAGTTTTAAAGATAAAATTTAACATTTGTCATTTCCTTAACAGAACTGATACTTTGCTACTGTCGAATGCAAAATATTAATTGGAATATCTGTGAGCACACTGCCGACGATTGTTTCTTCCGTTCTGCCAGATTTCTTGGTCTTTTACGATAAACCTCTTCCTTGGCCCACCACTATACAAAAATAAAAAACTCACGAGGCGTCAGATCCGAGCTGCGGGCAGGCTATTCACGAACACTATGTTGGCCAATTCATCGCTCTAGAAAGTGATTATGTAGCTATGTACGGGCATCATCTGCATGGATGTGAGCGCTCTACCATACATAAAATTAAGAGTTGCAGTGCTGTCCCACTGTGAAATAACTGGTCACACACGATCCAGCAACATTTCAAAGTATCTTTAGGGAATCATTGTCTTGCAGAATGAAAGCCCAACAACTGTGCATGATGCGATGCCACACCAGACTGTTACCTCTGAGAAACCTGAGAACTTTCATCGAACATGTTCGGATTTTCTCCTGCCCAGTAATGGCAGTTGTGTCCATTAACAAAACCGCCAACATGAAACACAGCCTTCCAAATAGCGTTATCAAACAGCTGTGGCCACTCTTCGTCCCACCTCAACATAATTTCTGCAAATTCAATCCTTCTGCAAATTCCATCCTTCTGTCGTAGACATCAGGAAACAACTGCCGAACAAAATGTGATTTCCATGCTTTGAAAGACAATTCTTTTCCTGAGGATGGTGGCAACTATATAATGGAAGAGTCTATCTCCACATACTGCTTTTTGTAGGTTTCTTGAGAACATCTCATTCACTGTCGTTGCCTGGAGTTCGTGATGATGAACATGGATTCTCCGTTCAGTCCTCCACCACCTAATAATAATGGTTACCCAAACCTTGTAGAGGGCTGCGATTTTGGTTCTATCTTGCGCACTCAAAATTGTAACCATGATTCGCCAGTAAAACGAATTAACATAAATTTGCTAAACCTGAAGGAACAATGAATCATTTAACGTTAGTTTCATCAAAATCTGTTAAAAAACAAGGAAATTACAATAATGTAAAAATAGGGATCACTTAACCAGCCACCCTGTTATGAGCCTGCGTTATAGCAGACATAGGTAATTTTGAATTTACTTTATTCTAGAAGCTATATTGCCTTTTATTTACCTGTTTGTCTTAAACAGGTAAATAAACAGGTCCTGTTGAACATGTTCTATTGTAATAAATTAATTGAAATCTATCTAACACAAAATTCTTCAATTTCAATATTTTCAAAGGATTTTCCGTTGATAATTTAATTTGTCTATTAATATTAAAATATTTCGGTGACAGAAAAATAAAGCACCGAATTTCCGCGTACAAATCGCGATGTAAGGCAGGGTTGGTGGCATCGTTGCATTTTTAAGTAATTATATTAAGAGTTATAGATTTTGGAATTGATGAAAATACGAAGGGTTTATTTATAGAAACAAAAAAATTCTTGATAAAAAAAAAGAAAATTCACAGAAACAAAAAATCCTTGGTGACAAACTACTTTCGGCCTAATATTAATAAGGATAGTATAAGGAATTCATAATCCTATAAATATGTATCAACCCTTACGTTCTCAGGATGGATTAACCTAATCTGTGATGGCTACGAGCAATTTTTCTCTTACCCAGCAAATTAAAATTCTGTTGCTAATGGTCGTTTAAATTTCTCATTTGTAGCATTACCGTTAATATTAAAGTACATCCATGCATTAACATCTAATCTTAAAGCAGTTACTTTTGAAATTATTATACATTATATTCAGCCTTTTATCAATAAATCGTTACAACGACAGACTGGATTGAATTAAAAATTAAAATAAAATGTACTAATTGGAATTTATGAGCGGATATCGGTATCTCGTTTTCAGCAAATAATTCTCAATGTAATGTACATTATTCTTCCAAAAAAAAGTGCTAATTCATAAATTTCTCACTTTGTTTAGTCACGAATTAAAAAAAATCATAAAACTTGATTGAGAATGCCATAAGGATTAAGGGCGATAACAAACTTTGAAAGCAAACACAGAAAATTAAAAAGCTCAAACAATTAACTGCAACAGTTACTTAACTTTAGCTAAAAATCTAAAAGGAAAGATCTCTCAGAATACTGAGAGAGTACAAGAAACAGTTGAAATTTTATCCCAAGAATAGAGCAGAGAAATTCAATTGATACTCCACCTCGGCGAAATTAATATTCGCTAAAATTTTTGAACAAATAAATTCTACATCTTTCCATACTATTACAATCTCTTGAATTTCTTGTTACAGATACATCTAAACACATTTATCTTTTAGATATGTATTTAGTTTTAAACAATTAAAGTGGTTATTTCAATTTCCTGAGGACTTGCCACTTCTAGTTTTGAAACTTTAGTTAAATCATTATTCTACATTATTAATGAATGTTTAAAACTAAGAAGCTGTCATACTCAATTTCAAATTGTTTTTATAATTTCAATTCATAAAAAGGTTTAAAGATGGAAGCCAAAAACTATAGATCAATGATATTATTAAATAGCATCCAAAATTCTTGACACCATTATATACCACGAACTCTCTCTAACCCAATTCTTTCTCCTTAATTCTAGATTTCGCCCTGGTGGATCGATGAGCATAACCTTATTTCTCTCTGGAACTTCGTAACATATGAACTTGACAGATGAAACTGGGGTGATGCGATTTACACATATCTGTCCAGAGCATTTGACTCAGTTGAACCTAAGTGATTTAAAACAAATTTACATTTATCTGGAGTGCAGAATTCGTTGTGTAATTAGCTACATGATTATATACAAACCTCCTTTTCAAAACTAAAACATTATTGTGTAAATAGGGTAGATGATACAAACTTGAAACTACTTCCAGGTGATAGAGAATATCTCCAAGTTTTAGTCAGAAACCGGAAAATGCTCGCGCTGCAGTTGATGGCAGCATAATCACAAGAGTATTTTCATGAAGGACTTTACCAACCCCAAGAAAGCGCAGCGCTTATTTTGATTTAACGAGCTGCAGTTTGCCACCGTCATTAAAAAAGTAAAGTAGCCGCCGAACTGACCTATAGTTCCACAATGATACTGCAAATTCATAAAGAATGCCTGTTTGTGCAGTCATTCCGATCGAGGCAATGGCCGAACAAAAGTCATTGAGGACGCAGTGGCTCTGATTCTAGGAAGTTTTACGCGAAGCTCACGAAAATCCATACGACTTGCCAGTCGTGCACTTAACACGTCACAATCAACAGTGTGTAACATTCTACGCTGCTGTCTGAGCAAAACCTTACAAATTGCAGCTCGTACAGAAGATGTTGGACGACAACAAAACAAAGAGGATGTAATTTTGTACAGAAATGTTTCAGGTTATGGAAGACAGTGACAATTTTCTGGAATTAATCATCTTTAGCAATGAGTGCACTTTTCACGCCAGTGTAAAAGCGAAAAAGAAAATGTGAGAATATAGAGCGGAAAATCCGCAGGAAAATTTGGAATACCAGCGCGATTGTCCTAAGACAGTCTGAAATGTCTTTTGCACGGACCTTTCCTCTTTAGAGAAGTTACCATCACAGGCATCGTGCATCTGAACATATTACAGAAATTCATTATGCCCCAGTTGCAAAATGCCAATGATGGCGACTTTGATTTTCCAATAAGACAAGTTTGCTCGAACTTCTTTGTGGTACAAATTTCTTTTGGATACCTGAACACAATACTTCCTGGGAAGTAAATTGGAAGAAGAGGACTCCTTTAGGTTTTAATCTCTGCATATTCGTAAAAGACCAAGTGCATGTTTCATCTATGCCAGGAACCATTAACCAACATAAACAGTGCATTTGTGAAGTAATCGGCAGCGTTGACAATGGTACGTTGTGCAGAATACCGGGGAGATTGTATTATAGGTGAAATATCTGCAAAATAAACAAAGGTGCCCACATTGAACGCCTCTAATTAAAACATGAGGATACCCTCTATCATCTAGATGTGGTTTCAGATTTCTATCATGTACTCTATGTACGCATGAACGTTTTAGTTTTGTAAATGAAGTTTGTGGACATCCTACGTATGTAATCAGCATTATTACATTATGATGATTCTAGTTTTGAGTCATTTTCATTTCAAACTCGTGTTTCTGACAATAACTTCTTGGGTCCTCTGTTATCTAACATTTATGTCGATGAGCTAACTTACATACTATTAAATTAAGGTATTCAGTGTTGTTCTTTTTTGTACCTATGAACATTGCTGCAAAATTCTTCGACAATTCTTAATTCTCTTTAGCAGTTGGAGGCAGAATATAGATTTATAATAAACCTCGATAACTAGCTATCGACAGAGACCCACGGAGGAGGGAGCCGCATAAAATTCAATTATGCTATTCAAAACTCTTCGATTAGAACAATATCCGCACATGTTGATTTAAGGACCACACGTTGTTACAACATATCAGTTATTAAGGACATTAACCTAATCACAAAGCAAGCCTTAAAACTGGACTTTATTAACAATTCTTTTCTCCACTATAACGTTGACATAACATTTTACGTTGGAAAACATTACCCAGTACAATAACGTTGTGCGGAATACGGGGTGGGGGATATACGGTTGTTGTTGTAGTCGTAGTGGGGTTTTAGAGCATCTTCATGATTTTTCTGCTTTCTGGCGAAAAATTTAAGTTTACGGGAGGAAAAACCCTGCTGCCCTCTCCTGAGACCGATTAACTCAACCACTTTGTGAAAAAAGCCCATAAAAATTCCTTACATCATCGACGAAACTCGAACTCTGATCTCTTCCACCCGATGTGGGGAGGACGGCGATTCTACCCACGTGGGCGGGGAATACACTCTACAATTCACATTTGTCAAAATATAATAGGAAATCCGTAGTTACTAAAAGGCAGCCACCTTTGATTCCCAACGTTTCAGTTACATTCCATTGTGAGAAATCAACTTAAATGCTTCTTAACGAAAGACTAGGATCTATCTTCAGTTTTTATTAATTATCGCACTAATTATGGTAAATAGTCCTTTTAATAATCTGCTCCAGTTGTTAAATTGGGGCGAATTATTTGGAGCTTATATATTAATTTATTTTATTAAATTATTAATTTTACTAAACAACTTTTAAAGATGCGTATTTGAAATATTATCGGTATATACCTTAGAGATCTACATTGTACTATTTTTAGGCGGGTTAGAATACATGCGTAGAGCGGCTATTATCTTCACCGTGTCATTCGATCCGCATATAATGACGCGACTTCCAGTGGATGGATTTTCATGAAATTTTATATTAAGCTCTTTAAGAAAGGCTTGTTGAGTCTTCACAAATTCATTAAAATCGACGTATCAGAAATTCGGCAATTAGTATTTCTTATTTTCGTACATACCACGTTGACTATTATATGGCAATGCACGGTATATTCTAGCTGAAGAAATGGATATTGTTTTCTGCTATGCGTTGATTGGAGGAATGAATGGGCAATATGACGGATGCACAGAAAGAAAATGTTCTCCATTCGTGCATAAAAGTCGTTGCCCTTCTGCTCGTTTTTTTTTTTTTTTTGCGATTACCTCTCTATACATTAAAAAGGTTTTCCTCCTAGTGATAGTTATTCAAGCCAATGTGAGAAGAAGGCGGGGAAAATAATTTCACTAGAAATGCGCAGGTAAATAATTACATTGTTGTCTTCCATTGAAAGAGAAAGACAACTGCCTCCATAACGTTCACCAACCTTGCTCGCCAACCCCCGCGCATGCGGGGGCTGGCGAGCAAGGCGAGCAGGGGGCGAAGCACCCTAGTTATTATTATTAAGATTTTAAGTACCATGTGTTACGCAAATGGCCAATCAAATAACAGAGCAACTTGAATATTACCTCACCTCAACTGAACTTTAAATAACCTAAAGCAAGATTGCCCTAATGTCCTTTACCAGGAAGAGACTACAGATGAACAACATAGGAGGTAAACGTTAATGGCTCAACTATTACAAAAGTTACGTCTCATACAGATTTGGACCTGACATGGAATGATGATCTAACCTTAGGTCAGCTTCTCACCATATAAAAACCCTCTCTGCAATGTAGGCCATACGATACAAGTTATTTTGCATGCAAGACGCACAGTTAATTACAAAATGTGTTCTTTGATATCTGTACCCAGTGCCACTTTATGCATCTACCATGTGGTCATCAGCTCGGAAAAGCACGTATTTTAGCAAACTCCTGAGCCTAGAATTGGCTCCTGAAATGATCAACAAATTCACACGTAATAAATATTATGTTTCAAGGGTAGTAACATATATTACTGCCCTTGAAACTACAAAGGCGTGAAAAACAGTAACAAACCTATAAGTAATTCCATGGATACAGATAGTATCTCGCAACGTAAGCCAGACTCATCACTGGAAGACTCAACTCACCCAACGTAATGGAAATCATTAAAATGCACAGGATTGCTAGAAGATGTCAGTCAGATCCTAGACTATTATTATCTGTTTATTTCCCTTTCGAGACACACATTAACAAACATTATCTGTTTGTTAATGGATCTGTTAATGTGTATAAACATTATCTGTTTATTCACCAGATTAGGTTCGTCCCTTGAACAGTTTTTTATACAATTTTATACAAATCAAATTTTCGATATTTAAAATATTGACATTGCTTAGAAAATTATATTTACTTAATAGCATTAACGATTGACTTTAAAATAAGATTGATATTAAATTAATATTGTTATGTATATGCAGGTTGTTTCACATATCATTTCTTCTGTAATTGTCATTAGAATTTGTTTTTCTTTTATAATATATTTTTATATTAAATTATTTACATTTCTGATATAAATAAGGTTCAGATAGTAGTTCTGGTGAATTGGTCCAGATTTCGTTCAAACCCTGGCTTCCTGGCTGTGGCGGGCACATTACTGTATCTTTACTGTACAATAAAGATTTTCTTCTTTATAATTTGGCTTCTGTATGTTCTATTTTCTCTAAACTTATTGGGATCTATGGAGAAGGTGTTGGTTCATGTTACACGGGAACATTCCTTTTAAGGAGTCCAGGGTAGTCAGCTTTATCCTAAGTGGAGGTTGCCCGCTCTGGTGGTTTCTATTTCTTGCTTTTGGAAGTGAGATAATATCCTCGATTGATGGGGCATCAATCTGACGGGTAGCAGCTTAGACAGCGTGGACAGATTTTTTTTTTGAAAACAGTGAGCTTCCAGGGGGGGGGGAGCATGCCTATATTTACTAGAAGAATAGATTTGGAGATGGTGAACGAGTTCCCTCCCAGACGGTTCAGCCACCGCAGAATCGAATATTCCATCGTCAGGAACCTGTTATGCAAAGAGGCAGGTGCTGAAGACCAGATTTCAGATGCATATAAAGGTATAGCAGTGAGACACCTGTCAATGTATTGACAAATCAAATTGTTGTGGCAGCCTACGAGCTCCTGGCGGATAGCCCAGAATGCAGCATAGGTCTTCTTCTTTGTCTTGAGAAAGTGATCTTTGAAATTTAAATCTTCATCCCACGGCTGATGCTGAGGCAGAGACTGGACAGCCTCAATTGTTTGAAACATGTTCCCGGAAAATACCGTAGATATCATCAATCATATCGAATCATAAGAAATCATATCCAAATAAATAAATATTTATTTATTTGGATAAATAATTTGGACCCAAATAAATACTGTAAAGAAAAGACAGTATAGAGCGCTGTGGAACTAACAAAAACTTACACAGTTCTATAATAATAAGCAGTCGGAAAACAACAGTAACGCATATCTTGAAATCTGAGATCAGTGTAACGAGATAAGACTTGTCATTAATGAAAGAAAATAGCCACAACTTGAAAGAAATATGGCAATGGAAATAATTTAAGCAGAAAGGACAGAAACGTGGACCAGAACTTTGGCATATTATTCTTTTTATTGAGTACTTGGTTAGAACAAAAATAATATCTAGGAATATACCAGCTACAGTCAGATCATTTGCTGTTGCTAATGGACTTCCGGTTAAGTGGACATATACCAAGTAGCCTAGGACGCATGTTTCACTTTAACCTCAGTTTGTAGATAATACCCTCATAGTTCGTTGCCCAGGAGTAGGTCAGAAGATGATGATAATAATAATAATTTTGATTTAAAAAAAAGTTCATAAACTCCTCCTGTGTATTTTTAATTTTTTAAGCATATAAATTGCTATTGATAGAGCTAAATGGAGAGACCCGGCAAGAAGCTAGAACAATAACAGATAGGTAGAAAGTACAAATTGCTATTTAGCACAGAATTTAATTTAAAAATTTGCTGCAAGAAGCCAGTTATGCGCATAGATTTGGTTTGATCATTGTAGCGTGTGTTATTACTAAATAAATAAATAAGTTAGTGAGTTTATCAAATATGAAATTCCAATTATTTTATTTAGCACTGATTGCGAAGATATTGTTATATAGTTCTTATAATGGGCTTCCCACCTTTTTTTAACTGGTCTTACCTTAAAGATTATATCAGAGCTGGAAAATAATAGCCAAGCTCCAGCAACTCAGTAATAATTTCCTTTAAGCAAAAATCTCATTGTTATTCTTTACTTCTCGAGTAGAAATATTGGCTCTTCTTTTAGATCAGAGCAGACCCGAATCAGTAACAAGCTGAATTTCATCCCGTATGCTACTATAAGGTAGCATTGCAAAAGAAGCAGCAGAAACCAACAGTGAAAGAAGCATCTTTATAGGTTCCATTCGCATCTAAACAATCCTCATAATAAAGTATGAGGAGATAATTCCCAAGCTGCTCTGTTTATAATGAAATAGAAATATCCCACTAATCTCGCATTCGGTATAATATTTCCTTTAAACATATCGATTTATATAAGTAAGCGATATTTACCTCGGTTGAATTCTTTAAATTTTTGTCGATCGAATTCTTGAACTTCTAAAATAAATTCTTTCTCGATTAAATTCCATTTAATTCTTTGTTCTGTAGCCATTACCAGAATATTCGTTATTGTTCATGATGATTAACACTTTTGCGTATAAAGAAATCTCAGTTTATTCAGAAAAAAATAAGAAAAAAACGTACTGCAATTAATCATGGCCACAAAAGCATTCGTTTACGCCGTACATCAGAACAGAAGGGAAGCTTCAGGAAATCCTCTTGAATCTTATCGTGTGCAAATTTGAAAGATAATTTGTGCAAAAAACGTTTCCTTCCCCGTATTACTCGTTCCTCGTCTCTCTCATTCTACAGTTAACTTCCTGCATGTTCCATTGTTGCTAGGACATTAACTCTCTCTCTCTCTCTCTCAAATATCTTTTAAAGCATGTCCAAATTCTTTATAAAGGACCTACTACTCAATTTCCAGGAGTCATTTATTTTTGTTTGCGAACTATATTAATCACTTAATAAAACGTCTTGCAGTGATCACCACTTTTAAATCTGCTATCTTCAAAAAGTTTGTAATTTGACTGTTAAAGAATTAAGACCTTGGTTTAAAATTTTGTTTAAAATTTTTCTGATCTAAACATATAAAATGTATAATGATTCAAAAGTTTTTGTTAGAGTGTCTTTCTTTTTAAACAGCCGTTTATGTGATGGATTTAAAATGAAGAAGTGGAGATACCTTCAAAATCTTTCGCTTCCAGGAGTTTTAAAAAAAATCCAAGGTATAATAAACAAGTTAACTGCTAGGCAATAAATCGTGTGGAATAAACTACGATGATACAAGAAATAAAAATCTGTATTCCAATAGCATCATATTCTTCCTGACGGCCTCCCTGTAAACAGAATCACGCGTCGCTCTGATTTAGGAGTCGCCTGGGATGAACAACTTACCTTCTCGCATCACTTTGCAATCGCCAAGGAAAAGAACCTTCGCAGCCCTCTGGAGAGCAAAAAAGAGAATTTCTGGTGTTTATCTCCCTCAAGCCTCGTAACGTAATATATCTTGTAATACCCACTCTGCACTCTGCGCATCTGTAATTTGGTCTTCAGCTGCTTTAGATCCACACGTTTCCTTAACATCCAATGCTGAATCCTTTGATGGCAAAACAGGATTAAGGTTGTTTAAAGGTCATCCTTTAAACAACCTTAACTACCCCTCTTCGGAATTATAATCATAATCGAAAGCCTTGCGTGGCAGATAACTCGGTACGATACATTGCCGTCTACCAATCGTTTGGAAAGGTCTTGGTCGAATCCATCGACTACTGGAGGAATCTCTAAAGTCCTATTCATTTGAGACTGTAGTTAGCCGGGCTTAGGTGGAGGTTGTAGGGATTTTCTTCGTGGGCTGAAACATCCCGAGTTACTCAGGGTGTTTCAGCCGAAGCAACAGACAAATTGGCAAACAAGTACTTCTACAGACAAACTACGCTTACGGTTATGCGTGCACGACTGGAATCCATTAAATAATTCTTTTGTTTCGTTTTGTTTTTTTTGTATCGTAATCAAAATTATGATTAGTTGAAAAATCTTAATCATAATATCATAACGCTATCATAATGCTACTGCAACAGGATCTGGGAAGGTTGAGCAGATGGGCTGAGAGGTGGTAAATGAAGTTTAACATTGACAAATGTAAAGTACTACACATGGGAAACAGCAACCCCAGAGCAACGCATCATCTCTGTGGTACTACACTGACAGTGGTAGAGAATGAAAGGGACCTGGGGGTGGTTGTGCAGGCAGATATGAAGTTTTCTGAGCAGTGCAGACGAACTGCAAGAGTAGCTCATGGTGTATTGTCGATGATATATAGGAATTTTTCTAGCAGGGATAAGGAGGTGATTATCCCCTTGTATAAGGCAATGGTCAGGCCACACCTAGAGTACTGTATACAGGTCTGGAGGCCTCATTTCAAGAAGGATGTAGAGATGCTGGAACGAGTACAGAGAAGGGCAACAAGATTAGTGGATGGAACAAAGGGGTGCTCTTACGAAGAAAGGCTTAAGTTTTGCAAATTACAGAGTCTGGAGACTAGGCACCAGCGAGGTGATCTGATAGAGGTGTATAAAGCATTGAATGGTTTGAGCATGCTCAATGCTGATGGGATTCTTCCTCTTGCTCAGAATAATCACCTGAGAGGGCATAAATTCAAATTGAGGAAAGACAGATGTAGGATAGACGTGAGGAAATTTGCCTTTAGCCAGCGGGTGGTTGGTTGGTGGAACAGACTTCCATCCCTTGTCGTGGAAGTTGATGGCCGGATTAAGTTTAAGGCTCAGCTGGACAGGTATTTCGAACGAACAGAGTGGTGAAGTGGAAGTGATTTTTTTTTTTTGGCTGATGCTGCATAAGCTTGCTTTCTTGCATCAAATGCCTCTACTAATGCTAATGCCAATAATTGAAATTAGATGCAGCAAGACCTTACTGAGGTTATTTCTCTTCCTCAATGCCAATGGATTGCACACGCAATCACTGAAATGATTCCGTTGCCATCCAACTTTGACCAGCACATTTACTAGAACCTCCAAAGAATATCCTTGTCCAATAAGTAAATCTCATGAAGTGATTCGGCTTGGACATCTAGAAATTGTGTGCTAATAAGATACAGAGGCCTCATTTTTCAGCAAACGTGTCAGTTAATATATTCCGATGCGTAGCTCTGGTATCGCATCACCTGCAAATTTTTTGACTGGAGTGAAGCTGCACAATTAAAACTGAATAAAATAAATAAATAAATCTTAAATTCGATTTACATAAAAAATATAACAGATACGACCACTAAATAATCCATCATCATTGACTTCATGCTGTAATTCAGGATGAGTTATTGAGGTTCAGCTTTTAATTTTACCAGGACGTGTATGATCAGTTAGCAAAATGGTAATAAAATTCAATAATGTTTTCTTTGTCTTTAGTGATGCAGTAGATCATGTCATAGCTTCCTGGGATCATTTCGCTCATCTGATATCCACTGACTAGATATAACCTAAAAGTGCGCGAAGACCCTGAGAATAACTGAGTATACAGTTTTAATAATACGGACTCCACAGTATCCCCAAACTATTTATTGTGGCTGATTTTTAAACGACGAAGAATTTCATTCTTTGGACGAATGTACAATAGATCATCATGTGATAGATATTTTTGGACCACCTTATGCAATATACTGATTATCATCGTATAGTAAATACGAGCGTCAGTTATATACCGCATATATTTCTTTTCTTTTGTAATACAGATGATCTCTCTCTCTCTCTCTCTCTCTCTCTCTCTCTCCTTACCTACCGAATATACCACTGAAAGAATCAGTACATTGCAATATGCTAGGAACCAAAAGTCCCCGTCAAGCTAACTAACCAAAGTTTTAATCAAGACTTCGAGTATCAATCTTTATGAACCAATGATGACCAGTTTCTTATAGGTACCCATTAAAGCGCTCCCATTTTCGGCACGTTTTCTGAATGGTCCAGGTAAGTCAATGACAAACCAGTTTCGTTTCTGTTCCTGATGTTCCTGTATGCTCATGACATAGAAAAAAATTGCATCACTGGCTTTCCTAAGTTCTGAAATTTGGTTTGGACTGAATTTATCTAAAACATCCATTTCTCCATCTTTCATAGTAATTATTTTCATTGCGTAATACTATCCATTATTAATTGACTTTCAAGAGTAAAAAAAAGCCACATCAAATGAGATTATGTTTGCTGTTTTTTTATTTGATTTTTTGCCTTCATTTCTAAATGAATTAGAAAGCATGAATTAGAAACCATTTAGAAAGCAGAGCAGAAAGTATAAATTATTTGTGCCTGATATCAAGCAGTTTTTGAATATAAGTGAGAAGGGGTATGATAGTTAATTGCAACTCTGTCAGTGAATGAAAACAAAGTTCGGTAGTTTAACGGAGGAAGATCCTTCCTCTACAAAAATTGCACTGCTTTTCTTGAACCCACAGGTATTATCTTCTTTTACACTTTGCAATCTCTGTTTAAGTTGTTGTCATCCAGAATAAAATAGAAAGGAGACTTTCCTCAGCAATCAAATGCTGAAAATGCTTCTTTTTTGTTCTACTCAAAACTTGAAGATCCACTTAAAGAGAAGGCTCCTCTCTTATATGGAGCATGCAATACGCCATTCGTAACAGTTGTTGGAAATGTAACTGGACATTTTCTGAACGCATTAAACAAACGTTCAAAATCCGAGATAACTTCCAATTTATTTTTCCTCAAAAAGTACTTTAATTAACTAACTGCAACGATTGATAAACACACGAAGAAGGGATTATCGGGACCGAAATGCCTTCCTTCCATTCCACCCTCCGTGTGTCATTTTAAAATTCATAATTTTCCCGGAAAATAGCCGCATGCATTTTTGTATTTTCTTTCGGTACGTGATTGCCTCTGCAGATGATGACATTTCCCAAGCACTTAATGGATGCAGACCGAAGGGAAAAATTGCGATTTAATAAATTCGAAACACACGCTGAGGCAGATGGAAAAGATTTCATGGTATAGTTTCCAGTACGTGAATTGTAGGGGAATGGCACTGTAAGCGAAGCAAGGAAATCAACGTTTTGAAGTAAGGAAAGCTATTAAGACGGAAATGGAGGAATACTTTAGGCACCTGCCATTTCAAAGAAAGTGTCGAAATAACATTAAGACAGCCGAATCTGATTGCTGAAGTTTGGAAGTCAGCGGAGTGGGATTGTTTCTTACGTTTCCTGAATAAGAAAGTTTATTTTATTTGCTACAATAGCATTAAGGTTATTGTTAATGCCGGATCTCGGTATAGAATGTTTTGTTTTGAAATTACTAAAAATAACCCATTCTATAAACGGTCTCCAGAAAGTGAAACTCTCACCTTGCACACAGAACGCATTTATCTTTTCTAGGCAAGGTTTAGAACTGAAGTAGATTCTCTCGTTATAAAGAACAGATGGATATAATAATGCGCGTTTATTAAGAAAAGGAACAGGCAAATAGTTGACATTATTTTAGTGCATAATCAGAAAGGTATCTTAAATAGGATAAATTGAAATTTTATAACGTACTTCAGACCTCACAAAATCTGTTGATTTCTCTATCATTTCGGCTTTATTCGAAATCATTAGAGTATATTAAAATTGTATTAAGAGTTCTAGTTTGACTTTGAGAGTTTTCTACATTGAAATTTCTACTGCATTAAAAGCGGATTGCACCACAAACTTGAAGCTAGTAATGGAACTACTGATCTTTCCTTTGATTGCTATTCACTGATCTTTCATAATAGTATTCATATTGTACAACTGATCATATATCTACAGTTTTTTTATACATTTTCGTATTATTCTGTGCCTTATCCCGGATGTAGGGAGAGCAGATTCTCAGATACACAACCTACCATTTTGAGGGCTTATATTTCGGCGAATATTTCAAGTTGAAATCCGGATCGATGCCACGTTATAAATTATTAGATGCAGGAGGACTGCAAAATTTTTTACCAGAATACGTGTGTTTCTGGAAGGAGTGGAGTATATTTTCACTCGAAAGGTAAAGTGAACGGATGTTATGGACAGGCCAGAATTTCGCTTTGTCGAGATATTCCAACAAATTCAACATATATTGATATTAGCATTGTAATCCCTTTAGCAAGTTAAAATTAATTTAACACAAGTTAGGTAATTTCACAGTGCGTTACATTTCGGGAGCGTTTGATTTTTTCTTAAATTAATTGATTTTTCCTTTTTCTCTGATTAACATAATCTAGAAGTAAATATAGTTAATTCCTAATCAGCCATTTACTACGATTATAATTTTACAGAACACTTAATAAACCTCTGCAGTTTTACGTTCTCTAAACACATCTATATTATTACTCTTCCCCCTTATACTTCTTAAGCCTCTTTTTTCTCTCTCTATACATACAACGTGTGGCAATAAAGTTCCAGTACTGGTGCAATTGCGGTCATGTTCGATGAGTTTGAAAATAAACGTTAAGTATTATGTTGTAGTTCAAAATTCCTCCAACAGATGGTGGTACAGAGATTGTCCAGTAGACTTGCAGGTTGCAAGTAACAACTAGTTTCGTTATAGCGTTGACGTTACGTGTCACGATTTTTGATTGCTTTAAACTTGGAAAATCTGCAACGTATGAAATGATAATCGTATGAAATATTAAAAACTGTTTATGGTAATGAAACTAAGTCGTATCAGTGTGTTTGAATGGTATAAGCAGTTAAAACCCGGACGTGACAATGTTCGCAATGATCCAAGAAATGGGGGCGACCGTCAACCACTCGAAATGACGATATATTGCAAAAGTTCGGGAAATTACGGCAAGAGATCGCCTTTTATCCTTTAAATCGTCGTTTATCCCTTAATGGCTGAGGTGTTGAAGGAATTTGGCGATTCATCAAATTCTGCATGAAGATTCAATGAAAAGAAGGTCTGTGCAAAATTTGTGACGCACAGCCTCACGCACAAGCAGAAGCAACAAAGAGTTACATCATGCGTAGACTTCGTCCAGATTTGTCAAGACAATCCTAATTTCCTCGTCTGTATTTTCACTAGCGATGAGTATTGCGTGTTTTGATACGACTCAGAGACGAAGCGTCAGAGCATGCAGTGGACTTCAAAATCACCAAGGCCCAAAAGGTTTTGTTTACCGAAGTCCAGGATCAAAACGATAGTGATCATATTTTTTGACAAATAGAGTGTGATTCACAAAAGAATTCGTAGCTGAATGGGAGAGAGTCAATGCTGAATTCTACGTACAGGTACTTCAAAGGTTACTGAAGAGCATTTCCAGGGCGAAGCAGCAATTTCGTGAGACAGGCAGCTGGTTCTTTTTGCACGATAATGATCAAGTCCATTCGTACTTGTTGTGAAGACATATCTGACGAAACATGGCATTGTACACATAAACCATCCATCCCACTCTCCCGATATAACACAAGCAGACTTCTTCCTCTTTCCCAAAGTCAAAACTGCCCTCAAATGAAAGAGACTTCAGGATGTTGAAAACAAAGAAAAACGTTACAGTCCAATTAAACATCATCTCTTCGGACGCCTTCGCTGGCTCTTTTCAGAAACTTTTTGAACAGTGTAATACTGTAAGTGCATTCAAACAGTGGTGGTGATTAATTTGAATAAAAATAAAAGCATTTTTGAGCTCCATTTCATTGCCACACTTGGTGTATGTATCTCTTTACAAGCGACACGACGTTCACGAGTCTTACATTAAAATACAAGCGAAGCATGCACGGATTTTCTAAAGCTAAAATTACATTTATTCTATGAATTTCTTTTTACATATTATATGAATAATTATTCATATAATTATATGAATTTCTTTTTCTTTTGTATGGAAAAAATAAGTTAAGATTTGCTGGATGTTTAATTTTTTTTCGATTTTAATTGGGATGGTTCCACAAATCTTTTAAAAGAATTAAATAAAAAGTTTCATAAAAATCCGTCTACTGGGAATCGTGTTACACGAGCACGGATGGACCAACATGGTGAACGCTTAGATATATATAAATTCGGAGTTTTCAGCGAATGGGGCTGTGAAACACTTACCCAAGACCGATATTCTGCCAGGAGTGAAAAAGGTCATAAAAATTCATTCTGGCTTGAAAGATTCTAAGCCCAGGCCTTTACCACATGGTACGAAACGATAGTGATCGTAATCACTGTGGTATCAGCAAAGGTATAATTGTATTCTACCAGTTATTACACTGCCAGAAAACTGGCAGCAATCAGGCCGGACGAGTGGGGAAGAGTCAGGGAGGTCTATTGTACCCTGACCCACAATTCTTCAAGAGGGCCGGCGAGACCTTAATATTGCACTTTTCAGTGATTAAATTCATTTTTAATAAAAATATTTTTATTTTATTAATTTATTGTATGTTAGAATTGATCTGTTGCTTTTTTAACCCTCAACATCCGGGGACCTAGTTAGATCTCCACGCCTCCATCAACAGTTGCCTACTTTTTATTGAATGACTTAAATAATATACTTCACTATTTTGCAGCAAACTGATAGCGACACTGCTAACCTTGCTGAGAGTCAACACAAATATGAACGTAAACATGGAATATTATAATACTTCTCCTGTAAGGTGCGCCAGTGCATAGTGGTCGTAATGAACTTAAAGTTGGACAAAATAATTTAATTTTAAATTTATTTAAAAATCGTGTTTACTGACTATAATAAACCTACCGACACTTCATAAATTTTATTTTTAATCAGAATCTAAAAGTTTTATTAAATTAAAGATTCAGAGTCAACTTCGCAGCAGTTTCTGTAGCTCATAAATGATGTTTTGATTATCCCGCTATACTTCTGACACACACATTATAAAAATCTTTACTTTTTGAGATTTTATATCTTTACTTTTTTAGATTTGACAAATTACTACGTTTAATAGTAATTAGATGTAGTAGTTCGTAATTGAGAGTTTCAGATATTATATTTTAGATGTGCAAGATAAAATATGTAAAAACTTTAATTCTAAATTTCGACTTTTGTCCATTCTGTAGCCATTCTGGACCATTGTGAGCGATCCGGTTAAAAACCACTGGAATGGGGAGTTCTGCCATAAGACCCCTGTATTGTATACCATTATATGGTTATCATTAAATTAAGAATAATTAACATAAAATATGCGATACTTGAATGACGAAAAGGCTCAATTTTAAGCGCTTTCCTGAAGCTGAATATCTTGTGTAATCAAGGTTGGAAATTCACGGTTGTTACAATGACCAACTGGTATTGTTCTTTACCAAAACGTCAGAATGAAAATTTACCAACGTATAACGCACGAAAAAATATTACATCAAATCGAGACCTAAAATTAGTGTCACAGTATAAATCAATCATTGTAAATTGTTGTATTTAATATTAATATTAAATGATAATTATGATGTATAAATAGAAAGATTAATGTTAATATTTCTTTTTTGAGACACATATTCGAGGCTCATTCAGTGTCAGAAAATATTAGCAATTTATCCAAAAACACTTATCTTTGGTAACAAATTAAATAATACAATATACATTTATAAAAAAATAACTTGAAATATTTTTATTTGATGTTTAGGCTGCTTGTTTATCTTACTCGGTACTACATTATTATTGTGGAAACAGTAACGCAGATGGACGCCCCCCGACGGCATCCTTAAGCAAACGGCAGGCCATGATGTCCACATACAGAATTCGAAGGCGGCAGTTGTATTTCTTCGTAAATAGGCATATTGCGATAAGTTTATCTGTCCATAAAAAAACTGGCGTCCATTTTGCAGTTCAACTTGACCGGAAAGAAATTTGCGTGATGGCAAATGCCCTGGACTGGACCTATTAGAAGTTACCATAATTAAAAGAATCTGGAACACCTGTCCCCAACTGATGATGAACCTCTTTAATGCCTACCTACAATATGGATCCTTCCCCTCTCCTTGGAAAAAAGCAAATCTTAAATTACTCATTAAGAATCCCAACAAAACAGCAAATCAGGCAAATTCATACCGCCCAATTGCTCTACTTCCGGTCTTCGGAAAAATACTAGAGAAGTTGATTGTAGCGAGATTCCAAAAGCACTATAGAGAAAGAAACCTAAACTACAAATATCAGTTTGGCTTCACTGCTGGGATGTCTACAGTGGATGCCATTAACCTAGTTATTAATAACGTCTCAGCCTCCAATGAAAAGTATGTCCTCGGCCTCCTTGTGGACTTCAAAGGGGCCTTTGACACTGTTTGGTGGCAAAGTGTCCTGGAGAGGTTCCGAGAGGCCGGGGTCTCCGTGCCTATTTATCGTCTCATCACGGATTATTTCCATAATCGCTCACTTGTGGTCTCCAGTGGATCCTGCTCTGTTGCGAGACCTGTGACTCGCGGTTGCCCTCAGGGATCAGTTCTCGGACCAATATGCTGGAACGTGGTCCTTGATGGGTGGCTGGCTACCGAACATAATTGCACTACTAAGATGGCTTACGCAGACGATTTAATTATCATTGTTTCTGGAAACTCCAGACTACAACTTGAAATCCGTGCTAATGAAGTCCTATCAGACCTAGATGAGTGGTGTAGTACACATAAGTTAACTATTTCTGTTCCCAAAACAAAACAAATTCTTCTCAAAGGAAAATTAGACCCAAATAGACCTTCATGTATTAAGATTAAAGAACAATCAATAAAATTAGTTAACTCGTAAAAATACCTACGAATTATGTTAGATAACAAACTTCAATTCATTACCCATGCTAAATACGTACTAAGCAAAATCAAGACTTTGACAGGCAAAATAATCAGAATTACCAAAGGTTCTTGGGGTCTGAAACCCTCCACTCTCAAGCTGTACTACAAATGTATATTTATTCCTATTGTCTGTTATGCTGCGGGCGCTTGGGGCCCCAGTATACGCAGAGTCATGGTGGAAAAAATCTTGACTCAAGCCCAGCGCTTCTTTCTGATTGCAACTTCAAGAGCTTGTCGCACAATTTCAACGTCGGCACTACAGGTAATCAACGGCAAACTACCAATTAAATACGAAGTGCTGTACAATTACTTTCAGTATTGTAGAAGGAAGGGTATTGCGGCACATGTTGAACCAGTTTTCTGTTAACCTGGACGTGCCAGTGAAAGAAGACAACACTAGATTAAGAAACCAGTTCCTCCAGGAATGGCAAAACGAATGGACTAATGCCAACACTGGAAGAATTACTACCCTATTTATACCTCAAGTTTCCGAATTTGACAAAAAACATTGGTCCTGGTTTAACCCGGGTCTTCACCTAACTTTCCTTCTATCCGGGCATGGCAGCCTAAACTCAAAGTTATTCACTTTGGGTTTGGCTGCGTCTCCTCTTTGTAAATGTGGCTCAGAGGAGACAGTCCAACATATAATCTTAGAATGTCGATATTATGTAGACATTCGAGTTGAATTTCAGGCATTGGCCGAAGTTTACGATGTAAAGAAGTTCACTAAGTTTTTAGAATGTAAAGAAAATTATCAGGCACTGGCTAACTTTGCAGACAAGGCTTTCCGCAGAAGGAAAGGACTTGCCGGCTGAGAATAATTATGTAATGTAATAAGTGTACTACCACTGTATATAGTTGCCTCATTGGTATTAATCGTATTGTTATAAGACTTCTGATGAGGAAATGTATTTGTATTTATTGCCGGAAGGCAATATTAGCGTTCAGAATATATAAGTCGATGTGCCAGGACCACTGTTGGGTGGACGGTGTCCTGGGACTTCGGCTTTGTAAAAAGGTACATAAATTGTAAATCGTAAATTGTATAAATTGTAAATCATAAATTGTATAAATTGTAAGATATATATCGGACCTCATTGTAACCGAACTGGTAGGTCCTAACTACCTGTATAGTTGTATAAGTTGTGAAGGTTAATATAGAAATTGGTGCCTTCAACAAATTGTAATAACTTAGTTGCAAGTGTTAAGGTTATACAGTATGTTTATAATGATTCCTGTGAAGATGCTGGATCAAGATGTTTTGTAAAACCACAAATTGTAAATAATGTACAGTTACTCTTCAGCGGCGGATAGGGGAAACCCTGGAGCCCGCAGAAAATAATAAAATACTTTGAATACTTTGACCGGAAAGAATGAAAGAAGAGCCAACTCGATCGGGAATTGGAAAGAAAAAAGCATATCCGCAGCAGCTCCACGAATTTCAATAATGGTTATGGAGGAATTGTAACAGCTATTGGTGTTAATAAAGAGGCTTTTTCATAATTAAAAATTATTGGGCTTGAGAAGGAGCACAAGGAAAGTGCTGGCGAACGTACAAGTGTTTAAATTTTCAATACATATATTTACTTTAATTCTATCTATATTTAAATGTACTGACCGCAGCACTGTGGTTATAATCATCGTCCTCCCCACACCAGATGGAAAAGGCCCAGTTCGAATGACGCGGAACTTTCATGCGCTTTTTTTTAATCCTTGGTTGAGTTAGTGGGTTTCAGGAGTGGATAGCAAAGTTTTTCACTCTGGAAACTCGAAGTTTTTTTTCCCAGAAAAACAGGAAAATCGATCGTAGAATTTATAGACACATTAGACAGGCAGATGAGTTCGTTCTCGGGTGGCTCTAATACGATAGTTTTTTGTGCTTAATGCACTTACTGCAATGAAATAAATGGTTCGTTTACAATAGTTGCAAATATTTTACATATTTAAGCCACGCATTCCGAATTCCATGTGATTTCTGAAGCGTTTCTTCTCGCATTCAGCGATGTATCACGCACGCAACTTTTTCTGACCACTGAAGAAACATCTAAAGCCGAGTACGCAAAACCAAAAGAAAACTCAAGTAGATTACAATTTATTTTAATAATAGAGGGAATGACTGCAGTAATACTCGTCATTTCTATCATATAGCGTGTAATGGTGCGCATAGCAAGCCGTTTTTTGCTTAACATTTAGAGGATCTACAGCTCCCGAAAAAGAAGAATGTAAGTGCAGCATCTTCTCTGACGAAAGTCAAGCGACGAGAAGATATACGAGGCAATGTATTGACTTCCAAAGAACTACTCTTTGCATAAGGAGCACCGATGTAATTTACGAAGAAAAAAGGTTCTGAGAGCGAGCCATAGCCTCAAGATATGCCGGGAAATGGTAATAGGGCTATGTAGTAAAGGTTTTTTGTTTATGGCGAGAATACATCACAAGAAGGCGAGAGGAGGAAATTCGATACCTATGGCGGAATGGATTTAATACTGCATGATGAATAACTGGTCATCAACCGCTTCTTTTTATTTCATTTATCTGAAAAATAAACTTATCGTGCAACTGGATTGTCTACTGAAGTGCAAGCCATTCATAATGGGACTTTGTTTCTGTCTAGTTTGCGTTGCATTTCTATATTATCGGGTTATGTCTGGTTGGTTGTTGTTGTTGTAGGATTTTAGGCGCATCAGCAAATTCGGCCATATTGCATCTTATTTATAAAATAATAAGAGAAGTTTACCTCAATATAGTACGTAGAACACTTCCGTATGATACTCTCCAGAAAGGAGAATACCATACGGAAGTGTTCTACTTACTATATTGAGGTAAACTTCTCTTATTATTTTACAAATATTGATATCAGCGTAGAACGTATTGAGCATTACAGCTCTGATTCATACTATCTAATATATATTGCATCTTATATAATACGTCTGTAAATTGTGTGAGTTCTGTGTTCGATTTGCTGTTTGATGGACGAAAATCCCCAGTTTCCGGGGGAAAAAACAATGCTACACTCGCCTCGAATGACTCATAAAATTCCTTGCGTCAATGGCGGGATTCAAGCTCAGGTCTTTTCAATCCGGTGTAGGTAGGACGGTGATTTTACCAACTGTGCTAACCACGAGGGCGTTATATCTGCTGGTGCTTTGATTTATCGTTAAAGAGAACTAAATGCTTAACTGAAACGTAATAATTCAATTTTTTGGATACTGTGAACTTGAGAAATTAAAACATTTGCATTTTCCCTCGTCACTTTTGCAGTTTTCTCTCATATCACAATGTACTGGTACTCAGTAATCGTAAATGGTGAATATGTTGGAGACGATTTGCGAACAGATAGCTGTGATCCTGTTTTTGACTAAGAAAGAAGAATAACTCAGAGCATTCTGTAAACGTCTTACAAGTGCGTATAGTACGAATCTGTTAGTGTATCAGCGTTTAATTGGTTGCTTTCTTGTTTGGGATTCCTTGGAGCATCGATTATTTTGGGTGTAGCACTCATGTTCATGTGTCTTTCGCTCAAGCGAATTCATGAGCTAATTTGCATGAACTGAAAGATGAGATAACGTTCAAAACTGGTGAAAATAATGGAAAATGATGCGGGAGAAAAACAACCAGCAACGGCAATGATTAATTACAATAAATGGAACATTAATGAACCCATACGGAATAAGGGAGTTTCATTCTGAACTAACATCAATCGTGGTTCTTGCAGAGAATAATCAGCGAATTTGCACACAGCAAAGTTTGTACCAGGTGAGAGCACACATTCTTGATAATGAGCACAAAAGGACGAAAAACCCGAGTTTCCGGGAGAAAAAGCCATGCCACCCACGCCTGAGATCGACTAACTGAGCCACGTTGTGAAAAGGGGTCATAAAAATTCCTCAGGTCATCGACGGGATTCGATGTCCCCCCCCCCCCCGGTGTGATAAGGACGGTGATCCTACCAACTGTGCTAGCCACGAGGGCTTGTATCACAGAAAAACTTAGTACAAAACTCACCAATTAATAACAAGGCGAAATAACAATCCGAGAAGGCATCACAGTTGTCAAGAACAGATGATTGATCAGTTTAGTGTTTAATCGTGCATTGACAGCCAAGGCCATAATGCGGCAAGTCATGATAAAGAAAATACATCAAAAATATATTTGGTAAGCTCTAAACAGGTTACCATGTGAAAAGAAGCAAATATGTGTCAAAAATAAAAGATGTTGTTATTTTGTTTTTAGGAGCATTAGCAACTAAGGCCATATTGCTCCGGGGATATGCGGTGTTCATTCCCCGACCTTTTCGCATCCTCCGTATTTGGTGGTCACGGGCTCAAACCACGGTCTAATCAAGAAGCGTGTGCTACGCACTGCTGCTCCTGACTACCTGGCTACGGAAGCGCCAAAAATAAAAGAATGAACTAAAATACGTGTGTATAAATTAATGGATTGAAAAAAGTTAAAAACATCAGACATTGTCACCGAAAATCTGGCTGAGTATAAAAGGTTCAGCCAGATTAAAAAATTCATAAAACATGAACGTCATACAATGGTAATAGCGGGACATCCCTTAAAAATATGAATAATGATTAAAATTGTTTCAAAATTCTCACACATAAATCAATATTGCTTAAAGGAACACTACACCTAACAAGACCACTAGTCATCAAAATAGATAACATTTCAGTAAGGCTCTATCCGGAAGTCAAGTATTTGGAAATGCTTACTGATATACACCCTTATCTAAAGTAGTACCTGGCAGACAAGATTAAGAAGTACTCTGCTATGATTACCCGAATTAGTCGAGTGGACTGGGGCCTCAAGCATTGGACCTTGATGTTAATTTACAAATCTATTTTCGTCCTCATAGTCTCCTATGGTAACAGCTGTCGTGCACCATAGCTACACTCTCACAAATAGTAGCAAACTAAACTCCATCCAGAGAACGATACTACTTACAGTTACAGGGTGTACCGTACAGTTAGCACCCCCTGCACTCCAGCTCCTTGCAGGCTACCTGCTCCTACACTTGGAGGTCATTCGCAGAGGTCACTTCCAACGCTTGAAGAAAGGCATCTCCATGACAATAGGTGATATTACCCTTGACCTTGCAAATGAACCCGGGCATGAAATGAAGAAAATCACGAAAATAAAACGTATCAGAATCTGTCAAGAGAGTTGGGAAAACTCTAACAAGAAAATAATTACCAAAGAATTCATCCCATTAATTGCATTTACTATTCCGAAGCCTCCTCTCTTTAAGCCTCAAACTTACAACGCTGAGGATTGAAAATGACCCTCTACGTACATATGGGGACGAAGAAAGTTTGGACCACATTATGTACACTTGTCCTAAATACGAATACCCTCGACTCAGGTTAATCACTGAAATACAGGAAAACCCACAGCATAATGAGCACTTCTTACTGCAGGATGAGCGTTGCTAACTTGTCTTTACTGAGTTTACGAAATTAGTCTTTGAAATTAGAACCCATAACAGACAGATGACATTCAAGACAACTAATTGTATAAGGCAATGGTCAGGCCACACCTAGAGTACTGTATACAAGCCTGGAGGCCTCATTTCAAGAGGGATGTAGAGCTGCTGGAACGAGTACAGAGAAGGGCAACAAGATTAGTGAATGGAACAAAGGGGTGCTCTTACGAAGAAAGGCTTAAGTTTTGCAAATTACAGTGTCTGGAGACTAGGCACCAGCGAGGTGATCTGATAGAGGTGTATAAAGCATTGAATGGTTTGAGCATGCTCAATGCTGATGGGATTCTTCCTCTCGCTCAGAATAATCACCTGAGAGGGCATAAATTCAAATTGAGGAAAGACAGATGTAGGATAGACGTGCGGAAATTTGCCTTTAGCCAGCGAGTGGTTGGTTGGTGGAACAGACTTCCATCCCTTGTCGTGGAAGTTGATAGCCTAAATAAGTTTAAGGCTCAGCTGGACAGGTATTTTGAACGAACAGAGGGGTGAAGTGGAAGTGGTTTTTTTTTTTTTTTTTGGCTGATGCTGCATACGCTTGCTTTCTTGCATCAAGTGCCTCTACTAATGCTAATGCTAATTCCTCCAATAATCACGACTTGCTGACTTCTTCCTATGAAATTACTCCGGGTTGTTTATAGTTGGACTGCAGGCAAGGGTCACTCACCTACCTGCTAGTAGAATCCACTGGAAGCCAACCTGCAAAGTCTCACTCAAAGGACAATGCAAGCTAGACAACGTTTAACTTCATTAATTGATCTTGCCAGGACACATTTCTAATACTAACCTCTAAATGGATCCCCATTAACCTGACCTATGCAAACCATTATGTGGATAGGAACACTAACACTACTTAT
The DNA here is from genome assembly GCF_048544385.1 of Mastigoproctus giganteus. Classification (NCBI taxonomy): domain Eukaryota; kingdom Metazoa; phylum Arthropoda; class Arachnida; order Uropygi; family Thelyphonidae; genus Mastigoproctus; species Mastigoproctus giganteus. The sequence goes on from NC_143577.1 coordinate 144,056,935, forward strand.
ATTGTGTGGGATACCTCACCTGCAAACTTCACTTGGGGTACGAGCTACTTGCTGATATATCTCTAGAGTGTGGTATGATACTCTCTTCATGCCTGAGCACAGACACCTTCGGGTGTGGAATAACTATGCACCTGTACACCTTAGGGTGCGTCAGGTGCCGCTGACACCTTCCTATGTGGGATGCCAAATGACACTTTCGCATGGTTCTCCTACCTGGCAAACGTTTACTGTCCCTCGGCTCGGGTGGGCTTCCCAGCTCAGGGGTGTCCAATCCTTCATTCTCTCCCTCATCTGGAGGCAGGGAGGGAATGAAGGGACTTCGTTCATTCGCTAGGAAGCTCAGGTGACCCTGGCGGAGACCAGCCAGAGAACGATAGGTAGCCTGGCTCATCTCCTAGTGATGGTGGCGGGCAACGTTAGATCCCACTAGGGGCCCCTGCAGCCAAGCAGTCAAGACAAACACGAAACTCCAACACAATACTATACGCATACAACATGCTACACACACGTCTGGAATTTGCAGAGTTCTGTATACTTCACAAGGGTATTGATGGCACAATTGTGGGAGACCACCGGTGGCGCCTTATCCTAAATACTATGCCACAATGCCTCCATTGGCACATGTCCCAGGAGACAAAAGTGTCTATCCATCCAGAAAATTTATTTAAAATTATTAGATACTTATGTCTAACAGTGCTTACATCCCATCCAGTTATACGCATCAGTAAACCGGTCCTCAGCACCATAAACACCACTTAACAAAATTATCGATACTAGATACTAAAATGAATGGCCCTCGTCGACTCTCACCTGGCGGAAAATGCTTGAGTTCGAATATTGTTAATGATGCGAGAAAATTTGTGGTCATCTTTCACAAAATGGCTGAGTTCTTAAGCCTCAGGAGATGTTTTTTTTTCCCTTTTTGTTCCGGAAACTGCGGTTTTTCGTCCAACAAACTGAAAAATACACGCAATTTCTGACGCCTCTGAGCCTAGATGCTGTAGTGCTTAATGCACGACTAACTTAAGATGGAAGAACAGGATTTCAGAAACCAACTTATATCAAGAAAAACTTACAAATTATCCACTGATAATAACTAATGACTGTTACGCTTGCTCGCCTATTAACTGGACATCTGGATGTATCTCGGATTGTCGATTTGGCCAGGAGTTCCTGAATTGCCAAAATAATCAAGATAGATGCTAACCTTTCTTTAAGATCGTGAAAACCTTCAACAGATGAAGTTTTTAAAGTTATTTTTCCAGCGAAATACAATTGGCTTTGTCAATAACCTTGGAATAGAATTTGACAGCTTCTGTGATCCAAAAACCGTACACATACTCCAAATGCCAGAAAAAAAAACATCCGTGCTGCTACTACCTCTGTAGTTGTGCGGCAGCCAGTAGTGAGGGACAAGAACTCTTAATGCTTCGAGTGATAATATTAACACTTCACATATAACTTAACTTCTCTATATGAAAACTCCTTCCTGTTGATCAGACAAGAATATTAAATGGCATTTATGTGGTGATTTTCCGTGAATTTGTTTTCTTTCTAATTTTTACCACTATTTTACCACGTCAGTTTTTTAAAGTTAATTTATTTATCCTGATTGACAAAATAATAAAAACTGGTGGTATTATAATGGTTATTTATAGAGAAAAAATAACATTTTAGGATTAAGCAGGAAATTATTGCAGCTTAATCTCATAATGTATTTCTCTTTTCTCTTTCACTACAGCGCGCCATTTTCAAATCTATGTATTTTATGTTTTTTCTTTACTTCACGTATTTTCTCAGTCATATTACGACGAGTTATACGATAGTATTTTTATAATTAATTGCTTTATTTATTACTGAGCGTGCCAGATACAGTTAAAAATTAATCGTCATTTCGCAATTTTTATTTGATTTGGTTTTTATGGCCCATTGGCAACTGTCATTTCGAAATGACTCGTGAGTGTGTGTCCGCACACATGCTTTAAGCGCCAAAGCAAACTAACACTATGAGGCGTCACTATATTTTATCTGTAATCTGCAAGTATTCTGGGGTCCATTTGTTTGCCAGACGAGAAACCCAAGTTTCGTGGAGAAAAAACCACGCACCCCTCCACTGAGGACCAACTCAACCACGTTGTGAAAAAAAACTCCATATTTAAAGTTCCTCGCGCCATCGACAGGAACCGATTTCATGCCTTTTCCACCCAGAATGATGGAGGACGGTAATTATAACCACTGTGCTACTGCAAGGGCGAAAAATTTCGATCTGAAACGTACATTTTTATTGCGTAGGTGAATTTTATTAAATAAAATTCACGTTTGCACTTCGAATTTTAAATAAAATTTTATTAAAAAAATTCACGTTTGCACTTCGAAGGCGCTTAATCTTCTAAGATTGTCTTTTGTTTCTCTTAGAGTTACCAAGTTTAGCCAGTTCTAGTCTAGATACTGACTACTGAATATTCATTGACCACTGGGCCTACAGAAGATGCTGTTGCTAACCTAGCAGAATCTGGTGCTGATCCTCTTTGGCATTTCTCTTGTACTTCGTGAACGTCCATTTTTACCTTTTTATGCAGATATGTAAATCGCCTGGCAGTATTACTTTTAAGGGCATTGGAAAAGTTATCAGTATTTCCTCTTAATTTTATATTGTAATAAAGAAGTTTATTTTATATAATGGCGGCGTTAGAATAGTTTTGTATGACTTTATCGTCTGAAATAACACAAAATATCGAGAACCTGATTGGTAAAGAAGATTGACTGATGCGGAAGAGAGCAACAAGTGATAAATTGGTAGAAACGTGTCGTATCTCTGTAATGTTAGATGGGCTGTGTTCGACCGGATATGACAATGTTGAGGAAGTCAGTGACGACAGTTTCTCATATCTCGAAGAACTTGGGCATTTTGGAAGATGAGATCGAAGACTTAAGGAGAAGAGCTAATGATCCTGAAAGAAATAAGTTGGCGGAAGCGCAAAGAGGGGTCCTCATAATTCCTAAAGGCAAATCCTTTGCCTTTAGCATTATGAGAAATGATGATGCTGGAAGGCTAACTGATCTTATAATAAGGGAAGTTATAATATCTTCCAAGAATGTGAAAAGCTGTGCATTATACGTGGAAAACTGACAATATTAGTGGCGAACCGAAGATGTACTGGAAATATGATTCGGTGCTAACTAAATGTTATTAGCTTGGACTTAAATTGAAAGTATGAAGAATTTTGCCGAAACTTCTGCTAGTGGAAATAGGCAGTAAAATACGAACACTGTTAATTAATACTCTTGCACTGGAAAGCATGAGCTGCCTTAAATACCATACAGCAAAGGCCTAGGTTTGATTCACATCACCACCTGAAGTTGTGAAATACACACGGTTACTTGGTCTAGGAAGAAGCCTAGATGGTTTATTCTCTCAGAAACTCGGATTTTTTTTAAATTTATTCATTCATGATATAGTGACGCTTTAGTTTCTTTGGCACTTAACATACCCCTAACCTAATCGGGAAGCATATATTACTTTACTTAGCATTATAAGAAGACCAGGCGAGATCGCATCAAGATTCAACAGAAGCAGCAGCAGTAAACAGTACTGATGATCTTAAACGGGTGTTTCATAAGCTTAACATGAGTTTTTGCATGTATATTTGCATGTGAACAAGTTTCTAAACATTAAGTTATCAGCGGCTTAGCTCATATTGATTGGTAGGCGCCTCCGTAGCCAGGTGGGAAGGAGCAGCAGTGCGTAGCATACGCTTCTTGATTAGACCGGGGTTCGAGCCCGTCACCACCAAATACGGAGGATGCGGAAAGGTGAGGGAATGACCACCGCATATTCCCGGAGAAATATGGCCTTAGTTGCTAATGCTCCTAAAAACCAAATAAACAAACAAACAATATTGATTGGCAAGTGATTTATCGCACAAAAGTGATGACTTCACAAGGGTTGATTCAGGTCCATTAAAGAAAGTAGTTGTGTGTGGCAGAGAGAGAGAATAAAATATTGTTTTAGGGCGTATTTATGCTAGAGTTTTCCTAAACGCGTAGGAACAACGATAGAATTAAATTGATCCAACAATAGAATTCAATTGATCGATGTATACACCAACGCGCATTCCTAACCATAGAAAAAATAAATGGTGAGTACAAACTGCCTGTCAAGAGCAATGGAAAGGCATTGGAGATTTTATGCGGAGGAGCGTAGAAAATATCGCGTCTCCTCTCTTCTCAAAAGAAGACCACCTCTCCTGTTCCGACTGAGCTCAGTTCCCTGTTTTCAATTTCATAGGTTTTGTCACTGAAGTGTGCCTTGTGCAGTGCGAAAATCACAACGATGGATGAGTTGGATATGGAACGATTATTTGACGACGAAGTGAGAATTCTGTCATACCTGTGGGATTCATCGTCAAGGCATTATCAGAATTGCCAAATCAAGAAGGATGGCTGGGTTGTGTCGATATGTGAAATGGACAACCCTGACTGGAATGAGAGGGGCGATCAGGATAAAGGAAAATTCGATAATTAGCATTGTATAATAAAAATGGCTTATTTTCATATTTAAGTCATAATGATTATTATGACTTGTTCTTATATTTAAGAACAAGTCATAATAATCATTATTATTCATTTTTAAAGCAGTTAATAGTAACATTACCTTTCTCGGTAAGACCTGAAATTTATATATGGGGGTGTATGTAAAACGTGTGAAAAACAAGTGCATAAACTCCGGCGCTAACAGACGCGTAGGAAAACATGAGCATAAATATGCCCTTAATAATACGAGTATCTTTTTATACTAAAGGGAAAGCCATACAAATCGGATCTCAAACATTTCTTCGGGTCGGGTATCAACATTCCATTACTGTAATATCTGTACAGTGTTCAAGTATGTTTACCTGGACAGGAATGGAATTATAAGAGAATTATACTCGATCAACGGACATGGTGTTATATCCCGCAAACTTAGGTTTTTCGTCCAGCAAAGAGGAGGCAAACCAAACCAAAAATACACGCTACTGCAAAAGTAATATAATGACGCCTCATAACTTATAGCTTAGGCGCTTAACGCACACACATCTTGTTCCATCACCTCACACTTTTGATCACAGCTGAGTCTGTTCACATATATTTTTAGAGAAATTTTGCATTCGTTAAAGACTTGTATGACACCAATCTTTAAACAAATGCAGTCGTTCTTTCTGCTGTAATACTTGCTACGCGCGCACAAACCATCGTTACCACTTTGAAAGACAGTGAGATCCTGTCCGCTCTCTGTCGCCGGTGAGCTGATTTGGATAATTTTACTGCTATTTGAGAAGGTACGGATTTGAATCTATTTATAAATGGTGGGATAAATGAGATATTTATCAGTCTGTCGGTAAATATCCTATTTCCATGCTGATGTTCGTCAAATTGTCAACAGCATGGGTGCCATCCTATAATCACTGTTGCCAACGTCTTATTGCAGCACTTGCACGCGCAGTCCACATAAGTTGCGATTTGACTGTTGATTACCTAGTTTCAGGGCGCCTCCGCAGCCAGGTGGGCAGGAGCAGTAGTGCGTAGCAGACGCTTCTTGATTAGACCGGGGTTCGAGCCCGTCACCACCAAATACGGAGGATGCGGAAAGGTCAGGGAATGACCACCGCATACCCTCGGAGCAATATGGTCTTAGTTGCTAATGCTCTTAAAAACCAAATAACAACAATAACAACCTAGTTTCAGACAGCTTAAAAATTTGTTCTCGTTCAATTTTTTTAATGTCTAAGAGAACGTTGGTATTTCGGTGTCTCAACACGGCCACTATTGCTCATTCTATACACTCAGACATATGTAACAAGAGCTAATATCTGCTTCCCTAACATGTATAGTAAATGCAACCAGGTTCACTGTTACTGTGCCAGCTGTCTTGTCCAGAGAATCGGAGCAGTCTTGTCATCGAGCATATGGAGATTACCTTACCTTTTGTGTACGTTCTAACTAAATGGTGTTCATCAACATTTTCAAAGCGATGCATATACTTCCTCGGTTTAAATAAAGAGTGGTGTATTATCCCGAAAATTCCTACAGACTCATAAACGAAATAAGAGTAAATTGCTAGTCAAAATATTTACTAAATTAAAGAGAAAAAAAGGTTAAAATTTCGAACAACAGTTATAGCAACCGTTAACTTTGGTTATCATTCAACAATATCTTTTCTTTCCCCTACATTTGAATTCAAACTAATTCTTTTTATATTTTCTTTTTATACTTTCATCGTTGCTCTTTCTATCAGTTAGCAGCCGATAAAAAAATAATCCGCCTAATAGAAAACTATCCTCATTAATGAAAGATGCCGACTCATTTAAAAAGTTGAGCTCGTAAAGGATTTTTAGGAGAGAGCGTTTTATCTACAACTAATGTGTAGTGTAGTTTCTTTTATGCTAAGCGTAATGAATGAAATCAATTCCTCCTTTGGAAACCACCGTAATCTTTGTTATGCGATACCCCGGTAATGTATAAGTATATCGAAAAATAAATTAAGAACTGAAACTTTTATTTCAGTAAGCACAAGCTTTAGTCTGCAGCATTAACACTATACAGTACTTGAAGTAGCCAGAGGTGTTTAGTTCATTGTACAGTAACCGTTTTAAGACAGCCGATACTAGCATCTTAGTTCACAACCGGACACATTGTTTTTTGATTTTCTTTTTTATGACAACTTCCAGATAGGATCATACAAAATGTCCACCAAAAGGATTTTGAACAATCTTGATGCTAAGAAAACTCCAGGTCTCCTAATGGTATTTTTCCACTTGTTCTCGAAACATATGCTCCTGAACTTGCTTTTGCTCTTTGTCGTCTTTTTTTACTTTCTTATTCCGAAGGTGTTTTCCCTTCTGCTTGGAAATTTGTTCATATCCAACCAAATCCTAAAAAGGGTGACAAATCCTAACCATCCAATAATCGTCCGATTGCACTTCAACTCTTTCTAAAGTAATGGAGAAATCAATTAACCGCCAACTCTTAAACTATCTAGAAACCCATCTGATAAACTCTTGCCAGTATGGATTCCATCAGTGTCTATCCATTGGTGATATTGTCGCTTATGTTACCCATTTATGGACAAATTAAACAGAAAAGTTTAGTGAAACTCAAGCAGTTGCTCTTGACATTTCAAATGATCTTGATCGTGTTTGGCATAAATGTTTTCTAAATAAGCTTCCATCTTATGGATTGCGAACTGTTTTTTGTAATTGGGTATTCACTTTTCTCTCTGACCGCTCACTACAGGTAATGGTAGATGGCCCTCTGTTTTCTAATTTTCCTCTAATGCTGGCGTTCCCCAAGGTTCGGTTCTTTCTCTCACTCTTTGCCTCCCTCTTGTGTATTAATGACCTTCTTCTACTGATTAGAAATCGTATCCATAGGTTTACTGATAATAGCACATTGCATTCCACCTTCCAGTTTGAGAACCCTTGCCCTGCATAAACAGCTTCATCTTCTCGAATAGCTCTTACCAATTCCTTAAATGCTGATCTCCAGGTAATTCTCCAATGGGAAAAAGACAACTTAAGTGATTTCAATCCTTCTAAAACTCAGTCCTGTCTGTAACAAAAAGGATTCTTCTGCTCCTATGTTTATTTTCGATACCATGATTTCTAAGCAACATCATATATCTCTATTGAGAATTACCCTGAATTCCAATCTCTGTTGGCATAAGCACATTACAAATATTGCTTTCTTTGCATCTAAAAAAACGATTTTCTCTTTTTCTCTCGGCGTTACTTTTCTACCAAACAGCTTTGCATTCTGTACAAATCGAAATTCCGCTCTACCATGGAATATTGTTCCCACATCTGGGGCGATGCTCCCAAGACCTCTCTGAGGCGTCTAGATTCCTTTCAGAAGAGGGCAGTTAGGTTAATTAATGACTCGTCTCTAACAGAGTCTCTCCACTCTCTGTCTCATTGACGTACTGTTTCTGCTGCATGCCTCTTCTACAGATACTTCCATGGGCACTGTTCTTCTGAATTATCTTCTGTAATTCCTGCTCTCGCTCTTCCAAAGCAGTCGGAACACGTGCTGCCACCAATAAAAATCCTTTTAATGTCCAACTTCAACTCACAGAACCAACTTTTCTTCTTTCTCATTTATTCATTCAAATGTCATTTTCTGGAATAACTTCCCTTCATACGTATTTCTTGAAAATTACAATCTACAGAAATTTTTGTCTAATGTCGACAAGTCTCTTCTTTCAACCTTCAACCCATGCACAGTACGAAGCACTATAAGTTCCATTAAAAAAAATCTATGAACTATTTGAATAGCATTTTTAGTAAACCTATAGATATTAGTTCAACAGAATGATTATCTGAACGTGATCCAACTGATTATATATAAAATTTTAAGATAGATGAGCAATGTTATTTTCCGGCAACTTCAACCGCCTCACTGAGACAAACAGACGCACGCATGCACGTGAAGCTCCTCAGTTAGCTGTAAGTGATTATTAGGTTAACTCTCTTATCTCTAAACTGATCCCATTACAGAACATGGGGCTGTCTGTAGTCATGTAAGGTCAACTAATACCATGTAAAGCAGATGTTTAACTAAATTCTTGGTTTATATGATAATCCAAATGATCCCACTGTGATTTCCCTGATGCATACTTAAAGTAACAAATTACTATCCAGAAGGAAACTGTTTAATAAATCTACACGTTCCTACCCCTCTCCATTCACTTCGCTACATTCCGATGCCTTTGTAAAGCAAGTTGTCACCCCTTTATTGAGTAGATTTCACTATTCGTGCAGGAAGGCAGTTGAAGTATTTAAGCCCATCTGCGCTGATGATTTCAACTAACAGTGCATGGGAAGTTTCGCATTGAGTGCTGCTGCAGGATATGGTAATGGTATACTGGGAGTTATATAAGCACACTACGGTGACGGGGTGGAGATTTTAAAGCAATAGAGAGGCAGAAAGAGAGATGGATATATGCAGAGGAAGGATTTCGTTAGGTATTCACTAGTGGCCGGATGCATATTGCAGCATGTGGCTAGGGAAACAGGAGTGGAAGTTTCGTGCATCTAAACTCTTTCTTAATCTGAGCACTCCCAAATTATTAAATAAAGAGGAAAGAGAGATATTTTTGCAGAATATCTCTTGCATCTGCAGTTGAAATTGATTATTTATTTGAACTGGGAATCGCATTATAAATAAGGGTGTAGAAATGGGCAGATTATCATTATTATATAAAAAATTACTATTTAACTTGAAATATTCATTCTGATACAACAGTTTCAGTGTACCGCATTCAGCAATGCCCACTGTGATTTCGCAAAATTTAGTAGCATATCACTGCTGCTAAATTTTGTCATTCGAACAACCACTTAATAGAACGAAAGCTTGTATTTAACCGATCGACCAGCTTGTTTCAACAGTATGATTATCAAAAAAGGTCAGAAGAAAAGCAACAAAAATGGAACGGCCATAAATGATTGAATTCATTCCTCTGATAATCCTAAATCTTTAATGGAAATATTTTAAAGATAAGAAAAACTGTACACCTTCATTACGCTGACGTTACGTTATTGGCGTAAAAAATGACAGTATTATGACACCAGAATGATTAAGTTATCTATGAATTCTTTAAAAAGAATTCTTATCCAGCAAAGCGTATAGATTTTTTTTACACTTCCCACTTAGTCCCAAGTAGAGAGTCAGCTGATTTTTCTCAGAGAACAATGAAAGAAAGAATCTGTCAAAGATTATATTGACTAAAAAAGCATCAAAGTATGGGGGAAAATCTATACGGGTTCTGAATATCGGTGTTAAGTGTTTTGCATATTGTTTCACGTATCCAGTTAAAATGAAAAATTAATATATTATTTCGATTTTTCCCTTCTTAAACATTTCACAAAGGCGTGTCCAAAGAATGCATAGAATGGAGATGTAAACAGACTTGAATTTATCAAGGGTTAATACAAAATCCTTCAATTTCAAAGAAGCATTGTAATTTAAAATTCATAATTTTGTTAAATTCGAATTTCACTAAAGAATCAAAAATGGCACAACTTTGACTTCCATATGACATACAATAATAACACATTCTGATAGCACATCGAAAAGTTTATGTGCTGTGCAACGGCCATAAAATTCCTACTACTCAACGATGTTTTCTTAAATAGACGTTGATACGTCTATTTAAGATGTATCAACTTAAGACGTTGTATACGTAATAATTACAAAACGAAAGGCATACTTTCTCTGATGGCAAATCAGCACACAAACGAAACCACGACAAAAATAAAATGATAAAATAAATCCACAAACTGATCCTTACTTGTTTAATCGGTGTCATCCGCCATTCATTCTAAATCATAAATGCTCCGTCATTCAGTCAATATTCAAATAAATTTTAAATTAGAGTAGAAATACGTAAACTATTTTAGCATAACCGAACGCTGCTAATTGAAGTTCAGTTAATCTTTAAGGTTTCTAAAATGCACCAACCCGTTGTCATTAATTACTAAATTATGTGGTAAAAATGCATATTAAGTGTGTTTAAGGTGCATACTGTACTCCCTCCTCCCTCTCCTTCCCCTTTCATGTAGGGGAAGACGGGGAGGCAGTATGGGCCATTTATTTTCATTTTGATCTGTTGTGAAGAAATTAGCTTTACAAATGTTCAGTAGGAACTAACAACCCTACACAAATGAAAAGTAGAGTTTTTATAGCAAAAACAACAACTGCATTTTGAAAAATCACTGATGTTTCTCAGAAAAGGGTATTTCTTAATTATTTTCAAAAATAGTTGATTTCAAAAATGAGTTCCATTTGATTCCAATGTTGATTTCAAAAACGAGTTCCATTTGATTCCATTACGTTAGGTTTCTTCAAAAATCACGAAAGAAAATTTGAATTTTCACAAATATTTATTAATTTTGAATTTGTGCACTGAACTTATAACAAAATGCTACTTTTACCAGACTTTTGTATTACATTTAAATACATGTTGAAAACACTATTAAAAAAGGGAAGTGTGGTAAAAAGTACATAAACACTCGCCTCTCATTTTAAAAACTGATATATCATGCGTCAAATTTTCGTTTCTTTAATATTCTTGCAGAACCTTCTACTTTACATCCCACTTCAGCATCCAGCAACAGTCAGCCATCATGGTGACATTCCACCTCCCCTGGTACTTTTTCTCCATGTTTTTAATGTCCTGGTAAAACCTCTCACTCTGTTCTTCATTAACACGTTCTACGTTTTCTGGGAAGTAGTCCATGTGGAAGTGTAAAAAATGTACCCTGGCATTTGCAGCCTAGCTTCTTGAAGTCTGCCAATATATTTTCAACTATGTTCTTGTAGTCTGAATCCCTGTTGCCCGTTAAGAAGTTCTCAACAACAGACCTGAAGCTAATCCATGCCTATTTTTCTCTTTTATTCATAGTTCACTCAAAATCGTGGTACCTCATAGGTTTGCGAATTTGAGGTCTAACAAAAATACCTTGTTTTAGCTTCAGGTCAGGGCTCTTCGGTCATCGATGGGAATTTAGCACGAAAGGTAGTTGAAGCTTTTTTGGGACTTTCCTGAGGTAAAGCTTCGAAAAGGGTGGAAGGAGGACAGTTTTGGGATCTACGAGTGGTCTGTGAACTATGGTCACCGAGTTTCAGTCCAAAATAAGCAAAATACACATTTTTTTTTTGTAAATTCTGTAATATCTTATCTTTTCTTGAGAACTAAATAACTTCCACAAATATAACAAAATATGTTCAGATTGTTAAAGCACTTTCGAAAAGATATTTTACTCACTTTTCAGCACCAGTTTGATACAATAACCTCAAAAATAAACTGAGCGCACACTGATCGAAGGCAGTGTTGTCAACATGTGAAGGTTTACTTTACAAATTCCCAGTATTTACTCTTAATTTAATACATTCAATAATACACAGTAAAGTGATTTATGAAAAACGGTACGTGGAAGAAAAAAATGAATAAGATTTCTGAAATTAGTGTAAAAAATGAATTAAAAGCAGCTATTAGTTTACAAACATCGAAAACCATGCAGATTGGTGGTGTATTCAGCCACCGAAAAAACAGAAATAAGGGCTAAGAAAGTTTAATCAGTAATGCGAAATTTTAAGAAGCGAAAAACTAGAAAATGCCAGTGAGACGGTAAATCACTTTTTTTCGAGATAAAATTACCAAAATGACTTGAAGACAAATAAATAAATTAAATTTATTTATATCATTTTAACCACTTCGGGCTATTTCAAAGCATACAAAACGCAAACATAGCTATCATCACTTATCTGTATTTTGGAACAATTTCATGGCAGTATTCACAACGGGACAAAACTGGTTTTATCTCACTGAATATTTTTCGCAACAAAATATGTAGGAGGCACTCACTTGGTTTGCGTTTTGAGCCAGATTGGTTTCTTTGAAACCAAAGAGACATGACCCAGATGTAAAAAAACAAGCAGCGACTCTTGCGTGTTGTTTCCAACATTTGGGGTATACCAGTCAGAGTTTGGTAGAGGAGAGCATTCCTGGATGCTTAAGCATAATTTTTTTGTAACTGTCAATTATCAATACCAACTTTATGACAACTGCAAGGATCAGAAGCGGTAGTCCCGTAATACTTCGCTCATGTTTGTCCCCGTCATCCTGCTTCTTAAGCTTTACTAAATATTTCGATTTGGACAACATATATCTTATGCCCTCAATATCACCTCGTCAAATATAACAATTAATTCACTTTTGCAACATCTGAATAGAAAAAGTTAATTCATTTATTAAATACATCACAACCCCAACCTAAGTAATGTTGACAGATGGAAATTTTCGTTCACCACGGTTCTTTCTTCGCCCAGATTTCACTTTCAACTAAACAAATGTGGCTGCCTTGTATGAAGCAACTGGTAAAACTAGTTGACCAGTCTATGAGAAAATGAATTAAAGAAATATATATTATAAAAGAGAAATTAAAGAAAATAATTTTTTCCATGCTGCCCCTCCTTCCCTTTCTATATCATTATGCTGTTACTTACGTCACTTTGGAAAAATGCGTTAGCTTTATCCTTAGTGAAAGATGGGTTTGATGTTAACTCTCAATTAAATGCATAGAAAACAATTATTAATTAAATTTAAAAAACACAATAAAAATTCTCGAAAAAATTCTTAAAAATAGTAAAAAAAATATTAAAAATTATTCAAGTACTAAAAAAACAAGTACCGAAAATACCAGTCTCAAATATATTATCTCTTCTGACAAGCTCCATTTATTTTATTTCAATATCCACCATATAAATAAGGGGAACAATTATTGTGTAAGCCCGTCTTATGATACATCTTTTTTATACTTTTTCTATACCAGGTAAGTATTAATGTGCTTTCTTTCTGACACGGATTTGACAACACGTCCCCAATAAATTTGGAAATACACCTCTGAATTTGTCTTTAGTTTCTATTCGCAATTTTAATTTTCCTCTGAATTTGCAATTTTAATTTGCCTCAGCCGCAGCAACTTTGAAGTTTTTCTCTGGGTCTTTCTTTGGGAAAATTTCTTGAGTTTCAAAACGAACGAACGTGGGTCCATAGTCGTGTTGTTAATTCGTTTCTTTAGAATTTGGGGCTTCTTATCTGAATTTCTGTTTGCTTACCTCAATTTGATTAGAATTTCTGACTGTATTCACTGCTCTTTTCTCACGAGACTATTCAGAAGTCTCATTCTGGATTTCGGTTCTGCATCTAGTGACAGCTGCTCATTTGATTTCAGTTTACTCAAAGGTTTCATTTGCTCTTGGAGTAGCCATTCGTTGTTTATCTGAAGTTCTTCTCCGTTTCCACAGATTTCAACAACGAAACGAACGCTTACTTTCAAGAAATGAACTGTTACGAGACGATAAATAAATTTATTATTTATATGGTGTATAAAATGTTTAAATAAGTTGCTTTTTGACGGACCAACGAAGAAAACAACTCATTTAAAGACATAATTAAAACGCTAACTTATTTGGTTAGTCGCTTTTTAATTTCCTTGGGGGAATTACTCTTTTTCATTACTCTGTTCCATTTTAACATTTTAAAATATCAACCGCCTCAATCCGTTCAAAGGACTGGTATTTCAATTTACAACTTGAAATAAATTAAAAATGGGAAAAAATGCATAAATACATCATACGTACGTGCTGCAGAGTACTTGAAATAATTATAAAAAGTGCCATTTGCATTAAACCCACAGTAAAGTGTAAACAGCCTTATTGACTAATTCCACAAGGAACTCTTCCAATGTCGCATACCATGACATCAGAGCGTCGCTTTATGTGTACACTGTGACAGGGAACTGTGATAATATTAGCAAAGTTACTATTATTAAAAACAGTTGGCACAGTTCCAAAAGCAGTGTAGAGAAATATCTGAACTTTTATGGTAATCCATAAAACCGGTCATCTATTTCCATTGCACGTAATTTTTTAAATAATATAGCACCCCGCTCCAAACTACACCAAGGAATAATGAACTATTTTCCAAAAAGACAAGACGACTCAAACTATGGAAGATTAACATTCTTCATAATGCTGTGGGTAAACAAACATGGTGAAGAATAGCAAGGTGTTCCAGGAAAGCACAAACAGATATAAATTTGGTTTACCGTCCGACCCAGTATCGCAGCTACCTTTTTTTGGGCCCGGAGGCAAAGAATATGTTCGGGCCCTTACTTAATTAATGAAAATTGCAAAAAGAGGAGACGGCCAAAGACGCCGGGCCCCTAAAGAGCCCGGAGGCAATTGCCTTGCCTGCCTACATGGTAGCTACGCCACTGGTCCGACCTCATGAAATGTGACTGCAACTTACCCTTTATGCCACACTGCTCCAATTCGTATAGAAGTCATATATGTGCAACAGCATCAGAAACCTTCCTGAAATTCAAGTATACGATATGAAAATTATTTTTTGTTCCAGTTCCTTTCTGACCACATCGTGGTATATAGTCAGTCAAATTGGCCAGGCAAGATTCCCCCTTAACAAACTCTTGCTGTGTCTGAACTATAACTGCAGTCTTGTCTAGATGACCCTGCAGTGCTTCTTTAACCAGTGACTCCATTATTTTCCTTGGAATAGAAGAACACGCATGCAACTCCTCGTGTCACACTTTGATTCCCTTTTGTGAATTATTGCTACGTTGGCATATCTCCAGTTTACGGGGACCTCCCTTGAATTCAAGGACGCTCTCATAAGGAAGGATGCCCATTCTTCTTTCTCATGGGAGGTCCCCGTAAACTGGAGATGTGCACTCCAAACATACTCACTCACTTACATTCTACAGGCCAGTTGGCCTGTAGAATGTAAGTGAGTGAGTATGTTTGAGATAAACCAATGACCTAAGCTTCCTATGCAGCAAATAGAAGAATGCCCCACATCGACAGAGCTCGAGCTAAACCCCCCCAAAATGGCGAAAAAGTCGTTCGGAAATGTAAAGCATTTCGTGCATTATCCAACTTGTATTAGGACTGAGTTGATTGGATATTAAAAGGTTCCATCTTACAGAAACCAACATTAGAAACGCTGTATACAGTGCCCGTGGTACTCTTCGACATCCTGTCGAGGAAGGGGATGTCGAAGGGTATCCCTTTGACAACGCAATCGTTAAACTTATGAAGCAGTCACTTGGGCTGGAACCACCATCAACTGAAACGAACTTGCTAAACAGTCGCTGTCTGGTCATTCTTTATTATAAAAGCTAAAGCAACTAAGGCTACGAGGAATCAAAGTGCTACACCATTTGCACATGCAGAGGAGGAAAAAAGCCGAGTTTCCAGGAAATATTCCACATCTCCTCCTGATCTCGCCTAATGGCCGTCCCAAATTAGAAAAGTCCTTAATAATAAATTTTTTCCGGTCTTCGATCTAAGTGAACTAAATCTCTTTTTAAAACAGGTATTCAATGCGTTGTTTATGCAGATCCTAGTGGAATGCATTCGCGAGAGGTTTCGGGCCGGTAATATTACTTCAATTTGTTTAATGTTTTCCGCACCGTGTTCTAGCTTATTCAACAAAACTGTTTCTCTTCACAATTTTACATTCTTCTCGTGCCTCCGGCTCCTCCCTCCATGGACGTGATCGGGAGAGCTATCCCCATTCTCCGCCCCTTGCTACATCTCTGCGTAAAACACGTAGCAAACATGACAACAGAGGAGGACTAAAGAGACTAAAATGATCACTGCGAAAGAAATGCGTCATACCAAGACATTTTATGGAAACTTTTGGAATTGAAGACTAAACAAAAATTCGGCGTTAACTAGGTTAATGTCTTTAGCAAGAGATTCATATGCGATCATTATCGTTTTTCTCTTGTTTCAGCAGCACGGAAAAAGCGCATCACTTCGTCCTCAAACACGAACGCTATCAATATAAATGTAAAGTCTTTCGTATGGAAGAATAAAAACAGTTAAATATCGATTAGCAACTCGAAAAGCATTGGACAACGTATTTAATTCACAGATTCGTTGCGGATACGGACACAGTCTTGAACACGAGAAGAAGAAACGCAACGTCTAACTTAAAAGAACGCAGAAAGATGAACAACGAATAAAAATCAAAAGAAAGTTCGCCGAAACTACTTTTGTATTTCAAAACGTCATTTTGGCATTATGCTGCAGAGAATTGCAAGCAGCCTTTCGGTACACACACTGAACAAACTTTTCTCTTTATTACGAGACTAAACAGTGGAGGGAGCAATGCCCCACAGGTACAAGCGTTCGTTACACACAACTAAAGCTCGTTCCATCAGCAGTGTCCTCGCGAACTTGCTCCATTTCTACGCCATGCGTAAAGAGAAAATACACGTTCTATATATTCAGATGTCTTTTATTACCATGCGTCCCTCATAATAAGAAACAGTGCACTGCCTTTCTTATTATGAGAAACGCCATACCATGTACTGCATGTGTGTGTGCACTTTCTTTAGAAGTCTGATAAGCAAGCGAAGACAAAGCGAATAAATCTCAGATAAAACAGAACTTAGATCTAAAAAGTCGAGTACAAACACGAAACATTCATGTTTACGGTGTAGTGGAAGTCAGTTCTTAATTGAAACAATGACTGCGTGCAAGCCTGAAAGAAACTCCGAGAGTGTCCTTTTTGGGGGCATCCTAATTTCCTTTTTGTTTTCAGTTTCCACAGTTCCATTTTCATAAATCGAATCCTGTCAGGACTTTAGGTTTATACTGTTAAGGAAATATTTTTCCAACTTTAATTAAAAATTCTTTTCTCTTTTACAATTTATAGAGAAAAGAAGCTTCTGCAGTTTCTATACTGTTGCATGGAATTTCAAAAAACTTTATAAGAACCAGGTCTGAACAACTGGTCTGAATTATAACAAAACTTTATTGGAGCATTCCTTTCAGCAGTGTTCTAGTAATAATTTTCTGTCTTACAGGCATGTATTTGGTGCATAGTTTGGAAAAAAAAAATAGAAGTGATTTGAAACTACACTGGTGTGCAAAACTTAAGGACCAACACTATTTCTAAAGGTTACAACAACAAAAACTTTACTTAAGGTACTCTTTACTGATGAGAGTAGATACGGAAGGGATCGATATGGTGGTCGAGGTGTTCTCGTTTGGGGAGGCGTTATCTTGGATGGACGTACAATCCAAGATAACGCCTCCAGATACTGGAAGGCGGTACTGTAACCGGTGCACGCTACTATATTGAGGTAATCCTTCCCCGTGTGCGTCTGTTCCGAGGTGCCATTGTCCCTGAGTTCGTGTTTATGGATGATAACGCCACACCCCATCGCACTGCAGCTGTTGATATGCTTTTGGAAAGTGAGGTCATTGTTCGTATGGATTGGCCTGCCCGTTCCGTCGTTCTAAATCCCATCGAACACATATGGGGCGCTCTGGGGAGACGTCTAGCGGCACGTTCATACCCACCAAAAAATGTTCACCAGCTGAAGATGGCGCTGACAGAGAAATGGACGATGTTACCGCAAGAACTTATCAACAACATTGTTCTAAATATGGACAGGCGGTACAAAGCCTCCATCGACATTAGGGGCGGCCATATCTCCTACTGACCACCTCTTCCCTTTGTTTCATCTTTGGCAGTGATGCATCTGTATCATGGCATCCAGTGCTATGTTGCTATTTTTGAATAAAGTCCCTCTGTACCGTTTTGTGTCTGTTGTTGTGTCGGTGTTGTTTCCTTCATCTTTTCTGTACCTCACGAGTTTCCTTTGGTATGCTGTTCCTATTTCCAGGCCACTCCTATGAAAAGCTACAGGTGAAAACCTGACTGGGCCTTAAATTTTGCGCACCAGTGTATAACTCAGTTCCGGTATTCTGAAAAAGTCATTATTTACGGTACGCATGGATACAGCTTTTTAGCTTTCAGTTAAGAACGAATATTGATCACGAGATTATAGCCCGATTACCTCTACTATGATCGGTTTAAATGTACAGCCAAATTAACTCAGTTTGAAAATGTCTTGAAAGTTTCTGGTGCCATGGCCCTGATTTTAAATCGCATTCTTTTCAAACTTGTGAAGACTGAGTGACAAATCCACTCAGTTACGAGGGCTAATGATGTCGGGGATGACTAATGGACTACTGATTGAGCCAGAGTACTGCTCACATTAATTAATTTATTCTTCTTCCAAGACTTTTTCTACGCTGCCATTTTGATGCTAGCATTTCTGATACAGCACGAGAGGAAAAGCTTCAATATATCAACCTCATGACTAGCTTTTGGTGGTAGAAATACTTTTTTTTTCTAAAGGACTGCCCGTGATCTTTCATATGCTCAACCTGCTTTGATTAATTTGTCATAAAATGAAACTGAATAAATTAAAGGCTAATGAAATAACAGCTTTTCAAAATATCCATTGAATTTAGGAAAAGTGATACTATATCCGTAAGATTGGGCTGTCTGAATCGAATCGTTTTGCGACTGGCGCCAAGGCAACTATGGCCATAAGGTAAAAGGAAAATCCTCCACTTGAGACGAGATAACAGCAGCTTAGAGTGGTTGGCGGATTTAGGGGAGGGAGGAAATACCTTTAAAATTATTCCTTCCGTTTGCAAATTGAATAACATCGCTGCTCCTCACATCGCATGGGAAAGGGCTAAGGTTCAATTTCCAGCCACCGCAGAAGATGGAAAATACCTTCATCGACAGGGAAAGGAGCACTTTTATCCTCCAAGAAATTAGTTGTTTATTTTGTAATTGCAGACAAGAAAATTATGTCTCGTGGCTTTAGTTAATCTGGCAAATTTTAAATCGGGCAACGTGTCAAAATTATTAAAAAAAAACACTCCAGTTTCGGAACAAGGAATCGCACTTCTGACCTTTTCCCAAACCAATATTGAGTAGCAAAAGCACTATTCAGTCAACTAGAACCCTTTCAGCAAAACTACTTAATTATTATACTGTGGTGAGGGAAGTTTCCGTTTTTATCAACAGATACTGAAACCAAGTGTTTGAAATTTTGAGATGAGAACTACAGTGTAAATATTGTAACAAATGAGATCAAGGACTTGAATTCGGGTTAAGCAGGTAATCGTTTCAGCCCAAAGGATATCAGGTTCTCTTTAGCTTCTGCATGCCTTGATTAGGGCATGTTAAAGTCGCCCATAATAAAGTACATCAGGTTGTAGATGATCCAAGCCAACACGTCAGACCTTGCATCTGTTGTTAACTCGAAAGGAACTACAAAGATCACAAGTCTATCCAAAACACTGCGTGCAACACTAAATTTCACAGAAACGGGAGTAGAAGAGGATCAAACCTCGACCGGGTCTCCAAGCTCGATCATTTTTAATGTATTTGTAAGTTGACCTGATGAGCAGGTAGAGTTGTCTTTCGTTGTAAAACCAGGTCTCGATAAGGCAAAGAAGATGAATTGTGTATGAAAGAAGAAGATTTTTAAGATGTGGTGTTTGTTAGATATGCTCCTCCATATTTTGGACGTAGCAGAAGGATAGTGAATGATTTCCATGTATGATCCTTTGCTATTTAAGCAATCAATCATGACTTTCCATGTGTGATTGATTGCTATTTAAGGCTTGTCTTCTGTGTTGGACTTTCTTTTGTCGGAAAGTGGAGTTTCTTTTATCCATAAGGCCAAATTTTTGGATTGAGAATAGATGGGAGAGCTTACACTCTGAATGTGATTTGACAGGATGTGTTCTTTGTATGATGATTTTGCTTTGTTATCATTTTCCTGAAATTGGTTTAAACCAAATTTGTCCCTGATCATGTCTGGGCAGTCAAGGATGAAGCTTAGTGAGGAAAGCTTTCCTGACCTTGGAACAGATTTGACGACTGAGTTAACTGCAGTTACATGTATGAGTTGCTGGACAACTAACTTCTGAGGGAGGGGGGGGGGGTGCGCATCTATTGAAATGTTCTTTCCTGAAACGTGGTCTCGTGGTCTATCACCATCACACAGAATGGTTCCAGGTGTCTAGTTCATATTTTTCTCCTCTCATGGGGATATTTGTATTTGCTTATATCATCCGGTGCTAGATATGCCTTCGACTTAGATATCATTGTAATGCGATCTAATTTGGTTTATATTTGAACTAAAGCTTTCATCTAAAGTTTAAAAGCAATTATTTATAAATCGATTTTGAGCGTTTACAAGTTTCTCCTTAAGACCCCATGATAGCTTTATATTCAAACTGCTTCAAATATAAAATTATATGGGTACATAAACTGTTAACAACACCGGTATCATTAAACAAAAAGTAATATTAGAAGTACTGATATGACTTTAAAATATTTGGGCTTTAGAGATTTAAAACTTGCATGTTATTATGACTAAATGGAACTTTTGAACTCTGCTGCATACACCTACACTATAATAGTACCTAAGATAATAATAGTAGATATTAAAATATTGAGATACAGAATACTATGTATTATATACTTGAAGTTTAATCTTTTATATTTTAATTATTTAATAATTAAAACAGTACAGTGTTTTCTCACAACCATTTTGTGTGTGCGTGCGTGCACGAGATAGAGAGAGGATTCCTGCCTGGTATGGGTAAGTTAGATTTAATAGAATAGAATAATAGAAGAAGAAACTATTAAGAATAATATACCATGATATAAAATACTTAATATAATATATAATAATAATGAGATAAATATGACAAAAAGACGACAATTATTATATGGATTATTCGTCACTACCACGTGTTGAGAAAGAAAATGTTTCCCTTAGAAAGTTAGGTAGCGAGGGACCCACTGATCAACACATAATTAAACAAGCCACAATAACTATTAATAATCACCAATTTTTCTGCTTGTTGCCCAACCCACCTGACTGTATTTTCTTAATAATTTCCCGGTAACAAATCACCCTTCTGACTTACTGCACACGAAACTCATTTTAGAGCATTAAGCGTTGTCCGAGGCCATTTCTCAAGGAACCCTCTTTGTGAACCCAAAATGTCTTTTAGTTTTCTTAACTATTTTAAACCACATTATGAATTTTCGCTTCCCTAGAATTTCACAAGCATCCTGTTAATCGTTTTAATACTCGGTGTAATGGAATACATAATTCATCGTTACACTTTTCTTACAAGCAATATGGATAACAGAGAAGTGGTCATCTTTCTTCGTAACTAGAAAAACCAATAAGAGTGCTCTACAGGAAGTAAGGAAGGACAGATACTTTAGCATACAACACGGCGTGAATTATGAATGTTTCAGTACGGAAAGGTGGCTGATTCCAACATTTCTCGCTTATTGGAATGATGACGTGGACACCCGTAAGCAGAACGCAATATCTCTGTGTAATTCCAATATTTGATGTTTTAATTAAATTCTTTCTACGCTCCACATTTCCCATTCATGAGCGACCCACTACACGGTGAGCTCAATACTCGATATATTCAGCCACTGGCTTCCAGATAAAGAATTTCTGCAATTTTCTTTGGCTCTCGGTCTGCGGAGTTTTCATATGATTTGGGCAATAAGTTACAGTTAATAACAGCGAACGTCCACGAGTTAATCCAAATGCAGAATATATTAATAGAAAGCACTTATTTTTAACCGATGCTTATACAAAAGTAGGAGAAGAAACATTTAGTGTATATGCGCGGCAGGAAATTCTTAGAAATATTGAATCCCTTCTGAAGTTTCTGATTCTTTCAGTTATTTTTTATGAAATCGTAATATAACCCAAATAAATGAAGTGTTTTTGCTAGACACTACGTAAACGAAGCTTTCCTTGCTGATTATCTACTAATATATATTTAAACAATTTCAAATTTTTGCATTCACTGTTCTTACTATGAAATTGTTAAGAATGTAGTTTGTGTGGTTCTTAAAATATCATAACCTACTCGACTTACGAAAGATTACGTCACATATACAATGCGTGGCCAAAATAATTAAACCCATTTAACAGTCAATTAAATTCAGGTGTCTCAATTCTATTTTATACAGATTTGTGGGTCATATGATTTCCTGTTGTTAACTGGTTGCTCAAACAGCATTTGAACTTAAACGCTGCCGTTGTTATTTTCGGAGATTTTCTTGAAGCATTAGCTACTTTGGTCATATGATCTGTGATGTCTTTACTGTGTCTGTATAAGGGTGTTCGCGGGGCAGATTTCAATGTTGTGCACGCTTAAAAATTCGGTATATTTTACAAGGGAAACCCTACTCCCGCCACCCGAGACTAACTCCAGCCTTTTCGATGGAAGAGATCGTGTAAGAATTCTTTATTCACCGATATGGTTTGAATCCAAACCAGTAACAAATTTCGAACCTTTATTACTGTCTCATTGCGGCCACTTTGGATGGGGGAACTACAAATCTCGCGTTTTAGGTATGTTTGGAAGCACTGATTATGTAGTTAGACGGTTAGACGCAACGTCGCCTATCAAGCAGACCACGCTTTGTAGACCGAAGAAGGTAGATTACGCTTATTTTTTTTTTTTTTTATTTAACATATAATATACACAACAGGCATTCGCCCAGTTAAAGTGTATAACAGAGCAAAGGTTGTACAAAACATAAAAATAAATGGTAGACTAATATACTTTGTACAATGAAAGTTAATTCAAACGGGAAAAGTCCAGTTCACAAAAATAAAAGAGGTATTCATGACGTCGAGTCCAGCGCTATGTAGACTCGCAGAAAGCAGTTTGCTGCAGGAGACATCATCACACACACACACACACACACACACACACACACACACACACACACACACACACACACACACACACACACACACGAATAATGAGGACATCTTTAGCCCAGAGCTCATCCATCAATCGGTCAACTTACTCCAAATAGTTCTATGAAATTGTTTCTTGTTCACAGCCATATCCAAGTCAAACTTGTTCATGAGTGCCAATGTTCTTTTGAAGAAGGAGTTCCTGGATATCTCTAATCTGGAGTTCCCGATGTGGAATGTAGTCTTCTGTATAGTAGCCACCACTGGAGCGTGAAGGTCAATATGGCACAGAAGATCCGGCAGGTAGGTTGAACCAGCGAAGATGTGGTACAACAGTTTTAAATCAAGAACAGTTCGCCGAGTTTCCAGAGAATAACGAACATAAATGCCTAAGGCCGAAATTATTGGAATTTGCAATTAAAAAATTGGAAATTTTTTCTTTCTTTTTTCAAAGGAAGCCAACACATGTTATTACTGTTAATATTATTACAGCTAAATGATAAAAGAAAGCGTACTCTTCCTGCACTTGTTAAAAAAGAAACAAAAAAAATTTCTAAATCATTCATACCTAAAACATTATAAAAAAGTACTTGTCCAATTTCGCCTTAAACCTTAACAAACTCTCACCTTAACAAACTCTCCATCTTAACCACCTTGGCAGGAAATTTTTTCCAATGATCTACTACAGCCTGCCCGAAGGTACATTTCATGAGATCTCCAGTCTGCTGTTACTTCCCAGAATTTTATATCTGTAACTCCAGTTTTTGTTTCTCCTTGCAGCGAAAATATAGCTCCCTCGTTCCAAGAGATATCCAGTTGCCAACGCTTCTGTCTTTACTTGTAAGCCATTATTAATATGGATATCAATTAATATCCATATTGATTAGGACTCAACAATTTTGTTGTCCTTGTTTGAACCCCGTATAAAAGCGCTATATCTTTCGCATACAACACGGCGTGAATTATGAATGTTTCAGTAAGGAAAGGTGGCTGATTCCAACATTTCTCGCTTATTGGAATAATGTCTGGCCCTGGAGGCCCAGACAATGTTTTAAATGCAATATCACCATCATCCTATAACAAGGGAATAGCGACATCTGTTTACCGACTTCCGAAGGTCCTATATATCACAGACAGGACACTAAGTGCCTTCTGAGCTACTTGTTTACACGGCGTGAAGAAATTTCATGTCTGTTAGAATCGCAAAACCCTATGTTTTTTCGTCATGACCCACTTTTAACTCCTCTCCCACGAATTTTAAGTAATAATTCCCGAATTTCTGTTCCCTAGGTGAAAAACCCTACATTTAGAAGCATTACTCTCATTAACAACCCTGCTAACCTTTGTATCTTCTGAAAACTTCGAGCCTAAGCCTGATATACCTTCATCAACATCATTGATAAATATACAAAACAACAATGGGCCCAACACCGAACCCTGTGGGACTCCACTAATAACATTAGTCCACGAAGAGCAGCGTCCATTGATTACCACTCTGTCTTCTCCTACTTAACCACCCTTTTATCCATTGTAGCAACTTACCCTTAATGCTCCAATTTGTACAGTAGTCGTCCATGCTCAACAGTGTCAAAAGCTTTCCTGAAATCCAAATATATGATATCAAAATTATTTTTTGCATCTAGGTCCTTTGTAACTAGATGCAAAATATACCACATCATAGTATCCAATCAAATTTGTCAGACAAGACTTTCCTTTTAACAAAGCCATGCTTGTCTGAATTATTGCTGCAGTCTTGTCTAGGTGATCCTGCAATGCATCTTTAACCAGTGACTCCATTATTTTACCCGGAACGGAAGTTAAACTAACTTGTCTGTAATGACTCGTGTCACCCTTAGCTCCCCCCTTTGTGAATTGAGGACACCTTTGTACATCTCCAGTCCGCGGGGACTTCCCCTGAGTCCCAGGATGCTATCATAATTATAGCTCATGGTTTGCTTAGTTCAGTGGATTCGTGTCTATGATGAAACTAAATGCTTATGGCATCTTAATACTTTCTAGGACGACATACACCCACACAAGGGGACATAAATTCAAACTGAAAAGGTGGTTTCAGAACAGATGTGAAAAAATTTGCTTTCAGCCATAGAGGAATTTATTGTAGGAGCAAACTTCTGCCATTCGAACAAATGGTAGACGTGTACACCTACAAATTTAAGTATTGGATAAATAAAGCAAATGAAGTATGAAATGAAATGCATTTTTTCTTATGCTGTAGAAACTTCCTTTCTTTCATCATTTTGTCACTACTCGTGTCACCCTTAGATCCCCCTTTGTGAATTGGGAATATCTTTGTACATCTTCAGTCCCCGGGGACTTCCCCTGAGTCCCAGGATGCTGTCATAATTATGGCTCATGGTTTGCTTAGTTCAATGGATTCGTGTCAATGATTTACGCAGTTGGATAGTCTCGGAAGATTCTTTCCAGCAAACACCATCCAGCTATTCAACAACCTCAATCCTGAAAAGCTCTGCAATTGCAAATCCTACAGAAAGGAAGTTCTCAGAAACTCTTACTTGCAAATACAGATGTAAGGAGGCAGTTTCAGCACCTTGTTTGGCCTGGCACGAGCCACTGGGCTTTAGGAAACCCGAACGCATCAAGAAAGAGGTGTCAGGATTGTCCTACCTACACCACTCTAATCCCCACAGAAGAAGACGACGACTGCTGGAAAATTGAACTTTCAAATTTTTATTTTACTCTATCGCGGTCATTCCTGTTGTTTTCATATGCTGAACGTTGTTTGGCTGTAAATATTTGTGTTTATGTAAATATGGTGAAACTCCCACTTGGGTGTGTTTAAGCAGAAGGTATGCTTCAGTTGTCACGGTATTATGTTCTTACCAGTTTAGAGTAGTTCTGTAGTAAAAGCCTTTGCGAGTAATTAATAACTCAAATATTTTATATTCCAGATAAAATGTACTTATAAATCAGATATCATGTATTTTATAATTGTATTACATTTTGCAACATAGTTGTATATGTATGATCACCTCCTATCCGGTGGCTGTAACCGGTCTAAACTGTAACCGGAAATTTGTCAATTCTGTCTAAATTGACAAATTTCCGTTGTTGTCGTGAAAGATAAATATCAGAGATACGGTTAGCTTGGCGACAGATGTTATGAACAAGGTTAGTAAATATTATAGGTGAGATCTATTATAGGTTAGTAAATATAATACAGAATACAGGTATTCCGCGATTGCGGACTGGTCGGTCTCAGCAAGGCGAATCGCTCTGTCGTGATCTGCAAGGCGGTCTTGAAGACGTCACGAAGTCTCTGCTATGTAGCAGCTGTCATAGTCTTTGCAGGCTATGCGGTATATTACACTCCAGGGCTTTGAGCCATTCCAGCACAGATGAAGCTAGGCACAACGAGATTTCTAGAGTGAGGATCGACTTGATCTCAGAGAGGCCCACTCCTCAAGAACGAACACCCGTTCAACTAATACGGCTTCCTTTGTTCTAAATCTGAGCAGAAAACAACTAAACAATCGAACAGCTCAACGTCTTGACGTCCTATATGAAGTTCGCCGTCGTGCCGTCGAAGCCACCGATCACACAACTCGCTATGGGAGTAGAAGCAAGCATTACCAACCTCCCTGAAGAAACTGCTAATGAAATGTCCGTTTCAAAACTGTTTCCATCCTCCGAAGCACACGGCCCACCTGCTCATACCTTAATCACCGTCAATACACCGCTCTTTCTTCTAAAAGAAAGGACAACACCATCGTCGTGCTTCCCACTGACAAGGGACGTCGCACTGTCGTATTAGACCGGTCAGCCTACCGAGAGAAAGCCCTGGTCCTTCTGCAAGACCCCAGCGTATATGGACCTGTGACAGATCCGCCCATTAAAGTCTTAGGACGTCTGGAGTCATGCGTTAATAAACTTGTCTATATATGGTTTAAAACAAAGAAAATTTCTGCACCGACTCGGCGGCATCTTCATGCCACAGGTGCCAACTACCACAGTTTTATGGGTTACCAAAAATCTATAAGCCAGGTGTTCCTCTCCGGCCCATAGTGCTCTGCTGCAATGCACCTACATATGAACTATCCAAATATATTGCACGACTCCTCACAACTCTTGTAGGAAATACCACCCACACTGTCATTAACAGCGGCGAATTCATTCGCCTTATTAAAGAGCTCTCAAATTCTGACAACGCTGTTATGGCATCATTTGATGTAATGTCGCTATTTACATCAATCCCTATCCAACAGGCCGTACACTGCACCAAGAGTCTCCTCGAGAATGACTCAAACAGAACATCACTGTCTACTGACGACATCTGTACAGCCCTCAACCTGTGCTTGTCAAGCAGCATCTTTACCTTTGAGGATTCCGTATACCAGCAGGTACATGGCACTGCCATGGGCGCCTCTGTTAGTTCCGTAGTGGCCAACATCGCCATGGAAGAATTGGAAGAACAGATATTCCTGAACTCACCAGTACCTATTACAACATGGTGCAGATACGTTGGTGACATCTTCACCGTCATCCCATGTGGCTCTGAAACAACATTGCTAGAATATCTCAATTCCCTCTCTGTGTTCATTCAGTTCACTCTAGAGTTAGAAGTAGACGGATCTCTCCCATTCCTGGAAGTCCTAGTAAAACGCGTGGGACCAAATCTAGAAACCTCAGTATAAAGTAAGCCTATGTGGTGCGACCAGTTCACAAACTACAGATCCGGCCATGCTCCTAGTCATCTCAACAGCACTGAACGCACTCTATTCCCCAGGACTTTGAGCCATTCCAGCAGAGATGAAGCTAGGCACAACGAGGTTTCTAGAGTGAGGACAGACTTAATCAATTGTGGCTACCCAACGCACGTATTAGACAAGTGCTTATTGAAAGCACAGGAGCTCACAGTCCACCCGAGACCACCATCAACTCAGGCCAATGTACCTACCGCCTACATTCCCTACTATCCAGGCATTTCGGGCCAGATCTCAAAAATCCTCAGAGAATACCGCAAAAATTTGTGCAGTTGCCTGGTAGAAACTTACGTTCTCTAGTTTCCAATGTAAAGACCCCAGTCACCCGTCTCTTACGCAGCAGTGTAATATACCGCATAGCCTGCAAAGACTGTGACAGCTCCTACATAGGAGAGACTTTGAGACGTCTTCAAGACTGCCTTGCAGAACACGACAGAGCGATTCGTCTTACTGAGACCGACCAGTCCGCAATCGCGGAACACTTCTGGTCCACCCACCACGACCTCAATCCCAAGCGGGACTATGAAATAATTGACTACTCCCTTCACTTTCGCCACCGCTTCTGGTTAGAATCGCTCAATATATTGTGTAATTTGAGAGCCATGAACTGCTGCAAAGGCATGAGACTATACCCCATCTTAGAGACAACCGTTTTAGGTTTAGACAAGCGCTGGAGAAAAACTACGCACGCCCATGCAGCAACAATAAACACCAATTTAATGATTTAATGATCTACCACCTCGTGCCCTCGTACGCCTCACTACACGCACAACTGTGTCCGTTAGAATAATTTTATCACTAAAATTTCCATTTTCTGTCTAAGAAAAGACACGATTTGTCTCGAAAGCTAAAGTATCTATTTGTATTAAAGATGTTATTTTACTGGCTAAACACCTAATCATTTATCATCCTATGGATTCCAGTATTATAGGGCGATTTATCCTGATGTGAACGGTTTCGGTAGTATGGGATAAAAGCTATCGCGGCGGAATCATTACCTTGAACGGTCCTGTCGGTCGCTAAGTCGTCACGAGCCTGTAGGTCGCACCTATCTAGGGTATTGGTGGGATAGCCACATCTCGTCAGATTTGTTGTGACCCTAGCCATCTCGGTGCGTCTCTCATCTGCAGAACTAGAGTGGATCCAGGTGCGCGTCAACAAGGTCCGCGCAGTGCCGAGAAGATGGCTGCGCGTGTGTGCTGACCGGTAGTTGGTAAATTGGCTAGCACCAATTGGCTTGTGATAGACTGTTGTTCTCAGGCATGTGCCCTCATGTCGGACTAGGGTGTCCAAGTATTGTAGAGTATTCCCCGACTCTAGTTCGATCGTGAGTGTTATGAAAGGCGATAGAGAGTTAAGGTGGTCTTAATCACCCACGTAGCGACACCAAAAGGTAATGGGATCTGATATATTCGTAAACGCACGACCTTCTAATTCTTCCATTGCGACGTTTGCCGTGATTGAACTAACTAGGGAACCCATGGCCGTGCCATGCACCTGTTGGTAAATAGATTCCATGAACATGATTGCGCCACCAGTTAAGCACAGGCTGAGAGCTGTGAAAATATCATCTGAAGTTAGTTGGGTTCTGTTGTTAAGTGTCTGGACACTATCGAAGAGTCCCTTAGCACATGTGATGGCAAGCTCAACAGGGATGGAAGTAAATAGGGACACTACAGAAGTGTCCTGCAGAAGCGACAGGGCTTTCACCTCATAATCAGAACACGTCTGTCTGCCAGTCATTAACTGTCCCTCCCATCAAAGATTTGGAACAGTGGGAGTCCAAAGTGAACGTGCGCATCAACATTTGGTTTCAACAAGGGAAAATAACCAAGTCTATACGTAGTCTCCTCCGTGCCTCTGGTTGCCAGATCCCGCAATTCTACGGGCTACCGAAAGTCCACAAAGAAGGTGTACCGTTAAGATCCATTGTCTCCTGTTGCGGCTGATCGAGTTATGAGTTGGCAAAATTTGTCTCGGGGCTCCTCTCCCCCCCCCCCTCGTAGGCAAGACCGCTAACACAGTTTCCAACAGTGGTGAATTTATAGAACGGATCCAAGCCCTATCTATCTCGAATGATCAAGTTATGGCCTCGTTCGATATAGTGTCCCTATTTACTTCCATCCCTGCTGAGCTTGCCATCACGTGTGCCAAGGAGCTCTTGGATAGTATCCAGACCTTTAGCAAAAAAACCCAACTAACTTCAGATGATATTTCCACCGCACTCAGACTGTGCTTAACTGGTGGCGCAATCATGCTCGATAACTCCATTTACCAACAGGTGCACGGCACGGCCATGTGTTCCCCAGTTAGTTCAGTCACGGCAAACATCGCAATCGAAGAATTAGAAGGTCGTGCGTTTACGAGTATAATTTCTAGGGTCAAGATAGATCTTAAGAGATCTCGCTGTCCCACCAGTACCCTAGATAAGTGCGACGTACAGGCTCATGAACACGCAGCGACCGACAGGATCGTTCAAGACAATGATTCCGCCGCGATCGCCTTTATCCCATACTACCGAAACCTTTCACATCAGGTTTCTAGGGTCCTGAAATCTCATGGGATTTCAGGATTTGCGTACAACTCCCAGGCAGTAAACTGCGATCCCTCATCTCCAGACTGAAAACACCAGTTCCCACCTTACTTCAGAGTGGATTAATCTACCGCATTCCTTGCCGTGAATGCACTAGCTGCTACGTCAGGGTAACCGGCAGAAGACTCGGCAAACGTATAAATCCCGAAAGCTTTTGTATTACTGGTTATACAAACAGAATATGTATCTACATATTCTGTTTTTTACTGTTCATCGTATGTATTTAACATTAAACCTAGTTTAACTACAACTCGTTATTTTACTTTCCGTTCCGCTCTGCGCTACATAATGAAAATAGTATAACGCTAGGTTAGAAGTCCGACTAAATTTAAGAAGGAATTCCCACCTTGGAGAGAAAGTTCTTTATGGATTTTATTCACACCACAGAGAAGTTAGTCGTTCTTGAAAGGGATGTATTGATTTCAAAACAGAGTTTTTCATCCTACAAAATTACCAAATGACTGTAGAATACAGTCCGAGAAAATTACAAATGAAGCCAAACTCAACGAACCCAACGAACATACGTGCATTTGTTCTTTGGGTGTTTGCAATAGTAATTGCCATATAGTGTAAGGAAGCCACAGACTTTTGCTGCACTGGCCGGAGGAAAAATAAAACACACACACAGGTAGATAAGAAAATGCAAATCATTTACTTCCCTCCTGGTATAGGTAACTATCCAGTTGACCTTTGAATTTATTCAATGTCAGCGTCAACTAATGTGAAGGCAATCTGTTCCAACAATCAAAAGGGCATCTTTTGCCCTTTTGTGTGCGTGGTGGTGGGGAATTATTCTGCACGCTTCCATTCTTTTGACATTTGTTTAGTTTATGGATCATAGTGAGAGATCCAAGTTTCATCCTTGGTGACCAGCCACAAAAAAAAAAAAAAAAGAAAAAAGTCCTCTCTTTTTCTGACAATGTGCAGATTTTTCTTTCCTTCCTCTGGTAAGGGGTCAGAAGTCTGGGAACCCATCTAGCAGACACTTTACTCATATGCAACCGTTGATGGATGACGTTCTCCACAGACCCTACTCTAATTTGGAATTCTGCAGCAAGTTCTTTAACACTAATACGGCTATTTTCTAGTATTAATGCCTCAATTTTTGCAGCACTTTATTCTGTTACAGCAGTTACTAGGCATCCTGGGATTTCTTTATCATGCATTGAGGTTCTTCCATATTTGAATTGTTTATACCGCTGAGCAACAACGCTGTAACCTGAGACATATTTTCCACAAACCTTGATCATTTCTTCCTGGATTGTTTTGGGTGTTTTCCCCTCAGAAAGAGGAACTGAATCACTGATCTATGTTCCACTTTATCCATGTAATGCTTCAACTTCATTCAGTGCTGCAATGGGAAAAAAAATTAACTGCCAGATCGAAACCAAAATTTGTATGGTTTCTATAAAGATTTCATGGTATTAACCAAAAAATTTCATATTTCTATCACAAATAGTTCTGGGTGAATACAAATTGTTTTTGAACCTTCTCGTACTTCAGGACAACTACAAAGGAACACTAGTATTGTCCTTTACAAAAGTTTCTTTTGGTATCAAGAGACTCAAGAAGCTTGTTTAACAAAAGCAAAAGGAGAAAAAAGTTAAATGGATTGTTCCATCTTGCTTTATTACGTCAAAAGACATGAGGCTGAATATACAGGGTGATTCACTACCAGTGCGACAAACTTGTAGGAGGTGTAGGGGGCACAAAGACGAATCGGAATCACATAGCATTGCAGGGTCCGAAATGCCTTCGTCATGCGGTAGAGGACGTTGAACGGGAGGTCGCGTGAACAGCGATCCCGCTGGAAGTCATCATTTGCAAACCGGTTCCCGAGGCAGTAGGATGGACGAGTATTCAAACGTTGAACTGGCCGACATGCATCTCGCGTATAGAGCTGCGGACTGTAACGGGCGCGCCGCTCTGCGCTTGTACCAGGAACGTTTCCCGCACAGGCGTGCTCCTCATTATACGATTTTCGCACGTGTGCACAGAAGGTTACGTGAGACTGGTTGTTTCACGAGAGGTACCAGGAATCGAGAGCGAACGACGAGGACGCCAGACAATGAGGAGAATGTCCTACGTCTTGCAGAAGGCAATCCGAGTAAGAGTACTCGAGCGATAGGCCAACGATTGGGTATTTCCCAATCCACTGTATGGAGGATACCGTCAACAAACCAAATGAGTTCATACCATCTGCAACTCGTCAATCATTGGAGCCTGCGGATTATCCACTCCGGAGGACTTTTGCTACTTGGTTTCTTCAACAGAAACGGTTCGCAAATGCTGACTTCCAGCGGGATCGCTGTTCACGCGACCCTCCGTTCAACGTCCTCTACCGCATGACGAAGGCATTTCGGACCCTGCAATGCTATGTGATTCCGATTCGTCTTTGTGCCCCCTACACCTCCTGCAAGTTTGTCGCACTGGTAGTGAATCACCCTGTATATATACGAAAGGCCATCTATGTGATAGAAGTCAATATATCATGCTTTGATCTAAGGTTTACAGAGGTTAAATAACACTCATGGTGTACTGTGAAATGTAACTGGTGACAAGTTGGAAAATATTAGCAGTAAATAAATAAAGTAAAAAACCTGGATTTATAAATTAGGAACAGAAAATTTTTCGCAACTCCTCTTGTTGGCTCAGTACAATTTTTACAAATAAAAATTTTCTTTATGGAAATTTTTGCCAAGAAAAATGGCATTACAGCTTGTTGGTATTCGAGATCAGCAGATCCGTGTAGGTCTTCTACTCTTGTACTCAATTCTTTGTAACATCCGTACCTGCATCTTCCCATGATGCAGGTACCGATGCGTGTGATATTCCTACATTAGTGCAGAGGAAACGTTTCATTCTTTTGGCGATGATGACACTTCATAATCTGCTCCAGACTCCGCTCAATTACCACAGTATTTTCACAGTGGCGAATCCAGGAGGAGTAAACGCCGCTATCGCATAACTCAGGGGCCTCAACAAAATGGAATAAATACTGCATTTTATGATATTCAGTTTGAGAATTATTTATCTTGTGTATTGTACATATATATTCAAAATGTTATAGTATATGCAATATACTCGAATACTGCTAAAATATATTCTATTTAGTAGTATTCGAGTGGCCAGATGATGCAAGGAACCGGGCTTTTCCTTCATCCGCCACAAAATAAAAGGAAAAAAAAAAAAAAAAAAAAAAAACATTCCTTATTGTTATTATTCCCTATCAGCTGGCAATATGTACTTGCCTAGCTCCTTAAATTTTCCTAAGATCTCGGCTCCAGCGATCTGGCAGCTAATATATTCTAGTGGTCAAGCGTTCGTTAACCACATACTTCTTGAAAACCATATGAGGTAGTGCCCTTCACTTTACACTCCTATTTATGCCCAGATAAAAACGGTATTGAATGTACTTTCAATTTTCAGAGATCTTTTGTCTTCTATTAAGGAGAATATGCTCATCACACTCATCCTTTTGAGGGTCTTATACACCTCAATTAGATCCCCTATCCCCCAGTTGGAATCATATGCCAGTTCATGTGGTTTTTATTGGGTATTTGAATACCGTGCGCGCTGTAAAACTCGAAATGATTCACTAGGAGAAACTGCACTCCCTCTCCCCCTAACATCGTGTAACTAAAGCTGTAACTAAAAAGACTTAAAACTTTCTTGTCTCTAGCGGAATTCTGACGGGTTCTTCTAACCGGAGGTCGCCATTTTTGATGTGGAGAAACCGCATATTGTCGTTAAGGGTGCACTTCGCAGATAATAACTCAATTGTTTGGAATTTCTTCAACTGAACTGCTAAACAGAGAAGGATTTTTTTGGGCTTTTTTTGTATATTTTAGAGATAGAGGGGGTTGTTTTTCCTTTCGATAACTATCCGAATTCGTTCCATTATACATTAATAGGTGACAGATTTCTGCAGCAACCGTTAAATAAGCAGTTGCACATTTCCTACCGCTCCTTTCAGTTGGCTAATGACCTTCTTTATTAAAATAAGGATTTCCACGCACTCATTCTGCTTTTGACCTCTTAATTGCTCGAATGCAAAGTGTTCAACAGCTGTCAGTTCCAAAATGAAGGTGACTGCACAGATACGTTAGTTTCATGTCATCCTTGTCGTAATGCCTTTCAACTCGCAGCTCCGGTAACTCGTTTTAAGTGCTGCAGCCTTAAATGACATACGCGGCCCTAATTATCTCCCAGCGTTCCTGGAAGTGGACGTATCTTAATTCCCATAATGCTTCCGAAAGCCTTTGCATTTATTTGTATTAACTAATAAGCCAATATTCCCAATAACGCTATACTTTTGAAAATTGCTTCTGGAGATTTCGCAATGTGTTATAAACATCGATCGATGTAGATTTGGTTCCTCATCTTTATAGACTTTCCCTTATATTAATTTACTAAAGTAGACTTGGCGACTGAGCCAAGTAGTTGATTTTCAAGAAATCTTTCCATTTGGCAGATATAGGCTGAAATTCAGAATATATCGCAATTATAATTGTGTTTATAATCCTTTCATATTTCTACTATCAAATAAGAAATGGTTTTTGTGTAGTTCATTCATAATTTAATCTATACAAAATGTTTACGTATAAAATAAGCTTAATTTCATATTGATCATTTTACGTTTCCAATTTAAGATTGGCTTCTGATATTCATAATTAAATAATACCACCATACCACCTAAGAGATATTGTTTGAGTTTCAGACCTAAATGGATGTCAGGTGAACTGATGAGACCAGTGGCAAAGAAAAAATAAATGCATGGAGTGATTGAAAATTATCAGGGGACACAGAATGCCATAATAAGTACAAAGTAGGCTGAATCAAGTCACTAAGGAGGTTAGCAAACTAAGGCAAATTGTGGGAAGTCCCTGAGTAAGAATGCAAAAAAAAAAAAAAAAAAAAAGAGTCCTTTGCTTAAGTTAGCACTAAAAGGAATGGGATGAACAACATTGCCCATTGGCATAACTATTGATGATCCTGCTCAGATTGTTGACAAACTAAATAAATATTTTGCATCTACATTCACACGTGAAGATTTTATAAATGGAAAATGCAGAAGTATAACTGGGAGATAAATGATTTTATGATAAGTGAATAGAAAGTGTAAAAGCAACGGTTGAAGCTAAAAGTAAATAAGGCACACGGGATTGATTGAATCTACCCAATTATATTAAAATAAGCAGCAAGAAAGGCGAGTAAACCTTTGGTTGTAATTATGAGAGCATCCTTGGATACAGGGGTAGTCCCTTTACATTGAAGATGTGCAAATATCTCTCCCATTCATAAATGGGGGGGGGAGAGGATCATGAGAAGGAATAAGTTATTACACACCTTTAAGATTGACATCTCTTCTGTGGAAAATGACGGAGTCAGTGATTAAAGAAGTACTGCAGGATTATCTTAATAGGAATGTGGAAATTATAACATGGGATTTGTTAAGGGGAGATCTTGTCTGACCAATCTGATTAGCTATTTTGATACAGTAACAAATGAACTAGATGCAAAAATTAATTTAGCCATTCGACGTCATAGATTTTGGTTAAGCTTTTGATACTATTTCTCATAGAAGACTTCTTTACAAATTGGAGCAGTGTGGCATTGGGGGCAAGTTACTGCTACTGATAAATGAGTGGCAAAAAGAGATGGTGGTTATAAATGGACAGTGCTCCTCCTGGATTAATGTTATTAATGGATTCCTCAGGGTTCAGTGCTGGGGCCCCTTACTGTTTTCAATATTTATTAACGATATTAATTAAATCATATCAAGTTTATTGTCTAAGTTTGCAGATAATACAAAGGTTAGCGGGTAGTTAATGCCAGGAATCAAGGGATATATAGCGACAATACCTATAAAACTGGACAGAAGGGCTGAGAAGCAGTAATTGAGGTTTAATATCCGTAGCTGAATGGTCAGGAGCGGGAATGCAGTAGCACACGCTCTTTTTTAGTAGACCGGGGTTCAAGCCCCTGACTGCTAAATACGGTCGATCTGCCAACCCGCACTGGACCAGCGTAGCAGATTATGGTCCATTTCCCTCAGCATGAATTTTTGAGGAGGCTTCCATTCTGCAGTGGGTTGATAATGGCTGCAGTTAACTTTTTTTAAACAGCCTTGCATATAGACAGCAGTAACCGCAGAATAATGCACCAGTTGGATGGTACCACACACAAGGTAGTGGAGAACGAAAGAAACCTAGAGGTAATTATACAGTCCAACATGAAGTTTTCTCGGCAGCGCAGATAGCCTGATGGGGTTCTGTGAATATATTAATCACAGATATTTTGCCAGCAGGTACAAAGAGTGATTATATCTTTATATAAGACAATGATTATACCGCATTCTAAGTAGTGCATACAGGTCTGGAAGCCACATTTTAACAGGGATGTGGATCTCTTGGAACAGGTGCGAAAAAGAGCCACCAGATTAGTAAAGGACAAACAAGGGTACTCTTATCGTAAAAGACGAGTTTTTCCAATAGTAAGCCCATGGAAATTAAGCATCTGAGAGGAGACTGAATTGAAGTGTTTAACTCTTAAATGGGCTGAGTAAAACTAAACGCTGATGGTATCCTTACACTTTATAGAACAATATACATAAGGGAACGTAAATTTAAGTTGAAAAAGGATGGCTGTAAGACAAATGTGCGAAAATTTGTTTTCACACATTGAGTGATTGAATTTTGGAACGAACTTCAATCTGGTGGGTAATTTGAATAATTTTAAGGAAGAATTAGAGAAATCGTTAGAGGGGATAGATAGATGAGGTTTGAATAGTTTTTTTTTTTTTCCCTGATGCTATATAAGCTTACTTCCTTTCATGATTTTCTACTACTATAATAATACTACTGTTGCGACATCTCCTATAGACATCCTTCATATATGAGACGTGCCCACAAAATTAGGTAGCTGTGTTGGGTGATTTATTTCCACATAAATACACTCGTGCGCGCAGAATAGCGATCAATGTTTGTTCACGTTTTTATCATCCCCCGCCATAAATACGCATTTATGCAACGTCACACTGATATTGCCACACGTACGTCACCTCCCCACCATGTGTGGAAATTACATTTTCCAATTTGCCCATCTATTTCCGCTACGCCTTTCCATGTGTACTTCGCTTTAGGGGCAACCATCCTATCATAGAATTTATGAGAGAAGCCGTGAAATCTGCTATATAATTTTACAACTTCTTTTAACAGGCTATATAAATCCTATTATGCATTTCCTGGAAACAGAACAAGTTATTATTTATGCTGCTGAAAATTAAGGCAGTTCTAAAAAAAAAGTAGACTGAGTAAAATTGGTAAATTCGTCAGAAATCAGCCTCGATATGAAAAGAGGTCTTGAACAAAGCAAAGGTAGCTTTACTGTTATTTTTTCTAGGACTGTCCCGATTTTGTGCATAATGTCCCAGTGTCGCCAAAAATGATTTGAGGATGCTGTGTTGTCCCGTTTTCTTTCATACAATATATTTTACGGAACAAATATATGTAGTTAAAATTAATAACCTATAAATATGTTAATTTAGAATGGCGATTAACATGATCTTCAACACGTAGTAGCAAGCTACCCACATTTTATCGTCAAATACGAGCACCTTGTATGCTCACTTGGTCATTCACTACTTATTGACAACTCATTGTACTGTTTTCGGATAAATAATCACAGCAAACTGAAGCATTCTGTAATTACTGGAAAATGGAGCATGGAATGTTTTATTTCTTCGATCAGTAAAATTATTATACGCAAACACGTCTCTAAGGAAGAATATTCAAAGGAATAGAGTTTAATCAAAAAATATCGCCTTGAGGAAGAAGATGAATGCGCAGTATGCGTGGCATTTTAAGGAGTAGACAAGATTAGATTGATTGATTGAGTTCTGGTATAAAAGCTCGCTTAAAATTAACGCAAAATTTATTTGGAGTTTTTCATTCCCACAATTCATTTTAGAATTCGTTTATCCCCATTTTTTAATCTTCAGAATTCGTTTTAAAAATCCTGGTTACTCTAGGCAAATAAGACTGAGAAACATTACTCTTTTTTCGCATATTGTTTCGTTGCAATTTTCCCCATCTATTAAAATAGTTCGGCAGTTACTTTTACATTAGCGTAGCATAGTATACTGTTTGTTTGTTTCGGGATTTATTGGGCGCATCGGCAACTATGACCATAGTGCGCCAACATAGTATACAAAATACTACGAATAATTATAGCAATCAGATTCCGGCAGCAAAAATTAATTGAAGATTCTTCTTTCAATGATTTTATTATTGTCGCGGTAATTTCAAAAAGGCTCTGAACAAATAATTATGCCACGAAACATGCCACAAGATTCAGTAAGATTCTTGATGTATTGGCATTGTAATGCTTGACTCTAATAGTCAAGCTAATAATATATAGAAGTTAAAAAATAGTTAATGTTATGCACGGTTACCTAGTTTCTTTTACCAAAACACAAAACATTATAAATTTAAGTTACGGTTTTATTTATAACCTTTAACAGATATTAAAGTTCTTAAAATATTTTCAAAGATGTCAAAATTCTCCAATTTTGTTAGGCGAGGAAATTGAGTTTAAAATATTCCCAGAGTGCTCAGTTACAGCCATCTTTCTCCTTTTTTATTCCTTAAATCTGTCATACATATTATCAGATGAATACCTAGCGTTTGCTCGCTTCTTCTATCACGGCCTCCCTCGTCTAAAATGTTCTCTCCATTCATAAGAACGGCGTTAAATTAAGGCCGCTTGCAAATGAAGGGTGACGAGCAAGAAAGAAGGAAGGAAGATTAGAAAGAAAGCCCTACCTCCACCTTCTAAACTTAGTTCAGCAGCATTACTATATGACGGAAGGAGTCATCAAGGCGGAAATGACTCAGCGTTTCGTTATTACCCTTTGACGGAGGAGAGCGATCTATCTGACTGATTGCTCCGTCTGCGCCGCTCTTTAAATTCACGTGAAGAAAAAAAAAAAAAAAAAACTCCAGGGAAGATGTAGCAAAAGAGAGCAAGCGAAGTCGTCATTTCAATGCGAATTGTGAGAAAAGGCTTCACGCCACGGTGTTAAGCAATTATTTAGCAAAAGAAGTTTCACTGGTGTGGATGGGGGTGGTACGAAGAAACTTTCTGCGCAATTGTGAATAATAAACTGGATCGAATCGGCACATTTAATTAAGGC
The DNA here is from genome assembly GCF_048544385.1 of Mastigoproctus giganteus. Classification (NCBI taxonomy): domain Eukaryota; kingdom Metazoa; phylum Arthropoda; class Arachnida; order Uropygi; family Thelyphonidae; genus Mastigoproctus; species Mastigoproctus giganteus. The sequence goes on from NC_143577.1 coordinate 144,096,661, forward strand.
CAATTTTTGTAATAATCCAGAACACTGCAATAGAGAGTGTAAAGAAAGACAAATAAATTAAAATTATAAATGAATGGCCTGTTTAACATAATGAGGTTAGTTATTTCAACTAGAAATGTTTTTTCTCTAATTTTCTTATCAAAACCCCAAACACGAACGGTATTAGAACCTATAGTACTTAATAGCGCGCGTGGATTGAAGGTTGAGAAGGTGAAAGAAGATACTTGATGGCATTAGTCCTTTTAACTACTTCCAGTGATGGTAATTTTAAAGTACTGCAATCCCTTGCCTGCAGTTGTAATATAATGAGCAATAAACATTTATTTTATCTCAGTCAAAATAATTATTTTCTGCGTTCAGAACAGTTTTATTGTTGTTTTTGTGTTTTGGGAACATCAGCCACTTATACCATATTGTGCTTGTAGAAGTGTGTGTGTGTGTTGTTAAAGGGCCAATTTGCATATTGTGCGAGCTGATAAACCCCGAATAGCTAGCGGGGAACCCTACTCCCTCCTTCTGAGATCAGCTAATTACAGCCTCGATTGAATAGGTTTTTAGAAATTCCTCCAGTTGCTGACAGTACTTGAACCCAGACCTCTTCAAACGAGTGGCAAGTGGCGCAATCACTACACTGTCAAGGATGACACAGTCTGACTGACTAAGAAATAATTTTAAGTGGCGGGTTTCTTAAATTTCGACTCTATAACAACTTCTTAATAAATCAAAAAATATCGCTCAAGCTGTAGCCTATCAATGAATCGATGGCCATTTCTGATCTGAATTTGAGGAGTCTTCATTAGTACTAGAAATTAAGAGCAAAAAATCAGCTCATAAATCAGAAATCAATTTTTTTCTATGAGCTGCTTTTGTGTGATTATCTCATTTACAAGAAGACAGAAATGAGAAATATGCATTAAGAATGACAAAGCATGCATTAAATTACATCAAGAAATAATAGTTCATACGAATGATTGAATAAATACGGAAAAGGCAACACAAAAATGGCAGAAGTATTTAAATGAGTACATCATATATGGTCATATATGAAAGGCACAAATGAATATATAATGCGAAATGTCAAATAAAATGAATAGTTGAATTCTGATTTATGGTATAGCGATTTTCAATTGGATAATTCATTCATTTACGTTCGTTTTAGAGAGATAAACAACTCAAACGAAATAACCAAACTAGAAGCATTATGGCTGTATTCAATTTTTCTCTCGTACAATTTACCATTGTTTTAAATTAAAGAATAGTTTCGAACTCGATTGTGGAAGTTTGATTTCCTTGTCAATTGTCAGTATGCAAAGCATTGTAATGAGCCGATAAAACTATGCAGAATTTTTTAGAGCTATTCAAGTTTGAAATTTCAATTAATAATACAGTGAAAGCCTATAAAACAAATTAAAAAATTAAGTTGCTCCTTCGTAAATCAATAAGTTTTCTTTCTTGATTTCAGGTATAATTCTTATTTTTAATCAGAATTCTTTATCCTATGAAACTAAATTTGTTTACGCTATGATGGAAACCAAACTTAAAGTTACACACGTGATGTTTATGAAAGGTAGTGTTTTCTTTTTAAACTTTTTTTCCAGTTTTCATTTTTTCATAAAGTGAAGGTAAGGACGCCACTGAAGTTAACTTCTCATTAAAGTAGTTAATGCACACTGTAAGTAATCGATGAGAACTTTCCTTTACGTCGACATTTCCTTTACGTGTGAACACCGTCGAAAATTCCAGGAGTATTCCGAATTGTTTGACTGCATAAGTTTTCTGAGGATCTTCCGTCCTCAGAAAATGTATGCATTAAGAACTAATGTAGCGTAAAAAAGATATTTAAAGTGTCTCCCATAGAATAAATTCTGCTTTAAATTTGCACTGCGTACAAACCATTCTCTTGCTCGACTAGTACCAGTCCATCGTCCTGGATACTTACTACCCAAATTTTCTCAAGCTGGAGGACTGAAATGTATCAGAGCCTCATCGGGCATGAACCACATTTAAGGCATATTTTCAATGGAACAACTTCCAGCAATGTAGTTAGTTCCTCCTCCAAGAAATTCCTCTCATTTTATCAAGAAAAATGGAACAATCAAATCAAATAGTTACCAATGATGCTAGCCCAATTGTTCCAATGAAGCTGCTGTTGATGCCTAGACTGGCTGATAACAGGAGGAGCTACTTCCTGTACCAATTGGTGACTGCTGGGAAATTCATAATGACTATCCCTACGAATAGTGGTTCATCCAAAACGTAGACAGTAGAGAAAAGAGGGTTCAATATAGTGCAGAAGAAGTAATTAGCATTAGTAGAGGCATATGATGCGAGAAACCAAACTTATAATAAAAATTCTCATTTTCACCCATCCATTCACTCCAAAATTTTGTACAGTTCTTCTTAGAATTTATTTAAGCTATCAACTTCCATAACAATAGATGGAAGTTTGTTCCAGCAATAAACCATCCGCTGATTAAAGGCAAATTTTCGCACATCTCTTCTACAACTGTCTTTTCTCATTTTGAATTTATGCCCCGTCAGGTGCATAAATGTGAGCAAGAGAAAGAATCCCATCAGTATTGAGCTCAGAACTTCAGCCTTTCTTGGTAAGAACAACCTTTTGTTGTCCTTCTCTGTACTCATTCCAGCAGTTCTACATCCTTCCTAAAATGAGATCCCCAGATCTGTATGCACTACCGAGGTGTGGCCTGACCATTGCTTTATACAATGAGACAATCAGTACTATCATCACTGTCATTAACAACCCTGCCAACCTTCGTATCGTCTGCAAACTTGTACATTTAGCCTGATATATCTTCATCAATATCATTGATAAATATAGAAAACAACAATGGGCCCAACAAGGAACCCTGGGGACCTCCACTAATATTATTATTCCACGAAGATCAGTGTCAATTGATTACCATTCTCTGTCTTCTCCTACTCAACCATCCCTTTTATGTTTAGCAAAATTTGCCCTTAATGCCATTACTGCTCCAATTTGTACAGTAGTCTTCCATGTGGAACAGTATCAAAAGCTTTCCTAAAATCCAAGTATATGATATCAAACTTATTTTTGCATCCAGTTCATTTATGACCACATAATAGTATCCAATCAACTTGGTCAGACAATACTTCCCTATGATAAACGCATGCTGTGTCTGAACTATAACTGCAGTCTTGTCTAGATGATCCTGCAATACTTCCTTAACCGGTGACTCCATTATTTCCCCCGGAGAAGTTAAGCTAACAGGGCTATAATTACTCGTGTTACCCTTTGATCTCCCTTTGTGAATTGGGGATACTTTTGCACATCTCCAGTTTGTGGGGACCTTTCCTGAGTCCAAGAACGCTCTCATAATTATGGCTAAGGTACTTCCTTTGCTGCCTCCTTAAATATAACTGGATAGATCCCATTCACCACAGGTGCCTTTCTTACGTTTAACTTCAACAATGCTCCTTCACTTTGCTTTCAGCTATTACAAAATTATGTAGTTCCCTGTTAGAGTTTGATAAACTTGTATCCTCCACTTCCCTAACGAATTCCTGATGTGTGGATGTAAATGCAAAATGTTCATTCAATTCGTCAACTGCCTCAGCAGGATCATCAACAGTTGAACCATCGATATCAATTGTACCAACTGATTCATCCCCTTCATTCTAAAGTTTACGTAAGTAAAGAAGTCTTTGCTGTTTTTCTTTGCATTCTTTGCCAATGATTTCTCTTAAAGTTCCTTCGCTTGCCTAACCTCCTTAGCGACTTGATTACAGACAACTTACAGTGTATCTACCATATGCATCCCATGCATTTTCTTCTCTGTCACGAGTCTCATTAGTTCATCTGACATCCAGGATTAATTCCTTGAATGCCTCCCATTTAGAATTTGCTGTTGGTAACATCATCAGTTGGTCATCCATTGTGCAGAATTTAAAAACTGTCTGAGACCACTGTAGACACCTTTACGAAAGCAGAAACCGTTCCCTTTACCACTGATGGTAGTTACATCTTTGAGTAAATCACACTTCAGTACATTGTGATCACTTTCACCTAGTGGTTCTTTTGTGCATGAATATTCATTGCTGATAATCAGATCAAGAGTATCACTACTTCTGGTCACTCCTGCGGTCGATCTGCCAACCCGCACTGGACTAGCGTGGTAGATTATGGTCCATTTTCCTCAATATGAACTGTTGAGGAGGCTTCCAATCTGCAATGGATTGATAATGGCTGCAGTTTACCTTTTTTTTTTTTTTTACCAGCGGCGAAATAGACGAAATAGGCGTAATAGGCGAAAAGAATCCTGTTTCTCGAAGACAGCGACGAATGGCTGAAAGTCTTTAGACAGGGAACCAAACTGGATGATTCGTTCCATAATTTGCATGCATGTGCTGCGACGTCGGATATGCGAATGACTTATCGCTTTACTTATCGAGAAACGTACTTACCTTTACTGCATAAAAAAAGAAAATAAAGACAAACTTGGAAGGGAAAAATTTTCGGTCCCATATCCATATACTTTTCTTTTTTTTATCCTTATGTTCAATACACGTTCCGTACTCATCATCGAGATGAAATGCAGCGATTCCATGACCATTATTGGCCTCGTGGTCCTCTGTCGATATGGGACATAATGGTCAGTCTATTATTTTGATATTTTGTTTTGCTTTTAGTAGTTCTTTTAATCTTTTTTTGGTGATATTTCACGTTTTTCGGAACCGGTACCTTCTAGGGGGAGTACCGCTAAATCATATTACAATTGGCATTATTTTAAATTTGACATCGGTTTTATTAATTGGATTTAAAGTGCTAAATTATATAGGGTACAATCGGCTACTGTTTATGTCTTATTACATTTCCTTTCCCTTTCCTGTTGGTTTATTTTATTTTTATGTTAATTTTTCGCTCTACATTTTTGCAATACTACTGGCTTTTGTTTTTATTTTGTTTTATTTTGAATTATCGGATATATATATATATATATATATATATAAACTTTTATGGTGCCCTACAGAGAAAGGAAATATTTAGTTAGTTTTTTCTTTTTTTTTTTTAATGAATTTTATATAAAAATAACTGCGTCAAGGAAATAAAGATTTACTTGAAAATAAAAGCAACCCATTTGTCATATAAATCGTTATTTTTCTGGCGTAGATATTTTTTATTTAAAATAAAAATCACAAATCGACTTTCACTGAGAAACTGCCAAGGGCAGATATTCCTGTTCATAAACTTCAAGATAAAGCACAACACGAATTGCACAAATATCGCCATTGCAGTTAGTATCAGAAATTAGCCATATAGTGCAAGAAGCCACAGGCTTTTGCTACACTGGCCGAAATATAAATAAATAGATGAATTAAATAAAAACCCAAATCGTAGATAAGAAAATAGATAAAGTATGCAGTTTTTCCTCATGTAGGTTCAAAGGTCCACTTGACCTTTGAATTTCTTCTAATTGTTAGCCTCAGCTACCTACGGATGCAACTTGTTCGTAATCAACGACTCGCTGACTAAAAGAAAACTTCATGCAAACTAGTCCAACCCTCTTCCCCTGTAATTTGAATTTGCGGCCCCTAATTCTGGAATTTTTTTTATAACAGTGAACATTTCGCCTTCACTCATTTTACTAACCCCCCTTAGAGCCTTATAACCCTTGATCAGGTCCCCTCTAAGGTGCCAGCTTACTAAGCTCTGTAGTCCACATAATCGAAGTCTTTCCTCGTACGGTCGTCTTTTTGTCAATCTCACCATGCGAGTTGTGAGAGCTCAATATCTTTTTTTTTTTTTTTTTTTTTGGAGGATGTCTCCATACTTGGATATAGTATTCCTGGTGGGGTCTTACAATTGGAATACTTGGGCACAGTATTCAACTGGGGTCTTAGAACTGCCTTATAGAGTGGGATTATGAGCTCTCTATCTCTACAGGCTATTACAGTTTGTTAAATTGTGTACAGGACACAATAAGCTTTCCAGGCCGCATTTTACCAGCTCAGAGAACTTCATATTCACCAGTATCATACTCCCAAATGTCTTTCTTCCTCTGCTGTTTTTAATTTAAACTCACCAAATGTATAAATTATTTTGATTTACTATTCGCAAGTATAAAGGTTTGAATTTTTTTGCATTAAAACAGTGTCACTTTTCGGACTATTCGTAAAACCTCTTCAAGTCATCCTGAAGGAGCACTGCTTGGCATTCATTAACAACTCTCTCAATCTTTACATCGTCTGCAAATCACGCTTTTTATCCCTTCATCGATGTCATTCATGAAAACCAGAAACAATAATGGCTCAAGAACTGATCTTCCTTGGGGTACCTCACTTCTGGCGTTACACCAAGCTGAAAAATACCAATTAATCAAATGTCTTTGCTTTCTGCCGTGCAACCATCTTGAGATTCATCCTTGAATATTTCCAGTAATCCCAAGATGCTAGCTTACTCAGCAACCTCTCATGTGTAACTAAGCCAAATGCACTATATTGGAATTGTTCCTAACATTTAACTCATGAGTATCTATGCCAAAATAGTTTACGAGGTTAGTTAACCATAATTTTCCTCTAAAGAAAACCATATTGTTTGTCCTTTAGAATGCCATTTCTATCTAAATGCCCCTGGATTGCACTCTTAATCACTGCCTCCAAGATTTTCAAATGAAAATCAGACTATTCAGCCTGTAGTTACCAACTTCACTCTTAGAACCGTCATTATGTATTAGCGATACGTTGGCACTGCTCAAATCCAAAGAAATCTTTCCCGAGTCCAATGATATCCTCATAATTAAACTCAGTGGTCTAACTCTCTGCCATCTCCCTCAAAATTACTGGGTAAATGCCATCAAGTGCAGGAGCCTTACCTGCCCCAGAAAGCTTTTCTAATTAATAATCTTTTGAAATTTCAATATCGCTAATTTCATGCAAGCTAGCTTCACTCGTGCAGCCCCTTCTTGCCGGTGATGACTTTTATTTCTGTAAAAATTGATGTGAAGTACTTATTCAATTAATTAACAATATCAGCTGGTTTATATAAGACTTTTACACACCCCCAGTACACAACGGTCCCCATGTGATTCGTTTTCATTCACATATGTAAAAAACTCCTTGTACCCATTTTTGCTCTCATAGCCAGTTCTTTCTCATAATCAGCTTTGATCGCCTTTTCTGTGGTACTATTACAGATTAATTTGTAACTGTTGTAGACTTCAGTATTCTCCATCACTTTGTAACTCTACCATGCCATATTTTTACTGCTCAGTTTAATTTACCAGCTCCGTATTCATCAATCTCGGCATCCTCCTCGTGTTACATTTTATTTATATGCATATATGCGTTCTTGACTTCTGTGATTATTGTTTTAAAGATATTCCATAATTCTAATATATTCGTCCTCTCTCTCTCTCCAATGGTTCCTGTATTTTAAGCCCTGTAATCTGATCCGTGAGTAATAATGAGGTCTAAAATATTCATACTCCTAGTATTTTCTCTAAAATGCAGATAAAAGTAATAATCATCCAGTTTGTTTAAAATTTTTGTTCCCCATTGAGATTCCCCTCCCACTTATTCCAGTCATTTAGGGTAAATTTTAAATCGCCCTTTCCATTTGCGAGTAGAGACTTTGGTCACACTCTTCACAATCTTCTCGTCTGTAGATGACTCCCACTCTCATAATATCTTTGATTCCAATTAATTCCCATCACCCAGATTCTATGCTATCAGGCGTAACTGGCAGGCGAACAGTATTCTGAAGAACAAAAGCTGTTTTCGCGCTCTGGCTGCTTTTGATAGGAAGTATAACCCCATCATCCTTTCTATCTTCTCTTCCCTAGCCCTGTTAAATTCTTCTCAAATACCATATTGAAACTCATGATCTCTAATTTCTGGTGGTATCACGTTTCAGTTAGCCATATTGTCAGCATTAGGTTTCTTAACCAGGAGTTCGAATTCACCCATTTTATTGACAACACTTCTGACATTACTGTAGACACAGTTAAGGCTAAGTATTTTTTTTTCCGCTCATTTCAGTGATCTTTCCCCTCATTTGAAACGTTGCCACCTTCAGAACATCTTGCCAACATCGGCTGTTGCAGCAACAAACAAGAACGCTTGAGATGTGTGCAAACATTAATTAGATCTATATCATCAGATAAACGTGTATCTATATCACCCTACTTCTTTCCTGGTCCCTTACGATATCCTTAATAATACTGGCAAAAACCCGTGCACCACTTTTGTTCAAATGCCTACCGTCTCTACAGAATAGATTTCTTCTACCTACAACTGCGGACAAGCTGATAAAAATTTTCCCCAAAAGCCTCAGCGTTAATGAGTCAATCATTTCGTGATTCAACAGTTGATGAGTCAATCACGAAAGCTTTAAGAACATGTTCCCTTCTGCCGTACCTAGATATAATTGCACCTAGATATAATTAATATCATTAGTCCCCACATGAATAATAATTCTCTCTTTACACCCATTAAAATCTGACAATCTGTTGTGAACATCATCAATGGTTGCTCTCGGAAAACACACCCTGTTTCTAGTCCACTTATCTTTATTGAAAAAAAAATGTTACACGTTTCTTTGACAACAGATTCTTCCAATAAAACAAAATCTTCTTTAATCGGAACAATAAACTCTTCACTACTATGTTCTGCGTCCCGACTCGGAGGTGCATCACTTGGAAGGTCAAGAGATACTCGAGCCCCTAGCGAACTCCCAGTTATATTTGCTTCTAGTGGAATCACCCATTTCTTCAGTGATTCAAATTTTTCAAGTAATGCAGCTAGTTTTAACTGAGATCGGTAAGCTCCTTGCATCCAGTGTAAATAAAAGAAAAGAATCATCAGTTGAGCTTGGTTTGTCTACTAGACCGACCTTAGAATACAAACCACAGGCCATACAAACGACGAACTTAAGGCTCCCATTGAAATAGCTGCAGAGATTTCCGAGTTTTTATCTTGTCTTAATTCCCTTCAGTTAATCCGCTAGAGCCAACTTAAGAGATGTCTGCTCTCTTCCAGAAAAAAAGAAAAAAAAAGAAAAACCAAAGTTTCCCAAATCATTTGTCCGTTCCTCTTCATAGTTTGTCTAGTTTTACCTTGAATTCACTCAAACTATCCACTTCTACAAAACCAGAAGGAAAGTTTTTTGTTGTTGTAGTAGGGTTTTAGGAGCATCAGCGACTAAGGCCATATTGCTAAGTGTCATTGTCTGTAAACTGCGTGTGGTCTGAGATCGATTTTTGTTTTGCTGGAAGAAAAACCCCAGTTTCCCGGAGGTAAAACCACAGTATCCTCACCTGAGACCGACTAACTCGGCCACGTTGTGAAAAAGGACCATAAAATTCTTCACATCACCGACGGGACTCGAACTCAAGTCTTTTCCACCCGGTGGGGGGAAGGACGGCGATTCTACCAACTGTGCTACCCACGAGGGCCTGGGGAAAGTTTGTTTCCAACAATAAAGTACCCACTGGCTGAAGGCAAACTTCTACACATTTATCTTGTAACCAACGTAATCCTTCCTCAGTTGGAATGGATACATCCCCACGAATGGTTTTAAATGGATTGAGCTTGCTCAATCCATTCAAAACCTTAAATACCTCTATCACATCTCGCAGGTGTTTAGTGCAGAACTTCAATCTTTCTTGGTAATAGTACCCTTTTGTGTCCTTCACTAATGTGGTTGCTGTTCTTTCCCGGTTTTTGCAAAACAAAAAATCGATCTCTAGTTTGATTTGCAATTCTTGTTATTCAGTTACCAAGTCTTGTTATTGTATTAGCAGTTTGTAAAAGGCAGAGAGAGGTTCTCAAACTTTCTGAGCCCACGCCTCCCTTGACCTGTAAAATTTTCCCTGCCTCCCTTGAAGTAAAACATCTATAATTGCGCGATTTCTTATTTTTAATATGTTAATACAATAATTATTAATACACGTTGATGCGTTCTCTTCTTCAAAAATGCCTCAAATATTTTCTATAATTATTTACATTAATAATAAAGATCAAATAGTAGTAGATATCGAATAGTAAAAAAATCATCCTTAATACATTTTTAATATTTGCCATGGAAATCTTGCATAAACTATTATATCATCCGCGACGCCCCTGGTAAATTGTGGTGCCTCCTCAGATCGTCACGAGGCACACTTTGAGAACCTCTAGTAAAGGTAATAGCAGATATTTTCCTGTAACCCCTTTGTATAAGCATACCCCAACAGTATTCGCTCTCCATGGGCGCGACCGTGTCTGGAAATGAATAAAATGAACTAAAATTAAACATATCAATGCTTGCCTTCAGACTGTTCCTGGAAAGCATTTCTGACGAAAATCTCACTGAAAATTAACTAAATGACGTTCTTTCTGTTAAGAAATGAGTGTCCCTATATCCTGTTAAAAATGACGTCTTCATTATATTGCGAACATTTTGGAAGACTTAATGAAATTCTGAGACGTGGATATCGATTAATGTAACAGGTTTCATGTCACTTTATCACACAGGTAAGTTCCCAAAGCTACCCTTGCTTTTAATCAAGCAGAAGACGCTTAAAGCGATCAGAACTCGACACCTGAAAAAAAGACATCGTCCACCGGATTATTCGAGGAAACACATTTCACAATTTTTCAACTATTTTCACTGAAGGAAGCTCAAATGCAGAGGCCATTCTGTAGTTTCTACAAAAAAGCATTTTTAAACATTTTATCAAGTGTCAGACTTTGAATATTAATCACTTCAGAAAGTGCTGACACATTAGCAGAGTGAAGGAAATTAAAATAAGAAAACGATCTACTGCATGCAGTTACAGCGTGATTGCCGAAGAGTTTTGGCATTCCGGACTTATTTTTTCTAAAAGTCGAAGAATTTCGTACTTAGTTGTATAAAAGAGAAAAATGCATGTTTTGTATGTAGGTATAAGATACAAAATGATTTCGCTCGTGCATGAGCACCCGTAAGGGACCGGGTTCGCTTCGAAGTAAAAGGTCAGGAATTTGATACATTTTAAAAATTCAACTATCAGAAAGCCACATTTATTATTCATTTATTACCAAATGAATTAAAGTGTTAATGAATTAGCACTCTAATTCGTTTTTATTTATTTCAATTCAAATTTTCTTATGACTTCCATACATAATTTCGACATATTTAGGTTGAATGCACACTAATGTAACGCTAAGAAGTGTTTTTTGTTCGAATCCTTAAATTTCCAAAAATATTGATATTCCTTTAAAAAAAATCTGGTACGCGAGCATCGCTTGATCTTCACAGAAAGAGCTGTTAAAATCTGAACGACAAGAAGAAAACTGCGAATCTGGAAACATATTACAAATTGTACTCGCAGAAAGTGCGTTCCTATTTGAAATAACTGCTGATACAAAATTTTGTGATATTTTGGTACTTGCTTGCTTGAAAATACTAAGAATTTCCAAGTACACCAAAGCGATTTCATAGTACAGTCACTCACACGTTGCTGAAATGTGAAAATTAACGCACCGTGAAGCACTTTCATATCCAGTGCAAGTTGCAACCATCAGTAGGCAGATATGTGTATTATACGGCATCATATACGGGTAAGACATTAAAAAAGACAGAATGGTACAAGCATAACGGAGACAGAAGGATGTGGGTTGGGGATACTGTTCCCTGTAATAACTTTCGTAAGCCAACCTGGCTATTGCCTAACAGCCAGTGAGTCCTGCAAAGACTGACAAACCGAAATACTCAGTAATCAACAACACCTGAAGGCGTCTAGTTCCTGGGCAATTGGCATTTCAGGACAGCATTGAATCCTTCGACGAAATCTTCCAAATTCTTTGAAGAGTTCGAGGATTTTGCTGTCCATCTAGGGAGCCAACTGTTCGCATCTCAACTCAATCGGAGGTTTGTTGATTGAAGACGAAGAAACATCCGAAGTAATGCATCGTTTCTCATGCTGCCTACAGAACTTACAATAATGTATGGCTTCTCGACCTGTAGGCAGCATGACAAGCCATACATTACGGGCTGTAATTTGTCATCTATGAAGTCCAGCCACGACAGTTAGAACCTTTCTGAATGCGAAGAAGCTTAGTCTATTATTAAGTAGATGTTCGTATTTCAAAGGGCAAAACCTGAGGCCTTATGAGCAAAAAACATGTATATTAATAAATATATAAATAAATATGATTACACAGCAACCATGTTTTTATTTATTTATTTACATATTCCACTGTGTTTATGTATTTAGCAGGAATGTTTATTTAGCAGGAGTAACATGTCTACAATTAAAACGTAATTCACGTTTAATTCAAGGAGGAATTAAAAAAACAAAGAAAGAAAGAATTTTATTACGGATTAAAAATAAAAATTCCAATTAGGGCTGCAACTTGAATTAGTTTCTACCAAATCAGAAATAAAGAGTATTATAATTTCAGTTTATTTTCCTTATGGCTGTTATATCTTCGTAACAGATAATTCCAGATCCTAATTATCATTAATTACAGTGGTCTCAGAAGGACTCTTCTTTCTAGGCGTTATGTCTGTAAAGTGAATGTATTTACCGACCGGTTTGCAAATTCAGAACTCAAATTAACCACTACACAAGTAAAAAATCTATACTGACATCTGGGACCGAATAACTCAGTAAAATTATTCGTCTGCTTCGATTAATAAAGGAAATCGAATCCAGACCTTTCTAAATAAGTTAAAAATCAATGTATAGCTAAGCGCGATATTTCCCTTATAATTCAACGATAAGACAAAGTTAAACACAGAACTTCATAGTTTAAATGCTGTAATTTATTAATACTGAGTTCGTAGGTCGGTCTCCTTGTGTGTGAGCAGAAAATACAGAAAAAAATAGCATTCACGTAAAAAAACGGACAACATACGATTAAGACTCATCTCGGTTCTGCCTGTAGCGATTTCGAATCTATGCATTTTATCAGACCTGAAAAATTCTAATTATTAAACAGTAAAATTAAATCGAAATTTCATGAGTAATATTCAGCCAATGTGAAACCAGATAATCCATGAAAAAGGTGTAACTTAAAAATATCATCAATCCTAAACTCTGTCTTTATTTTAGAATGGAGTGATGTTTTTGCAGGACTGAATAAATTACGTTTTTTCAGTCATATAAATGGCAAACTATAAAGATTAGATGAAATAATGATAAGAGTGTACAATAACAATTATTCAATCGGAGAATTATGGATGGCAAAGATAATGAATTTTTCGCTGCGCATGGTGTTGAATCATTTCTGACAAATACGGAATTTTCAACTGATAAATTCTGCACTTCAGATAAAAAATGCCTTTAATTATGTTAAATAAATTGCAAAATATGGATTCAGTGTAGCATGCTTAACCTTCAGCTCGCGCTTTATGATGCTCGAGACAGCAAAGCTATTTTTTGACGTTCTAATTCCAGGTGAATCAATATGCATTTAATGTACCTGCAATGAAATTATTGACCGCCACGAGTAATGAAAACATCACCGTAGATGTGACGTTAAAAATTATCGATCTAAATGTGCAAATTCGATCATTTTGAAACTAACTATACAGCCTAGTTTAAGTACAGCAATCTGAAAACCTACTGCTCTATGAATTACAAATACAAAATAAATGAGGATAATCAGTGTTTTAAAATGAATAACCTGCATTTAATATTTAATTAGTATTTAATTTTATCTGATAAGTGTAAACTATCGGTTATATTTCAAATTCCCACTGAACTGGATTCGTATGTCCCAGTTGAAATTTATTCAACATTTTGAACTGTATAATCTATTGGTGCATTTCTAACTCAGTACTATATTCTTTCTAGAAATGAGCAAACTTAAAAATAGGAGCCTATTCCTTTTACAGAAAAAGATTGGACAAGATAAGGAAACGCAAAAGAGGCTGCTAGATTATCGAAGACAAAATAACTTCAAAATTCTACCTAGAGTGGTCAAATAGTGGAAACTGCACGTAGCAGGAACAAAGATATTCACTATAGAGAGAAGGAGAAAAGGAAATTCATTCCGTAAAATTCCTTCTAAATTTCAATTTACGTTTTTGACATCTTTAGATGAAAATATAGTAAATGAACAATAAATCATGAAACTTATATTTGCGATCAGAAACTGCGCATTAAATCCTGTTGTAATCTGACGAAGTTCGCCAAATCTTTGCTAGAAGTGTAGTGGGGATATTGTAATGCTTAAAAGTACAACTGGAAAGTTTGCTCAAAGGATTTAAAATGTAGTTGTAATGAAATATGCAACTTTAAAGGACATTTAAGAAGTGGCAATACAGCGCAGGAGGAAGCCTTTTTCTTGAAGCCTGCCACCTAAAATCTTGGTTCCGTATATTCCTTTTAAAACAATTCGTAATATGATTACAGAATGAGGGAACACTTTTGAATCTGGTCTCTTTATCAATAAGATTCCCGACCTTAATTCGATGTGGTGTTCGACCATGGCGAGCGGATAGTATTCAGAATCATCTGCTATCATATTTAGTAATTAGCAAGTGGGGGTTAAATATGATTTATAGCCTCTGAGAATAACATCTAATTAAGTTTACCTGGCCTGAGAAATCGCTAACTGCAAGAATCTGCGCCCGTGTAATAAGCACATTAATAATCAACCAGCTGAACCTCTTCAGTTAACCGCCACACTGTGCGTGTGTGCGTGCGTGCATGAGTATGTGCTAGTGAGGTTCCTCCTATGAAAGTTACCGAAATATCGATTTCATATCCGAGCTCACATTATTTAGATTAACGCTGCTGTGCGAACACGTACAAAAGAAAACCTCAAGAGATCCTGCGATAGGTTAAAACGTCTTCTCGCACGCCTTTATTCTGTATGAGATTGAGGAACGGGGGATTACAGAACAAAAAATTCGGAATATTGTGTTGATAAAAAGATGATGGATTACTTGCTTGCTCAATAGGGGAAGCAGTGGCTTCATGTTTCTCGAGTGTCGGAGACAATGCATGACTTATGAAGCCTCCTATGGATTATCTGGCTGTGTAGTCCCTTCAAGCATTAAAGGTTAAACGTCAAAAGCTATCCGAAACTGCGCATTACAATCCTGTTGTAATTTGACGAAGTTCGCCAAATCTTTGCTAGATGTGTAGCGATGTATTGGAACTCTTAACAGTACAACTGGAAAGTTTGCTCAAAGGATTTAAAATGTAATTTGTTTACTTTTTTAACCACACGATATTTCCAAACGATATGTTCAGCAAAGCACGGTTTACACCGAATTTATAGGAAACTCATAGCATTTATAGCTAAGCTTAACCAGTGTTTCACATTATTAGCTTTTTGGGTTCGATGATAAACTTCAGACGAAGAAGCACTAGCAACATTCAGTCTCGGAGATCCAATGTAATCTTTACAATCCCTTTTATTTTCTTCCTACTCAATTTCCATAGCAAAAATAATAAAACAGTGAAAAGAATGCCTTTTTGCATCTCTTTTATTATTTGACATTTTAAAAATTGCTATTCCTAAAAAAACGATTAACTCTGCATAAAGTAAAGATCATTGAATTTTAAATAAATGAGGGAGAACACTAAATTTAGAAACTAGGAATAGACAAATAATTTAGAAACTAGGAATAGACAAATTATATTAATGAAAGGAAAGGCAAGGAACAACGTGATTGATTTTTACAGAGCACTCGTTTGTAATTAGAGATGGTGAGATTTTATTAAATTAATATCATGGAAACAATCTTTTATTAAGTATTATTTGTAGTCATAACGAGATAGAGGGGGCATACATCGAAATGGAACAACTAATACAAATGAAATTAAACAACTTGGAAGGCGTACAACGTTTTTATTGAAGAATGCATAAAAAGAGGAATATTCATACAGATCTTAGTCAGTATGTATGCTTGAGTTTCGTATGATATATGTAAAAGTGACATCCGGATACATTAGGGTGCATATATGATGTCTACTTTGTAAACAACGCAAACAGCAGAAACTCTTCAATTCAATATGCGCACCATTCGTAGCGCGGACCAAGTCACAACGATATTCAATTTCCCTCCACACACTCTCCAACATATAAAGGGATACAGAGACCACTACTCATGTGATGCGCTCTTTCAGCTGAACAATATCTTGTACTATTCTGGAGTTTGCTTTTTACATACCCTCACAGAAAAACATCGAGCAGGGTAAGGTCAGGCGTTCTCGGTGGCCAAGAAATGGATTCATCTCTACCCATCCAGCAGTCTGGACACAGACATCTCGGGCATCGAGAGACCAATGAGGATGAGCCCCATCTTCCTGGAATATAAGGATAGATTGGCAGTCTTCTAATTGTGATGTCACAAACAGCTGAAGCATTTATGAGTACGCATGATCTGTCTTTGGTGACTTTATTTCGGCCATTAATAGTACACATTTCGCTTTCTCTTGAGTTGTCTTCATCATAATACACTTTGGAACACATTATATAAAATAAATATAATCTATAAACATATAATCGGAAACTTTTATATAAAAAAAGTTATTAGGCATCAAAATTGTTTCATTTCTGTGTAGACTCCCTAACACCAGGAAAGTTTGACAAAAATTGCAATAAGCCTGCGCGTGCGTCAGATGGTTGATGATGCTAAAGAAACCACTAGACACAGTTCAATCACTGCCCCAGCAAACCACCTCCCGAATGTGTTTTTGCATTAGGTGAAAAGCCAATATCTTTCGTGCATGCAGCGTGCCAGACAGCGGGACGCCGAATGCTTTCTTGGGATACAAAGATAGCGAGCCGGGAAAGACAGAGTGAGTGAGATTCTACGATACGATGTAATCCGTATCCGTGAACGCGAACGTCATTTACATAAAAACAGAAATATTTCATTTAAAAAAGGTGGTGCTTTGAGAATAAGCACTACCTCTAGATCTTGTCTCGAATACTAACAGAAGTGTGGTAAAATGCATTTATTGTTTTCCGGAAGAATGCTGAGAGCCAAGCGTTACTTCGGATTCTTATGTGATGCATGCGAACCACATGCGTCATCAGTCATTCAGGCGTTACCCTGGTACAATTCAATTTATTTCCGCTTCCATTATAGAATTCGAAATGTATAAAATGCTACAAGAAAATAGGTCTTGAGATTTTCTATTTTAAGGTTTTTATTCCACTTCCTTAGATTTTTAAAATCTTCTAATAAGGACATTCCATCAATGTTTAGTTCAGTGGAGGCTAGAAAAATTTTCTCTCAAAATTCTCTGTTTCTGCCATTGAAAGAAATCATACGGGAAAAAAAGAACTGAAACGACTTTTATAGGACAATTCATTCGTTCAAATCAGTAATGCTCAGATTTCAGATACTCACTATAAATATACCTCACAAAGAACAACGAAAGCAGGTGAAAATTTTCGCTTTCCACCATCAGCAGAGAATAAAACAGTTTTAATGGTAGTACAAAAAAAATATAATGCTCGCGATAGCTCAATTTTATTTTACTACTAAGGCTCCGCATGATATATTTCTCTCAAAATGATACGCTTTACTAAATCCACTCGGCATCTCGGAAGTTATAATACCCTCTTTCGTTAAAAACATTGATATTAATTAATATATCAAGTTTTCCATGAAAACTGATTATAGCTTTCTTCTCGTGCATAGTTGTAAAATATTACAGACATGAAATATAAAATATTTATAGACCTCCTCATTAAATGCGATAAGAATATAATGTTTCGTTTACAGGGTGAAATACTATATTTACTGCCTTGCATATGACAGCTGTTAATCGATAACGGCGCCATCTGTCCTCTTATGAAAAGTATTAATGAGGAATTTAATAACTCCTAGAAATAAATGATGCACTACAAAACCAGAAGCACGTCCCACAAATTTCCCTAAAGGAGTTGTGAATACCAAGTTTCTGGTTGCTAGGTTTCATAGTATTGAAATCTCTTCCCTTCTCTCTCTCTCTCTCTCAATTTATTATTAATTATTATAGATATGATGTATTATACAGGGCATAATGCCGTTTCTTTCTAAAGATACTGCCCAATTACGTAGTTTTAATAATATAACAGGCAATAAGAACCTCGTCGATATCTTCATGCTTTCACGCTTACTTTCTTTCCAAAAAGGACTTATTCTGACATAGTCTGCCATAAAGACCTTACCCAAAGTAATCAATTGAGATGGAAGAAGATTGATGACTTCCATGGTTGGCTGGAGATACATATATAGCGCATATATACTTGTACACAAAATTGATCGTTTCCTGGAAGTCCATTCAAAGATGTATTCTATCACAATCAACATTATGAGTCCTACAAATTCGGGTTCAAGGACATTGTTTTTTCGCTTCATATTCCTTCATAAAATGCCAAAGGGAGTAAAACTAAAATAAATCTGTCTTTTAAATGAATGAAAAGTAAGTGCAGCATGCCTTTCGTTTTCTATCCACTAGGAGCATGAATTCTGTAAAAAGAGGAGTTACGTAATGATTTATGGAGATTATCACCTAACTACCAGTGCACAGATTGCTATTAAGTAGGTAAAATTGCAGTTAAGTTATTAAAACACTCATTTAATCAATCTAATGAAACATAGGAATCTGCATACACACGCAACACGGTCATTTGTGAATTAAAAACAATTATAACTTCCTCAGTAATAATCGCTACCTTTTTTATTTGAGTTTTCAAAATAATTGAAAAAATATCTACCTTAAATAAATTTCTAAAACGTTTAATAAAGAAATATGAAGAGCACTGAAAGGTTCGTGTTTCTCGATTATCCATGACATTTTAGTTTTTCTTCTACATAACCGTATATACAGATGAAACATGAAGCATTTCAATAAATGGAATGGGCTTATGAAACTGATCTGCAGAAGCTAATTGCCATGTATAAGTGGTGCTCTGGAAGAAACTTCTGTACAGACTGCTTACGTCACAGCAGAAAATTGTTTCTCTTTCTTTAATTGCAAATCTTTCATATTCCTGCTGGGTATTTAACCTGTTCGCGGAGTATTTCTTTAGTGAAGAAATGTACAGCACTGCTATTTAAGACGTAAGATGAAACCAATCTCGGAGCAAAAAAAAAAAAAAAGGTTTTCTAATAGTGTTCACAGAACGTAATTTCAAAGAATTCCTACATCCTTCTGAATTTGCACACAAATCCACTAAATTGAATAAAACAATTCATTCCGCTGAAAAGACAAGCCATTACAATCAGAATCTGCTTTGGGAATATGAGAATAAAATTTAGTTCCAAGTGCTATTTGCATGCATGATGCATCTCCATACTTTATCGGGGAATTTTTCCCCTTAAAATTACTTTTCTTTTATGGAAAGTCGATAAGAAGACAATGCATCCTATCAAGACATAATCAAAGAATATAATAGGAGCGCATCATAAATCACATGAAACAAGAACAAATATTGGGCTTACTCCTCTGCTGTGTCAGCAAGGGCTGGGCAATCTATTTCATGTCGAAATCGCACAAGCCAAACTATGGAAGAAGTGGCCATATCGACGATATTGCAAATTGCCAGAGAAAAAGAACAGGTAGCTGCTGATGGAGAACGAATATCAAATAACGTAGGAGAACCGAACTGAAATCTCACTAAAAAAATTTCATTAAAAAAAATAAAGGCAATGTAAAAACAAAATATAAATGATCAGTTACGTAATAGTGGTTTTATATATAGTATTTAATTCCCAGAGAATGAGGATTTACAAATCAGCATATGCCAAAACTGAGCCATAGTGTAAATAAATTCTATACCCGGTTGAAGGCCATTCGTTATTCCCTCTATCATTCCGTATACCTTTTATCCACATAATTCGTGGCACATACTAGTTACGTAATCAGTGCATTTCTTAAACCAGAAGTTCGTTGAAGAGAAGGGGCGGTATTGTAGTGTGAATTCGTTTGTGGAATAGGTAGTGGATGACCTTGATCCGCCTAAGATTTCTCTCTACTATAACGCTATCACATTGCAGTTGCCGATACTTTAGAGAGTATATTTATACTAACTTACCAAAATGTCTTCGTAACATTTATATGGTACATTTATACAATGTACAAGGACTGCCTGAAACTTATGATATACAGTATTATCCAAAATAAATTTGTATATAATTTACAGATGGCATACTGATGTCTGATGTGCACAGATGTGTCGGCATTTGCAAAAACAATCAAAACCGACACAAACTAAATTAATTAAATGATTTCCCGAACAAAGAAGAAATGCTAAGTGATCTTGTGTGAAGGAACCGCAAATTATTATTCTATTCTGAGTCGTGAATCGAAAGTAGCGCCAAGTTATGCACACCTCGTGATAGAATCCATCTGCTACCACAAAATACAGTAATATTCTTATATTCGTTCTGTCTTGTAATTTCCTCTGGTCCCTAAGCGGTCCTGGAATATAACAGGTTATACTGAAAATTAAGTTTATTTGTTTAATATTAATTAATATTAAGGGTTTTTTTATAAATAATAACAATAATAATTCCTTTATTTCTCATAAAAATTCCCAAATTTACAACCTGAAAAGCAATGGCACGCACACCTCTTCACAGAGACCCATAGGGGGTTACAGTAAACGAAACATAAAAGTTAAAACAGAACCTTCTCCTGTGGGTGATATTCGCTGTTTAATTCGTTATTTAAAAACATCATTTTCGTTCACTTCACATGATGTAGACAAGTCAAAAATGGTTATTACGTGAGATCACTGAATTAAAGATTAAAAGTCCAGGCTGTGCGTGCTGATTACGAGTATAGCAGGCTGATCTTTGTTGACCAAATAAAAGAGTCAGACATTTTCAGTCTCTGAAAACCAATTATGATGAGTTTAGGAGCAGCGTGAGTGGATTCTTCAATTAAGGAAGTCTCTTTTTCTTTTTTTTTTTTAGATGGCAGCCTCTTCCAGACAAACGATTCATGAAGCATTTCACGGAGGACTAGACCCATAGACGTGCACGACAGGTACACCACATGTTTATAAGTGCTCGGTTATCTTTATTTTTACTTATTTTAAAATTAGATCTTAATAAATCTATTTATGAGCATAAAACAGAAATAAATTAACTGAATATTAATTAAAGAGTATTTCTTTGCAGTAAACAGGCGTGCCTTACTAATGAAACAAATCAGGATTTTAATGGAAGCACCAAATTCAATTATTTAGCAGATTGGCGGCAGCTGCCACTTAAAATGAAACAACAGTTCGAAAATAAAAATATTAAATTATTTACGTTTCGCATTAATTTTCGGAACATTTAAATGCAGTTAAAATTAACGTTTTTCATTCTTTCATCGAATAAGAGGATATGGAGAATGACTGTTTTACTGCAAGGTAATTGTGGACGTCTCTCATGGCAATTCTATTAGGAACACGATTGTTTTCTGAAGATTATAATGAACCTTCCGATAACGTCAGGAAAGCTGCCGCCTGAAAAACAAAAAAGCAGCATTATTTTCTGTATCGGTGGCGCGAGTGCGCCTGGCATGCCTCTTTCTAAACCTTAACGTTTAAGAGTTAATATAATTACTTATAAAAATATGACATTCTAATTATATTTAGAGATTAGTTACGAGAAAATTCCGAGCTCTCAAAAACACTCTTTTCGTCAGTGAAATTTTAATCAAATAGGTGAAGAAAATGCCACGGGATCAAAGCGTTCCATGTCCTTAATTATCCACTTAGTAAATTGTTAAGAAGTAATTCTTTTAACTTTGGTTCCCTTCCATTTCCTTTAAAAATGATTTAAAATAAGAGTATACTTTGTGATTACAGTGATCAAAAGGAAGGAGGATTCCTTCAGTTATAGCATGTTCATTACATTGAAGAGAACTGAAATTATGTCAACTCGTTCATGATGTTTATCAAGGGAACAGGAAAGATTTATGGAAAAGAAAAAAAAAAAAAACTCTACTTTTATTTTAATAAAATAAACCTCTCAAAATTTAACTTTCGATTTCGGACAGTTGTTTTAGGTTTTTTTTTTAATTTATTTAAACAGAACTATAAGCTCATTTACATTTCACATTTCTAATGTAATAATTTGGTTTTTTTAATTCCGTTTTAATTCTGTTAGTGTTTCTGTGGGAGATCATGGCTAATTAATCACAGGAAATGGATTATAGAGGCGAGTGCAACGGTGAATCTCTTTCTATCATAACGAAATCGAAGTTACGGACACTCCAACTAAATGTTAAGAACCATCACGTAGAAGTCAATATTTTTCCAACGAAATCCCCGTAGTCTCTTAGGAGCTTAGGCAGTCCGGAATCAGCCTTCCAGTTCCGATGCTTCACAAGTCCGTTTGGATGCTTGCATTTGTGTGTGAAAGGGAGAAACATCAAAAGAAAGGGGCAGAAGCACAGAGAATGGGAAATTTACTAAAGGAAGGTGATATTTCTGCACGTGAATGCCATTTACATCAAAATACAAATATTTACTTTACAGGAGCTCCCCTTGAATCAAATGGGATGCCACCATATAACATAGTACCGAATGTCGATATTTCAGTAATGGAGTCCACGTGAGAAATGCGTTTGCTGGATTACTGAAGGGAAGCTGAAATTCAGAAGAGAAGAATACGATTTTGGTTGGTGCTCCTTGTCGGCTCCACACTATCGAGAGTCTTGTTACTTAAACAGTATTTTTAGCAGTTGAAGAAACTGTAGCAAACAAAACATTATGCACTTTCAGTAGTAACTCTTCCAGCTGGAAAGAAATTTCTTAAGCGAGCTTTTAAATAAATTCCGATTATACGACATTTCTCAATTACAAAATGAGTGGTTTGCCCAAAGAATGCATGACTCTAAATGGTTGCTTTTTGCTTACTTGAAAATCTAAAGAACGTGTTATTTCTTTACATTCTCCTCTTTCCGCTTATTATTTTCTCTTAAGAAGTGAATAATTACTGCCTTAGTTTTCTATGTCGTCTAACCCATCGCATACAAAGCGCAGAAAGAAAATTAATTTCAACTTTAATGGCTTGAACGCATTGTTTGTTTCTGGCTCGAGGTCGAATCGTTTATTTTCTATTAAACGATTCTTAACTGAGTCGTATAAAAAACGGACTAAAAATGTTGCGCTATTAACTTATATTTTGCAAAGATTCCTTTGACAACAATACGCTAAATAAATTCACTCCTGGAGAAAGAAATGTATATTACTAAACTCAAAAAAAAAAAAAAATAATAATTCTGAGAGCAATTTCTGCTGTGTTGAATTTTTTAAGATAATTTTTTAAATTAGTTTTATTTTTTCTAAAATGGAATTTTTTTAAGATACTATTCTAATTATTATGGTAGATAAAGTTTACTTGTTTACATTGTGTTCTATTAATTTTTTTTCTGCCGCATAACAAAGTGAGGATGGGAAAGAGGATGACGTACTATCCTCCGTATTACAGTAAAATAATTGGTTGAATCATGTTACCGTTTCTAACTTTTATCTTTGGACTCGCAGATTTTGCCTTTTCACTGAATCTAAAGATTTTTACACGGAATGTTTAAATGTAGGCTGTCCTTGCAAAACAAATTAAACAATGAAAATAGATAAAAACAGATAGAACACATTTTTTTACTTCTGCGGAAATCGAGTTTTATTAGACTACAGCATCGCAATATTCTCGCAATCACACACTAGCTTTCATGATGAACCTTTTACTGAAATTGTTGTGGATCAAATGTTTCGATTCTCAATTATAAATTAATAATATGAAAAATTAAAAATTTTAATGTTTTCATAAGTAGTATTAACTATTCTTTTTTTTTTCAAAATATAGATTTCATGAACAGTCATTTGATTTTCAACAGACTTAAAATAGGTGATTCTACAAATATGAGGAGTGGTCAAAAATTTGTTAGAATGCAGTTTAAAACGCACACATTAAAAATTCTGTTTTTTTTTTTTTTATTTAAATGTACAGTATTCACCCAGAAGTTCAATACACTTGTATCTAATCTGCAAATAGTTTAATCCCTCAAAAAGAAAAAAAAAAAAAAAAAAAAAACTTTATTTGGGAATCAAACTAGGCTTCCACAGTTGCTTTAAACCCTTCGTCATCTACGAATATGAGACTTCGAGTTTCTGAACAAATAATAGTCACTTGGTGCCACAATGGGACTGCTGTATAGGGAGGTTTAATTGTTCAAATCCACATTCGTGAATTTTCGCCTTTCAACCAGGGCTTTTTTAACGTGATTACATGGTCAAGAAAAAGTTAAACTCGATAACCCAAATTCCCTCTTCTTTTTTTACAGAATTTTAACTTTGGCATAAGCCTGGCACAATATTCTCCTATTATTGTGGTTTTAAGTGCAAGGTAGTCAATTAACAACCAAAGCCCTTTAATGTCCCAGAAAATTTATGCCAACGTTTTTCCACCTGATGGTTGGGTTCAGTTCAGCTCAGTTTATGTATAACTGTCTCTGGTGGCACGCAGACTGATGTCCATCTCCACCTACGATACTTCGAATAGTTGCTGAGAGCACTTGCCTTTGGTAAGACGATTGAGAGCGCTCTCCCACCAGAGGGAATCGAAAGCGCCCTCGAAGTCAACGAATATTTATTTAGGCCTAAATGGTTGTCAAATGAACTAATGAGACTCGTAACAGAGAAGAAAAATGCATGGGATGCATATAAATTATCAAGCGACTCAGAGGCCTATGACAGATATAAGTTAATCTGTAATCAGGTCACAAAGGAGGTTCGGCAGGCGAAGGCAGATTACGAGAAATCCTTGGCAAAAGATGCTAAGAAAAACAGCAAGGATTTCTTTACTTATATAAACTCTAAAAGGAAGGGGATGAATCTGATTGGTCCACTTGACATCGATGGTTCGACTGTTGATAATCCTGCTCAGATAGCAAACAAACTGAATGAATATTTTGCATCTACATTCACACGTGAGGAATTATCAAGGTTTGAAAATGGCAGAAGGTTATCAAATTGTAGCAGGGTGCTTAATGATCTTGTAATAACTGAGAGCAAAGTGGAAGAGAAATTGTTGAAGTTAAACGTAAGAAAAGCACCTGGGGTGGATGGGATCGATCCAGTTATATTAAAGGAGGCGGCAAGGCAACTAAGCAAACCCTTAGCCATAATTATGAGAGCATCCTTGGACTCAGGGGAGGTTCCCACCGACTGGAGATGTGCAAATGTATCCCCAATTCACAAAGGGGGATCGAAGGGTGACACGAGTAATTACAGACCAGTTAGTTTAACTTCTGTTCCGGGTAAAATAATGGAGTCGCTGGTTAAAGATGCATTGCAGGATCATCTAGACAAGACTGCAGCAATAATTCAGACACAGCATGGGTTTGTTAAGGGAAAGTCTTGTCTGACAAATTTGATAGGATATTATGATGTGGTTACAAAGGAACTGGATGCAAAAAACAATTTTTTGATTATCATATATTTGGATTTCAGGAAAGCTTTTGACACTGTTGCGCATGGAAGACTATTGTACAAATTGGAGCAGAATGGTATTAAGGGTAAGTTGCTACAATGGATAAAAGGATGGTTAAGTGCGAGAAGACAGAGGGTGGTAATCAATGGGTGCTGCTCTTCTTGGACTAATGTTATTAGTGGAGTCCCACAGGGTTCGGTGTTAGGTCCACGGTTGTTTTGTATATTTATCACTGATATTGATGAAGGTATATCAGGCTTAATGTCGAAGTTTGCAGATGATACAAAGGTTGGCAGGGTTGTTAATGACAGTAATGGCAGTCTGCTACTGCAACAGATCTAGATAATTTGGGCAGATGGGCTAAGAAGTGGCAACTGAAGTTTAACCTTGACAAATGCAAAGTACTGCATATGGGTAGAAATAACCCCAGAGAAACGTACCAACTGTGTGGTACTACACTTAAGGTGGTAGAAAATGAAAGACCTGGGAGTAATTGTGCAGTCAGATATGAAGTTCTCTGAGCAATGCAGACAGGCTGCCAGGGCAGGTCATGGGGTTTTGTCAATGATATATAGGAATTTTGCTAGCAGGGAAAAGGAGGTGATTATCCCTCTGTATAAGGCAATGGTCAGGCCACGCCTTGAGTACTGCGTACAGGTCTGGAGACCTCATTTTAGGAAGGATGTAGATTTACTTGAGCGGGTACAGAGAAGGGCAACAAGATCGGTGAGGGGAATGAAGGGATCCTCTTACCAAGAGAGGCTTAAGTTCTGCAAATTGCAGTGGCTGGAGACTAGGCACCTGCGCGGTGATCTGATTGAGGTATATAAGGCCTTGAATGGATTGAGCATGCTGAATTCTGATGGGATCCTTCCACTTGTTCAGGTTACGAACCTAAGGGGGCATAAATTCAAATTAAGAAAAGACAGATGTAGAATAGATGTGCGGAAATTTGCCTTTAGCCAGCGGGTGGTTAATTGCTGGAACAAACTTCCATCTGTCGTTGTGGAAGTTGATAGCTTGAATAAATTTAAGGAGGAACTGGACAGGCATTTGGAGGGAATGGTGTGATTTTTTTTTTTTTTTTTTTTGGCTGATGCTGCATAAGCTCATACATTTGCTCTCTTGCATCACATGCCACTACTACTACTACTACTACTACTAATATGGACAATTCACATTTAGCCCTCGAAGCTGATATGTGGTTAACTAAAGAGACCAAGGCGTCTTCACAGGATTTTCCCTTCTTGAAGCCAAATTGGGATGGAGATATTAAGTTTTGACCTTCTGCTACTCTGGGTGCTAACAACCTTTCAAATAGTTTGCCAAGGTTTGCCAAAAGAGAGATGATGCTTTGGGATCAGGGTTGAGTTCCAGTTCAGTTCAGTTTATGTATGACTGTCTCAGGTGGCGCCCAGACTGATGTCCATCTCCACCTATATTCATGTATCCAAATAGTGTATATATATATATATATATATATATATATATATATAAACAGTAGACACGCCACTTATCCACCAGGAAGCAGGCAACCACATCCCGGTGTCCGTCTCCGTACGTGGGTCTACTATACTGTCTGTGTAAGTAACACAAAATCCCGCACCCACCAGCAATTGTGCAAGTCTGATAGGTGCCAGCGTCTCCCGCTTCTTTTTTTTTTTTGCTCGTAGGTTTCGGCAGCCTAGAAAGGCTGCTCAAACCTACGAGCAAAAAAATAAATAAATAAATAAATAATAAAAAAAAATATATATATATATCCCCCCAAATCCCCCACCTCTCTTTAACCAGCCCGTAGGGAATAATCCCGCTTCAATATATTCTACTGATGCCAGCAAACAAAGCAAAATTTATAAAAAAAATAATAATTCCCCTTTACAGGCTATTGGTTGGGTTCCATTCCATTTATTTACACACACAATTTTATGTACATTCTCATGATATAAACAATTTATATACAGTTTAATAGACATTATCATATATATATATATATATATATATATATATATATATAAATAATGGTAATCAAGGTACTGTGTGTGTGTGTGTGTGTGTTCTTATAACAGGGTGGCTTCTAGGCGTTAGTACATCCTCACCTTTGTACTCTGTTATGGTGCAGAAACTCTGCATAATGGGCCTGAAAAGCGTCCATGTATGTGTGTGCAGTATTAATATGTGTTGTTTTGTTTGTGTCAGGCTATTATGCCACCAGGGTGCAGCCAACATATGGGCAGTTGCTGCCTGGTGCCCATCCCTAGCATCGGGCCTGGGTCAACTATCATCCTGTACCTGTGTAATTACCACCCAAAATCGCGCACCCGCCAGATGTAGTGCAATACTGGCGAGTACCTGCAATCTCGCTCCCAGGATGCCCTTAACTGAGAGCCAGCAAAAAAAACTACTAGTTATATACATTTATGGTCTGAGTATCTCGATCAAGCACTTCTGTTCTTAGTACACCCCCTATTCTTAGGAGATATGTAATTTTGGTCCCGAGCCACCAGGACCTACCACTTCAAGGCTAGGAGGATGTTCTAGCAAAACAATTGTAACAATTATATTAACATATATATATGATTTCCTAGTCTTAGTCTTTTTCACCACAGTTCAATTATTCTCCGTACATTTTCTTATTTTCAAATGAAGTCACAAGTTGAACTGTCCAGTTTGATTTCATTCAAGAAAGAAGTCAGTCCCAATAGTCTTCTCCGTTCTGTGGCAGAATAAGTCTTAAAACTCTTCTTCAAGTGGTTCTCTTCTAGTTGCTGAAGACTTCTAATTATTCTCTTTTTCCCGAGAATCCTCACTTGTGTATGATTTGGAATTCCATAGGTAAGAAAATGGAGTATTTTCACTTACAAAAGTTCTCGTTGTGAAAAACACATGTCATTAAGTTCCTGTAGTTTTCAAATGTATGTATGCGGTAGTTTATATCTATATGGTCACAGATCTAGATGTCACTTAAGACCGCACAAGGTATAACTGCATAAGTTTCAGAAGAAGTTATGGTTGTAAACTATGTTTCCATCTAGTTCGTTAGTTTTTAATTTCAGCTATCACGTCCCAGAACCAATCAGCATTCTTTTGAGAATCCTGTTAACTCCTGAGGGTCCCTGTATATCCTCCCATTAGAGTTATATCGAAGCATCCGATCTGCGACTTCCAACCAGCTGAGAACCTAAACAAATAATCTTAGTATATGTTTCTTTAATAATTCATCTGTACATCTTACATTTAATTTCCTCGAGGGTGAAGGGATCTTATTTCTAGTCATCTTTTAAAAACAGTCACTGAAAATGTCTGTAAAGCATTAAAATTCCAACAGCTTTCGACCAAGGGACTTACGTTATCTTCTGTCAGATCCGATACACTGCTAAACAACTCTAAACGTGCCTGAAGATATTGTGGGCAGTCAAATAAAACAATAAAACACGAGACCAAGTTTCCACACTCCCACAAGTGCAGTAAGGGTCGCTCAAGCCCACGTTCATGTAACTTGGCTCTGAGGGAGCCATATCCCATTAATAAGTACGTTGTGTTCATCGAAGGAGCAAACCAAGGATTTATTTCCTTGGCGGCAATAAAGTCCACTTTGGTTATAAATTGCCTCGTAACTATTCCATGTTCACTGGCATTCCACCGATCCTGCCACACAGATGTCAGATGTTCCCACAATCTTTTCTTCTCTTGTTTGACTTCGTTCACTGGATCAGATATTATTCCCATTAGTTCAGAAGCCAAACCGTTCCTAAGCCGACCTGTCATCCGCTTTGAATACGATATACAGATCCTGGGGAATGGTTCCTGCTAAGACTTGTAATGCGTTGTTTGATACAGTTCTAGGGGAATTTAAAACAGATAATAACATGGATCTTTGAAGAGAAATATTTCATTTTCGTTTTAACCGTTATGACTCTGTGATACCAAATGGTTGCCGCATATGAGACTATTGGCAGAAATATTGTTTTATGATATAAAAACAAGATCCTTTTACTAATCCACATTCTTTACTTGAGATTCTTATTATTGAGCCAGTAAAATTCCTTATTTTATCTCTAAGTTTACATACATGTGGCAGAAAGCTTAATTTATCATCGATTAGGATGCCTGAATATTTGGGATACATATGGGATTTGAGAGTTGTTTATCAAGATCTTAGGACGTCGATTATAGTTAAAATGAGCTTTGAAGGTCATAAATTTGGTCTTTGTTGGTGATATTTTTAGTTTGCTAAGTTTGGTCCATACAAATAGATCATTTAATATAATTTGCATTTTTTCCTCGGGTATCCTCCTCGAACGGCCCTCAACAGCAATTACTACGTCGTTGGCGTAAGCGATTTTCAATTGGTTGGGTTCGAAAAATTTTTTGGAGATCTCTTGGTCTTTCACTGCATGCTTTCTAATTTGGATTCAGGGTCATAAAAATGTAGCCAAATTTCATCGCCAGTCATAAAATGGGATATAAACCTATCTGGATTAGCAAGAATTAATTTTAAATTCTCTTGTGATGACCCACCCTCTGATATTTTTTTTATGAATGGAAAAGTTTCTGGGAACCCATCTTGCACAAACTTTAGACACTCCCAAATTCTGTTTATATTATTATTAAAATGCTTCAACGGAAATCTTAAGTTTTCAAGTTCAAACACTTAAATTCTTCTGTTCTCTATTTTTTTTCAACAGTGGTGGTTTCTAATTTTTTTTCAAAATTGATTGCATTTGTTCAGATGGCCGACTAGACCTTGAATCAGACCTCAACAGACTCCTATCGTCTTCTGAATTCTACCGACCATCTTGTAAAAGTAGCTTAACTGGTGATATATCCTTAAACACTTCAGTCATTCTTGAATTTCTTTAGCATTGCTGCCCGGTTAAGTTAAAAATTTGATTACTTTAAGGATGCTCGATATTATTCTTCCTCCATCCACCAACATAAAAAATTGCATAAGACATTTACATACAAATGTTATTTTATAAGACATTAAGCCAACAAAATAACCTATTCAATAATTTAATAAAACATTATATATATATACCCTGTTCTCAAAACTTTTTGACCACCCCTCATATTTATAAATCTTAGGACAGCAACACTAAAAGTTTTATTAGTTTCTTTTGTTTATATTCTTACGTAATAAATATGTAGCGTCTCAGATTCAGGATTTATTGTGGGAATTCTACAAATCTTTGTTTGTTAAACTATTTTGATAATGCTAATCATGAATCTGATGCATCAAGAAACTTTGCATTGTTTATTTGGCTTTTAGTAATGCATATGATTAGAACCCTTAAAAAGACTCGCACACAGGCTGGAATTTTAGATAGATAGAAGGCAAAGTTTGTAATTAATGATTATTCTTCAGAATGGGGTAGAGTTAGAAGTAAAGATCCAAAGATGGGAGAGAGGAATCACTCCTATTTAAAATATTCTCAAATGAAATTCTTAAGTCCATTTAAGAATGCCATTCACTACAATTTGGATAGACTTGACGGTTCAGATAAATGGTACATATATTGCCTATCCACTTAATTAGAACTATGCCTGATTGTGTAATAAAAAATTTCCCCCTGTATCTCACCATGTACATGCTAAATAAATAAATATTTATTTATATTCAAATATATGTTTCACGCTCTGAAACAACGTCGCAATTAACCAAGTGTTGACTCCCTTATAAATCTTCTGTGATGTGTGCGGCGGACTGTGCTGACGATTATCCTATGTCCAATGCAACTGAAATCCGGAGATTGGTCTAACCAATGAAGTATTTCAAATCTTCTTTGTAGTCGTTGAACAACTTTTTCACATATTTAGTGCAGTGGGTAGTTGCAACTCCTTTGCGATAAAAATTACCCTTTTCCAGGTATACCCACTCCATAAAAATATTCAGGGGGAGCCGAATTTTTATAACATGACTTTCATTATTTCTTCCTGATATGACATTTCATCAGTTTGGTGGACACTTGATTCAAAATTACATAGACGCTCGTTTCAGAACTAGATGAACCAAATGGTAATTCTAGGAAGGTAATGCACCGCTTCGTGATATCAATATAGTCGGTCGCAACAGCAATGGACACAATGACACAATAGAGGGATACTAAAGGACAGTATCCCTCTATCTCCCATTTTTAGTTCTTTGTACCAAGAGATTTGAGCACAGCTCTGCCGAGCTAAAATATGTTTTATCAACTTTCACTGATAGAGCTTATTTAAGATCAGCGCTACTGAAATCTGTTCATTTAGCAGAAAAACACTTGGCAAGAGAAGAATTGCCCACTCTTTCTAGCAATATTGTGACATGTACTTGATGTTATGTACATGTGAACGCACGCAGTTCTATCACAGCCGCTTGGGAATAAGACCACTACTATCCGGCCCGTCATCTAGCGTCAGAGAGAGAGAGAGAGAGAGATCAGGTGGAGTCCAATTCACGTAGAGTAAAGAGAGGATAGCCGTAGTTCAATTTCACGCGTATAATCAAAGGATGTAATTGCCTCCTCCTTCAAAAACACCCCAAGAAGTTGTTTAAGAGGATTGATTTCGGATAAATCGAAATATCGTTTGAAATCCTGTCGGCCAAAACTACCAGCTGAAGCCCGGTGAAGGGATTGAAGCCATGACATATGGAGACACCTACAAATATCTAATGACGCAGGCTCAACAGTTAGAACACAAAGCGATGAAGTCTCGTCTGGCTGAGAAATGCTATCAGAGGCCGAGGAACCTGTTAAAGAAAACGAGGCTGAATAGCGGAACATGGTCAGCGGCATAAACATCTATACAATCTCACTACTAACATATTCCTTCGGGATCATATACTGCACAACACCGAGCTGGTGGAGTTTATGAGATCGACCAGGATAATGGCTACCAAGAGTCATCAATATTACCCGAATTCGGCCAGCAACATGCTGGCCACAGCCCGGAAAGAAGGAGGGACGGGTTTGAGATCTCAATGAACAACAGCAGAAGATGCTTAAGAACCTGAGGGATTACTTCCAGCAAAACACAAAGCCAATCGACCAGTCCATAAGGAAGATAGATAAAAGCACACACCGCTTCAATCTCAACAAGGAGACCCCACCGATACATATAGAAGAAAAAAAGACAGAAAAATGCGCGAAGGCATTCCATGGCAGACACTATAATGCCCTACATCAAGCAACATAGATAAGATGGCTTCCAATGCATGGCTCACGAGCTAGACGCTCTTCCCCAGGACTGAAGGATTCATGCTCGCCATCCAAGACTAGGTTATCAACACCAAGAACTATAGGAAATACACTGCCAAGGACCCCAGAGTGACAGATGACACATTTCGACGATGCCACCTGGCCCCAGAAAAAATCCAGCACATCACCGTGGTATTCAGGGTGACACCCAGGCAGAGTACGCTCATAGACAATCAGGTCACCAGTATAACGCAAAAATACCACTTAAAAATACCAAAGAAAGTGTATCGTATTACAAGTACGAATCCCAGGCGTACTAGGAACCCCTACTCAAACTATATTGGCACCGCGCCATAATAAAGGATAAGACAATCCAGCACAGCAGAAATAACCCTCATCATTAAGAAAGAAATGGCTACGAACATGAACAATATAGTTGTGCCCAACACTAGCAACCTCGAAAACACGAACGAGGAAAAGATCAGGAAGCGCACAGATTAAAGACAAGAAGTTAGAGTAGTTATGGCATATGGATCCCGATCACCATGTCAACCAAAGACATAGCTGCCAAAGAGTCTACATAAGAACCTAGCAGCATTTGACTTTCTAGAGGCCCTCGTGAGTAGCAGAATCGGAATAATCACCGTTTTCCCCAAAACCAGATGGTCAAGAAAAGTCCCGAGATCTAATCCAAATTTATGGGCCATTTTCACAACGTGGTTGAGTTAGTCGGTCTCAGGAGAGAGTGGCATGGTTTTTTTTCCTGGCACTCGGGTTTTTTCGTTCAATAAAACAGAAAATCGACCACAGAACACACGCAATTCAAGACAATAATATATATGGCATAATGTGGCATAAGTCGCCGATGCGCCTCAAAACCCTGCAACAACAACAACAGAGAACACCTACAAGGAACTTCAAAAAGCTGCAGTCTTGAACCCCTGTACGACAGTCCCCCGACTAATCATAGTAATCGACCATAACAAACACCCCACGCACTTCGTACCAGTTCCCATCTCGAGATGGAAAAATACAAAACCATAAGGAGAAGAAAGAAAAATAATAATAATGATAATTTTCTTGGCAGACACTTCGTAATATATTGCCGACAGAACTGGGATAACCATGCAACTTCGTAAGCGAACGTGGTAGGCCGCATACAAAGTTCTGCTGAGATTACCTGAAATGAATTCTCGACATGGAAACGGACCTTAGTAAATCGCATAACAAAATCTAGCTGAAATCTACAGCTTGC
This sequence comes from Mastigoproctus giganteus, assembly GCF_048544385.1. NCBI lineage: Eukaryota > Metazoa > Arthropoda > Arachnida > Uropygi > Thelyphonidae > Mastigoproctus > Mastigoproctus giganteus. The sequence continues at coordinate 144,130,484 of NC_143577.1, forward strand.
TCTAGCTGTACATTTCACACGTGTTGTCTTCCGCTACTAAAAGGAAGACTGAAACACAGCAAAAAGGGATCGTTTTAATATCTGAGGAGCAGCTAATGCAATAGGTTGTGTCTCCGCCACATGGCATATCGTAACCCAAAAATCATGTCGTACAATATGATGTTTTACTTCGTTAACGAGCTTCGTTGCAGATCTTTTTCTTTAATAATGGCACACCACATATTATCCTTCCCCCTCCTTTTATCTTGTTAATTTGTGATACCTTCGAAATCTGATAAGAAATAAAACGTGTATTCGTGTGACCCGACTGTTCCATAGCCCCTGTCCACCAATTTTCATAGCCCGCGAAATGAATAGTCCTGTGTGACTAAATCGCGTGCTTAACGCTAGTACAAGTATTTTCGTGGTGCGTGGAAGTCTCAAATCAATTACACAGTGTCCTTCCAATCACAAATAACCCGAATGGACTAATCTGTTCAAGAATAAAAGGATTACTAGTAATTTGTATTTCTTAGAATTAAAGCTAGTGTGGTATGTTTTCGAATGATGTGAAGCAAAATAAAGCAAACGTGGACAAATCGTCTACAGTCAGTCCTTTTGTTTACACCGACTCATGAGAAATCGTGAATGTTTTCTCATGGGTTTGACAGACCAAAAAGATATTCCCTCACTGGTATGGTATATCTAAAGTATTATCCCACACATTAATCATTTACGAAGTAACAACTTCCTTTCTGAGTGCTTAACTCCGTTAGATCAATATTTACTCAAGGATATTCCTCGTGAATTTCGAAAACCCCCGTGATATTCTCTTTGGTTTTTATCTCTCTGAATACTTGGCAATTAAAAGCATTTTTATGAATAAATTTTAAACTTCACGACTTGGGCTTAAATTATACCTGACTTACTAATGGCGCTATTTCGCTTACGTAAGGTTAGAATGATTAATTATTCAGGCGATGTTCATACGAAAGGAAATATGGAACAAAACAGTTAATTAGTTATGTTGTGAAACTGTCTGACGCTCCTGCACAAGAAGGCATTGCGCACTCAGATCTGCTTCAAGCAATTAACGCTTTTTTTCCCTCATTTTTTAAATTCGATCAACAGCTATTTGTAATGTTCCCAGAGATAAATATCAGGATATAAACAGTATTAAATTAATACCGGGGCGGCCGAAAAACCAGACGTTCGACAATTCGTTATCATAATTATGTGGCATTATTCACTTCAGACGAAATTTATGTTCTATAAAAAGCAGATAAAGGACAGCTTTAGATGAAACTTTATATTTGTTCATTTAAAAGTTCTTTCCAATCTGGCATTGCTGTTATTTATGTAATTAGTCACTGCCGTTCAAAAATTGAGCATTTTCGTCTGTTTGTTTTGATTATAAAGAAGCATTCCGACAGGTATTGAATAGACATTGCAATTTTAAAAAAATTAAAATTAAAGTTTTTAAAAATTAAAAGGTTTATAGTTGAACAAATGGTGAACCTAATGAAGCTCACACTTTTGAATATCGAATTTAATTGATATTCAGAACTTCTAGATTTGGCTAAAGAGGAGGCGGTGTTGTCATTTTCTTTAAGATCTCACAGGCCTCACTTGTTCATCAAGTTTCTAGCCATTCACCATTATATGAAGCTCTTGTTGTTACTCTCAGCTATCACAAAGTCCTCAAAGACGTAATTTTTATTTATATACCCCCACACCTTCATATAAAGCCATCCATGAAATATCAAACTGGATCATTAACCAGCTTCATTCTTCAGCCTTGCACTTTGTCTGTGGAGACTTTAATCTTCCTCCTCATCTAGCTAACTTTCTGCAATTGCACCTATCAAGATATGAACCTATCCTTGCCTCCTTTCCTTCGCACCTGATTAAATTCCAGAGACTTATTTTAATTGGGACCACAAACCAATTGTTGTTCTTTTGAACATACCTGCTCCGAATTTCAATGTTGTGAATTCAACTAATACCAGAGTAATAGTTAGTCCCAGATTTTTGAGTATTACTAAATGTGTTGAGGCTGCCCCTGCCATCCTGTGGTCAGTCCTAGAAAATTGTGATCTTGAAATTGCAGTAAACTTGCTTACTAGTTGGCTTAACACGATTGCGACCTTTGCAACATCAAAGAGAATTTCCATTGTGCCTCTGTCCAGAGCTTGGTGGACTCCCCATCTTAATATAGCTTCAAGCTAAAACAGCATCGGCACAATTATGGAAGCAGTCGCAAAGGGTTCAAGACAGTATAGCTTACTCTAGAGCCCGCGCAACATTTAACAAGCTGAAATCTGAAGCAATAAAGAATTATATGGACATAGCCCTTCGTGGCGGAAAAACCCTTCTACTCTGAAAGGCCTTCTGATTTCCCCCTAAATCTTGAACCTGACCAGTGGCTTGACTTTATATCTAGATTTGCCTCGAACCCGGAACAATGTTCTATTCTTCATACACCAACAACTGGAATCCAACTTGACACTGTCTGCAGTATCAATCTCCAGAGAACAGCTTATTGCTGCCATTAATTCTATACCAGCTTCTGCTGTGGCAGGTGCACATGGAATACCCCAATTCATTATTAAATGCCTTAGCCCATATATTTTGGGCCCCCTTCTAACTATTTTAATGTTATTTTGTGAAGTTATTTCTTTCCACAGCAGTGAAACGTCTATCTTGTGAGGCTTATACCCAATATTCAATTTCCTACTGTTCTTAAGCATTATTGGCCAATCTCCAATGCCTCAAGTCTTCTAAAACTCCTTGAGAAGGTACTTTTCCCAAATTCATTACTCCCTTCCTCATAGATCCACTGTGACTAACCTCTTAGCCACCACCAGTTCTAACATCTATACGTTTGAATCTCATGCAGAGCATGCAGTCACCTATGTAGATCTCGAAGCAGCTTTCGACTCAAACGTTCCTGCAATGCTGAAGCTATTTTCAGACCATTATCAAATCAAGGGAGACGCTTTACAGTTCCTCACTTCACTCCTTCAAAACATAAGAATCCAGCTTACTGTCTACGGCCAAACATACGAACGATGTATTTCTTCAGGCATGCCACAGGGTGGTGTATTTTCTGGGCTTTTGTTTACAGCGTTTATCTCCCGGCTTGTTAAGTCCAGGCATGATACTTTATGTTATGCTGATTATATGAAACTCCTCACACTGCTTTCTCCACATCATGATCTTCTTGTGATAACAGCATCAATTAATAATATACTCTGGGAATTTGCAAGCTATATCAACCAGTTCGGAATAAAAATAAATCTTGAAAGGTCTGAATTTATGATATTCTCATTAAGGAAAATGCCTCCTTATATTCAGCCGACACTGTGTAAAACTGTCCTATCCCAATCGTTAATAAGCGTACTGATCTCAGGGTTGTTTTTGATCCGAAGCTCTGTTTTGGTAACCAGGTCACCACATGGAAAAGCTGCTCACCCAGGCAGCGCGACTCCGATGGATGGCCAAACAGCATTTATATTATATTAATGATGTCACAACTACCAAAAGATATATAAATACCACAGTATACTCTCCACCTTTATATGCCACAAAGGTATGGGCATCTGCTGCCCCTAGCACAATTCGACCACTTTTTCCTACTGGATTTTGGCTCTTAAAATGGGCCATAAACAAACAAACTTCCTCTTCAGCTAAGAACAACTGAAATGGCCAGTGTGATAAAAATTCACAGGCTCGCCACGCTGATTAGGATGAAACGCCTTACTGCGACTGTCAAAATGATCACTGGCAAGATTTCGACACCATCATTCTGGGACCTGTGCTCTTGGAGAGTCCCTCAGCCTTCCCTCAGAGCAATCCCAACTCGGTGCCCACATCTCAGCTGTCTCCAGCTATCTGACAAGTTTCTTCCATTTCAGCTACTCTCATGTGCCCAGTCTTTGGATGCTGAACTTAATAAGTTTGCTTATGACAGGGAGTACAGACGCCGCATTCCTAAATTGTACTTATCTGTCCCTGATCCTTCTCCTTGAACCTCGCCTTAATTCCGCAAAACAGCACTACCATATGACATGAAGATGGCTCACTAACTCTTTAGTTTTCCATCTATATATTCTTTGTACATTGCGGTGTATATAAATGTATTTTACCTTAAGTTTTGAGCTGTACTCAAATATTCGTCCACATATGTATTTTCATATGTTTCATTTACTAATGTTCTTTCTCTTACATATTGTACTATTACTGTTAACTCCTGGCCTTTGTGGCCGTAAAGGGCAATATTGAAATATATCAAATTGTATTATTATTATTATTATTGCAATAAATATTTCTTCTTCTGATGTCTCAAGTTCATTCCCCTATATCGCCAGATTCTGTCGTTTTCGTCCCTAGGAATATCTGACTACGGATTTATTTTCTCAGTTGCTATGACCTAGCTCCAATTGTTGATGGCTGATTCCTGATGTTGTCCTGGGCAACATCAGTTTTCTCCGATGTCTCTGCTGATACAGTATTTGTTTTGAGCTGGGATTCGCTGTTACCAGTGTCTCTCAGCGTGGGATAAAAGTATCATTATTATTTTTTCATTTTGTTATGTTCTGTTGAAGATTACCATAAAACAAGAAATCTTTGAAACTGGCACTCTTAGATGAATGAACAGATTTATTGTGTCCATGTACAAATATCAACAAGCACAAGTTGATACCAGATAATCTACACGGGCTGTCTCTAAGGTCAGCGTTAATAAAACAAGTTTAATAAGCCTTCATTATCAAAATATTTCCAAGTTCCCGTTTCTGTTTATCCACAGAACAAACTCGCCTCCTTTATGACCGGATATATTTAACTTCCCAGTGAGCTGACTGCTGAGCCTCAAGTTAGAGGAAACATTGCAAATTCAAATTGGCAGTAAAACGAAATTAATGTTTTCGTGCTTCAAAATATAGCGACAGTAAAACTGTGCAAGAAAGTATCGCTACGTTTTGCATTTCTTTTGGGAATCATAATCGACATACCTTAAACAAGGGTTAGCATATAATCTCTGTTTCTGTTACTCAGACATTTCTTTCCAAGTTTGTAACTATCCAAATTACTTTCTTGTACTTTTCCTTAAGTATACGCTGCAGAATGCGAAATAAGCACATCTCGATATGAAACCCGTGGATCTGGAATGCGCATGAGTTCATGATGCATAGGAAGCTTATCTGACATTCTTGAAGAAGCGGGTTCCGTAGATTTACTGAATGATAGGAAAAGTCATCAAGACGGAAGTGACCCAGCTCCCCTTTATTATCTTTTGACGGAAGGAACGATCAATCGGAGAGATTGCTCGGTGCGTGTCCGCTTTAAACTCAACTGTAGACGCAAAAAGGAGAAAGAGGCAGTGCGACGAGCGGCCAACTGGAACTTGGCAGGCGTAAAATGGTTTCTCGAAATTAGAATAATTATCGAGATAAAAGCCTTTCATATAAAAGTTTGACGGTAATTTCAAATGGAAACCTTTTTTAAGGGAAATTAATGGATATCATTAAATTTCGTTACGTTTTGTCCTCTATTATATTAACGGAACTTTCGCTGAAAAGACTTATCGTGGAGAATATCTCGTTAATTTTTCTTGTTGCATTAAACTTACTCAAGATATTCTTAATTTGTTAAATTAAAACTGGAGAGAAATGAAACATATTGCGTTGAACTGAACATAATACAAGTTTTCTTTAAAATCATTTATTCATTCATTATTCAACGAATGCACTTGAAAGTGTAAATTTCGGGTGAACAACCCAAAAAATGCGCTGTATTATCAACGAAAACCCAAGTATTTTCTATATAATAAAAGACTGTCCTCTCCATTCTGTCCGAAAATAACTGAAAGACAAATTTCGTCACATGCAATTCCAAAAACATGAAAAAAAAAAAAAAAAAGGAAATTTAAGACAAATTTTCAATGTTATTCCCAGATTTGGCGATTTCAGCTCAATAGGAAAATTCTCTTGCTAAAATAGGCTGTGATTATAAACTACGAGCTCACTCTGAACACATTATCAGGCTTCGAGAACAACGTTAGAATATTATATTTTAATTGCAACGTTAGAATATTATTTATTAAAATAATAATTCAGCGTTGTTTGGCAGAAAGAGTAATCCAGTTTCTGTATTACTCTTTATAAAGAGCAATCCAACTGGGCTCAAACAAATAGTTTGATTTTTGACAATTCAAAGATTTGTGGAATTTTTAGTGTTGTCTACAATGCAAAAGAAAACTGCTCGCCCAAAATTAAATACGATCCCATAGGTACTGTAAAAAACTGACAGACCTGTAAATCCAGTGGATATTAATGTTGCCTGAAAAAACGAAAAAAAGTTTAAAAGTAATTTCATATTTATAAGCGTAACAAAGAAATTATGTCTTTGTTTTAATATTTCAGTGCACAAATATTAACGTTCATTGGATGTTTTCAATGATTTAGTTTACAAAATAATTAATACTGGAGAGGACAAGCATAATAGTGAGCATAGAGACAGTATTATCGGAATCCCGAAATACTGACAACTTTGATATATTACAACTTCTAGCACACGTTAAAGAATTCAGCGTCGACGTAGCCTTATTATTCTTCTCTTTTAAATATAATATTACTGACTGCAATCTTTTTAGCTTCGAATCTCTTTACAAATCTTCATCTATAAATTAATATGGGCGCATTTCTTTTATCAGAGGCGATGTACGACTCAGTCAGGACATTGACGGCTCGCTAGATTGATGATATTCAATCGACCATCTCAACTATGCTTGTGACCTTCGCTATTGAAATCCAATAGCGTGATGCGGGTAATTAAACTAAGTTGTATTGTGTAAATGGTACAGACATTATTCCGGTATTAATTTAAGAAACAATTAGGGCTGTTCTAATTTATTGGAAGGATAGCAACATTGATCAAAGAGTTAAAAGCTCAAACCATGGACTTACTAGATAAAAAAAAAAACAAAAAAAACCCTTTTTCTGTATCGTAAATACCCTTAACTTTAGCCGATAACAAAACTTCAATGGTGATTTTTTTAAGTTACATAAAACGTATTTAAGCATCTATATTTCATCCATTTGAGTTTTAATATAATCTTACATTTACCAGTAACGTAGTGAGGGAATTGGGTCTAATAAAAAGGTTGTGTTTAGCAACTCCATCTCTTAATAATCTCGATCAATGATAATGGCGTGGAACAATACTCTTACAAGTTTAAGGCTTAATTCTCAAAAAAAAAAAGGACACCTAAAGATGCTTCCCTTATTTTCTGCTCTTTTTCAGCAGGTTTATAAGTAATAGTGGTCCTTCCCTTATTTTATGCTCTTTTCAGCAGGTTATAAGTAATAGTGTTTCTTGTGATCGTTCTTTAACAATATCGAATTTCAGAATTTTAATCACCTCATTTCCCACTGGGCAACGTAGGAATCACCCAGAGCCGCCTTTGATCTGTTATTTAATGTATTTATCCAAAAAATATCAGGAGACGTTAAAGCTACTGTACCTAGATGCGGGACGTTCAATTTAATCCTACCTTAATAATACAAACAAGAGTACAAGTAATTTTTCATTGAAAAATAGTTAAGAGTACAAATAATTGTGCTCAGAACCACAAACACCAAATTCATCTTGGATGCCAAATGCGCAGCCAGCATATTTGGTACCCAAAGTTGATTTGGAGCTTCTAGTCCCACCTTTTCTCTGGGGGTAGAAGGGATTATGGAATTTAAGTCCCAAGCGCCAATATGTTTTGCATTTTTCACACTATATTTTGCAAATTCTAATTTGTATGCAAATTATTTAAGCAACTACTTTTATACGTGTGCAGAAGGTACAGATAGGTGTGGATATTTTTAACTATAAAATAAGGGGTTCGATATTTAATACCATTTTCGCTTGAAGTCACCTTCCCACTAATTGTGAAAGATCGCTCTTCATTAAACTCCCATTAAACGAGTTAGTGGTTTAACATGAAAACAGAAGGGTCTTCATCAATTTCCCATCAGAACCCTAAAAAACAATGCTGTTACCCATCAGCGTACTCTCCTTTTTAAAACGTTCTAGACAGAAGAGAAGTTAATTATGGGTCAGAGTAAGATACAGGAAGAATAAGGAATAAGTTATTAGCCACAGCAGAAAGAGTAGAATGCCAAAACCAATTACAACAGGCTGTGGACTGGAAGTTACGCACAAACAAATGTCCTGAAGCCACTTCCAGCCACATGTATAACATGGTTCTGTTATTATTACAGCAGCAATTTAATCCTATTTTGCAAGTTTCCTCAAAAGCAATATCAAAATTGACGTTGTATTTACATCGCGTTTGGCGAATCAGCCATCATAAATTAAAAGTTGATGTTCTAAATATGTGATTATCAAGCTAAATTTAACTTATGAACACATTAAATTGACTAATCTCATTGAAAGCTTCTTCTCTGTGTACCCTCTAAAAATGAAAAAAAGGCACGCATTTCATTAATAGGCCCCAGCACAAACATTAACTTGTGAACACTGCACTCCTTAGAGAATGCAACTAATAAAACTTTCATCTAATCGTTTGTGCAGAATTTCTTTCTTCAAAAAATAATTTATTACTGCATTACTTTAATCAGTGCTAATTCAAACGGTGATAAAGTATATATGGCAAATTAATCATAAAGGGAAGCCTGAAGGAGTTAAATGAGAAATAAATATAATAAAGAGATTTTTCGTCGAAGTATTGATAAATCAATTGTATTTAGTAAAAAAAAAAGGAGCAGGGAAAGCTGATCCAGCTATACTATCATGCATGCAAGTTTACTTTATTGTGAGAACCTTTGAGAATTAAACTTTTTATTTATTACTTACATAGTATATAATATATCATAATTCTTTACTGAGCAAGGCAATTAATGACCCAGAAACCGAAGCACTAATGGAAAACGGGGGAGAAATCAAATTATATTAAGACCTTTAAGTATCTTTAATAATTTATCAATAACTGATAGAGCACTAATATAAATTCTTTTTGTTCAACCCTTTGAGGTATATTTTGCCAATAGGTTAAGCAAAATCCTTCTGGATTCGTTATTTTTATTAATTGTAATGAATCCAGATTGGGTTTGAGTTCGACCTTTCTTTATTTTATGGCATAAATCATCTGACAAACAAAATGAATCCTCTGTAACAATGTTTTAAATCATGGTACGGAAAGAAAACACCAGGTCAAAAAGAAAAAAATATATATTGTATATACTAATAGACATGCTAAGTGACATTTTGATTAAAATACTAAATAACAATTCAATTCATGACGAAAATAATTTATTTATTTGCAAGTTGGTATTCTTAAATAAGTGGCTAAAACATAGTTAATTATTTAGTCTAGTTTGTTTTAGGTTAGCCACTCAGAATGGACAGTTCATGTATTGTGATTTCCATTAATCCCTGCCAGTTTTACTGAAATACGCCAAATTAATTATTTTATAAAATGCGTGTCATATTAAAGAATTGTTAAAAAAGGCCGAATAGATATCTCATTATTAATTGTAATTTTAGGCTGCAGTAAAATTGAAAATAAATAAAACTAAAAAAAATCTAACTGAAATAAATTTTAATTAATACAATAATAGATTATTCCGAGGATTATTATAGGAATGCTTGTGTGTATATTAAGCAACAACTTCCGAAATTTAGAAAAAAAATGGCTAATAGAAGCCACAGGGGAGTGGACAAAATAATGGAAACATGTGATATGAAATTGGCAGTTTTGTAATGGCTGTGATGTATTTATGAATATTCAGTGATGATTTTTTATTGCATGTAGTACTGTGAAAGAAAGAAGGTAAAAGCTGATATAAAAAAGTACTGAAGAAAATGGCATATTTGTCTGAATGCCAGGCGTAAAATTTCTGGTATACGTTTAGCAGGGGCATCGTTGACTAAACCTGATTTGTTTAATTTATCCAGAGAAACTGCATCGAAAGTGATGTCTGCATTCACTATATATGGAAAAAACAAAATTTGATAGGATGAATTGTGGGAAAAAATTTACCGGCAGCCACTAAAAGGACTGCAACCAGAAAACATAAAACTACTGCCGCAAAAATAACTGCAGAACTTAATTTGAATCTTAGTAATCCAGTTCCTAGCAAAACACTAAGGCGAGAACTTCATAAAGCTGAAATTTATGGCAGAGACGCTATTGCCAAGCAACTCCTTACTGATGGCAATGCTAGAAACAGGAAGCAGTGGTGTAAGGAGCATAAAAAGTTGAGTGGACACTTGATGATTGGAAACATCATATATTCAGACAAATCATCCCCTCACACTTTTCCAACATCGGAGAGAGTTTACTTTTGGCGAATGCCAAAGGAAGCGCATCATTCTGACTATCTTGTGCCAACCCTCAAACATCGAGGAGGATCAACAATGATTTGGGCAGCAACATCTTGAATTTTTTAGGTCCTATCAGTACCCTAAACGTGTAAATTACTGTCGCTGATTACCTTCATATTCTAAGTGACCAGGTTCATCCCATGGTGTAGACATTATTTCCGACAAACGATGCCACGTTTCAAGATAATAATGCTCAATACACACCACACAGCTAGATATGTCAATCTTGGTTTCAGGAGCATGAAACTGTCACGAATTGCACAATCACCAGCCTTTAAACATTATCGAGTCACTGTGAAAATATTTGGAGAGGAGAGGAGAGGAAGAAGCAAATTTCCTCCACCTTTATCACTCAAGGAGCTTTAAACGTTCCTCCACGAAAAATAGTCCAAAATTCTTCTTAAGACAGTTCAAGATTTGTTTGAATCTATTCCATGTAGAATACACGCTGTTTTAAAAGGAAAGGGCAGCTCAGCACCATATTAGTGCATGCCTGTAACTGTCGTCCCAGGTGTTTCCATTATTTTGTTTATCCCTTATATTGTGTGCATAAATTATGATGCTGCCTAAAAAAAAATGAATAAACCGAGTCTGTATATCTTTCTCAGTTTAAAAACACCCTTTACTGCATAAGTATATGGAACATATTCACTATATGATTAGAAAATACTATTGTATAAAAGACCATCATTATAAGAAAATAATTAATAAAGTAATTTAAAAAATCCTTACCGGTAAAATTTATATACAAGGTGAGCCAATAGTCATAGAAAAATTTTAAGTTCTTTGAAAAATGTATAAACATGAAAGAAACTAAGCTATTTTATTTAGGAAGCGGAATTTTAGCTCAAATGAAAAAAAGTATGTTAAACTTCAAAATAATGTTCTTTAGCCATGGCGTATGAATGCAGGAGGCTTTTTGTTGTCGGTTATATATAAACTGGGTGTATTATAAGTTTCACTTATACGCATGCATTTCCAAGGGCTTTGTTTGTATGATGAAACTGATATGATTATAATTCTATTATTTGATTGGCTCCTGTCTTTGGTGTATTTATAACTGTCAGCTGACTTGATGTTTCTTGTTACCTCATTAACCATAACTGTAACGTAAATGAATGCGGGCACCATCTACTGAAAATCGCTTGCTGCAATGCCTCACACCCCTCTTCATGCGCAGCATTTTTCTAAATTATAATAAATGTCAATTTATTTGTTAAGAAAGCGATGGATACCATGGACGTACTAATTGCGTTATGAAATAACAGAATTATAAAAAGACATTTCCCTGAGACAGCAAGGAGATCTACATTGTGATATGAAAGGATGAGATATAGTAACATTAGGGCAGGCATTTGGCTTATAACACCGGCAAACAGAGAATTTGCAGAAATTACGTCGTACAATATAAACAAACAGGTTAAATTTAATTAAAGAACCCCGAGGGAAATTAATATGTAATTATATTAAGTAATGATAATTAACAACTGGAAAAACACCATTACTCAAAATAATATTTATGATGCCAGTAATACAGGGTGTCCCAAAAGCCACTATCTATTTGGCTAAATAAGATGAATTTCATAAAAATGTCCAAACGACACGACTATATGCATATTTTCCGAAAAGAAATAGGTGTTTACATTGTTCTACAATTTTTCATAATTTAATTTATTAATTATTATTTTTTCTTGTCATACCCATAACATTCATGATGAATGTGCAAGAACGTATTTAGGTAGTAACATGTTGGATAAGAGGAATGGCATGTAATGAAATTACGGAGAAGTTTGCATGAAAGTTTCACAAAACAGGTAATACAGACAAAGCAATTCGTGACCTCCTGGTAAAGTTTAAGCGAACTGGACACCTAGGAAGATCCCGTGCAAGCATTGAATCTGTGCGCCATGTCTTCGAGGAAGATGAACGGTTCGGGATGCATCGCGCAGATTGGGCATTGCCTAAAACAACAGTTTACAGAATCTTACGTTCTAACCTGCATAAAAGGCCTTAATGCATTCAAATTTTTCACAACTTGCATGAGGTGGACTATCCACGAAGAGCAACAATATGTGCCAATCTTTGCGATCAAATTGAAAATGAGAATCTAATGAACAACATTCTGTTCGGTGATGAGGCGACCTTCCACATCAATCAAGGTCAATCGAATTAACTGTCGCATCTGGTCAGAGGAAAAACCAACCGAAGTCATCGAATAGAAAGGAGACTCGCCGAAAGTGAATATGTGGCTTGGTATGACTAAATCAAAAGTCTACGGGCCCTTTTTCTTTGCAGAGGCTAAGTTACAGGAACCATTTACCTTGGCATGCTCCAACAATTCCTTGAACCCCAACTTCACAGGATGGTATTTTCGGAACTGTAGGCTTTTAGCAGGATGGGGCACCATGCCATTAGGCAAAAATTGTTCAAGACTACCTCGACAATAGTTTTCCCAATCTGTGGACTGGGCGTGGAGGATCTCGGCCATTGGCGGAACGGTCTCCCGATTTCTTTAGATTTCTTTGCCTGGCGCTTCATTGAGTCGAATGTTTACAGAAGAAGAATTAAAGATATACCAGATCGACTGGTTTCATAGAGCCGTCAATGTTAAACTCCGTTCCAAGCTCATCTTCATTCAACGGATTATGCTGCTTGCCATGCTCCGGGCCTCCAAGACAGTGTCCTCTGCTGCTCTGCAGGTCCTTGCTGGAGTCTTACCACTAGACCTGCATGTAATCTTCAAAGGACTATGCTATCGTCTAAAGCAGGGAGTTCCCGGCATCTCATGCAACTTAACTGCTAACATCAAAAACGAGAAACGGAGAATCTGAAATGAACTTATCAGTGTGTGGCAATCACGATGGGATTCCAATACTACTGGTCAAGTCACCCGCTCTTTTGTTTCTGCAGTTACCTTCCCTCTCAACAAGAACGTCCGCCAATGGTTTTCTTCCAGCCTAACAACATCGTATATACTTACTGGGCACGGATTCATCAACTCCAAACTATTTCAATTTGGCTTGTCTGACACCAATCTCTGCTTGTGTGGTGTTGAGGAAACCTGGACGCACATTCTGTATCGCTGCAGCCTGTACCACGATGACAGATCTACATTAAATAAATAAATCTTTATTTGTCCTACCAAATTTAAAATATAGGTGTACATTGGTAAGTGACAAATTCCCTTCACGGCAGACAATGCCAGGGGATTATCATAAAATGCGAATAAAAGAATGTCTAAAATATACAAGAAAGGTTAAATATACACGAAAAGATTACATTTAAACTACATTCCTCTTCACTACATTTCTGTCTAGAGTCCTGGCAATTGTAATACAAAAGTTCATCTTAACATCACATCCACTGATCAACTTGTGCGAGATATACATTATTCAATTGCGTACACACAGTTCGACAGAAATTCACACAACTACTAGGCAACAGTAGCCTCAGCGAGCCACACTGCGGTTTGTTTCCTATATTTCGGGTCTTCTATGAGCCTTAGTAGGTCAATTCCGATATGTGTTAGGCACTGAATTGATTCTAACGCACTGGCGGGTATAAACCTGTCGGCCATCTTCAGTCTGTTGGTCTTCATTCTCAAGAATTTTGTGCCTCTCAATGCAAATGGCGGGATGTGCCACTCACAAAGCTGCCAGAAGCACGGTGATGATATCGTGCCAGTCATCATTTTGATTGTAGTTATTAATCGTTTCCAGGAAATGATGTCTGGTAAACGCTGCAGTTTAAGCTGTTCAGAGAGCTGCGTGGTCCTTAACTGTTGAGGGAGGTGGTGCTTATGGTTTGCCCACTTCAGCAGCCAGAATTCACTCGCATATATTCTCCTAATGTGGGTAGGGGTGGCTGACGCCCACAATTCAGCGCCATACAAAATGGCTGAATACACTGTGGTTCTTAAATATCGTGCGGTTGTTGCAGTCTGTTTCACGTGCAAGAGGTGCTGTTTTGTTGCCCAACGTAAGTAGTTCATTTTCTTTACAGTCAGGTCAATATGAGAGTTGAACGTAAGTTTCGTATCAAATGTTACTCCCAGATCTCTATGCGTCTCAACAACTGGGATAGGTTTGCCATTAAGTTTCGGGTGTACGAGCGTAGGCGATTTTTTGAGCGAGTACACCATGATTACAGTCTTCTGCGGATTTAGGGCCAAGCCAAATTTGTCCAAGTACACGAATAAGTTCAGAAGCTTATAATTAATCTGCTCACACAATGCCCTGTTGTTCATGGACGGTTGGATGGGTGTTAGGATCTTAATGTCATCTGCATAAGTGCATACATCATCCCTACCGTTGCAGAACGGGATCATCATGGCGGTAAAGAGGAGTCCTGATAAAACTCCACCCTGTGGAACTCCTGCATGGAGTTGGCGTTGGAGGATCTGATTATCTGTGCGGTAATAAATGGACCGACAAGTAAGTAGGGCCTGTAGGAACTTCAGCAAATTTCCTTTTATTTGGAAGGCGTGTTGGAGCAGATTAAGTAAGGCATGTACATCCAGACTATCGAAAGCTGCTTTTATATCGGCATAAATTATTGCGATTTCCTTTCTGGCTTGGAAAGCATTTAGTATCGTGGCCTGAACTGTGAGGAGGTTAGTTATTGTTGATCTTGCAGTCATTGAATAATGAATTTGTTGAGGCTGCCCAGCCAGTATCTGATTCGACAACTTTGGCAACAGAGCTTTCTCCAGTACTTTTAACAGGGTAGATGCAGTAGATATTGGCCTATAGTGCTCCACAAGGTTAGGCTTTGTAATTTTCGACATTGGAATTACAGCGTACTTATTCCAGTTCTCAGGGAAAACTCGGCAAGCAAGGATAGAGGTATAAATTGCTTGGAGTGGTTCAATTAGGTAAGGACTAAGACACTTTACCATGAAGTGGGGGACTCCAACTCCAGCTGTGTTAGTTGGCCTGAGGGAGTTAATACTCTGTATTAGTGCTTCTTTAGTTATAGGAACAGACTCTATCTCATTGTCAACTAATTGATCCCACTCAAACTCCCTGACTTGAGACTCATGATATATGCTGGAGAATCTGCTGATGTGGTCCATCCACGCTTCTTTGTCAAGCCCCTGATTTGTGTCACTTTTATGTGTGCAAAGAGGTAGCTTTCCCCTGTCAAGTGTGTCTTTCATGTAGCGGTTGATTGCTCCAGATTTTTCCCTATTAAATATTGCTCTGGCCCTCGAGTAGTTAATTCTATCTTGTGTGTCATTAGACAGTTTCCATTTTCTGTGCAGAGTTTGCTTTAGTTTAAACGATGTAGATAGGCTAGAGTTCCACCAAGTTTTAGATTTTGATTACATCCTTACTACTTTGGAAGCCGCAAATTCTGTAATAGAGTTGATCCAACTTGTTAAGAGAGTTGTTGCAAATAAGGCATCACATTTGAGTAGACATTCCCACGGGATACAGCTGGCAGCAAATAAGCATTTATTTGGGTCCAGAAAGGCTGGCGAAGTGACAAGCTGGCTCTTAATTTTTTCCTTGACATTGAAGTCCACATACGGTAGCATTATGAGCATTGCAATTGGGCTATGATCGGATGGAAAGAACATTTCGGGGGGTACATCAATTATACATTTACCAGAAGACAGAATTAGGTCAAGTCTATTTTCACCTCTTGTAGGTTGGTCATTGATAAGAGAGATGGAACATGGCTGTAGTTTATTTAACATGGTGTCCAGTAGGTTATTGAGCTGTGGTGTAAGGTTGAAATCTCCACATACTATATGGGTGGCTGACACATGTAATTTGTTGAGAAGCCAGTCTACTACATTGTTTATCATTTCTAGACTAGGAACAGGTGGAATGTAAACGACTGCTATATCCAAGAGTGCTGAGTGGACTTTTAGAGTGACGAGTAATGCCTCAAAACTCTGAATCTGAGTAGGCGACCGAGATTATTTGAAGTGCTATGTCACATACAAACAGGGCTACTCCTCCACCCCTCGCTAGGGGTGGAGGAGTAGCCCTGTTACAAGCTGCTGTCAGCAACTTCTCTGAAGGAAATGAAATGAAGTGGCGCTGACTGAAAATTCTCAATCGTTCTCAGCTCTACAACAGTTCTGCTCTGCTGTTTTCACCAAAAGAAAGCAACTCTTCTAAAGTTTATCAACAAGGAACCAACCCAACACCTGCAATGAGTATCGATATTTCTTAAAACTGATATCGCCTGCCATCTACTTTTTTTTTTTTTTTTAATCTGGTGCCCCAGTTTGGGCAGCTGTGGATATAGGATTAGCTAACACCCATTGGTATAGCACTACCTCCAGTGGGTGCTGTTTTCGTTCTTCCTAGGACAGAAAAAGACTGCTGTCTTGTGGTTCCTGTGCCACAATTTATACTTCTGATTAGTTGCGTGATGTGATTTGCTGTGTGAACATGTTTCATGTTCATTACACTTATAACATTGTAATTAACACGATTATATGTATATATAATTGTATGTATCATTATATATTGTATCATTATTAGTAAATTGATAAGAGGAGTTTACCTCAATATAGTACGTGGAACACTTCCGTATGATACCCTCCAGAAATTAAAACGAAAAAATCGACAACTTACCGGTACATTAAAGTAAAATATAAATAATTAAAGTGAAATATAAATAATTAAATAATCAATTTAACACAATTCAAAATCAATTCAAAACAATTAAAATTCAAATTAACGCAATTAAAAGAATCTAACGAAAATATTCAAAACGATTTTCCTTCCTGAAGCTGACAATGCTTTTCGACCGACTGTCGTGTTCACAGGAATGAAAATTATCGAATCAGGCTAAACCTGCAACTTAAATAGTGATTATGTGTCTTCGCGCATGCGCGTAAAGGTCCACGCATCGGAGATCAAATATGGCCGCCGAACATTAACAGAATTCTCGTGTAATTTAATTTCAACGGTTTCTGCAATTAATAGTCGCGTATAATTACGTTGAACGTTAAGTATTTTGGCCTCGTTAAATAAAAAAGTATGTTTTTCGTTAATGGCATGAAAGGCTAATTCTGACGCTGCTGAACGAGAAGCACGAACAGAGGCTTCGTGTTGATTTACACGGATATTAAGAGAAAACCGCGTGGAACCCTGATAAGACGAGTCGCAATCACCGCAAGAAATGTTGTATACTAGATCATTAATTTGTGTTGCGAACGCCGAAAGAACCGAGCGATTGTTCAGTATAGTGTATAACTTCCGTATAGGCCTAGCTATAATTTTAAATTCGGTATCTTTAAAGAATCTGTTAAGCTGTTTGTGCCACTGTTCAACATATGGGACAGAAATAAAGTATTTTTTGATATTACTATTGTTGATTGGTGCAGTATTTTGTATCCTATCCTTAGCTTGTACCCTAATTCGATTTATTGTGTTAATGGGATAACCCCTGTTCAAGAATCTGCTAGTTAATATTTGTATTTCTGAGTCTAAAGCAGAATCCGTCGTTGAATATTTATAGGCATTTAGAAATTGATTAAAGATAATCGATCTTTTGTAGGTGAACGGGTGGTAGCTATTATAATGTAGAAGCATACCGGTGTTTGTGGGTTTTCGATAGATGCTAAATTGTATTTTGTTCGAGTCCCGGGTAAGCGTGAAATTTAGAAAGTTTAATGACTTAGTATCCGTATCTTCCCTTTCCAATGTAAATTTGAGTCTAGAATGAATATTGTTAAACGAATGTAAAATATCTTGGATAGTACTACTATCGGTAATAACTAGAACATCGTCTAAATACCTCCCATAGTATGTGATACGGGGACGAAAAGGTGTCAAATGTATCTGCTCAATCGTTGAGAGATAGATCTCTGCCATTAAGCCACTCAGGCTCAAACCCATTGGTAATCCAAAAATTTGTTTGTACACCTTGTCTCGAAAGGTGATGTAGTTAGCCTCAACTAATAGTTTAATTAAGTGAAAAATCTCCTTTATAGGCAGCTTCGTATAATTAATCGGTGTCGAGTTTTTATTTAACATATCCCAAATAATATCTAATGTGTATTCAACGTTTACATTCGTATATAATGATGTAACATCTAATGAGAATAAATTGTCATTGTCGCCGAGTTTACAGTCCTTAAGATTATTAAATAATGTATCGTAATTCTTAATCCCAAATTGTATAACCTGTCTAAAAGGTTTTTATAATGTTATATACATGTGTGGCTAAGGCTGAAAATGCCGAGTTCCTGTAGGAAACAATAGGTCGAATCGGAAATCCAGGCTTGTGTAATTTTACCTGACCAAAAAGTGCAGGAATATTGTATGTTCTGGACTTCAATTCCTTCAACTGAACCATAGTAATGTAGTCGTTTTTACGATATGTGGTTAACGTTTTATTGTATTGATTTACCAAATTGGTAAACAGTGTCGGGTCCACTTCACAATAAGTGGAGCTATCAGATACAACTGAATCTAACTTATTAATATAATCATGTTTATCTAGTATTACCACAGTATCTCCTTTATCTGCCCTCTGTATAATAATGTCCTTATTTTCTCGAAGTTCTCGTAAAGCTGAACTGTCATGTGTATTCAATTTAGGAAGTCGTGTTTCTTTTATGTTATTCACTACTTGGTTAACTTGTTGAATAAATACATCTTTTTGTGGAACACTACGAAGTCCAACTTGACAGTTCAGCTTTACGAGAACTTCGAGAAAATAAGGACATTATTATACAGAGGGCAGATAAAGGAGATACTGTGGTAATACTAGATAAACATGATTATATTAATAAGTTAGATTCAGTTGTATCTGATAGCTCCACTTATTGTGAAGTGGACCCGACACTGTTTACCAATTTGGTAAATCAATACAATAAAACGTTAACCACATATCGTAAAAACGACTACATTACTATGGTTCAGTTGAAGGAATTGAAGTCCAGAACATACAATATTCCTGCACTTTTTGGTCAGGTAAAATTACACAAGCCTGGATTTCCGATTCGACCTATTGTTTCCTACAGGAACTCGGCATTTTCAGCCTTAGCCACACATGTATATAACATTATAAAAACCTTTTAGACAGGTTATACAATTTGGGATTAAGAATTACGATACATTATTTAATAATCTTAAGGACTGTAAACTCGGCGACAATGACAATTTATTCTCATTAGATGTTACATCATTATATACGAATGTAAACGTTGAATACACATTAGATATTATTTGGGATATGTTAAATAAAAACTCGACACCGATTAATTATACGAAGCTGCCTATAAAGGAGATTTTTCACTTAATTAAACTATTAGTTGAGGCTAACTACATCACCTTTCGAGACAAGGTGTACAAACAAATTTTTGGATTACCAATGGGTTTGAGCCTGAGTGGCTTAATGGCAGAGATCTATCTCTCAACGATTGAGCAGATACATTTGACACCTTTTCGTCCCCGTATCACATACTATGGGAGGTATTTAGACGATGTTCTAGTTATTACCGATAGTAGTACTATCCAAGATATTTTACATTCGTTTAACAATATTCATTCTAGACTCAAATTTACATTGGAAAGGGAAGATACGGATACTAAGTCATTAAACTTTCTAAATTTCACGCTTACCTGGGACTCGAACAAAATACAATTTAGCATCTATCGAAAACCCACAAACACCGGTATGCTTCTACATTATAATAGCTACCACCCGTTCACCTACAAAAGATCGATTATCTTTAATCAATTTCTAAATGCCTATAAATATTCAACGACGGATTCTGCTTTAGACTCAGAAATACAAATATTAACTAGCAGATTCTTGAACAGGGGTTATCCCATTAACACAATAAATCGAATTAGGGTACAAGCTAAGGATAGGATACAAAATACTGCACCAATCAACAATAGTAATATCAAAAAATACTTTATTTCTGTCCCATATGTTGAACAGTGGCACAAACAGCTTAACAGATTTTTTAAAGATACCGAATTTAAAATTATAGCTAGGCCTATACGGAAGTTATACACTATACTGAACAATCGCTCGGTTCTTTCGGCGTTCGCAACACAAATTAATGATCTAGTATACAACATTTCTTGCGGTGATTGCGACTCGTTTTATCATTGTTCCACGCGGTTTTCTCTTAATATCCGTGTAAATCAACACGAAGCCTCTGTTCGTGCTTCTCGTTCAGCAGCGTCAGAATTAGCCTTTCATGCCATTAACGAAAAACATACTTTTTTATTTAACGAGGCCAAAATACTTAACGTTCAACGTAATTATACGCGACTATTAATTGCAGAAACCGTTGAAATTAAATTACACGAGAATTCTGTTAATGTTCGGCGGCCATATTTGATCTCCGATGCGTGGACCTTTACGCGCATGCGCGAAGACACATAATCACTATTTAAGTTGCAGGTTTAGCCTGATTCGATAATTTTCATTCCTGTGATCACGACAGTCGGTCGAAAAGCATTGTCAGCTTCAGGAAGGAAAATCGTTTTGAATATTTTCGTTAGATTCTTTTAATTGCGTTAATTTGAATTTTAATTGTTTTGAATTGATTTTGAATTGTGTTAAATTGATTATTTAATTATTTATATTTCACTTTAATTATTTATATTTTACTTTAATGTACCGGTAAGTTGTCGATTTTTTCGTTTTAATTTCTGGAGGGTATCATACGGAAGTGTTCCACGTACTATATTGAGGTAAACTCCTCTTATCAATTTACTAATATTATTACCAACGTAGAACATATTGAGTAATACAGCTCTGATTCATACTATCTAATTGTATCATTATATATCATTGTATATATATCTATGTATGTACACAGCGGATTTGACAGTTTCTGACTAGGAGCCGCTTGTTGTTTTGTTAATAAAGACAACCTTAATAAAGATCTTATTTCAAAATTTTTCAAAAATAACCCCTGAAATGCTTGTAAATGTGTTTTGCAATGCAGCTGACAGGTTTGAGATTTGTAGAGACACCAATAGAATGTAATGTAAATCGGTGTAGAGACACCGATAGAATGTAATGCATATGTACAATATAATGATTAAAGTTTTGGGCTATGTACGTATGTAATGATTTTTTAGGTTCATTTTCTGTATTATGTATACAAATATACGTATCATATTGCCATTAAAACATTTTTTTTTTAAATTGGCCTTATTTAGCCTAATAGATAGTGACTTTTGGGACACCCTATATAATAAATTCCATTCCAATGCACCGGTGATCTAAAGGCTTGCGTTTGTCTCCGCTCTGTTATAAAATTAACCGAAGAAATTAAAGACATGAGGTATCAGATATCGTGACTATAACTTTCTTACATTCTGTGGTGAGTGTGTCTCTTTTGCGCAATGGAAAATGCGCGATCCCGCAAATAAATAACGCTTGCAGATATCTCAACAGTCCATGTTTGTGGATATATATAAAAGTCAAATTCAAAAGAATTCAAATGGCATTACGGAAGCAGTTGTAGTATGGTTTTAGGAGCATCAGCAACTAAGGCCATATTACTCCGTGCATACTGTCTGTAAATTGCACATGTTCTGAGGTCGATTTTCGGTTTACTGGACGAAAAACCCGAATTTCTGGGAGAAAAAGCCTTGCTGACCTCGCCTGAGACCGACTAACTCAGCGACGTTGTGAAAAAGACCCATAAAAATTTTTCCGGTCATCGACAGGATTCGAACTCAGATCTTTTCCATTCGGTGTAAGGAGGACAGCAATCGTGCTACCCACGAGGGCCACAATGGAAGAAAATGAGTGGGAGTTTGACATTAATTTTTCATAACCCCTTCCAATTCAACCGGATCACTTGTAAACTGCATGTCAAATATCATACAGAGCAATTCCCTTACGCTTACTTAAACAAAGAATCACCAAAGGTTTTCATCCCCATTAAATATCTGAAACCAGAGACCATTCTACAGTGCGTAAACTCCTTTAACTGGAGGCGTCTTTTCTTAAATCGATAGAGGATGCCATCGTTGACTTGTCAGAACGGTTAAAGTTGATTGCTGCCCTTGAAGCAGCCAAAGAAGTCAGCCTTTGTAATAGGCCGAAGCAAAATTTTAACAAAGAATTATGCTGGTCTTCATTAGGAAAACAGAAATCCTAACCTAACATTTTTTTTTACAAAATGATCCAATTATACAATATTTTTGAACATTTTGGAAAAACATTCGTATACTAATGACTGGGACATAAGCTATTTAACATTACCACCGAACATCGTACTTACCCTTAGAAGGAAAACGAGTTTTATCAGACATTCGAAACATAGATAAAGAAAAACGATTTCTTTCGTTTATTCATTCGCTGTATATTTCTCTCTCTCTCTCTCTCTCTCTCTCTCTCTCTCTCTCTCTCTCTCTCTCTCCTCCGAAAGCTTTTAAACGAAAATAAACTTTTCGTAAACTCTTTGTATAATTAATATATCGGTTCCTGACTGGAAGCCACGAATTACAGAGGACAAGTAATGCGATATATCAAAAAAAAAAAAACAGGTTAAATACAATTATTTGTCGTCTAAGTAACCATATTATTCGTCAGCATACCAAAAGAAAACTTTTATTTTTTTAATGCATTTTATGGGTTGGTATAACATCTGTAGTTTCTTTAGACAACGTTATTTCCCCATTTGATATTATCATCATAAGAGGTCCATACTTCAAAGTCAATTAATCGATTCATGTAATCAATACTGCATCAAACTAGATAATTTGACATCTCTGTCTGTCTGTCTCTCTCTCTCTGATTCCCTGCTTCTAATGTCTAGTGTCATTTCTCAAAGCGGGCCTTTAATGTTTCTTACTCCGTGCCAAGAATCTTCCTATCTGAATGGCATGCATCTGGAAGAGAGCCAAGTAACGTCTTTTTTTCATTGAAAACCATTTCTGTTATTGTATTTTGTCCTATCAATTAAACTGTAAGAAAACTTGCGCTCTTTTCATTACAGCTAGAATAAATGGAAAGTTGAAATTCAGTTCTAAAGATCTTTTCAAAATTCTCTTTACAATCAAAAACGCATCAATATATTGAAATCCGATGTGCATTGCATCACTTTACATCACAGAGCGCGCCGCAAAAATTGATATCTACAATTTACATCAAAATATAATTCAGAAGTTGATTTTAAAAACGTAGAGAGAATCAGTAATAAATACAGTTTGCATAAAACGTAAAGAATGTTATTAATTTGTTGTTTCCTTTCTTAAAAGAATAATAAACTGCCTTATGTACCTTTTACAACGCAAAACAAATATATATATATATACAAACCGTTATATTAGATTCTGTTTGTGACAGCGAGAAGAAGTCTGACATATTTTAGATTGCGTAGTAGATAAAATGCGAAGTCATCATGTATGAAACACTTGTGTGGAGACCCAGACATGTTTTCGTTTCCTTGCTAATCGATATGAACGCAGTGGTGAGGATCAAATCGCAGTTCAGTTTTAGTGATAGCTAAGAGTTCCAGTCGAGTATTAATTTTGAATCACCCTAGATAACCCAAAACAGATTATTCGTTTATGGCTAGAAATATCGTACTGTAGTATTTATGTATATTCTAAACACATTTCATTTTCCATTATGGTCGTTTTCGTTGTTTTATTGTTTCTTTCGCTAAATATGTATAACTGATAAATTCATTTTATTAAGAAAACTCAAAACTGGTGGTTATTCTGGTACATTTATCTACTTGCTTTCCACTTGCAATGTTAATACCAGTACTTAGTATTAGCACTAGTAATACCTGCTAATACCAAATAACAATCAAATATAATATCAGTACTTGGTACTGGTATTTTATTTGTTTGGTATTGCATTATATGCAATAATGCATTATATTTGGTTGAATCAATACTTGGTACTGGACCGCAAAACCATGAAATATCTACCACTATTAATTTTTAAAATAGTGCCATAACCTGGCAGCTGTTTCTATGATCACTGATATCTAATAAAACAATTCATTAATTCAATCATGGTTTTAATCCAAGAAAGAAATGCTAAACGATGGTCAAAAATGTCATTTAACTAAAATTTCAACCACAACTGCTACTCTAAAGTATTGCAAGCGCTTTTGATGAATAGAAGGAGCAACCAACCGTCCTTCATTATTCAAATCTGCAATAAAATGCTGTAAAATAAATCATTCATTCACATAATATCTCAGAATGCCCCTAGTATTTTTGCTTTGAGTTGCGAAACATAATTTGCAGATTCAAATGTAATTCCGACTATTACTTCGAGAAACTGAGACCTTTGAAAAGAATATTGAAACTATGGTTACACATTTTATGACATTTAAGTATTAATAGTTGAAAACTCAGAATGGAATGTAATTCATGCAGGACAACTGGATGTGTAGTGAAATTCTGCGTTAAAAGCTGGGATGCTTGTCCTGCTGCGTTTTTACGCCATTTCAAGAAATAAAATATACACATACAAACTGTGCTCGGACTTTGGAGAATTGGATTTCAGGAATAAAATATGTAAATATATTGCGCCAGAGAGGCTTTTATATGCAGTGGCTCCGGCTGGTATATAAATGATCTGAAATGGAAGAATATTTGAAGGCTTCCTGTAACAGCTTAATTTGATTACAAAAGATTGCCTAAGCCAGCTAAAAAGTTGAATGGCAAAAGAATTTTGTTGTAAAACACTATTGGAAAGTAAAGGAACAAGCTTCTGGATCGGTGTGGTGAAGATGTGTATATGGCGATGAATATAGAAGATTGCGTGGTGGATTATTGTTTCCTTCAACACACATTTCATGGTGTGTGAACTGATGGTAATATATGAATCATGAATTCATATGGATGCAACTGATGGTGCTGTGTCAGTAGGATGAACAATTGTCACAGGATATAGAATTGTCATGGGATGTATAATTCATTGCGCTGTGCATATTGATAACAGGTGGCAATCGGTTACAATGCGGTTCCTTATGGTGCACTCTGTAGTTCTTTCTGCTGCAATACAGGTGTAGTGATCGGTTTACGCAGTTCCTTGTGCTATAATTTGGAGGATATAACACTAGTGCAAGATGCAGCTCCTTGTGCTGCACCATGGTGGATAAAATGCTACAATCCTACTTCATTGATTACTACTCTTGTACTGAGTATGGACTAGAACCAACTTATGTGTAATGAAATATATTATGCTAGCGTGCTATGGAGCAAAATATAGATGTGTAATATAATATGCAACGGCATTGCCTAGGTAGAGTAATGTACATAAACGCGTGGTCAGTCTCGCTTCGAACCGCCCCAAAGTTAAGAAATTTTAAAAATTATATATTTTATTATATTCGTATTAATTTGAATATACAAATAAAACTGAAACAACGGATGCGATATAAATCATCTGTACAAAAAAGGAATATTTATTTCGACAGCAATGCCAAAATAGGTATTCGAGAAAGGTTCTGATATTTTCCGTTTTATTTGTTCACTGATAGTATTTTTCGCTTAAAATTTTATTGCGAAGAGTAAGTCGCAAAAACGTCACGAGGACCCAAGCTAATATTTTTTTAATCGAAACATAAATGCAAAGCATATTTAAGCTATTAAATTAGAATATTTTGATTTTAATTTTCTAGGGAAACATGAACAAAAATAAGTAAATATTTTTACACCTATCAGTATTCCTTATTTTTCAATAAAAGTATTGCTTATTTTTATAGAAATCTCATATTTATCCATTAACACTTCGGTATGTTGTACTATAAGGATTCTCGATACTAAAGAACTACATTCAAAAATAAACAAACAAATAAATAAAAATCTTTTTACAAATATGTAACACATCTTAAATCTTAAAATTTCGTGGGTTTTTTAATTATTTTTATTTAAAAAACTTTAATTTTAAAAAAATGTTTAATATTTTTAAATAAATAGATTCTTTATTATCATTGGAATCACTACTAATCAATCATTTTCGATTATAAATAACGTAATATAATTATAATAGTCATATAATTATAAATAAAGATATCAGATTTAGGAGATAATTTTCAGCACACAATCTGTTGGTAAAAGTTCTGTTATTATTTCGATATACCATCGATGACATTAGATACTCTAGCATCCGAAAATATGGTGGTAGTAAGAATCAATTTTAAAAAACGGTTAATGTAGTTAATTTGTTAAAACTGGAGGATTTCTCACAAGAGCTGCATAGACAAAAATTAAGGATTTTTACGGATGGTAAGTATTAATGTCCTGAAACTTAGGTTTTTCTTTATTAGAATATGTATGCAATTAAATTAAAGATCATATACTTAATAAGGTAATTAGAAAGAATTATATACCTTAGTGTATCATCAATTATGAAAATTTTCTGGAGATGGGATTCGGTTCCAAAACTGTGTACTCCTACCACAGTTAATGCCTATGTATTTGAGCTTAATTTACAAAGCTCGCAAACCGTTTTTCTTTTATACTTGCATTTGACTAATAAGCTGCTGCACTATAAACTTATCAAGTTTTGTATTTGCTTATTTATCTTGTTAAATGCGTGATTTATTTCGTCCATTTGCATGAATCTAGTAAACAAACTAGACGTAAATCTCATCATATTAACGTTTAGTAAAATCCCTAACTTTGGTTTATGTTGCTATTATGAGAACTGCTCCAACTGTAATAAAGTCATCTGCATTAAACATTTTTATGATAGCCAGTGAAGTGGAAGAAAATGGGGGATCATTCTTTCATAGTTGTCTTAGTCAGAATATAGCACAATGATAATTAATTGTAGAAACAAAAAGTATATATTTGATGAGCATAAAGTCTTGTATCCTTGCTGCCTTTCAAAATATAGAAACTAACTTTGCACTGGACAGAATAGCTAAATAGATAAGAAATCTCATTCATTTTCATAATCGTATGCGCAAGTTACTAGATGCACTCTGTAGCTTCAAATACCAAGTCCGTTTACTGCTGCTGTAAAAAAACTAAGCTATTTCTTTATTACAATATTTTAGCAAAAGTGCCTAATGGTTTGTATTACTGCCAAAATTGCTGTAAAACTCATTAATATTTGGTCTGTTATGACGTTAAAAGCAAAAGCGTCTTCCTGCGGTGCAGACCTTGGTATGTAATGGGATATAATGGAATGACAGCCACGCAACCGTTAAGCTCTTCTAATGTTAACACATTAAAAGCTGTTTACGTTGCACTGCTCTCTAGGCAACGATGGAGTGCAGAAAGATCATTAAACAGATATAGAGAAGCAACAGCACCAACCTCAAACAAGAGGAAATCTGTTCCGTATGTATTTCCGAATAGATTTCCTCTTATTCCCTTCTAGACACACACAATAGAGTAATTACTACTGTTTGGAACGTTTGTGTCTTTTAATATACGAGTATGAATAGCGTTTTAGCAATAACTAATACAAAAAAAAGGGATTTTTTATATCAAAATATGAACATCGACATTTTAAATATTAACAATCAATAAAACTCTTCAGTCGTCCCACTGATCACTCAAATCTTCGATGTCCTTAACCCCCACCCCGCTAACTTTCACTAAGTATCAATCTTTAGGCAAGGCGGCATTCAGCTCAGTGAAGAATTAGGAAAGAATAAGTAATAGTTTTCTAAATTGCAGTTTTTTGTGAGGTTTTTCTGTTTTTTTCAATTACGATAGCTGGCTGAGAAAGTTTTTCATAAACTGCGTATGCGGATGTAGCATATCAGTTTCCTGAAAGAAACATCTGTTAAAAGCTGAAGGGAAAAGGCATCCTTCTCTGACGGCTGTCTATTTATAGATTTCTATCATGAAAATGGGTTTTTTGTTGTTTTTTTTTAATATAGAAGGGCATTATTGATTTATTCTGATATAACCTCCTAATTACATTTAAATGATATACTCCTCAGGTTCATACAATATTTCAAAAATTCTTTTTTTTTTATTGTATATTTTGGCATGCCAATAACTTCGAAACAAACTTTAATTTGTGGACCAATAAACGTAGAGTGAAATATAAATCATAAAGAAAAATGAGCTTTAGTAATTAGTACAGTGCTTATGAAATGCATCTCATAGTTGAAGCGAATCGCCACAAGTTGCCCAAGTCCTACACTGCAATTAAAAAACACTTCTCCCAAGTAAATATATGTAGCCAGACTGTAAGGGGTTACTCTTCCCCTCATCTCTGGATAATTAAACACTCTTAGTGCAAGATGTATTCAATGATGATGTATTTCCAAATAGAACGGTGCAAAATGATGTGGATAATGCCAATGCAAGTATATGAGAACTCAAATATAATGAGATATATGAAATGGCAAACAAAACAAAATGTATTAGATATTTCATATTTCGCATTAAAGAAAACTTCATGTACTTTATATATTATAATGTTCCCTTGTATGCCTGAAGCTTTTACTCTAAATACATCTAAGTATGTATTAATAACTAAATTCGATAAACATGTACTTTAAAAACTTGAAAACCAGTACAGTGATACCAGTTCTGAAGTGTTTGAAGACCTACTTTTACTCATTATTTTTTTGTTTTGTGCACGTAATTTACAGATGCCATACATCGATGATTCTTGGTCTTAGGTGACTCGATGCAAATCTTAAATGACCCAAAAAAAATCACAATTTTCTCTTAGCACGCAGTTTCGCATATATTTGGATGTTATTGTGTCTTTTGTGTAGTTTAGATTCCTTGTTTCTTACAACACGCAAACTGCTCATTGATTTCAGATAAGATACATTCTCCTTTCCTTCTTTAAAGTTAATCCCTCTACATTTTAAGTGCAGTAACATGTCTAAAAATATTTTCAATTCCCTGCGGTATTTATAAAAGATCAACTTAAGTGTCCGTCGTGTGTCATTATCTAATTTGTTCGTCCTCCTGCTCCACTGAGATTTGCAAGTAAGTTAATTATTTCTCATGACAAGTTCCTAACCAGGCGCCGGGTACTTTGGTAATAGGATTGCTCGCTCGCTCTCTCTCACCTTTAGAAAACTCCTTTATGGCAGTACATCGTCCGTATCTGAGTTGTATTTGGCTGTGTAGAAGAAAAGCTAAGGCTGCTAAGGTATTACCATATCACGACTGTAAATTGAACTCATTCTACAGGCAATTCCGTATAAAAGAAAAACAACAGTTCCGAGAAATTTTCTCATAAAATTTCTTCATTCGGAAGGGAATCAAAAAAACCGGAGAACCCCTTTTTTGGCTAGCAGTGGTTATGATCGCTGTTCTTCTAGTCCATAAGGTGTGTTGAGGGTCTAACGACTCCTGGGGTTCCCCCCCCCGCCCCCCTTCCGCGTATTTTCTATGTTTCGGGCAAGCCTGAGATTTTTTTTCTAATCCGTTTGGAAAAGTGTTCAGTTGAAATCCTATCCAGGTGGCAGAAAAATTTCTGGGATTTTTCGCACCATGGCAGAATTAGTCAGTCTCGCGAAAGGGTTCTTCATCTTTATCTCCAAGATATTCGGTTTTCCTGGAAGGGAACCAAATAATTTACAGTTTCCCTCGAGATGACAACAGCAGCGTTGTAGCCAAAGATATGCTGCCAACTTCAAAATGATTTTCAGCTATGGGTCGTCCCCAATTAAAATAGTCTGTCAAATTTTATCACACTGTTTTTAACAAGGGACTTAAACGAGCCTATTCCGTTCTTGAGATCAGCTGAGTCCCCATTGTAGTCCTCCAGTCTACGCGATCTGAGACCCAACCCCTTCTCTCTCTCTCTCTCTCTCTCTCTCTCTCTCTGTCTGTCTCTCTGTAAATGAGCGACAAGTGGCGTAACCACTATATTGCATATCTAATGTACAAAGTTCAAAGAATATACTTTTATTCCGAAACTTTTATAAAGCTCATATTCATTTAACATTAATGACAAAAATGTTTAAATGAGTTATTCTGTGCCTTTTGTTAATACTGTATACTATATACAATTAGTACTAATTTTGTAGTGTTCATTTATAAACCTAGCCGACTGCGACCCTGGTAACCTTTTCGCTCCATAATGGTGAGCTGCGTAAATAAATTTCGTAACAACCTTAGATGAGTTCGGGGTCTAAGAACACTGCCATGTGTAGAATGCCCATGTTTATTTAGGCCGAAGTTTGTCAAACACTAAAGGGTAAATAATGTCGTTTGTCACCTTAAGAGAAATGGTAGAATAATGAACAGAGAACTTCCATTAAGACGTTTTGTTCTTATTTAATCCTGTCTATCACGTGGCGCGTGCTTTTGAAGACGACATATTTAGATCCGCGATCGGATGACGAGGAGAGATAAATTAGAAATCTTTCCTATTGAGTATTTATCATAAGGAACGGCCGACGTTGACAAATGACGGAATTTAAAGTTCACGATAGATTTTTTGATTACTTACCGCCTTTCTTGCTGCTCCTGCAGCGCCTTCTGACATAAATGAATAACAACTTGCAGTGGCAGACGGATCAACGTTTGACAACATTGTCTTGATAAATATATTAAAAGGAACTGATGAAAAATGAGGCTTACTGAGGATCGCTGTTCGGCAAGAAATCTCGAGAGTGAGAAGTCAACGTCAAGTAAGCCGCGATATAAAATAAGAAATTTAAATCGGGAATATACACGAATACAACCGAATGAAGAAAGAACATGCTGTCCTTCTTGATATGTCACGATCGAATAAGGTAATTCTCAGCAACTGAAGAGCAGAAGTGGATCCAGCCGGGACAAAACACTCACAAAATATGAATTAAGGCAAGAAGAAAAAGCAAAGTACTCGTGTACCTAATTAATATATAAAATTTCAAATATTTTTCCTTTTGTAATATGCGTGTTTTTCCATGTTCCTTATAAAGCACGTACTCACACGCTGTATTTAATTTTCAAATATTTCACCAGAGTATTAATATGAATTGACAGCAAGGACAGTTCTTTGTTGTCAATTGGTGTAAACAAACTGAAAGATTATTTTAAGTCGAAATTTAAATACATGCATTAAAAAGAAGGGTTTAAACCGTGAAAAATAAGGAAAATCGGAGGAGAGAAATAAAGGGAGAAGGGGAGATTCTTTGTAGGTATGATAAAAGATGCAGTAAAAATTGCACCTTTTTGATACCTGCTTTGAGCTCTTCTCTCAAATCTTGGTCGCTCATTAACCATTCAAGTGAAACTTCTGAGCGTCATATTCCTCAAATAAGCTATCGCGAGATAAAACTATTTTTTTTCCTCATTTAATAGCCTTTATGAAATACTTGTAAAGTCATTGGAAGTAGTCTCAGAAACTGAACTCAACATGTAGATCATAAATATAATCGGATATAATATGATTTTATATTATATCCGATTAAACTTAGTGTATATACGATATTTTTCGATCTGTCCTGTGAACCCTTGGCTCTCTAGCCATGATGGGGTTATTACAATCACTTGGTATATAGATGCAATAAGAGTCTCTCTCTGACCTTCCTGAATCCCTAAAGGAATTCAATATGGGCTGACCGGATCTACAAATTAGTCTTCTGAGAACTCTCCGATCTCGTTCCGTCCATTTCTGCAATCTATCCAAAAGTTTCCCGACTGTAACAGCACCAGAACGTTTTCAGTTAGTGATTTGGTAAGATATGTAAGCGATGGCTGACCTAGAGTGTTGTCGTGCTATTGTAGCAAAACGATGTTAGGTTACGCGTTCATTTAATTCCAATGCAACTAGGGCTATGAAGTGTCAGTTTGTTGGGTTCCTGTTTTCTGGACGCAAAAAAACGAGTTTCCTGGAGAATAAAAGATTAAATCTTCGCCCGTCTGCAAAAATGAATCGGGGCATTTTTCACAGGTGTGGGAGGCCAGTAACTGTAACCACTGCTGTCGCGAGGGCGCAAGGGCGCGAACAGATGGATTTCTAATGTGGTATCCTACGATGACTTCCTGTTAGAAGTTACTAAGCTGAATATCTCAACCCACCTGCTATATTTAGCTGATCTGCTTACGTCTAATGTGAACGTAGTTCCTTGTATATCCATTCCCGACACGCGGCTGGCTGCTATACTTCATTTATCCCAAATCCTATGGTGTCTGAATACGTTTGGCAACATAATGCTTAAGGTATAATTTATAATGTACTTTAGCTATAAGCTCAGTTGTATACAGTAATATTTTTAACCTAAGAAAACTCTATTGTTGTTGGAGTCGTTGGAGCATTATATATCTTCTTAGTTTTATAGCTTGATTTATTTGATTTTTTTTAAGGCTATTGCCCTTTTCTGTCGAGTTTGTAATTTTGAATGGGCTTTCATGCAGTATATGCAATTCCAGATTAACAGTATGGATTTTATAAAAGATTTTAATTCTAAGATCATTTAAATAACTTAAAAATAAGTTTTCTGTTTATACTCTGGCACGACCACATAAGTCAGAGAAGTTTATGACTGCTCCTTTACATAGAATTTTAATTAATCGTTTTATCATTTAACCATATTTTGGGGTCACAATGGCTCGGACCACCATCACTCAAACGCATCTACTCCTATACCCTCGCTTCCTGTCATACCGGGTGGAAAAAACCTGGGATCGAATGTCCAATGACACGAGAAATTTTTATGGATTATTTTCACAACCCGGCAGAGTTTAATAAGTCTCAGATGAGGATTGAATACCTTCTCCGGAAACTCGGTTTTTTTTTTTCATCCAGTAAACTAGCAAACCTACAGATGAATAAATGCAGCTGCTGACACAATTATACTAACTACTGCAGTCCAAGTTGTTTTGGCGCACACAGAAGCCCCCCCCCACTTCATAACTCCTCACAACTGCATTCTCTCTCTCTTTGACTATTGGCAACTTTGTCCAAATACTTCATCAAAATGCTATTTAATGATTACATTACATAGGGTTTACACATTTTAGTGATTTTTTTACACGAGACAATCTATTAGAATTATATTATAAATAGTCATGTAAGAAGAGATATTCCCATGTCAAATTGGCATTTTCTGCCATTCACTGCTAATTGATAGGTGAGAAAAATGGGTTTCAAAAATCAGCGGTCGTCCCTATTTCTTATTTAAGCTTTTAAAATGTTTTCAGATTGTTGCTTAGAATTACCCTGTAGAGCTTTCAGTCTGAGGGAAAATAAGTTTACTCGAAGGTTTCATTGTAAAGGTTTGCCAAGATATTGAGGATGATAAATCTATTAATTTGAAACAGCAGTTGAGAATATTTCAATAGAACTATCTGGTTCTATTAGTTTAACTTCTGTTCCAAGGAAATTAGTGGAGGCACTGGTTACAGAAGCATTGCAGGATCATCTAAACAAGACTTCAGTTATAGCTCGGACATAGCATGTTAAGGGGAAGTCTTGTCTGACCAATTTTATTGGATACTATGATGTAGTCACAAAGGAGCTGGATGCAAAGAATAATTTTGTTATCATATGTGTTGTATCTTAGATAGGCTTTTGAAACTGTTGCACATGGAAGACTGCTACACAAATTGGAGCAGTGTGGCATTGGACGCAAATCGCTGCTAGGGATAAATGGATGGATGAGTGGGGGAAGACAGAGAGTGGTAATCAATGAACACTGCTCTTCGTGGACTAATGTTATTATTAGTTCCCCAGGGTTCAGTGTTGGGTCCATTGTTGTTTTCTGTATTCATCAATGATATTGATGATGGTATATCAGGCTTAATGTCCAAGTTTGTAGACGATACGAAGGTCGGCAGGGTTGTTAATGACACTAATAACAGTATGCTGCTGCAACAGCGTCTAGAAAAGCTGAGCAGATGGGCTGAGAGGTGGCAACTGAAGTTTAATATTGACAAATGTAAAGTACTACATATGGAAAGCAGTAACCCCAGAGTAACGTATCAACTGTGTGGTACTACACC
The DNA here is from genome assembly GCF_048544385.1 of Mastigoproctus giganteus. Taxonomy (NCBI): domain Eukaryota; kingdom Metazoa; phylum Arthropoda; class Arachnida; order Uropygi; family Thelyphonidae; genus Mastigoproctus; species Mastigoproctus giganteus. Next base: position 144,164,701 of record NC_143577.1, read on the forward strand.
GACAGTGGTAAAGAGTGAAAAGGACCTGGGGGTAATTGTGCAGGCAGATTGAAGTTTTCTGAGCAGTGCAGACGGTCTGCAAGAGTAGCATATGGTGTCTTGTCAATGATATACAGGAATTTTTCTATCAGGGATAAGGAGGTGATTATCTCCTTGTATAAGGCAATGGTCAGGCCACACCTTGAGTACTGTATACAGTCTAGAGACCTCATTTTTAGAAGGATGTAGAGAAGGGCAACAAAATTAGTGACTGGAACTAAGGGTTGTTACGAAGAAAGGCTTAAGTTTTTTCAAATTACAGTCTCTGGAGACTAGGCACCTGCGAGGTGATCTGATTGTGGTGTATAAAGTCATGAATGGTTTGAGCATGCTCAATACTGATGGGATTCTTCCTCAAAATAATCGTCTGAGAGGGCATAAATTCAAATTGAGGAAAGACAGTTTTTTGCCTTTAGCCAGCGTGTGGTTGATTGCTGGAACAAACTTCCATCTATCGTTGTAGAAGTTGATAGCTTAAATATATTCAAGACTGAACTAGACAAACATTTGGATTGAATGAATGGGTGAAATGAGAATGGTTTTTTTTTTTTTTTTTTTGGCTGATGCTATATAAGCTTGCTTTCTTGCATCATGTGCCCTTGCTAATGCTATTGAAGAGAAGTTTGGAGCTGATTAAATCATCTTCACACTTTAAATGTGAGGATGATTTTAAAATATGGAGATTTCAAAATATGGGCATTACACCAAATCCCAAACCTCGTAACATGATCATCCCAGGCCTCCAGTTAGAATACTTGAGAGATGGATGACGTTTCTTTTAAAACCCTTTTTCTTTCTGATATCTGGCATTGACGAATTGAGTTGGGACTGCCATCTTAGCAGTATTAAACCCGCAAAGAAGAGCTGAGGAGTCTTTTTTTTTTTTCCTATGAAAGGGCTGCCTTCGAATGTTTATCCCAGAGAGAGTGAATAAGTTCAATGTTCACAATAACGCCACCTAAGTTGTCACACGTGAAATAAAAACTAGCCAAAACCAGGAAAACAGACAAAGGGGAAAATTGTGAGGCCAAATAGTTCTTTAATGGAGATTAACCAAGCGTTCAGATAGTCTTTCTGGCCAACTGATACTGCAGGAGCATAGGAGACCACAACAGTTCGAACAGGTGATGCACGAATGTAGATGAGGAAGTCCATTGCTTCAGGTATGGAGTCTGATACTAATAATGAGAGAGGATAATATGGGATATGGACTAAAACAAGCAAATACCCTTTCCCCGTCAAGTCTAGCAAGATGTAACATGAAAATGGCAATTAATAAGTACGCAGTGTTTTTCAGATGAGTTCTATTTATTAAATTAATTGAATGCAAACATGTGATTAATAGAACCGAAAAGCAAGTAAACTAGTTGATTATCTAATAATACGTATAAAAAATAATTGTTTTTATTTCACTGCTCATACCTTACGTACATAATATATTAATACATAATATTCACTCAACGTTTTGTAATATTAACTCATGTTTTTCATGCTCTATCATGTAATAAATTAAAGCAAGCATATCCGGAAGGATCGTGGTATCAGCATACCACGATCCTTCGTAATGCATTTTATTTATCTCTTTCTATATTTTAATAACAATTGAAATTTAACACGTATTTCACGTTTCGGCTGTGGTTAATGTATTGAGCAAACAGCAATAATTTATTATGTATATATTCAGTAAACTGATAACAAAAAAGAGAAAAGCAATAACTTCTAAGAGCAAACCGAGAACATTCGTATTTGTGTATCTGCTATACGGCAGATACGAAAATTTTCTCCAATCGGCGCACGGTAAGAAACATAATAATATCTAGTGCATATTGGCATTGACGAACTAAGACAATGTACTTGATATGCTTGGAAAAAAGAAGAAAATAATTGCCGGATTCGTATTTTTCCAATTGTAATGAAATTTGAGATCGCTCCATAAATAAGGCTGAAATATAAAATTTCATGTGTGTATGTATGTGTGTGCACAAAGCAGGCAGCAAGGATTCCCATGTCATTTTCAGGTGTAAGCCACATCTTATCGATAACTGCAGTCGCCATGAGAAAGGAGATCCAGGTGAGCGGGAATCTTATTACAGTTGTTCTGAATTTTGGAAGAAGAATAATCCGACCTGCAGATTTTTATACATGGGATGAAGAGAAGTGCTGTTGTGACCGTTCACGAACCTAGAACGGAGACAGCTGGCCGCGAGAACAAGCGTTATCCTGAGGGCGGCTCAGAGTTAGTGTGGACGATGACTAAGAATCCACCAAATTCTGATTTTTTTTTGCAAAGAAGTGCTGTTTCTTTTCTTCTTTCCGTACGATTAAAAAAATCAAAATACGCAACAGATGTAGGATAACCAGTCGTCTGTGGCAACATTTATATTGTGAGTGTTTCCTTCTGAAAAGGTTCATTTCGTGTGTTAAAATATTGAAACCCCAAAATGGAATTTGCGGTAATTAAATTACCGAAATTCCTGTTTCGCTAACCTCGGAACAAAACGGGGGATGCCGTTCCCGTTATATGGAACTATTTAAACAGCTATTAACCGCAGTTAATCGTTATTTAAGAAAACAAACCAGCCAACATAAATAGCAATCAAATAACGCGCTCAGGTTAGAGGCCAACGTAACTCCTTCCGCTAATGTTCATAACGTCCTTATTAAATGTATAGGCCGGTGTAATACTGCTCTCTTTAACTGATAGCCGCTTATAGCAGCCACCTGACACCATCTGAGCTTTATTGAATAGTTGGGCAAAGCGACGAGGGAACCGAATTTCCTGTCAGCAACGGAAATGGCCGATCATCGCAATACATGCTGGGTGGTATTAGCCAACGAAACATCTGCTGACAGATATTGCTAATTGTTGAAAATGCTTCGCTAAGTTGGGTGATCCATCACTAAGGTTAAACTGACACTTAAGACATATGTAAGGTTTAATTTAGTGAGCATTCTGCTGTCTGCGTCGAATAGGCTGTGGAAATGATATTCGAAAACCCTGATGACTGATGGTCTTTAATATTAATCAATTCCTCTCTGGCAATTGCCATTCTGTGGTGCAGTATTCTACTGAGATCGAATGTAATTTGTATTTCAGTCTTATCTCTGGTGGCATATCAGGACAGGTGTGTTCTGCAGAGCAATCGCTGTTCTTTTCTTGAATAAAACAAAGCAACGATGAAAGATGTTTATCTTAGCTTTGTTCTATTTTCATACGAGCTGAATGAAAGCCAATTCAGATTTTTCTGCGTTTGGTGGTTTCTTCGGATACTTTTGTTTAAGTTGTTTGTTTAGAATTTAAATCCACGTTCATTAAACGAAAATACTGTTCTGATCGTGTTTGCTGAGAGGATTTATTAAGATATTCAAGAATCAGACATTTTGAGATAACCAGGTGAAAATCTAAGACGCTTCAGCGTGCGAAGAATGAATTTTCTAGCATTTAGCTAATCTTGATCCAAATTTTTGTATTTCTTTATAAACATTGACAAATGCAAACTACTGCATATGGGTAGAAGTAACCCCAGAGAAACGTACCAACTGCGTGGTACTAAACTTAGAGCGGTAGAAAATGCAAATTATCTGGGAGTAATTGTGCAGTCAGATATGAAGTTTTCTGAGCAATGCAGACAGGTTGCCACAGCAGGTCATGGGGAGGTCAATGATATACAGAAATTTTGCTAGTAGGGAAAAAAAGAGGTGATTATCCCTTTGTAGAAGGCAACGGCCACGCCAAGTCTTGAGTACGCGTACAGGTCTGGAGACCGCATTTTAGGAAAGATGTAGAGTTGTTGCTTGAGCGTGTACAGAGAAGGACAACAAGATTAGTATCGGGAACGAAGGGGTTCTCTTGAAAAAAAAAAAAGGCTTAAGTTCAGATTTCAGCGTCTGGAGATTAGTTGACCTGCGAGGTGGTCTGATTGAAGTGTATAAAACTTTGAATGGGTTGAGCACGCTGAATTCTGATGGGATTATTCCGCTCGCTCAGATTATGAACTTGAAGGCGCATAAATTCAAATTGAGAAAAGGCAATTGTAGAATAGATTTCCGGAAATTTGCCTTTAGCCAGCGGGTGGTTATTTTCTGGAACAAATTTCCATCTGTCGTTGTGGAAGTTGATAGCTTAAATAAATTCAAGGAGGAACTGAACAAACCTTTAGAGGAAATGGTTGTGTAAAATTATTATTACTTTTTTTTTGGCTGATGCTACATAAGCTCATGCGCTTGATTTCTTACATTATATGCCTACTACTATTCATTCTTTCTGAGCTTAATGTCATCTGATGCTGATCGAGAAAGTGGCACTTGCTTGCTGTTCGAATCTCTATATAAGAGAGAGTTCTATAATGTCAGTCCTATCCCACAGCAAAATATTGTTCTGAATTATTGAAATTTTTGTGTGAAATCATCTAAAAATAATGTTTTTAGTGAAAAATAAGAGGAAGTGCATAGCATTCTAGTTTATGTGTGAGTATCAAAAGACCGATGCTCGTTAAACTTTTCCTTAATAAATATGTAGTTTAAAGGCTTGTTCTGCCTCTTGGAATCAATTAAAATACGTTCGGATATTTATTGTGATAAAACAGATTACAACGGTTTGGAATACCTCACAATGTAGACATTGTCTACCATGTCGCGCCTGGATAGGCAGGGCACCAATCAAAAGAGAGAAAATAGAATCCACTTTTTTTTATTTATTTATTTGTTTGTTTATTTATTTCAAATTAGCCACTTAGTAAATAATTAATTATAAAAATTTCAGAATTCTCATATTGCCTTTACATTATGTTCCGACATTTTTTAATCTGTGAACAGGGTGATAATTGTACTTACTTTCTTTCTTTCTCTCTCTCTCTCTCTCTCTCTGACTTTTTTGTTCTTTGCACTCTTCTTTGTTTTTGCCGCTATTACTTTTAATTTCATCACAATCTATGATCGTCATATAGAAGCGATATACAGCTAGTATTCCTCAGGGTTAGCTCTCTATATCGAAAACAAACAAATCTCTATATCGCTACCAAACTTGAAAAAGTTGTGGATTTTCTGCTAAATAATTTGAACTGTTTTACTATTGATTTAACTACTTATTTTTTAACTGTTTAGAGGGCATGGCTGATTAAATAATTTCGATTAGGATACAATCCGGAACGGATGGTTTTTACTTATTTCGTTACATTTCAGAAAACAGATGGTCCGATACGGGAAAAAATACTCGGAGAGCTTGCGATTCCAAAAATAGCCTGCCAACGCAGTTCACTCAGATACCTGAACGGTCTAAAAGTGGTAGGCACGCTGTAGGTTCTGAGAAGAAGAACAGCACTACAAAATTTCATACAAATGAAGCATCAGAAAGAAACCTCTCCACCCAACCGGGCATTCCCAGCGAACAGGCTCTCGCGCAGGCTGACATCGATTCGGATCGAGTCACGTAAAAGAATGACTATGGGCGAGCCTCAGCTTCTCTTTACAGAACAAGAAACGGGAATGAAGCCAGCTAGTCAGCCAAGCTACCTCGAAACTCCTGATGTTAGGGAAGAACAGCAAACTCTCCCAATCGCCCACCCTCTCGCATCAATCAAACCAACCGTTCATCCCACACAGGAAATTACCTACCAGGATCTTCCTCCTCACAACTTTAGTAGGTCTCCTCAAGGGAGATATGGTGAAACCGATGAAGAAGAATCTGGCAAAACTTCTGAGCGATAATTATCGACTCAAAATTCAGAACGCAGAAATTAGAGATGAGCTACTGCTCAGAATACAAATTAAGGACCTTAACAGAGCTCTCTAAACTGGGTGATGCCTCGGTCATTATCAACGTCCTATCGTCACAGGAACTTAAGTTATACAAAAATAAAGCTGATGCGGAGAGAATCGCACAGGTGGAACCTCATGACAGACAACAGAGAAGGTCCAACTAGCCCCACCAACCAAGCTATAGAGAACCAGCAAAACCACATTGACCAGACTGCACCCAAACGGGCACCTCTGTTACCCGCCCCCCCCACCTCCCGCAACACGCATTCACAGGGAGACCAATTTCTCAGCTCCCCTTTAACAATTACCTTTTCGACAGAACTTGGACCAGCCTTCGGCTGTTACTGCAGAGAACCTAACTCAGCTCAACCGCCAAGCGAGCAGTACATTAACTCCACGTTGACGCCAAGGGACCCACCAGATCTTATGCATAAGTCGTTCAGACAGCAGTTGCTAGCACAAATGCTGAAAGGTCTACCACATGCACTGCACTATGTCAAATCCAGACGGAACGAACGGCATTAATTCAATCACTAAGCGTACTCAAAGGACAGAAACTTCCATGGAAACTCTCCGGCTCAGGGAAATTTTCGAAACGTAGAACGTTACGGCAGTGACCTCCCGTGCCAAGCTGTTGATCACTAGACTGGGACTACTGTCCAGGCCATTACTTATCAAAAGCTTACTGTACATAGAGCTTGGCATAAAGGTAGATGTCAGAGCCATTAAAACCAAATACCCATCATATTCCTCGTTTGTTCTGTCTTTCCCTCGAGCACATTTACAAGAAGTGTTCAACCCAGCAGGATGGCCGAGAGGTGTCTTAATTAAGCCACTCATTGAAGCAAAAAAATGTACCAACCACAAGGCCCCTAGTGTACACCAATAGCAATCAATTAACAAGAGACAAATGGATGTAACCCAAACGTCAGTAACATTTTTTCTACAAAATGTTAGGAGCCTTACTAACACGCTACATACCTTGCAAGCCCTGCTCCTCCAGGAAGACATTGATTTTATTTGCATCTCGAAAACATGTGTTGATGAGGGAAAAAAACTTTGGATTGCTCCTCTCGCCCACTCATTATCAATATATTGCAAACTCCAGGAAGAATAAGAGAGGAGGTGGTGTTGCCATCTTCTACAAGACCTCTTTCAGGCAGATATATGTCTACAGCAGTAAAACACCAAACTATAAAGCAATCACTGCAATTTTCAGCAAAAATGAAAAAAGTATCCAAATCTGCCTTGTGTATCACCCACCAGGGCACACCTCATTAATCAGAGAGGATCTTATCTCATGAATATCTGCTCATTTTTGCCCCAATATCCAAACAACAATTTTAGGAGATTTCAACCTACCTCTGCCAAGGTACGAGGATGCAAGGCAAGGCAATACATGGAAGATGACATGCGGACCTGGAGGCTCACCCCATTGAATACACCACCGACCAGAGGAAATCGTCCTGGACAGTCTGCCACAATTTTGAACAAATACAAATCATTCCCTAAAACTCCAAATTCGTGTCGGACCACCTACCAATAGTGTTTGAAATTGCACAGATACCGGCAATTTCACCTGCATCTCAGTCGCTGGGACCAAATCCGCGGACCTGATGCGTACAGTAACTACGTTTTCAACCGATCTGGTCAGGCCAAATATTATCCTTACTGAACTTAAAGCATTTAATTGGAAGCTTCAAACCCATGGAAGAGGAAAGTAATGCCATTTCTAATGAATTTAGACACATTGCTCTCATTGGTGCATCGAAGACAATTAAAATCTTCTAAAATATACCAAGTGGTGGTTCAATTCCGAAACGAAACAGACTTTTAACCTAAAGCAAAAAGCGTACAGAACATGGAAAAAGTCTGGCTCCATGCTAGATAACATCGCTTACAACAAATAAAGAGCGAATTTCCTGCGCGTTCCGAAGAAGGAAGATTGTAAGCATATCCAGAGAAGGCTTCGGCATTCCAAGCGCATCGCTTCCACACGTGGTCGTCAGGTGGATATGGATGAAGAAAAGATAACTGTAAAACTGTGGAAACTGTCCTTCCACACTGACCAGGAGAAACATCTGCCCCTCCCTGTAGCGGCCATCACAGATAAGGCCAGGACCGAGCTTGAACATGTTAAGATCTCAAGGGAAATGATTATGAAAGCAATAAACAGTCTTCCAATAAATCTGTAGTTGGTCCCGACAGATTTTCCATCTTTATTCTCAAAATATGCCGTGTCTATGTGATTATCCTGTTACATCTTCAACCGTATCCTCGAGACTTATCACACCGACAATTGGAATGTCTATCATGCATTACTAGTTCCAAAAACTAACAAACCAAACGACTTCAGAACAATCGCTAGTTCTTGTGGACTACTAAAAGTGTTTTAAAAAACAATACAGTACATCTTAGTCGATCACTGCTTCAATGGGCGACCACAGCATATTCATACTGTTATTCCTAGGAGGTCTACGCTGTCAAATCTATTAATGACCAGCTGGGCAATCTAAAAAGCTCTAAACTTTAAGAAATAACTTGAAATCTTATTCCTGGACATACAAACAGCTTTCGGCACACGCAGCACAACAGAGCTAGTTAAAATTTTGAAGCATTATTTCAGAATCGAAGGTAACCTTCTTGCTATTCTCTATCAACTTCTCATTAACAAGAAAATCTTTATTAAATATGACCATAGTTTGGAGAAGACCACCACGACCTCTGTCGACATACTACAAGGGAGAGTTCTTCATCATGGTTTTTTGCCGCAGCACTAGAGTCCTTCCTTGCGAAGCACCCAAAGTTCATTTCATACGCTGTTGATCTTAACATGCTGGTCACATCCGACGATTCAGCAAAATTTGAGGCAGTCACCTATGAAAATCAGATAGTACTGTTTGAATTCCAGGATTATCTAGGATGTCTGGGACTTAAAGAATTTGACACCCGCACCGTTGTACTCTTCAGTAGTCTGGTCAGGTGCTTCCTCTACTCAACTAAAAAGTTTTATTGGAATTGAATATTGGCTCCTGAGATGTCAAACAGGAAGATGGACTACCCTTTCACCATCTCATCTCTAGGAGCGTGCTCTATGCAAACCTTAGCGTGAAACCCTGGAGAACCATTATCAAAGGAAGGAATCTACACACCTTGGCACAACTTCTATGCCGCCAAATGGATTCGCTTGACATATGGGATGTTTCTACAAACCCTCTAACCTCAGAACGAACCCGGTGCAGCTCAACACCTTGTCCACAATTTTCTCTGCAAAACGTGCAATACCTTAGATCAGTGTTTCTGGCGAATACGTTCGGGCTGTATAACTCCCTTGGAATTGATGCCTCATCTTTCTGCAGCTCGAAGCGCTATAGACATGAAACACTGAAAGAACTCTATAAACATGAAAAATAAGCATATTGTGGTAATAATTCCCTGCCAAGGCTTTCCTGGATTCTCCGTTTTTTTTTTGCTTTTTTTTTTATTATTTTATTTATTTATTTTTATTTTGTTTTGTATCTTCAATCTATTTTGATTTCTTGTGATTCCAATCAATGTAATCAACTGGAATTTACATAATGTACACCCTTCTAGCCGAACCAGACTGTTCCGTGGGTGCCCGCTGATGTGTAAATAAAATGATGTTAATATAATAATAATAATAAAATGCATCACCAAGGAGCCTGGAGCGTCCGATGACACATGTCGATGATGCTACCAGGGCTCAGAAACGATCCAACACATCACCACGAGAAGCAAGGTAATCACCAAGACTTAGTACACTCATAGACACGACCGGTAGCCAGGATAATACATCAGAAGGTAGCAAGGAAATACCAGTTGATCGGAGAAAGTGTACCGTACTACAAGTACGGACCCCAGGCAGTACTAGAGACCTCAACCCACAAGCTGTACTGGGACCGCGCCATAATAACGGACATGACAATCCCGCACAACAGACTGGACATAACCCTTGTCGACAAGAAGGAAATGGCTACCTATCTGATTGACATAGCGGTACCTAACACTGGCAACCTACAGACAACCCATGGGGAAAAATTCAGGGAGTACACGAACCTAATACAAGAGATCAAAGAGAGGTGGCATATGAACAAGTAACGACCATCGCGATCATCGTGTCAGCTACCTTACATAACAGCCTAACAGCAATAGGTCTCCCAGCGAACACCTACAAGGAACTCCAGAAAGTTGCAATCCTGAACACCTGTAGGATAGTCAGCAAGTTCCTCGACCAACAGTAAACACCAGACATAACAACAACCACCCTGTGGACTTGGTAGCAATAATCGTCACGAGGTGGAACCCCCAATCAAGGAGAAATAATATAATAATAATTTTTGAAGTCAGTTCTTGATATTTCGTAATTAGATTTTTTTTTCAGTTTCTTGGGACATGACGATGAGTTCGATATAAAGATTCATTCTGCATACACCATTGAGCATATGTAATTGTCACAAATGACTTGTTTATATAAGTTTTGTAAACTTTAACTAAATAAGAATACATCCAAAAGAAATTGGTCTATAGATGGCAGTAACGACCAGCGCAGTAACGTCTCAGCTCACTACGACTGGCATATTCTTCATTTATATTGAAATTACGTTTCGTTTATACACACACACACACACACACACATACACGCACGCACGCACGCACGCGCGCGTAGTAAAATCGAAAAGTTTTGGAATTTCTGAAACATCCTTTGCCGGATTTCTTTGCATGCGAGGAAAAAATAAAAGTTGGTTCTGTGAGTTTGAAGTTGGACAATGGAAGGATGTTGACTGGTTGCGGCACGTGCGTGATTGGACTGCTTTGAAAGAAAGAGCGGGAATTATAGAAGCTAATTCAGAAGAACAGTGCCCATGGATGTATCTGTAGAAAAGGGATGCAGCAGAAACAGTACGTCTATGAGACAGCGAGTGGAGAGACTCTGTTAGAAAGGATTCATTAATTAACCTAACTGCCCTCTTCTGAATGAAATCTAGAAGCCTGAGAGAGGTTTTGGGGGGAACGCCCCAGATGTGGAAACAATATTCCATGGTAGGGCGGATGTGCGATTTGTACATTGAACAGCTGTTTTTTAGATGCAGAAGAAATAATACTGTCACGAATCCCAGAATCAATCATGGGCCAAATATAATATCCACATAGTCGCTATTTTCTTGTAATAAAAGGAATAAAATGTATTTAAAGAATTGAAAGAAAAGGAGTAGATTTCCTTTAAAAATTTCGAAAATACTTGTATTTTTCACATAGGCGCTAATTTCAGTTGTCTCACAAGGCGCCAGTTCGTCCAGAGCTGAAACCATGAGGCATCATCTATCTTTATAGAAAACCCTTGTAAAGTACATCTGCAGAAAAATAAGAGGACTATAATTCTCAGTATGAGAAGCCGTGTGACAAATATAGGTTAAACACACAACGAGGAGAAGACAGGCCATTGATCTTCGTTTGCTTTTTAATGATAATAAACGATAAAATTCAAGTACTGCATCTGTTGAGTGAGATCAAGTTTAATATACCAGAACGAAATTTTCGACAGTTATGCATAACCACGTAAGAAATGATTTATATGATAATTATTCAACCGAGGCAGGCAATTAGCAAATAAACTTAATAATGGTTACGCTTTGGATTACATACTGTAGTTTTAACTGTGAATCGGTTAAATTATGAGGCTGCTGCGACCAAATCCAAATATGATTTGTATTCTCATTGCTTTCGATATTTGATAATTGAAGTGCTACATAGACCGTATAAATTGCTGTTTACCGAAAGTCTAGGCAGATTATTCCAGTTTCTCGTATAGACTTTCCAAGACCACGCCATATCAGATTTTTTTGGAAACGTAGTATGCAAATAACAACTCTTCCTGGGTATTTACGTACTGTTACCAACATGCACATTATTGAAATTAAAAAAACATTACCGCAGAAGAAATGGATATCGTACCAACAAACACTGGGTGAGCAATAGACACAGGACCAACAAACACCGTCGCAGTTCACGATGGAAGAATAACAGAGGGATATTAGACACGAAATACAGCCAAAATTCGTCGGCAGCGTGACACAGGGCGGGCAGTGGTACGAAGAATGTTTGGCGAAAATCCGTACGTACTTTCGAGGGAGACGTAGCCATGAGCATGCAAAGTTACTCATGTAGTCATCGTTTAAAATATGTATATAAAAGGGAAAGAGGAAGAATTATGCGATTATAGCAGCTTTATGAATGTACTTCAGTTCTAAATTTAAAAACATTACCTATAATGTTTTTATCCTCCGGTAATGTAAAATTCATGATCAGAAAAATACCTAAATGCAGAATAATGGTTTCCCATGGCCAATATTTCCATCTTTTCCTAAAAGAACATAATTAGAGAAATAATGGAAAGGGCACCAATAGAAAGAATCACGATTCATAATGGCAAAAAGTTACAAAAGGAAGAACATCGGAGAATTGTAAAAACAATACATGGTTAGTTGCAAATCCCCTACACACAAGTGCACTGGGACAGAAGGAAGCAACAATTATTGATGAATTCGGTATAGCAGTATTATCTGATTTCCAGGAACACTGTGGATTGTTGCTCTTTAATAATGGTGCACTTCTACCCATTGGAATAAGTATTACATTAGACCATAGTCAAAAAGGAAACATCCCAAAGCTCCAATCCTAAATACAGACGAATAGCCATCTACTACTCACTTCTAAGATATTCAAGAAGATAATCCAACCAGAAAAAGTTGCTTAATTCATATATCGGTCCATTTTCAGATTTGTGCAATAACTATATCTTGCACAGCAAGATACAGTTATCGCACAAATGCACAGGAAGAATAACCTAACATTTAGAGTGCGTGTTCCGACCGAACCCTATTACATTTATCCACAAAATGAGGGTTGATCTTGAGAAGTCCTGCGAACAGAAAAAATTACACGGCACAGATCGTTGGAGAAACCACCCGATGATTTCATTCTAGGCATCGCTTAATATCTCCAAATTCAAATTATTATTTGCATTTATCTGTAGAAGTGTGTTCATGGACCGATTTTCATGCTGCGCGGACTGAATTATCCGGAATAACTCGCAGGAACAAACTTATTCTCTCCAACTAAGATTGGCTAATTACAGCCTCAGTTGAAGGAGACTTTAGCCATTCCTCTTACAGATCTTTCCAATCGATTGGCAGGCGGCGATGTACCATGCCGACTAAGCCGCTGCGGAGAGCTGCTTCTCATCTCCAATGTGCCAAACCTAAATTTCCACCTATGATCACGTAAGCCTTTCTAGAAATGAGAGACTGTCAAAGCAACCAAGTCTATCTCTTCGCCATAATGCTACCAAACTGCAGCACAGTTTGGAAGAGCCCATTAGAAACGTGGAGGCATCTTTTTACAGGGATATTTCTAAGTGGTATTTTTAATGAAGTAGATTATTAAACTGTTGAACACTCATGTGTAAATAAGTAAAATCATCACGTGGAATCTACTAACATTTTCTGTTTATTCTCGTGGCGGCCCAGGCCAAATATACCTGTGAAGCAAATATGTAAAAAAATTAATAATATTTTATACATTTAATGTAACGGGATATTATAAAAGCCCAAATTTTCTGCTTATGACGCTTTACCCTATGCCAGAGGTATTTCCAACAATAAAATTTGTCTACCGCTATTAGATTTGCCTTTTACAGTGTAAACGAGAAGTCAAGCTGTGACATTGGCATGCGATGCCCAAAACATGTGAAGCACTTGCTTATTGCAAGTAGAATTACCCATACAATGGTTTCAACATGCATTTTACTGTGAGTATAACGCGAATGGCACTTTTTAAATAATTATATTTGTACAGGTACGTTAAAATCTGAATATTTGGATCAACTTTAACTTTTCTCATCACGTGGTCATGAGTGTTAGAGTAAAAATACATTTGCAATTTCTCAGTTATTTTATTAAATATTAAACTTAAATAAAAAATCTTTAAGGGTAAGTGGACACTGTAATTGACTTAAGATTTAGAACAAAGGCACTTGTGAGGGTACACACATTGCTGTAAATTTGAAAGGAGAAAAAAACGACTTCTTGGGGAAGACACGTGTATTCACAAAAGGGTAGACCTAGTTTCGGTTCGCTATACTGGCTCGTTTCTTTCTTTTTACATATCAATCTAAATAACAGAAATCAGGAGATTTGGATCAAATTGTGACTGATAAAATCTTTGATTTCAGTATTTTAAGAATCAATGTGACCAATTTATACAGCCTAAGCTGCTGTTATCGGGTTTCAGGCACATCAGTAACTTTAGGTCATATTGCTCCATAAAAGTGGGCTTTCACCGGTCGATTATTATGTTGTGCTGCCTAACGAATTTAATGTTTGTTTATCACTTTCAAGTTAAATTATGAGATTTAAATTATGGTATTGTAGGAAAATCCTTGTTGATTACTGATGGGCAACTATTACATAGTTCCATATCAGCCTTAGAATACTGTCAAGAAAATCCAATTAAACTTTTTAAATATTGTAAATAAGTTCACGTAAATATGCTTGTCAATAATGAAATAATGTAACCACACCCTCTAGCCACTGGCGCACTATGGCCATAGTTGCCAATGCGCCTAAGAAATCTCTAAATCAACCAACCAACCCTCTAGCCACATGCTGTTAATGGGTGTCTCGAAAGAGAAATAAACAGATAATAATAATAAAATAAAAACTTATTTGCTCGCCATAGCCTATATTCTCACCATCATCCATGCCATAAATCGCTGAAACTATTTTATCATCGGAGGGGGACTTCTATGGGCACAAAACAGTCCTCTTTCTCCAAGTTTTGATTTGGAGAAGTGTTTTCTACAGCTTGGTATAAAGAAGCTAGAGCAGGCAATGCTATTAAAATTTTCAATGCACTCGGATCGACCATTAAAATTGTTATATCATTCCCGACGATAGCCATTTCTCACTTGGGGCCATTGAACCACAAGTTGTAAGGTCTAACAATTGTGAACTCCTCTGACCGGGTGGTCGTCCCGGAGCATAAAAAGAAAATTTATTTATAATGTTCAGATGGTACAAGCTGCGAGATCTAACAACATGTATGATGCTGAGATGATACACTTACAACCATCTTCAGCGTCCATCGCAGGTCGGTTGTAAATAGAATTCTACGAGTTTGATTCTACACCTATTGATATCTCTCATATTATCTAAGTCACAACGAGTTGTCGGTTCTTAAGAGAACTTTAAGAACCTACCCGCTTACCAACGAGGGGGGTTTAATTAACTCCGAAATGGTGCTGTCTGGGTGGCGATACTCAACTGGGAATAAGTAAAAGCAGATTTCTCTATTGGGAAATGTCACTTATTTATTCAAAGTATAAACAAGAGTCTTAGTAAAGAATGATGCAAGGGAAGTACATATTTTTTTTTTTTTTTTTTTGCTTCAACCAAAATAAAAACGTGCACAAAATCATTCAAATAAAAGCCTGTTAAAAATTATGCATACATGTGTCTGCTCAGGGAAGTTATTACCCAAATCATAGACTTCAATTAAGTCCAAGTAGCTCCAAAGCTTCTTCTTGGATATTTTCGCTATTGCAGCTGAATGAACTACCATTAAGTTTACACACTGTCGCAAAACAAACACTTACACTGTAGCATACTATAAACAAGTTACAAACACAATATTCGTCATGAAGAACGTCTATATATTTATACTATTAAACGCTTACACTCCTATTTTGATGGAAATTGCTTAAAGCAATTTCCATCAAAATAGGAGTGAAAAAGTCGGCTCCATCTCCTTTTCATCGATGCCTTATTCTCTACCATCTCTCTTCCATCCCTCAGTAATTTCATAGTAGCATTCAGTTAATTCTTAACAGTATGTTGACTGCCAAATGCTTTATCAATTCTACAGGAGACTGACGCAAATTCTCTAAGGCTCCTTTCTTCAATAGTGGGACCATCAATTGAAAAGATTGAATCCCAAGTCCACCATCGACTATATCTGTATGGAAGTATGATGCCACTACATCATTAGGCAATCTGAACCACGATCTTACAGCCGTTCTCACCTAGATATCTATCTTGTTTAATATCTAGCCGCTGTTATTCTTCCAAAGTTAACTGATGGCAGAACATTGGTAGTAAATAAGTTCTCAGAATAAACAGCCGTTGCTACGGTTTCAAGGGTGCTTTTGCCACCCCAAAAGATCTTCCAGGGTGAGATCGGGGAGAACCTTTCCTGAAGCATCAAACTTAATGCCCAAGTACTTCCAATTCAATGAAGGATCGCCAGCAGGTAACATTGATTCACCCACCATAAAGTTGCGTCTCTCAACTTAAATTCTCTTTTCTTTCCCGGAGGGTATCCAGGATAGAGACCAGCTCTTGTTCAAATTAATTATCAGTTCTCTAGTTTTGAAGAAGTTACTTGTATGATCTTGAAGGCACTGCAGTCCCGATTGTGTTGATACCGCTAAAAACAGGTCATCAGAGAACGCTATAACTTTAATCTTAAAACCTCCTATGCCAAATCCAACATAGGAGGGCAATTTTAAAAGTAATATATCCAATACTAAGTTAAAAGTTAGGGGGGATAACGGATTCCCCTGTCGTACCCCATTTGTTGGCTGTATCCTTTTCGTATTGCCTTTATACCTGAACTCTGACGAGCACATTTGTTGCATCCTGAACACATAATTTAGGAAGGATACCGGGACATGCTTTCTTCTCAGTGCTTCCAAGATAGCGGTACTAACGCTATCAAGCGCCTTCTGTAAATCTATAGACGCTAAATGCAAGGGTCGTAGATCATGCCGGGCAGAACATCTCATTGATTGTAATAACGTTTTCAGCCACTCCATCCACTGATACAAAAGTCCCCCTTTGTCGTGGATCCAAACTTATATTCTTCATCAGACGATTCACCAGCACCGTGCGAAAGGTACGCACAATGACTGATGACACAGTTATCGGTCTGAAATCCCCCAGTCCTCTTGACTGGGGGATTTCAGACCGATTTCAGACCGATTTTTTGGTAAGAATATAGTGTAGGCTCTATAGAGGCTATCCGGGAGTGAGTCCATCCACAATAGTAGATTAAACAAATCCACAAACACTTTCATTGGAATATTTCTCGTCTGACGAGCTCATCACAAGCAGGACTAGTTATGTCCGGATAAGTGGATCTTACTTCCTCTTCAGAAATTGGGTTGTACAACACTGCTCCCAGTTCTGAATTCTCATAGCCGTCAGGAATATATAGTTTATTTTCTTCTTCTTTATTCTTACAGAAAATGTTCTCCCAAAATGAAAGGAATTCTTCAAATTCTACTGCATGATCAGCTACACCCCACAGAATTTATCAATTAATAACGACCAAATTTAAACGGCGCAAAACTAGGTGGCAGGGCCTGACAGAGTACAAAAAATCTAATGGATACCTGACATGCCTCCCCGGGGCCAAGTGCAGTAACGGTGGGTCCCAACAGGGGCCCAACGACTAAATGGTAAGAATAACAACGGTACACAACACTACACATCCTTCCCCCCTCCCCCACACACACTTTTTAAATCTCTGGCCTTCACAGAGTTCCGTGCTACACAAACAGAGTATACAACGCAGAGATGTGGGAACCCCCTGGTGCCATCAGACAACTAACACACTTTGCATCATCAGCTATCTTCGTAGGATCCAAGATAACAAGAGGACATCGTTTACGATTCTTATAGTATATCTTCTGTATTCCTTTCCCTCTGCGGTCTTTTACTCAAAGTTGTATCCCTATTATCAGAACCAGATACCACTCTCCCAGTTCTTCTCGCATCCAAGGTCGGCTGCATACCACTGATGATGGAATTAATATAGTTATCTATTTCTTTTAAACAATCTTTGATCCAGTGCCTCAGCCAAAAATCTTTTCTGCTTATTATGATCGCAGGTTAGCTCCAGAAGTTCCGACACAGATTTTAAAATGACATCATGGAGAGGTTTTTTCTTTATACTAATCGGCACACTCTCCCAAACTTCTGTAATAAAGCACTTGTGATCGATGTTAGTGAACACTTCGTGGACTAAGTCATACCTGTATGTTTGAACAGCATAAACGGTTCAAAGACGGACGTGAGGTATTCGCGATGACCAAAGAAGTGGACGTCCGTTAACCACTCGAAATGAGGACAGAGTTGCAGAAGTTCAGAAAATTGCGGCAATAGATCGTCGTTTGACCTTCATAATGATGGCTAATGAGTTGGATATGAATAAGTCCACGATACGTCAAATTCTGAATGAAGATTTAGGGAAAAGGGAGGTGTGTGTGTGTGTAAAATTTGTGCAGCACAGCCTCACGGATGAGCAGAAGCAACGAAGAGTGTCATCATACGAACTCTGGATAATTGCATGATGACAACGAAGAGTATCATCATGCAATTATCATCACCAAGGCCCAAAAAAAGACGATGTTGATCAGGTTTTTCGGCAAACTGGGTGTGATTCGCAAGGTATTTTTACGTGGAGGGAAATGACCCAACGTCGTGAAGAACACACCATTGGCTGTGTTGGAGCTGGTGTGAAGAACACAACATTGGTTGCGAAGAACACACTCTCAGCAGGTGCTTCAAAGGCTATTGAAGCGCATTTACCGGTGAGACCGCAATTTCAAGAGAATACGCAGCTACTTCGATTTGAACGACAATGCACCGACCAGCCCGCACTTCTTGTGAAGACATTTTTAACAAAACATGGCATTGTACAGATCAAACATTCGCCCTACTCTCCCCATCCAGCACCAGCGGACTTCTTCCTCCAAGGTCAGAACTGCCCTCAAAGGAAAAAAATTTCAGGATGTTAAGAACATAAAATAAAAACGTAACCGCCGTTTTAGAGCGGTGTATTAAATGCATCCAATCAGGAGGTGATTACTTTAAATAAATATAAAATCATTATTTGAGCTTCTCCACTTCGTGTTCTTTTTATTGATGCAGCCCGGGAACTTTATTGCCACACCTCGTATATATACTGTATATATTTCATATATTGGATCTAGGCGTTTAGGAATAATCTAGATTTATATGCAACGTATTTTCCTCAATATTGGTTGCTGTTTTATTTGAAATTTCACTCAATTTGAACTATCGCCGTTCATATAAATTTTCATACGTCGTCGTTCGTTATCATCCACACATTGCAAGTGGCATTCGGGTGCCGTTCTTAGCGTTACCCGAATGCCAATAAATAAATTAATGCAGGTGGACGTGTTGTATGAGTGACCAGCCAACTCCACAGTTCGTTACAAAAAAAAACAAGTTATTTAAGAGGCGACGGCTGTTACTGACTACCGTCTTTCTGATCAGCTGCTTTAAATTATGGGCGACCAAAACCAAATCTCAAGTGAATTTCCATACAAACTTGAGCATCATGAAGAGCCGCTCAGGTGGAAACAGGATGTTTAAGTGCAATTCAGCGAAGAAAAATTGCACAATTATTAAGAGCTTTTTTTTCTTCATTTTAATCGAAAAGAAGAAGTTAGTCCAAATGGTAAAATGTAATGGGGAAATTTTCGAAAAACATAACAAGCATATATTTCTTATTAATATATCCTTATAGTATTAATTACATATCAGATTATTTCAAAAACATGGATCGTTAGGCCAGAAAAAAAAGCAGCGTTTACAGTTTTGACATTTAATCTTTGAAATCCATATCAGTAAGGACTTTAATCTCTCTCTCTCTCTCTCTCTCTCTACAGAAGACGAAAGCAGTACATTTCGTTAAGCCATATTTTCCAGCTTTCCCTTTGGCACAATATGAAGATGTTCATCTCAATGGCCCCAGTTATACTTTCTTGTTTTCTTTCTTTCTTTATAACGCAGCAGCTGTTTTCTCTATTGTTGTTTTACAAAACTCCACCAACTGTGGGCAATAGATCGTTAACTGTGACTAGCATTTCCTATACTGTCATTAGAACAGATAAAGTTTAACCATTAGTACACACTTCAGCTACTCCAGATGGGGTTTTAATGGACGGAGCTTGTTTCAAATTATATTAATTTTCGTTTGGATGGTGAGAAAGACAAAATTCTTTAAGATTACTGGAAACTCTTCTTCCATGAAGGAAAACAGTTTATGTTCAAAATGATCTTGGTCATTAAGCATCATCAGCATTTTCTTTAGTACAGCCTAAGATTCGAATCTAAATACGCTATATAATAAAAGCCGCGATTACAAATTACGGACGAAAACAGATAAAGAAATAAATTATACTTCTTAAAAGATCTCATTTTATAAATCTTATATACCCATCGTTTATGATTAATTAAGGAAAGAAAAACGAACATGGAATATTTCATTGATTTCAGATGTGAAAAACAGCAGAACTCTGAGAAACATTCTCTGCCATTAGATTAGGGTTTAGCAGTGTTATTCCTTGAGAAATTTTCAAGAAAAAAAATCTTGAAACAAGGAAGCAGCTGTTAAAAACCGCTTTTCGATTTAGATTCCTGGATTCCTGATAATTAAACGCAAAATATAATTTTATAGCACTCTATATTATATTTACTTATGCTGTATTATATATATATATATATATATATATATATATATATATATATATATATATATATATATATAAGGTCATTTTAGAACATACAGAAATGCAATTAAAGCTATAATGTGCAAGTATATTTTTTATGCAAATTTCCTGTATTCTTCGGTTTTCAGCTTAAAAAATCCAACGAGTTTTCGGGAAATAAAAAAATAAAACAACATCCTCGACCAAGAACTACTAAGTTGGAGAAGAGAATTTGCTAACTTCTGCCGGCGAAGGGAATCTAATCAAAACCTTTTCCATTGGCACCAAAAAGCAGCGACGCTACCTACTTCGCTACCAGAGAGGTCGCTAAATTCAATAATCGAAATAAAAGATCATAATGAGCATTATATATCCTCTGTGATTCTGGGAGGTATGAAGAATTCACATTGAAACCTGTAATGGAATAAATTCTTGGCTGCAAATATTAAGATATCATATATGCCAGTATTATTAAGAGATTTGGCTTTTCAATAAACACGAAATTTCTCTAAATGTGAGCAACAGCTAAGGCTGGTCCATTGAATAATAAGGTGGCTTTCTCCATTAATTCATAATAAATATCTGCATTGTGCCCGTTAAAAGATCTCGGTACCATCCTTTTAGGATATTCTTCTGGAGCGTGCTCAGATAAGTAGGACTCTTTGCCTGCAATATATATTTCAATTATTATTAATCTCCTTCTAGTATCATATGTATGTATTCTGGAAGAAATTGCTTTTCCATTTGATAATGGTACATTTTTTTAAGAATCCTCAGTGATTAATGTGAAGGGAAATGGGACAATTTCTTTGATGTCCTCCGTTGAGTGACGTTCAGATAACTAAGCCATTACTGGCAACCCCGAAAACTGATATTAGAACAGAATTATCTCCATCTCCTACGTCGCTCAGGAAAATAATCTGATGACATTCGTAGATAAGAATTTTCTTCTTAAGAAGTTGTATTCAATGTGTGACCGAATTTTCATTTTCCATATACTAATTTCACTTTTACGTCAGCTAAACGCTAATTAATTAATTTTCAAAAAGACCAGTTTTTTTTTTTATTTTGACTTAAACATTTTAAAAATCACAAACGAAAAATAATAATCTACACTCAGTGGTCAAAAAATCAGAAACCTTTTGCAATTGGCATGAACATATAATTAAGTGTAGAGATGTAAATGTAAGTTTTCATATGGTATGATCACAAGTTGCTAGTTATCAGGCAAATACTGTTCGCTTTTTGGGGGACTTACTTTTTCATTCCAACGAAACTACACGGGGGGAGTTGAAGAACCTGGGATTTTGTAGTCGTGTTGCCTATACAAAAGAAGCTTCTTTCTGCAAATAATCGACTAGGTTAGTGCCGCCAGCGCCATGACAGGACTATGGAAAAAAAGATAATGTGGACTAACGAGTGCTCGATTTACACTATTTTGAACCAGGTAGGTATAAATGTGATTTGAACCGCATGAAGCCATGCATCCAGACTGTCGCCTGTTCACCACTCCAGTGGCTGGAGTTGGTATCATTGGTGTGGGAGTATGTTCTGTTGGTAAGGACTTGGTCCAATGATGTTGGCTCCAATTTGTTTTTCTGTCGTTTCAGACCAACTTCACCCTGCAATGCTTCGTTTATACTCAGATTGTAATGCATTCTTTCAAGACGACAACGCTACTATTCACCGTGCTAAGACTGTACCTGAATGATTCGAGGAACATTCCCGAAATTTCCAATAACTACCCTGGTCTTCTAATTCTCCAGACCAAAATCCATTTGAGAAAGCCAGTGATATGTTGGATAGGGTCAAATCTGGAGCTAGACTCCCTCAGACGTCTAGTGGGATCCGTGCCACGATGTGAACGGTCTATAACTCGGCAAAAGGTGGTCTCTGATAGATACTGAATAAAGGTTTCTGCTTTTTTCTCCAGAGAGGGTATTTTGAACATAGAGTCCATGTAAATAAAACCACAAAACGACAAGCAAACACGATTTTCACTATATTATACATTTTCTTATTTCTATATAAAATTGGCAAAGTTTACTTTAACGATAAAAGGAGTAACGTTTTATTAACAATAAATATTTTGAGATGCTTGATGTGTAAGAAGTGGTTTTAAACACATTACATCTTCAAACTAGTTTCGAGTGGTATTTATATCATTTTGCTGGAGGCGTTCTTAGTGGATTAGTATTAGTATCGGCCGCATGGTGCAAGAAAGCCTATGGCTTATGCTGCACCAGCCAAAAAAAAAAAAAAATTCGAGCAAAACAATGATGAAAACAAAAAAATAAATAAATAAATAAAATAAATAACTAAATAATAATCAATAAAAAAAAAAAATAATATATAAATAAAAAGGAAATTAAACCTATCATCCTATGCGCTTCCCTTACCCGAAAGTACTATCCAGATGACCTTTGAATTTCCCCAAACTGTCGGCCTCTACCACCCATGAAGGCAATTTATTCCAGTAATTTATAACTCGCTGGCTAAAATAAAACTTCCTGCAGTCCAATCTAAACATTTCCCCCCGTAACTTGAATTTATGTCCCCTAGTTCTAGCATCATTTATAATCTTGAAAATTTTGTCCTCATTCATTTTACTGATGCCTCTCAGAGCCTTAAACACCTCAATCAAATCTCCTCTAAGGTGTCTAGTTTCCAAACTCTGCAACCCACATATTCGAAGTCTTTCTTCATAAGGACGCTCTTTTGCCGATTTCACCAGGCGAGTTACCCTTCTTTGTACCCTTTCAAGAAGCTCGATGTCTTTCTTTAGGTGCGGTCTCCATACTTGAACACAGTATTCCAAGTGTGGTCTAACATAAGCCTTATATAATGGGATTATCACGTCCCTATCTCTACTTGCAAAAGTTCGATAGATCATCGATAGGACACCATGGGCCTTCCTTGCAACCTGTTTACAATGCTCAGAGAATTTCATGTCTGACCGTATCGTAACACCCAAGTCCCTTTCCTCCAGTACTGGGTTTAGTTGAACTCCACCAAGTGAATAAGGTTTTTTTGGGATTACTGTTTCCCAGGTGTAATACCTTACACTTTATTGGATTAAAGCATAGCTGCCATTTTTCTGACCATGCCTGAAGTCTATCTAGGTCTCTCTGCAGAAGATCAGCTTGACAGTGATCATTAACTACTCTACCAATTTTAACATCATCTGCAAATTTAGACATCACGCCCTCTATCCCTTCATCAATGTCGTTCATGAAAATTAAAAACAACAGTGGTCCTAATACTGATCCTTGGGGAACCCCACTTCTTACATCAACCCAATCGGAGGAATAGATATTTATCACAACCCTCTGCCTCCTGCCCTGAAGCCATCCTTCTATCCATCTAAGGATTTTCCCAGTGATTCCAACCTGTTCCAGCTTATAAAGCAACCGCTCATGTGGGACTCATGTGGGATAACAGGGTACAGATGAAAAATTCCAGAAATATGTAGATCATTTTTATTTTTATATATTTTGAAAAGATTTTAAGATAATTTTTTTCAGATTTCGCACCACAAAAGAACAATATATCATGTCTGTATATTGTGTGTATTCTATGATCGGGCTACCTTCGGGATGAAAAAGGCGATATCGGGGGGGGGGGGGGAAACAATGCAACCATCTCCTAAAACTTGGAAAAAAAGTGTGAAAGATAAATGTTTTTGCTGTCTTAAAAGGAGCTATTTCTCAACTTCAATTAGATGGATTCGACAGAAATAGAATCCATGCTTTTTATCAATGCTATGCGAGAGAGAGTAATCAAACTATGCTGCTTGCTTCTTCCCAAAACATTACATGATAACCGAACCATTACATTATAACCATGACGTATTACCTCGAGACCGACTAACACGATCAGAGAGGGTGTAAATGTTTACATAATTTTTCCCATCTCGTCGGGGTTCAAATCAGGCCCTTTTTTTTTTTTTTTTATGAAAACCCCAAACACGAAAGGTATCAAAACCTATAGTACTTAGTACCGTGCATGGGTTGAAGGGGAAGGGGGATTTTGCAACACGTTGTAGTAGTACAGCGATCGTAACCACTATGGAACTTGTGAGGACGTGTATCAAAGGATTAACTATAGCAATAAATCAACAAATTCTGAATCTCTTTAAATCTTCAAAATTATTTTTTTAAAAACTTCTATATTCTGAATACCTGCTTAACCGTTTCATCAAAATTGTATGAATTAATAGCATTAATACCGTCGTACAAATATTAGATGAAAATTGCCCAAGTTTATTTGAAAACGAACAATGTAGAATAATTCCGCACAACTTTTATCTTTCTGCGATTCTTGACCAACCTACAATCAAAATTTTTAAATGAGCAAATATATTTACTCGTTTCTTTTCTGCCATTTAATAAGCCCGAGAAATGGCTTGACTGCCATTTCTCGGGCTTATTGCATAAGAAAAGAAATTTAGAGAAATTGTTTTCTGAATAAGAACAGAAATATTAAAGATTGGTAGTTTTTTACTTTTTTTAAATACATCTGAAATTGATGTACGGAAATAAATCTGTTTGTTCTTCAACTGCCTTTGTTAGAAATTTTGTGGTCTTGTTTTTACGACTTGGGCAGAACTGCAGGCAAACTGAATTGAAAGTTTAAAAAAATAATAAATATTCTCTATTTTTGTGCAAGAACAAGAAAAGAGGGCTTATGTACAATCCTCATCTCAGTTATAAAGCCACGAGTTAACGTAAGACACTGAATTTTCTTTCTTAATCCTTGCCACCATAATTTTTTCTATCCCCAAAGTCAGACTGATCGGTCTGCAGTTGCCCGCTTTACTCCTAGAACTTAAATGAACTAGCGATATTTGACGCTTCTCCAATCCAAAGAAATCTCTCCGAGTCCAATGACCCCGTCACAATTAAACGTAATTGTTCAATGCACTTGTACTTGTTCGCGGCCTCTCTCAAAATTACTGAGTATATGTCATATCGTCAACTTGAAAGGTCTTACTTACCTTTCGGTTCGAAAGTTTTTTTAAATAGAAAATTGCGCTATTTTAATATTGTCAGTTTCACAATGCTCAGCTTTATTAGCACAGCTTCTCCTCATCGTCAATTATTTTGCATGTAAAGGAGATTACTGCGACATACTGGTTGAATTCACAAGTAGGATTATCTACCAGTTTCCTGGATCAGGTAAGGGTTCGATCTCATTTGATATTTTCTTCTTTGTATTCATACTGAATACAAAGTTACTGAAGCATTTTCATATGTGAAAATGCTTCAGTAACTAAGACCATATTATATACAGGAATTTTGCTAGTAGGGAAAAGGAGATGATTATCCCTTTGTATAAGGCAACTTTGTATATCCCTTTGTATAAGACAACGCCTTCAGTATTGCGTACTGGTCTGGAGGCCTTATTTTAGGAAGGACGTAGAGTTGCTTGAGCGAGTAGCGCACAAGATTGGTGAGGGGGAACGAAGGGATCCTCTTACCAAGAAAGGCTGTTGTTGTTGTTATTTGGTTTTTAGGAGCATTAGCAACTAAGGCTATATTGCTCGGGGATATGCGGTGATCATTCCCTGACCTTTCCGCATCCTCCGTATTTGGTGGTCACGTGCTCGAACCCCGGTCTAATCAAGAAGCGTGTACTTCGCACTACTGCTCTTGCCCACCTGGCTACGGAGGCGCCTACCAAGAAAGGCATAAATTCTGCAAATTGCAGCAGCTGGAGACTAGGTACCTGCGATTACGAACCTGAGGGGGAATAAATTCAAATTGAGGTAAGACAGTTGTAGAACAGATGTGCAGAAATTGGCCTTTAGCCAGCGGGCAGTTGATTGCTGGAACAAACTTCCATCTGTCGTTATAGAAGTTGATAGCCTAAATGAATTCAAGGAGGAACTGAACAAACTTTCAGGGGGAACGGATGTGTATTTTTTTTTTTTTTTTTTTTTTTTGGCTGATGTTAAATAAGCTTGCTTTCTTGCATCACATGTCCCTCCTTCTACTATTACTACTATTGTTCCGTGCATATTGTCTGTAAAACATTGCGCGTGTTGTTTGGTCTATTTTCTGGTTGAAAAACAATGCGATCCTGCCTGAGACCGACGACTAACTTAGCCACATTGTGAAAAAGGCCCATAAAAATTCCTGACATCCTCGACCTGTGGTCTTTTCCACCCGGTGTGGGGAGCACGGTGAGGGGAACGAAGGCAAGTCAGTAAGTGATTATAATAATCCTAATAAACTTCGCCAGCGTAACCTTTTCTGAAGTGCTATTACAGATTGTCTGACAGCTGTTATAGACTTCATTACTTTTCGTTTCTTTGTTACTCTCCCTTGCCAATAACATCATGACCCCAGTCCTCTCTCGCTCTCTCTCCATCATTCAACTGTCAGGTATAGCCGAATTTAGAATATTATACCTACATACTAGAATTTTCTTTCTTCTCGTACCCCTATTCCACAAAGAGTCTAGCTCACTTTTTTAACCTTCTGCTTCTGGAGGAGGAGCAGTTGGTAACCCTACGGTTGAGAATTCTGACTATAAGCTAATGGTTAAATTAGATATATAACTGAAAGTATTTTTTCTGAATAAGGTTTTGATCTCTTATATGCAGAAAATCGCTAAGAGTCTAGGTGCGCAATGAACAAAAGATAAATTCTGCTTAACGAATTTAAGCTTTTGGTACGCTAATCCGGATATTTACAGCATTCGTGTATATACTCTTCAGTGAAATGCATTAGCTAAGAAGAACTATATATTAGAGGAGAGATGTTTAATAAAACTATGGGCAAAAAAGCTAAATATAAGAATGCAAAAAATCAAAAGGACCTTGCTTAAAATATGAACCAAAAGAACTGAAAGCGAGACGGTCTTCTAAAAATAAAATCAAAGGACAGAATCAGATTAACATAAATAAAAATATGAGAAAGAAGAGAAATGGTAAAGAAAGTCGAATGAAGAAGAAACAAAGTGAAACTTTCCATTAAATAAATTTTAACGAGAAAAAAACGGCGAAATGCATAAGTAAAAACAAAAAACAGCCTAAATATTCCACAAGAATGGAGTGCAACAAGAAATTTATCCAAGTGGCAAAATACTACTTGGAGAATAAACAAGAAAACAGTAGATGCGGAATGAAAAACGTACCAAAACTGTAAGAGCCAAATGGCACATAAATGCGAGGATGACAGAATGAAGGAAAGAGTTTTTTAGTTGATAACTTTTCTACGTTAAAAAGAAGGGAGAAAAACGAAAAGCAGCGGTGTTAAATAAGTGTTATTTATTTAAAAATTAGATAAATAATGAAAATGTGCCAAGGATAATGGTTCAGAAATCCAAATGGAAAATCACTTGAACAAGACAGAGATGCGTCTAAATTTACACTGATGCATTTTAGTGTAACGTGTTAACTGTAATAAATGCTACCTGATTTGTGCATTTATTACTTGCTGAGTGACTTAAAGCGGAGCTTGTCTGTATTGCATAAAGGAGAACGATATTTATTGGCTAATTTGCAACACAGAACTTAAGTGTATATTTATGTCCTATGAATGCATTTTTATCTAAATAAGCAACCACGGATTTTCTAAAATACTCGTGTCGTTTCCTCAGCTGATTGGATTTCAGGCTGAGTAGATAAATTATTCTCCGCCACATAACGACACGGTTACCTTAATGAAATATTTCAAGTAAATATACAAGGCAGTTATAATTAAAGCGCGTCGCTTAGATGCTAAGCCATGAACTGCACAGAAATCATATTTGGAACAGATAGTGTGTATACCAAGCTAAAACGAAAGGCAGAAAAAAAGTTTTAAACACTGATATCAGAGTGCGCGTGGTACTGCTTGCAGTCAGTATGCAAAGTAAATCTTATGCCACGAATAGTGACGCACACATTTTAGATGCGATAAAAGTAGATGACATTACAATGGCAAGCAGAAGTGAACATATGACAGCAAATGGTAGATGGTGCTTGTTTGATAACAGGCAAGCTTTGATCGTGCTGCACCAAAAACGAAATGCACACTAGTATCGGATCAATATCGCCAGAAGGTATGCAATGGGCAATAGTCCGTAGAGTGCTCCGATCCTTCCTGCAATGGGTTTCCTTTCAAGATCCATGTGCTGCACCAATTAACTCCACGTCATCTCAAAAACACACCAATCCGCTCTACATTTGCCGTCTAGGGTGGAGGTGAATGGGGCAGAAATAATGCAGGTATAAGATGTTATTAACAAGAAAGAATTATTTAGGTATTATTAAAAAGTTCAAACACAAAGTCAGTTAATTATTATAAATGTTGTAAATCACTAAACACGGAAATCATTAATCCGACCTTTTACAATAGTTCTCACGGTTTCACAGTCACGCAATATTCCGTATTTGAGGAAAATGCACCATTATCTGTTATCTGCATTGTGCAGCGAACCAAGAGAATGGTTCTACAAAGCAAGATACTGAACTCTGCGGAAGAAGGTGGCACAGGCACCTTCTCCATCTGAGGGAATTGAATATCTTTACAAGGGAGGTAAGGTTGAACGTCATCTTTTCATCAAAAGGTTTGCCAAGATCTCTGTGGTAGGCAACATTTGGTATAGAAATTCCATTAATCTATGGCAGATTATTGGAATGCCAATTCCACCAATCTGCTTTAATTTTTTTTTCCAGGCTTTATTCTGCTTTTTTAGAGCTTTATTTTATCCAGGCGTTTCTATATGACTCGAAAATATGACAATTATAAACCCCGTGCTAGACACGAGGGTTTAACTGTGGTAATAAGCATCATGTCACTGATCCTTGACGTAAGTCCAGGAATATTGAGAGTTGTGGAGAAAGTGGTCGTACTCCTATCGGCTAGCACACGGTGTTTTGACACCGCCTAACGGTGAAGGCAGTATTCATTTGCATATAAGCGCCTCAGAGTTGTTTCTGTAGCCAGCGTATCACCAAATTTCATATATATATATATATATATATATATATATATATATATATATATATATGAAATTTAAGCGAAATTTGTCATAACCTTATGTAAAAACTAAGAAATCGGGGTTAATACAGCAAACACCGCTAAAGAGATCTGTTACTGTCTAGGAAGTTGAGTTTTGTTGAAGGTGGGAATAAGAATAGCAGATTTATTTTTTAATAAATACGACTTCTTGTTTTTAGTGAAATTATTCTCTATATCCCCATCCAATACCGAAGATCAACATTTAAGAAAAATGATTTAAATTCGAAGAGTTATGACTGTCTGAATATAGTGGTTGCATTTATTGATGCATCAACAACTAGTGTTATATTAGTGGGAAAAGCTGGATCTTTGTAAAGTGAAATGAATGTAATGTACTATTATTAGCAAAACTATGGACAGAACTTGCAGTCGGTTGGAGAAGATCGTTAATACACAACGAAACCAGAAACAGTAAGTGAAAAAAAAATAGAACCTTGAGGAACTAGAACATTAGCTAAGCTAGAAAATACAGAGCGATTTTCCATCAGACTTAACGGGTGGTCAGAAAGGAAACTGGCATCCACCTATCTTGTGGGCTGTCTTTTTCAAAATGACAAAGACAGACCACAAGACAGAAGTGCGATTATTTTTTTACTGTAAATCAGCCTTAGAGATGAGATGCCAAGAGCAACTGTGTGATTTTTTCCAAACTTCTGAATTAAATATGCTATAAATATGCAAAGCAAGTTATATAGATCCACACCGAATGAATCCACATGTGTGGATTCATTATTCAGATTGAAATCGAAAGGCACTGTAAGAGAGCAGGAAATTGATTGTGTTCTTACTTCGGAGAGCGTTGAAATAACAGTAACAGGCTGATAACTAAAGACATTGTCACTCGTCTCAGGAAGAAGCTGACAAATTTTCATGTTTCGTGAAAACAACAATGGAATAACACAGTATGAGATGTCGATATGAATTACCAGTTATCTCTGGAACATAGATGAAGATTCTTTAAGGATTTGAGAACGTCTTGGAATTATGATTGTAATCCTCCTTTTATAGATCTCCTCTGAAAACTAAAAGAAGCATTAAGTGGCATGTGATGAAATCTAAGGTAAGGAAGATGCCAATAGGAATAACTCTATCTTTAGATGAACATGCAATAGAGCCATCAAAATATGAAAGAAGTGGCATGACATATTTAGTTTTCGGAAAGGTTTCTGATACTGTTGCACATAAAGTCTACTATGCAAACTGGAACAGTTTGGCATTAGAGATAGTTGCTGCTATGAATAAAGAGTCGGTTGAGTGGTAGTTGATAGTGAGTGGGAGTAGACGGAGCGGAGAGTGGTTATCAATGGACGCTGCTGTCATTGGACTAATATTATTAGCAGAGTCCCTCAAGGTTCAGTTCTGGACCCATTGTTTTCTATATTTATTAATGATACTGATGAAGGTATATCAGCGTTAAATTCCAAGTTTTCAGATGGTAGGAGGGTTTGTAGGGCGGTACATTACAGTAATCAGGGTATGTTACTTCAGCAATATCTAAACAAAGTAAGTAAGTGAGAAGAATTATTACGCAAGGACGAAAAAAAAGAAAGTATAATTTACAGATGTCTACAGATTCGATTTTAATTAAATTTGGATGGCTCAATAAATCTTTTTAACAGACCCAAATATAGGAGGGTAATTCAATAAAGAATCGCCCTGACCTAGCTGCAGAGGTGCTAGCCTGTTGATTCTTGGCACAGGTTTTAGTCCTTCTCTACATAGCCGTACAGATTTACACATTTTTCCCATCGATGGATGAGGCTACGGATACCGTTTTTGTAGAGGTGGTGAGGTTGGTCTTTGAACCATGACTCTGTTACAGAAATGAGTGTCTCGTCGTCAGGGAAGTGGATCCCCAGAAGAAATGATTTGAGGGAAGGAAACAAGAAGTCCGATGGTGCAAGATCGGATGAGTAGGCTGGATGGGGCAGTATTTCATATCCACAAGTGGCCGCTTGTGTTGTTGCAATTTCAGAAGTGTGCACTGGGGCATTGTCTTGAAGCATTCTCACACCTTTGGACAGCATGCCACGCCTACATGTTTTGATTTTCTCCCGTAATTTTGTGAGTAAATTGGCATAATAGGCACCTGTAATTGTTCTACCTTTCGGCAGGTAATCAGTCATTATTACGCCTTTGTCATCCCAAAACACTGTCAGCAAGACCTTTCCTGCTGACGCTTGGACCCTTGCCTTCTTGGGTGGGGGGGGAGGAACCATGATGTCGCTATTCCATGGACTGTTTTTTACTTTCAGGATCGAAATGGTTTATCCAACTTTTATCCTGGGTGATTAGAGGAGAGAAAAAAAGTCTTCTCTTTTTTTGGCACAGGGCTAACAACTCTTGTGATTTCTGTTGTCGATCAGCCTTCTGGAAACAAGTGAATAATCGGGGAATCCATCTTGCATTCAATTTCCATAAATGGGGTTGGTCACGAAGGACTGTTTCAACAGAGCCCACACTGATTTTCACCTCCTGGGACAATTCACGCACAGATATCCGTCGATCTTCCATGATTAACGACTCCACTTTTCTGATCGTGCTGTCATCAATGGCTGAACAGGGACGACCTGGAATGGGCTCAGATTCTACCGACGTCCGACCATACCTAAAAAATCTATACCAGTGCTTCACAATGTCATAGGATATGGCTTCATCCTTATATACAGCAGTCATCTCCTCGTGGATTTCTTTAGGAGATTCCACCTTCATGAACAGATACCGGATTACAACTCTGGCTTCAACTTGTCCGTGATGCTACTTCGTCACACGTTCAGCTCTGTAAGAGAAAAACAAATTAAGACACAGGGCTGACATTTTACACCTTTAGTACAGAGATATGTATGATACTATACACAAAATATTATGACTCTGCGATATGTGGAAGTAGGTGAGGGCGATTCTTTATTGAACCACCCTCGTAAAATTATGTTTTAAAATACATCCACTAGAAATCGAGTTGTTACATGCGGATAAAGACAAGATGCGGACAGACTAGGTGAAGACAATACTCGCATTATACGTATATACCTAACATGAAAAAGAAGAACGAATGTTTTTCTTCTTGTTAGTCACGACGAAGATTAAATTTGACACTTGTAAGGCCAAATTGAGACGAGGCTGAGAATGCCCATGGAGTATAGCCATAGTGACAGCCTTGGCGACTTTTTGCATAAAGGCTACGTTTCTCTGTAACGACAAAAACAGAAACACGAAAAAGAGGCTCCACTGGAAAAGAGATTCTCCAGAATTTGTAGTGAGGTACAGTAGCTTCGCGATTATTCGGGGAGGATTAACTGGGGTTTCCATGCCTCGCGAAAGTTTAGATCAGGTCAAAATCGAATAACAAGAAGAAACCCTTTGAATCCGATAACAATGCTGTTTGTTTACATATCATCACTCACCTTTTCTTTCTGCCTGCTGATCCATACTAATCATATTTCAGTAGGCCTTCAATTTTACTACCGTATGTTTAATTTTAACGAGATTCTCTGAGTTTTATTTTTTTATCCTTTTAAAATTTTCATCCTTCTTATTAAAACGGAAAATGTTTGTTCTTTCTATCGAAAAAAAAAAAACTTTTGCTTATCAATGAATGCGTGAAAAAGTGCTGAAGTGTCAACTTTAATGAGAAAGTACAAATGTGAACAAACTACGCGCGATATGTGTTAAAAATAAATAAATTAATCCTATTTACCAGAATTTCCAATAGTGTACTATCTGAAAGTCTACTAACGAGTTTTTCTTTCGTTTTCGGGAAAATGTATCTACCAGTTACCTGGTTAACTTCGAGTCTAACTGTATCTAGCGAACAGAGAACATTTACTGCGCACTTTGAACAGTTGTTATTTTAAGAAAACGTCAAGATGTTTTCTGCATGGTTAGGGGTATCTGTTACTAGTAGGCAAGTGAATAAGATGGTTGTCAGTAATGGAAAAAGTCGGCTGGATTATTCCAGCTGGAAAGCAAGCCAACTGGGGTTAGAAATATTAAAGTCATAAAAAAATTATTTCAATATTGGGAAAGTTGGGCTGTAAAAAGTGGAGTTCGAAAAGTTCTGAGTGGGGTATATAAGCGCGAGAACCGCATAGAGAGGGTTAATGAATGTGACGGAAAGCAGTAAAGAGATTTCGATCCAAAGCACATCAAAAACAGAATATTTCAGAACGAACGTTTGCGGAAATACTCCCCGTTCCGGGAATAAATCGTAGAATGAGTACAAATTAGATGATTGGTGGCCGAGGAAACCGATAACACATTGTGTGAAGAAGAAAGGAAAAAGGGGCCCTCTTCACGTGTTTGGTAACAGAACTTGATCATTAAACAAGTTTAAAATTTAAGAAGTTAATTAAAATGGTTGGATTACTGAGCCATTTTATTATAACGTCCACGAGGCAGAGGGGGAGAGAGAGAGAGAGAGAGAGAGGAGATGTTGCTCAAACAGAACGACTTCTCTGTTCGAGCATTATATAAATAAAACTCTTTTTGCAGATATCTCTCTCTAGAAAAGTGAAAATTCAATTTCTATCCTTTTTGCATGATCCACAAGGGAAATTATATTCATCTACGCATTATCCGCTTCAGAAAAATTCACTACAAAGTTTTATGCAAGCAGTGCTGTCCCTTTCTTTTCGGGTTAACATCCCTCAATGAGGCAGGTATATATTTAACTCTTTAATAATGTAATCCATGCTATTAGTGCGCAAGTAACTCAGAACGAAAGCGTGCTTGTGTAAAATAAAGCACGCTTTCAGTTGTTCGAATTCGCACAAAAAAAAAAATAATAATAAAAATACGCTGTTTGATGTTAAATGGAAAAAGTTTTACCTACTCTAATAATTCAATGAAACTGTTAGCTTTACTCTTGTAGTGACTTTCACGGAACACAAAGTTCCCAGAACTCAAAGCCTCATGATTTTGGTAAAATGGCCGAAAATATTGTACCATTTGGTTATTGTAGTAAGAAGAGCACTGAACTGTTATATTTATTTGCTAGGGATTTAAATAAATGGTTTAACAATATTGGGAAAGAAAACATATATGAACTGTGTGCACGAAGTACACACATTCCATTCCATTCATTCACTAATACATAAATGTTTTATTAGTGGTGTTAAAAAAAACTGAAAAACTAAAAAGAATTAGGCTGAGTTAAACATGAAAAAAATGTTTCCGACAACTTAAATGGGGGAAAGAACTCGGCGGGATATGAAGATGCATTGTGCAACCGACGTAAGATATTTATCAATGTTGACAGTTCAGTTTTATTGGAAGGGTAACTTGTAAGGATATATTAATTAGGCCGTTAGCAGTGCCACAATGAATCGGCTGTCAGTGCAAAACTTTCAGAAACTCCAGTAAATCACACATTACATAATTTCAGTGTCCGGGGAGCAATAAACAAAACAAAAAAAAAGCTGTCTTGCTACAAAGAACCCGACCATATTTATAGGAAACTGCGATGGGGTGGGGCAGTGCACTCTTTTTTCTGCAAGCTATTAGCAACCTTAAGAAAGACAATATCTTCCAAGGGTCACACAAGATTTATTTTTATTTTAATGAAAGCCAGATGATTTAAGTTATTTTTAAATTCAGTTTACAGATGTTGAATTATTTCCTAAAATTATGTGCGAGCTGTTTTAAATGATCCAAATGGAATATTTCACATTCTTAGGAATTAGTAGGTAGGGGTAGGACGACTCAAAAAGAGACTGAGCTTGCAATCTTGGAAAATAGTCATTTTTCAATATTGCAGACTCAATCTTCTATAGAGGTCAGTAGAGCCTATGTATTATTGTATTTATATTATTTTCTTATATATTTCTTATGATAAAACGGGCAATATCCAGCTTTGTACTGTTACTAAGAGAGCTAGAAATCGGCCGTTTCAGCGTAAAAAATATACAACAAAATAAAAATCCAATCATATTACAACGCAGTATGCATGAAATTTAGCATTAGCTATTTTAGAATAAAACCATAGTAACGTTAGATACACTGTTATCTCGATGCAAAAGAATTCAAATGGGAAATGAAATTTCCGAGTTTCCTCTATTCCCCGGAAGGCTGCGCAATTTTAAATATTTATTCAGTAACATATAATCCTCTACAGATAGCAAAACATGATCAAAAAAGATTACGTCCACGATCTGCACTCCTGTTTAAACATAACACACCGTGTATAATCTTATAATATAGCAGAATAGGCTGTTTGTATTAGCTTAACGAAAACATTCGAAGCATTTATCTTTCTATTGAATGAGCATTTTTATCTCTTGCCTTCTTCATCAATATTATATTCTATATTAGATTTAGATATCGCTATCTATTTCCACATTTCTTGAATAATTGCATTTTTTTTATCATTTCAAAAAAAAAAAAAATGTTCAGAAAGATTACTGCGAAAAGTAAACAAAAACACCGCTTCATCGTTGACAATTTTTTATTAATCTTTGATACCGTGATTTTTGTGAATGTACGCTTATCTGAAAAAGAAAAAAAAAGAGAGAGAACTTGGCGTCTTTTCGTCGCCTGCTGCATTTCTGCATCCCTCTTTCATTGCGAGTCAACTGTCAACGTATATTTTATAGAACATACATTTTTTGGATATTTTTATCCCTTAAAGTTATCCGATAATTTCTTTCTTAAAGCCAAATAAGAGATGCAGACAGATATTTTCAGCAAAAATTCCAATACAGCTTTTCCATCAGCGGCACAGTACACAATGCCGTGCTTAAGCTCGAGCGAGATGACGCAAGAAGTCATCTCCCCGATACGAGAACCGATTTCGCTATAAGAAACAACGTATGAGAATCTCATCGGTTTCCCGCATCCCTTTAGTATAAATGAGATTGGAAGCGTAATTTGATGCCGTGAAATACCCCGAGACACCTCTGGATAAAAAGATGATGGATTGCTCGCTGTTGTCCGAGAAAACCTCAATAGTTTACAGAATATTGTGTTTCTGAAATGTTCAAGACAGAACTTCCAAGACACCTTAGAGATGTCAGTTTTTATTTCTTTCTCAACTCTTTCAAGGTTAACCCCTGCAAAGAAAAGAATGAATACGAAAAATACGGCTCAATTTAAGTTTATCGCAACACGTTTAAGCCTTCCAGCATTTGTTCCCATAAAACAATCTGTAAATAAAGATATTTATTTGCAATTCATACAAAACAGGTAAAGAATGCGTAGTGTACATGTAGTGAACATTTTTTTTTGAGTTTGAGTTTCTCCTCAAACATAACTAATAGTTTTAAGCTCGGCAAGCCATAGAAAATTAATCAACAGCTTCTTCTGATTCCAACTGGGTCCATGGCAGCATATTCCTGCTCTAATTAATCAACGGACTTATTTAGCTCAGTTTTTCTAATTGTATATTCACAAACTTAGCACGAAAAATTAAGAACTAAACTATAAGATAGTTATTTACATTTTTGTAGTCACCAAATGGAAATTATATCACAAAACGGAGGGTTCATGTGAGATTTTTATTTAATAGTTTAGAGTTGCGTTTCCCAAACATTTTTTTTTACTTCGCTCTCCGTTCAGACTGTGCCCAATATGATCTAGTTAAGCTTTATTAATTTTAAGCGTTTTTCTCAAATTCTAATACACAGTTCACATAACATATTCTTAGACAATATAGAAGAGTAAATAAATTTGGTTTTTTTACCCTACAATAGGCCTACTGGTTTGCCCTTTCTCAAAAAACATTTTTGTTTGACTATATTAAGACCATATGCTCTAAATATGGCCAACAGAGTTTGCGATTTTTTAATGTTCTGAGTGAATCAAAAAATAAAATAAAAGAGCAAAAATTAAGGTATATTTTCAGTACTTCTATCGTAATTACTATCAATAATTAACTGTCAGAATTCGTTCGGCCATTGAATGAATATGCCAATTGGTAAATTAACTGAAAAGTAAGGAACAAAATTCCAATTCTATTTTTCATTCAATTCCTACTATTAGTTCACACTCTCCCTATATACAGTATATTTATATATCTTGTTCAAATTATTCAATCGTTAATAAAATACTTTTTATTCATCCACTCAAGTTCAAATAAATTTTTTTAAACTTGTAGTGGATGACACTTGATGTTAATTCAGTTTTTTCAAATATTAATTCATTAATTAAATTTAATTAATTAATTTTAGTTTTATATGGGAGAAAAAAATTTCTCTTATATAAGATATTTAGCAGGATATAAATTTAGGAATAAATACCGTCAGTGGCGAAGCGTGTAGATCGCTGGAAAAAAATTTCTTTTTCAGATTCTTTTTTCATTCTGGGTTCTAGTCTGGGTCAAGGAGGGAACAAATTGGAAAATGAAACATGTGAATAAAAATAATAGTCCAACACCATATATAGAAAGGAAAATGGAAAACTGCAAGGAAATTCGCTTTCTATTTTGCCACTTAATATTGTGATTCTGTCATATGTATATACATATTTATATTAATTGT
The DNA here is from genome assembly GCF_048544385.1 of Mastigoproctus giganteus. Lineage (NCBI taxonomy): Eukaryota > Metazoa > Arthropoda > Arachnida > Uropygi > Thelyphonidae > Mastigoproctus > Mastigoproctus giganteus. The sequence continues at coordinate 144,202,575 of NC_143577.1, forward strand.
AATTATTTAATAAAAAGTAACTAAAATAAAATTTTTATTTGTTGACCAAAGTAGGAATTGACTTTAAATTTTTTTTTTTTTTTATATTACTTGTTAAGTATTAATTCACTATCTCAAAAATTTAAAGTAAAAAATATGCACACATTGATGTGCTTTGGTCCAAATAAGTAAATAAAATGAAATAACTGAAGAAATCGCAAAATAAAATAAAATCCTTTCAAACTTTGAGTACACCATAATTAGGGCTAGTAACTTAGGCAGAGGAATGGCCCTTTATCGTCTTTAACCAAACCTACGCATTTTTCATGGACGTTCAGACAATTATCAGAAATGCACATATCCAGTTGCCTCTCCTCTCCGCAAAAGTGGCAGAACGAGGACTCGGATGTCTTCCTATTGGCTTGAGGTCCACTGGAATGGTGAAGCTATCTGGTTGACGCTGCTCGGGTGTATAATGTTTTGAGTGTGCTTCTGTCAAGGCCTAGAATTCAGGGGGAATGGAGTAATAATTTATGTTTGAACTACCAGATCCTCCTTGACGGGACTGAAGAGAGGCCTAAGGCTATCTGTTCAAGTCAAAAATACCTCAAATATGGTCTATATTGCCCATATTGAAAACGCTTGGGGTTGCGCAACACTTCCCATTAGAAAATCAATTAAAATAACTATTAAATGGAAAACAAGTTTTTAAATCTAAAAAGTAGAGAAAATTATCTTTCAGAATATTTAAGATCAAACTAAATTATCCATTTTAACATGCAAAAACAATGAATTATTTACTTTCTTGATATTGGATGCGGTCAAAACGACTGTCCTCAAATAAAAAGCGATCTAACACAGCCAGCTGTGACTGAAGATGGACTTCTTTAAAAACAGTTGTTACAGTGCATTCTCAGCGACATTAATGCAAAATACATCTATGTTGTTATGCAGATCAATCCTTGACCGCACATTCGAAAAGATATAACGGTTAATGTTTAGTAGTTAGCACGATATATAAATAATAAATTATATTTTAATTATTGTGTACCTGTGTATTACTGTTTTTAATTTAGTGGTAATTATTAACGTTTTTTTTTTTTAAATGAGTGTTCCGAAGAATATTTAGATTTAGAAAAGCCACACAAATTTCGCGTGGTTGTGAAATACAAAACAAATCACTGTTTAGTATTTGTAGATGCACAGCAAATACAATGCTTAAAGAACTTCTATATAAGAACTGTTATCAAATTCTTAGTTTTCAAGAAATGTGAAATACATCAATTTCTCCTATAATGAAGTCCTCTTAAAACAATCATTAGTTAATGCTATTCATTATAAACATACTTCTCCTTATAGGAAGGTGATGCTTATTTTTCGTTTAACTATAGAAACCAATAATTAAATCATTTTTGAATCAGAAATGTTTAATATATACATTTACTTCAGTTTATTTACACACTCCACGGCGACATAATACTACAAGGGTAACAAATTATGAGACAGTTCTCAAATTTCAAATTTGAGAACTTTCTCTTAAAATATGAGAAAACAGAATCATTCACTACTCGCGATTCTTCCATTTCTAAAATATCTTCATCTCAGCTGATACCCTTTTCTAGCCCTAGGCGAATACAGATTTTGTTTAGAAACCTCAGCCAAGGCTTCTAAACAGGTTAACTGAGACCGTGCACGGGTCCTCCACATACAACTCACTGAATCTCCTCCAATCTACAGATCTGATGGGGTGTCATCACTCTGAATAAGGTAAATTGAGAAATTATCTTTGAACTGACCATTTTAGTCATGAACCAATTTCTTTCAAAGAAAATTCGAAAACCACCAGTCTATGATCAGATCACACTCCTCTGCCACAACCAATGATGCTAATTTCCCGACATCTGTGATAAATTCAATTAAGTCCGTCCCTCGTTGTCTTGGTAAGTTCTTGCTTAAGACCCAAAACAAGCAGTGCTGCATTCAAATCAGCTTTCGCTGTAGCGTGCCTAGGAAGCGGATGATTAAAGTCTCCCAAGACAACAGGTTAGGATGAATTGCAGAATAATCCACACCACCAACTCCATCTGAGTCTCTGCATTATGCTCTGGAGGAAGATTAAGAACACACAGGTCGATAACAATTTTGAAGAGTGCTCCAATATTGTCAGAAGTGCGTTTTGTGATTGTACATGGTACAAATGAGTTCAGATAAATTACAGCAACGCCCCCTCCGCACCTATCAGTTCTACTGTTGCTAATGGCTCTAAGTCCTATTCACTCTCATATGGATATACATCCGATGCTCAAACATTACAGAGATATGATCATTTTAAATTTACACATATGGTTGTTCCCAAAAGGTGAGTAAACGAAAACGAAATCAAAGGAATTGATGTGCATGTTTGATTTTTGTTTAACAGCTTTTGGTGGACAATAGCAATAGACAAAAGTATTATTTGCAGAGATCATTAAATGATATTTATATAAATACCACCAGGATGTCACATTTTAGTTATGTTATGTACTATTCAAAATGGCAACCTCAATTCACTATGCACAACCTTTACAAACATATTTTGTTGAATTACGAATTACTTATAGAATTTTCAAGCACGGGAGTAGCAGAATCCATGATTCCACGAAAAACGTTATTTTCTTTGCATTTTTTCCTGAATTTCCTGTATTTCGTTTATCATTTACTCACTTTTCAATAACAGCAACCATGTATGTTAACACGTTACTGCAGTTCAGCTATCGCATCATAGAATACACCTGAACACTATGATGCCCACTTTGTACATACCGTATAATTTTTAATACATTTCAATTTTAGCAGCCCATAGATTTAGACAGCATTATCAGTTTTATCATTGATATCTATAGTTCCAAATTGGTAGTCTCCTAGATCTTATTAACTATTCAACAATTTAACATCATTTTATAACAAAAACGCTACTTTAAAAAAATTATCAGAGAGATGCATTTCGAGCTTCTAGTTTTACATTAGTTTGTATTAGTCGCATTAGTCTGTGGCAGCTCATTAAGTACGATGGATTGTTGCCTGTATCTGGATTCGATCGCTGTCTGCGATTGAAGGGTTGGCCTCTTCAATTGGGGGAGTAGGGTTAACCGATCTCAGGTGAAGGGAGTAGGGTCGCCCGTGAATTATTCTGTTGCACAATATGCAAATCGGAAGACCTATGATATACACCTAATTCCCTAACACCCATAGCTGCAGATAATCAGTCAGTCTCATTATAAACTCGAGTCTCGAGACTATCCACAGGCGCGTGTGCCTTGTCAGGTTCTCTCTTCGTTTTATTGTTTTGTGTAAGACAATTACAAAGCTAAAGATTTTCTTTTCAAACTTTAAATGCTTAACCCTGTTTGTGCGCTGCTATAATTTTGATTCTGAAAATTCAAATAAGTTTCAAATACATTTAGAAATTAAGATTGAATTTTGGGTAATATGATAAAATGTATGAGATAAAAAAAATTGTAACATGACATAATGCACGTGTCATGTAAATGAAAGTAATATTAGTCATTACTCAGGACCATTTTTCTCTCTTAGCAGACGCAATAATAATAATAATAATAATAATTAATTATTATTAATGAGGGTTTGTGTTGTTGGTGGTGGTAGCGCATGAAAACGACACTGCAAAATATTTTTTCCGAACACGAAGAAAAAGATTAACACAGTTGGATACTAGATTCTAAGATTTAATTCTAAATTGTAATATTTAAACGTTCTCACAAATTTTTAGCTTCATAAATCGACCATATTGCGAGCAGAATTTGCTCACTCGACTCTAAACTATAAGAACGAACTCAAAACATTAACGGAAACTTTTAAGTTCATGTGCGAAGACTTTGGCCATTAATTAGCTTATAACTAATTAATAAACGTAGACTCGAAAACTTAAGATATGTAGGGTCGTAAAAGGACTCTAACATAGGAATATTAGTACCGGTTAAAGGTGATTAATCATTAAATGGGAAATGAATGAAAGCTTTAACTGTTCCGCATACGATGCACACCGTTTGCAAGATAAGCCTAATTTAAATTAGTACCTGGGGAAATGCAATGTCGTTCAACTGGGGTGTGTACTTACTGATCAAATGATATGTTCTGGATTACCTTATGCTGCATAGGAAAAATGGTAACGTTGGGAGATACTGAATACGTGTACCGTGGCTGTTGCTAATTACAAGTAGTTCCGCAGTGAAATAAATAGTTGCACTCGTAACTTATTTACGAAATTTGCATAATGAACTAAATTCGAGCACACGAATTACAAATTATAATATTGCAACTCCCCTTACTCGATGGAGCTGGAAAAAATGAGTTTGGAACTGTTTTATATTGGATCATTTTAATTAAGGAAGATCGAATAAGATTGGAGGGCAGCTGTCACTACCCTAAATCATGATTTTCAGAGCAGTTTCATGAAAGCTTTTCTGAAATACCAGCGCAAGATTGGTTCTGAGGATACGGTGATGATGAGTAAAAAAAAAAAAAACACATTTCTAAAAAGTTCGGGGAAAGAGAAGAAAGAACATGGAGAGAACGAAAAGGAGAGGAAGTTGCAGAGGAAATTTGTAGAATATCGAAATTTTTAATTCATGATAACAGCAAAAAAAGCTGAGATTTTAAGAAGTCGAAGTTTTCAGTTAACTAGTGAATTCCTTAGTTCAACTTACTTTTTATGTTAATAAGATTAAACTAATAAATTTAATATCAGAAAACTTTGAACGTGGTTTCTAAGGAACCAAATAACATATACATAGACTGAGTTGGTTCTGCATTGGCAACACTGTCCCCTGTGTTGTAGGGATGATCTGGCGAAGGATCAAAATCGGAAACCGCTGATTGTAGTTCTCACACGTGGCAATCAATTTTTGAGTGTCTGCGACGAAGAATGGGTTGGCGTCGAGCTCTTTCCTACTTCGAAAGTGGAATGATTGTGGGGACAAGACACCCGTGCATACAGTACTGTCAGTACCCACGCTCTCCAAGTCATTGCAAGAGTACTCCCACTGGACTTCACAACAGATCCGGACGCTAATCAGAAAACAGAGAAGAAGAGACTGAACGCGCACCTAATACAGGTGTGGCAGGAGAGATGGCAAAACTCCAGTACTGGGAACATCACGAGAAAATTCATACCTAATGTGACTCGGGTATACCCTACGTCACCCAACTGGTTCTCCCCTGGTTTACAATCAACCTATCTATTCACAGACCATGGGGCCATTAATGCAAAGTTATCACTCCTTGGGATGGGATCCAAGACGACCCCACCTGTGTTTGTGGAGGATTAGAGAGCTGGCAGCACCTCACCCAGCTCTATGACGACCTACGCAACACCCTAATCACCAAGATTAGATACATACCAAGAGGCCTTGAACAACACCTGCTGGACACAAAAGGTGAGTGAGTACCTAGCGCAGACCGGACTAGCCGGGTGGGTGAAGTGCCTGCCTGGCAACCCAAAGGTCGCGGGTTCGAATCCCGCCTCGGGCTTTGATCAAAGTACTGCAAAAACCTTGGGAGGTGCATTATGGCCACAGAAGCCTATGCGCCAACAACTACCAAAAAAAGAAAGAAAAGAAAGAAAGAAAAGAGTACCTAGCATTCACTGATTTTGCCCAGAAATTGTTTGCAAGACGGAGAGCCAATACGCCAAGACCACAACTGACAACAATCCCAGGATAAATTAAATGCTGACTAAAGTAACTGAATCAGGATAAACCTAAGCCCCAAGGCACTGTTTAAAAATATGGACAGTAACCAACGAGAAAAGCCTGGAACTAATCAGGTGAAATGAAAAGGAAACCCAGTGTCCTATCACAGACGAGACCCCGACTGAGGACAAATGTCAATTCACAAAGCAGGAGAACAGCCTTTTACTATAAACACAACAGAAGAACAGATAAACACTCGGGGATTGCCAGCACGGACGAGACTCCGACAAAAAAAAAAAAAAAAAACAGACTGGACCATAGGTACATCAACTGTGACAATGAAGGAAAAACAAGAAGTGAACTTAATAATGAACACCCACGAGGTACATGACTAGTCGCCTACAACCACAAGCAGAACCTAAGGACATCCACGTAGCTGGAACAAAGGGATCCTTGCTCCTGTTCCAGAACAAATACCGGATCAACAACTCGGACAGAGTTGACATGTGTGACATCAGCCCAGCTGCCGACGCCACATGACGATCTCAGCCGGGCAACCTAGCCCGACTCTCTTTAAAACCTGGTGTGGGAGGGCCCCTACCCCTCCTTTCCTTCTGGTGAGGCATGTGCATGCCTCACTGATCTACTGGGGTCGCTTACTCTATTGTCCCCATATTTCTGCCTTACTCCCCCCAGTCTGCAGTCTCCTCCCCCTCTATCTTTACGCAAGCGTATGCCCCCACACCAAAACTTTAAACAATTCCAAATTAACTACGCCCACTTTCGGCCTTTTTACATCTAAGTGATATTTTCCCACGCAATTAAAGACATGCACATGTTACACACGCATATATATTTTATATGTGCGTGTGTGTATATATATATATTTTAGGTCCTAGCCCCTGAAATTTCAGGAAATTAGGCGGCAGGACCTGCCAGAGTAAAAATTGTCTACTAGGTTCCTGGTCTGCCTCCACGGGGCGTAAGTGAGGCAACGTTGGGCCTCAGCAGAGGTCTAGCGTCTAAAAGACCAGATGAACAACGGTTCACGACATAACACAAAGTCAATACCCACACACTTTTAAATCCCTGGCATTTCCCAGCAAACTAGCACACCCACAATGTAAGCAACGCGGAGATGGGGAAACCTCTAGTGCCACACGACATCAACACACTTTACTTTACACTTGCAGGTGCCAGCATCTTGACAACAGTCAATATGGTTAAGTGCTTTCTTTCTGTGGTGTCATGAGTCTACCCTTACTGGCTCAACAGTGGTCGAATAATCAATCAAGTGGGACAGCTACGGTATGGTCTATGCCTGTGGTGAAAGTCGTGTGTCTTGTCTTGTAACACAGCAGGGTTTCAACACGGGGGCCCAAATAATCACCCATTACAACTTAGGAATAGCAATGCACATGGGCTATACGCCAGACATTAAATCATATAGGTTATGGCAGTGTACGGCCATCAAGGGAACCTATGCTCACTGTGAGACACAAGAAACTGCGCCTTGCATGAGGACATAAACACAAACATTGGACCACCGACAAGTGGAAATTTATAGCATGGTCTAACGAATCTCATTTCGAACTCTCTCACGTTGAATAGCGTATGGGCATTTGGAGGCCATAAGCACCTGGATGCACTGTTGGTGTTCGGCAGGCTGAAGGAGATGATGTTATGGTTTGGGGACTGTTTTCGTGCCACATCATTTGTTCTCTGATCACCGTTAATCAACGGCTCGATGGGAACGCCTACCTTTTATAATCGCCGATCAAGTACATGATGACAGCGTATCCAGACGACTCCAGCGTCTATTAACAAAACACACAAAAAAAACTCAATTAATTTTGCTTCCTTTTTCCCATGGCCACCCAACTCTTGCGATATCAACCCAACTGAGCCTATTTTGGACCGCTGAAAGAGGACATTCGATGCGACGACAATCCACTTGACAATGTCTGAGTATTACAAGACACATTGTGCATATTGAGCAACGCATGGGTAGCACTACCACTGGACACGCTGCAATACCTTGTGGAGTCCATACTAAGATGTGTACAAGTTGGATAACAGCCAAAAGACATGTAAAAGGTGGCCCACGAGGCATTTGGTAGGTGTTGCTGATGCAAAGCCAACTCAGTATATTAATTAGAATTTAGCGGTATTTTTGTAGAATAGTGTTTACCAAATTTGTGCTTTTTGTTACTTTTATTGATAGTTTGTAGTCTGATCGTTCTAATTACTTGCGGGTTTCCGCTTACAGTGAAATTACTTTGGGTTTTTAGATTTTGACCTTGATTCCTGAATATGATGGAAAACTCAAATAAATAAATAACTATTCTAATTCCATTATTTGTAATAAACGGATTTGTTTAAAATGCAATGCAATTAAATTTTGTAAAAATATCCACACTAGCGTAACTCTTAAATGCAGCTTATACATCAAAGCTTACTTATAACAGCTTGCAAGGCTTACTGATCAAAATGATAGACAATAATTATTTTAAATTCTATTTGTCTCTCCATTCTCAAGAAACCCCTCAGGAGATTCTACCAATTCGGTCGATTTGGGAATAAGTGAATAACAACTTTGACTAAACTTGATCGACCAACCTCCTGATGCGGACTTTAACTCAAGACCTTTTGGTTTCAGAGTCAAAATGACTTCAAATTCAAGATTTTATATTAGCACAGTATGAGAACCACTTAGAACTAAATAACAAACTATCTTACTGGATGGTACATTTGAGGAAATGAAAGACAGGAATCTCAGTTCAAAAGATTGTCAAAAGTCTATAAAACAATTAATATCAGCTATGAATGGCAAGTTTGTACATTGACCAAACAAACTTTAATGCTGATACTAATTCTGCTCGATCCTTTTAACAAAACTTAAACCATATGACCAAAATAACATCAATGAAGTGACGATAAACTGTGAAATTTCTTCGGGGACTGAAGTGAAATACTGTGAAGTACAAGGATTTTTAGAAATTTTCAACCATTAGTAAAAAAAAAAATAAAATTAAATTAAAAAAAAAATATATATATATATATTTACAAGAAGAAGGTATTCCAAAAAATTATTAACAGAATGTTACATAAAGATAAGCTATGTTGACCCACAAACAACCAACTGGGAAGGCTGAAAATTAGAAAAAAAATTAATACAGGTACACAAAGAGAAAATCGATTCTTACCAAATGTCAAGTCCAATTCACAACGTCAACAAACTAATGCAACTCTGATATTGAAAGGCTTCCTTTAGTTACAAAAAAAAAAGCAATTATCCTCACTAACAAAAAGAAAATCTAACAACTTTCAACAGTGATTCACGTATTAACTTAGGCTTAAGAAAACACAGGAAACTGGAATTAAATCCATCGATAAGTCAGCTTCTAATTTGCTGACTACAACCAGCATAAATCAAATAGTTATAAAAGATCCACCGTTTAAGAAATTACGAGTTAACGTACAAGACAGCAAGGAATGCGAGCATGGAGAAAGAGGGGAGAGATTAGGATGTTGTAGAGGATGGGAAGATACTAAGAAAGACCAGAGGAGATTAGGGGACAACGGATGGAATAATGTAGGAGGATTATATATTTAAAACGCATGGTAAAAAGAGGTTGATTTTGATAAGGTAGAAGTAACAGATCAAGACAGCTTGGGGCTAGTCATAACGGTGCAAGAGGTAATCGCAACGCTGAAGGAAATAGGCAGTAGCTAAAGATAGCGTTCGATGCCGTTTATAAGGTTATTTGGAAAGAATTGACTTAAGGGAATTAACAGGATTATGTAGATTAATACACGAGCAATGGGCAGGAAGATTTTAAGAGCACTGTAAAGATACCAATAGAAAAGAAAAGCCATGTAGCGAAATGGAAAGAGTTTAGAATTACAAATTCAGCGAAGATAATACTAAGAATGTTAAAATGGAAAGACGATAAGAAAGACAGTTTGAGTTCAAGACGGGGTGCAGAACAAATGATGCTTTAGGCGTGATGAAAATGTTGACAATAAGATATGTGGAAGTGAATAAAGGTGCATGCACATGTTTTATAGATTTGGAGAAGACTTGGATCGGTTAGACTAGATTAAATCATTGAATATATTGGAAAGAAAGAAAAGCGAATGTAGTAGAGAAAATATACACCGGAAACCCACCCATGGTCATTCACAAACTATTCCGCAACGCATTCACGCCCCAATTCCACTACTTCTTATCCACAAACTGTTGGTCTAAGGAACACACTGCTGTTTTATTTTATTTTATTTTTTAAAATTTATTATACTAGGCTGTCCCGGCCAATGTTTGGCAATTCCGCTGTATATTTACTATATCATACAGATGGTGATTTAGAGTATCATTAATTATTGCTTCTTTCATTCCTATTAAACGTCAATCCGTGTACAAAAAGACATTAATATTCATATTAATATGTAGTATTTACTCTCAGCTTATATAAGAGCTAGTACAACGAATTATGCTGGTGAAAGGCATACAGAATAAGAAGCAAGATAGCAGCTAACAACTAACCTTAAACGGCCTATAGATTTTCTGTCCACTATAGCAGATTAATATACTAGGGACAAAAAGTAATAGCACAGGACAAGGCGCTACTGCACGTATAGAGACAGGAAGAGGTGTCAGACACGGGTTTTGCCTGTCCTCGACTTTATTTAATACGCACTTGGGAGAAAGATTAAAGAAAATATGAATGGGGAAACTGTATGGAGTGAAGTTGAAGGAAAGTATATATATTGAGTGTTAGAGCTGCAGATGATATGGCACTGGTAGCAGATTCTGAGGAAGGATTGCAGAAATTAGTTTCCAAGGTACAAGAAAGTTGTAATCGGGTTGCGATAATTTTACAGTTAGCTAGATAATAAACATGATATTTATTTTGTAATCACGGTTCTAAACCGTCTGTGAGAATATTAGAGCAGTATCGAGAGACATACCAACTGCATCACGAAGAAGAAGTCTGATATATATTTAAAATGATATTGATAGAAGACTGCTTCTCTTTTCTGTGGATGATGTATTCATTCTAGTTAAATAAGTATGTCTGCTGTACTTTCTGCTGCTTTCTTACTTTAGTGATCAGATTATCAAGTTATACTAAAATTGTTAATATAACTGTTGTATATTTACCATCGTAGCTAATCCTTCGAAAGTGATTTTTTTGGGACCTGTTTAACTGAATACGCTGCATTGATGTTCTATAAAATGGCAAAGACGGCTATCGCTATCAAAGACGGGAAAATTAGCATAATCCTAAGTTTCAAGTTGGAGGAATTGTTTCAACGGAAGCAGCAACAATATTAATGAACTTAACAATAGCAAGTACTGTTCCTTCCTCCATCTTAATGATGTGGTAATGACATCGTTTATTATAAAAGTTGTTAGGATTGTCAGCTGTAGTACTTCAGATGCTGTAAATTAGGGTAACCATTCAGATATTATTAATGACTGCCTACGCTAGCCCTAAGTGTTTCAACAGCGGTCGGGAGTAATTAATCAAGAATAGTACCGTGTTTACAGTGACCCCATATATAGCACGTGACCGTTGATCACTGAAATCTGGCATGGATTCTTTCCATAATTAACTTCAAGCATTGATACCGACAATTCTCCAGTTTTCACTCCTTTGTATGCGATTAACATCGCTCAAGACCAACGGTGGATGGAAGAAGTGAATACCACATTACACCAATCGAACACTTGTGAACGATGTTTGATCAAACAAACATAGTTAGGCCCACAGACTGACGAATTACTTTTCACCAATGTTGCAAATCACTGGTCTTTCCAACGAGTTTGCTAAACGAAGAATTCTAGAATCTTAAAGCAATTTCATTTTCTGTTATATAGCTTCTACAATGACCTTGGTACCATACAGTATATAAAAATATACTTTTTATATACTGTATGGTACAATATCTGCAATGAACGCGTAACCAGGAACGCAGAAAGAAGCCAGAGCACGTCCATGCGAGTCAACAGATGAAGAGTGACTGAACTCGCAACGCAGAATATAGAAAAATTGGATGCATTATTTATGCTAATTTAAATTAACACTAAAACAGTATCGACTCAATAGTTCTGGGAAACTGCACACGTCTTTTCGTTTTTGATTTTGAGCACAGCTGAAGACGTCCAAATTTACGGCAGAGGGACATGCAAACAACAAGCGAGTGTCTCTGTCGTTATCATTCTATTTGTGTTGTTGGAATGCTCAAATGACACATTTCGGTAGCAGAGCGTCAAAATGTGCGCGAAAGCGTGTAATGACTTGATAAATAGATGACAATACCTCTCAAGCTATTAATATTAATTTTCATTATACAACAGATGACAGAAACTCTCTATAGGCCTGATAATTACACTCGGTCCTCATTCAGCTTAATTACTTAGAATTGTCTTCCAGCAGAACCAGCTGTTTGAATTATTCGCTTTAAAATGGAAATTTCTCTCATCCGCTCCCACTGCGCATCCTTATTCTATTAGCACATTCTGTTTCAGTAATACATCCCTCGTGTAAAATATTACCTTCTCGATAGAAACACTCCCACCGACGATCCTTTGCGGTCACGCGATTTAAATGCGGAGATCAATTAAGTATTTGTTTCCAATTTATTATTTTGTATTCCCAACGAAAAACCCACACGCTGAACTAAAATTATAACGGGAAAAAATTGCCCAAATGACAAAACATTATTAAAAAGGAGTTCTTTTTTAATACAACTGTGGTAAAGGACAATAAATAAATTCTAGCGCTTAAGGAATCAACAAATATGTACGACAATTAATAACATCTAGTATTATCCAGCAAAAGGTCTTGTGTGAGTAAAACTACACTTAAAGAACCACAAAAATCTGTGGTTCTTTTAATTGAGAAGTGTTGTTTATTAGAATTCATTACTAGGGAAATTCGTAGCGATAATAACGCAACAAAACTCATCAGAATTCCTTCGTTTCAAGTATTTGAAGAGATTTCGCATCACAAGAGGCCAATAGTTCTTCATTCTTTCTGAAAAACCCCAAAATGATGCACACAGGTAAAAATAATTCATTTTGTTGTAGAACAGTGGTAGAAAAGGAATCTTAGAATGGAAAACTGGCGAAAACGGAATAAAATAAATAAAGTGTCCTAAAAGCGATAAAATGGCACATCGATTCCCCCCCTTCACCTTCGTAAGTCTAGTGTGACAAGTAAATGCGCAGATGAAGTTGGGTTAGTTGTTTGGAACCTTTGCTGAGACAATTAATCCCATGAGGCATCAGTATATTTTGAAGTAAATCGTGGGCCTATTGTATAGTCCGGCAACTTTGCAGGTATGAAATGCCATACCAGGGGAGAAAATGATGCAAACTTCACCCTAGGCTGTGCAACAGAGAGAGAGAGAGAGAGATGTTGTTATTTGGTTTTTAGGAGCATTAGCAACTAAGGCCATATTGCTCCGGGGATATGCGGTGGTCATTCCCTGACCTTTCCGCATCCTCCGTATTTGGTGGCTCACGGGCTCGAACCCCGGTCTAATGAAGAAGCATGTGCTACGCACTGCTGCTCCTGCCCACCTGGCTACGGAGGCGCCTACAACAGAGAGAGAGAGAGAGAGAGAGCGCAAAGATGATGTATCCAATGCACTATCAGCGTGGGTGACTTTTCCCACATCTCAAAGGCTGTTTCGTAATATACCTTCCACAATACAAACTTACACAATAAGTTGTATAACTAGAGTAAACTTTATGTAAGTTAATCCCATCCTCACGAGTCTCATAAATCGACTTTGGCATGCAGGTCACCAATCTCTCGCACTGCATAGAAAAGAAATGCTTCGATTTCAGTCGCTACTTGACCAGCCAAAATTGAGAAGTATTTATTCCGATAAGCGCTTTCATGGGCGAGAGTTCTATAATTTTTCTCTTCTGCAACTCGTAATTTTCATTTTTTAACGAGTAGTAAGGCAACTAAGGTTATGGCTATCACAGCCTTGGGTTGCTTCACTGAATGTCCAGAATAACCTAACTCTCTCCAAAATCGAGAATGGTCATCGTAACCTCCTTTTCCTGCCCATCCTCGTTACTCAATATGACCCGCTTAGAATGAGTGCATGAATCTGTTTTAAAGGTTGCACGGGTATCAAAAGTACACTTAGATATAAAAAGAGGATAGCTACCATACATGCATGGCTGGAATTCTTGTTTGAACGGCTAGTTAAATGGTCGAGAGCCCACAGTTAATTATCAAAAAATTCTCTGCATTAGAATACGCGATACTTATGTGGGTAGATACCGTTTGCTTCTGAAGGAGGACGCCCCAAATAGTCAAAGGGGCTGTTTCAGGGGTGAACTTGTTCTGTAACAAGATTTAATATTAATAATATTTTTAAAATTAAAAATATCAAACACCTAAAAATTAACTATTGGAACTCAGTATCAAAGGAGAGAATAGCAGCCTCCCGCAAAGCTGTTATTGCTCTTGGTATGTTGTTTAATGGCATAGTATTCTCTATAGAACACAACTCACCAGACTGCATCAACTGAGTAAATTATTTCCACAACTCAACCGCGAATCTAATAAATCAAATGAAAACAGACTTTCTTCAGTACATAAACGAAAAATCCAAATTATACGACAAGGACAGCAGCATCCAAGCTAAATACCTTAATTTTCTCATGGCAGAACTTCAGAGTTCCATAATCAGTTTCGTGTACCTTACTAAAATCTGCGGACGATGGCAGTACAGTGTCGTATACTAAGCAAAAGGTACTTGAAGTACGGCGAAAGATTTTTAAAATTATCGATAGTCAAATTGTATATCCTGGAAGTCTGCGCGGTAGCACAGTGGTATCGTCACCGTCCTCCTCACACTGGCTGGAAGAGGCCTGGGTTCGAATCCCGTCGATGACGCGAAGAACTTTAATGGACTTTTTTCACTCCGTGGCTGAGTTAGTTGGTCTCAGGCGTAGATAGCAAGGTTTTCCCCAGAAACTGGGGTTTTTCGTCCAGCAAAACAGACAAATTGACCATAAAACACACGCAATTTACAGACATAAGACACCCAGCACGGCAGATGAATTTAATTATTCGGGTGGCCTAAAAATAAGTTTTCCTTTTTATCTAAACATGTAATTGAATGCTGTCGTTTATTTTTCTACGTAAAAGAAATGGAATGATTACAGATACTGTGAGCGCCATAATAGGGACTAGAATATTCTGGATCACATTTCGCAAGTATTGAATACGGTGCTGTTTCTCGTGTTCTGCCTGTCTTATGAACTCCTCTGACCGTTTGGTCGTCCCGGTGTATAAACAGAAAATTTATTCATTTTTTATTTAATATCTTTGCAAGGACCAATAACAGTTTCCCAGGGCAATTGCCCATTTGTGTTTTGGCGACTGTATTAAGGTAACTTTCCGTTAACAAAAATATGTTATTCTTTTCTAGTTTTTTTTTTTTTTTTTTCGTATAAGGAACCTTCTCTAAGAATGTTGTTCTTAACTCAGTGTCCAAAACTCCTGTATGCCTCGCTATCACGCGAGTGAACATTCCATGTAATGAATTATTTAGGATTGTTTCTCTTTGTTCCCTCTCATAATCTTTTTTTTTTTTTTTTTTGAATCTTTTTTCGTTTGTGTATTTTTCTTCTTTTTAACTACAGTAAACCATCGAACAATCATGTGACATTCGAATTAAACATGAACACAGAAAACGCACTTTCTCGGCTACCTAATATAAAATGCATTAAATAATGTGAATGCGGCAGAACATCATGGGTAATGTGAAGAATTCAAGAAGTCATGTTTCAATGATTTAAATCAACAAAGATCAGTAGCAATCGCTCGTAACTTTGAACGACAGAAGTTACGTTTTTACTCACTGTAAAAGTGATTTTAATTGCCATTTGAGCGAATTGATCAATTCACTCCAAACGTCGGCAATCCTAAAACAAATAACATAGTGGTTTCATGTTTTAAAAAAAAATCATAATTTTTTAAAAATAATCGTGCAAAAACTGTATTCACAAGTGAAACCATTTTTAATCCACAGGAAATTCTTAATTATTTTAAAATAGTTATTATAATATGAAACAACAAAAATTTATTGTAAGCCATTGATTACTTCTTTTTATTTATTTTTACGCATTTCTTCTTACAGATGGATAATTTACCAAAGTCCATCATTATACAGTGGTGAAAATTGATTTTCCGACTCGTTTTAGCAAATGAAAAAGTGAATCGTTAACAATCTCTGGATGTAACAATTGAGATTTTGAAACAGAAACCTTAGAACTAAATGCTGTAATTCATAACAGCAGCTATTGTTTTTCGTGAATTTTTTAATCAACTACTTAGGCAAAAATAATCATCAGCTCTTAATATGTAAAGAGCTCGGGTTCCTCGGTTTTTGTCTATATTGCTCACTAGCATGTTACTTCCGGAACAACTCACGGGAGGTGGGTGGGGATGAACCTTACTCCACTGTGGATCGGCTAACAACATCACCGACTAAAGTGATCTTTAAGATTTCCTCCTACATCCGATGGGATTTAAACTTACATCTAGAATCCACACTTCCCCAAACGACTGGAAAGTGGTGGAGCGGTCATTGTTAGTGAGGAGGAGGAGGACAACACTAAAAACTTGAGTTTAGTTGTTATAGTTTTACTTCAGATCCAGTGAATTACACCAAATGGTCAGTTACTGAGATAAATGAAAATTTAAAGCAGTATCCAGAAGCCGACCGGGCTAGCCAGGTGGGTAAAGTGCCTAATCTAGCAACCCAAAGGTCGCGGGTTCGAATTCCGCCTCGGGCTTGGATCAGAGTAAAATGCAAAAACTTTGGGAAGTGCATTATGGCCACGGAAGCCGATGCGCCAACAACTAACAAAAAAAAAAAAGTATCAGAAATCTTCATATAAATTAGGAGCGAAGGTTATAAAATAGAATTCGTTCAACGATTTCCAAGATTTACTGACTTTTCTGCTATTTGGGGCCTGATGTATCATACGGGTCAAATGAAAGTGCTACTGCGATTTCGCATTTGATTTGACTGTGGCTTGATTCTAAGTGACCTTTAAATATAGTTAATGGTAATATTCTTGTCAAATAACCAGTTTTAAACTCTTTTACTGTGGTTCGAGCTCTTGTGACCGTTAAATACGGTTGATGATAGCATTTTTGTTGAAATGGCTAACTGAAAACTCCTCTGATCTGTGTGGTCTTGCCACAATATAAACAGCACGGCTCCATGTTCCCTGTTTACCTCTGACGCACAATCTTAATATCATCTATGAAAATATTTAAAGTCTCTCTCTCTCTCTCTCTCTAGTTCACGCGTGCTTTGCAGATATCTGAATTGATCATTGTGATATTCTGAAATGAAGGCTTCTGTGACTAGAATTTGATATTTCATCCGCCTTATCTGACTGAAATTATTCAAAACTGTGTTGATGTTCTTTTTTTATTCTAACAATAACAGTGTTACAGAATGAGATGAACCATTGGATTGTACTCTTGAAACTCCCAAAAATTTCCTACACTCGATATATGGATAGCATATGCGATAAATATAAAAATAAATGATAATTGCTGAATTACTATTGGTCCAATTTTAATTAATTTGGAAAAAAAGAGCCGCGTTATTACATGAAGCCAGACGGACAAAGAAATAATAACTGCTCAGTTTCTATTTTTAAATATTTTCTGCGTGAAATTTGGGATGAGAAGTTTACGTATTTGATAAGAAGTATTTGATTACGTATTTGATTAAATAAGAAGTTTACGTATTTGATAGTATGAACCAGAGCTGTAATGCTCAATATGTTTTACTTTGATATCAATATTTGTAAAATAATATGAGAAGTTTACCTCAATATAATACGTAGAACACTTCCGTATGATACTCTCCAGCAATTAAAGCGAAAATCTTACATTACAGTAAAAAAATAATAATAATAAAAAACAAAAAAAAAAGTTATTAATCGTATTGACTTTTCGGAGTTTGTATACAATGCTTTCATAAATTGAACACAATTATAAATCAAATGAACACAATTAAAAATCACTAACGCAATTAAAAGTTAAATTAATTAAAAGAAATGTAACGAAAAAATTTCAAAAAACGATTTTGCTTCCTGAAGCTGACAACGCTTTTAGACCGTATGTCGTGATCACAGGAACGAAAATTAGCGAATAGGGGTGAGCACGACACTTAAATAGGGATTATTTGTCTTCGCGCATGCATGCGCGTAAAAGCCCACGAATTGGAGATTATAAATGGCCGGAGTACATTAACGGAATTATCATGTAATTTAATTTCGACAGTTTCTGCAATTAATAGTCGCGTATAATTACGTTAGACACTTAAGTATTTTGGCCTCGTTAAATAAAAAAGTATGTGTTTCGTTGATGGCATGAAAAGCTAATACTGACGCTTCTGAACGAGAAGCATGAATTGAGGCCGCGTGTTGATTTACACGAAAATTCAGAGGAACCGCGTAGAACCTTGGTACGACGAGTTGAAATTCCCGCATCTCGTCGTAATAAGGTTGTACGCTTTTCATGCCGTCAACGAAAAACATACTTTTTTATTTAACGAGGCCAAAATACTTAAGTGTCCAACGTAATTATACCAGACTATTAATTGCAGAAACTGTCGAAATTAAATCACATGAGAATTCTGTTAATGTTCGCCGGCCATTTCTAATCTCTGATTCGTGGGCTTTTACGCGCATGCGAGTAAAAGTGTCATGCTCACCCCTATTCCGTAATAATGTTCGCTCCTGTCACGAGATGTGGTCAAAAAGCATGGTCAGCTTCAGGAAGGAAAATCGTTTTGTGCAATTTTTTTCGTTACATTTCTTTTAATTAATTTAATAGCGTCAGAGTGATTTTTAGTTGTGTTCATTTGTTTTTTTTATTATTTTTTTTAATTTTTTACTGTAATGTAAGATTTGCGATTTTTTCGTTTTAATTGCTGGAGAGTATTATACGGAAGTGTTCTACATATTATATTGAGGTAAACTTCTCTTATTATTTTACAAATACGAAGTTTACGTATATACGCTATACGAAGTATACGCTAACGAGCCTCAACATTTTAAAAGCATATTATATTTTAGATAAAAGTTGTTAATCGTATTAACTTTCCGGAGTTTGTACACAATGCTTTCATAAAACGTAAAAAATAATTTTAAAAAAAATTCTTATTTTTCAGTAAAGACAACTTACTAATACTGCAGAATTTGGCAAAATGGTTTGTACTGCTACTTTATCAGTACTAAACTAGCATGAATTAATGAAGTTCACCGCGATTGTCTGAATGATTTTACTAACTTCGCATGCGAATTATACAAAGTGAAAGCAATCTGCTGCAACACAAACAGCGCGATAAAGCTCTCAACTGCCAAATATAAAGACAAAGTGCCTTTAATTCATCCCTGATTATCTGAAGACCACGCCTACCATCAGTGGGAGTGGCAAAATGCACAATTTTCCATCCTGTTGCACAAACTCAGTAACTTTAGTTTGTTAACTCAGTTACAAACTTAGTAACTTAAGTTTTGGAAACAGGACTAAAATTTATGGTGACTACCAACAATAAAGCATGGTCCCCAACTAATCTGGAATACATTAGCCGAACTACATCTGTGTACTATACATAGCTAATGAACAGAAACATAAGCATGCGTTCCGGACAAAATTTTCATCTACAAATGACCAAGTTCAAGTGAGTAAAGGTATAGTCAATATTCATGATTAACTTCAGAAAACAAAACTGTTACTATACATATATACGATAAACTAAAAGAAAGCGATAGCTTTCTGTTTACAGTTTCATGATATAAAAAAGAAAAGAACGTGAACTGTACAACGACATCTTGTTTTTTGCATAGATTTCGCATATAAATCAATTCAGTTGACGAATTTTCTGTAAAGTGCATTAAATTGATCAAATAGAGAAGTGAGAACTCATCAAGAAGAGAACATCAACCACTGATATAAAATAATATAATAAACTCTTACAAGTTAATTCAAACAGAGAATTTTACGCTAGAAGTCTACGTAAAAGAAACTGAATTTAGTAAAACAAAAAAGTTGTATAGATGCTGTGTAAATATGTTTGAATGGGGAAAGGAAGCAAGCACCTATTAAGTGATTGCTCTCAACAATATCTTATTCGTAAATTGTATTTTTAGAAAAACGCTCGTTTTCTAGTAAGGATGCGGGAACACTTTTTAAGTTAACATATTTTCCAGCTTCTTGACAAAATATGATTAAATTAGGGAGCATGCAGGTCCACTGGCTGGTTGAGCTGTGGCTAACCACCAGTGTGGAGGAGGTGAAGTTCAGAAAGAAGGATGACAGCAGTTACCGAATTTAGTGACCAGCATCCTGACATCTGGACAGTGTCAAGGTAACTGACGATGATCTGAGAGTGACTTTGAAAATAAACACAACACAGGATGTGCAGAATGAGAGGAATGGAAATACTTGCGGCTCGATAACAAAATTAAGGATTGCAGAAAGTTAGAGTTTAACTTTTTACTTTGAAGTGTGCAAATGAATATGAGATATGGCCTCGTATATACCATTAAAGCATTCTCTGTCAGTCTTAACTGAGCGGTATATTTAGAATAATATAGTACAGAAGAGAATTTGCATGTTAACGATTGAAGTAAGATTATAGAAGGGGAGACAGTCATTCCACCGAGTCGTTAAATGTCATTTCTGGTTCTAACACCGCCAGATTTGAAGAGATACTTTTCCATCGTAGCGACAAAGCTCTTATAGAAGTTTAAGTTAGGAGAAAAGTTAATAGTAAACTATCACAGAATGGTAAACTATCACTTGACATAGGACATTTTCATGAGCGAGGAGACAGATTAAGATTGCACCAACTGGAAGCCAGAGTACAAATTTCTTTCCTCTGAGATGTCAGGTAGTACCCCGGATTGCAATAGTCGCGACCACTGGTCTTAGTGTCTGCTTTTCTCAACCGACCTGAGATAAACCCAGTCCTGTGGAGCCTCGGTGTGAACCGTTCGGAAGAACGTTTAGCCATTTCATCTATGGAACACTAATCTTGAGAAGAGCAAGAGCAATAAAGAAATGTAAAGCAACTCCTTCATTTATGCAGAAATCTTCACAAAATGTAAGCAATGCTTTAACATCTAAACAGCCGAAGGCAGCCTAGATGTCTAATATGGAATAACAATTTCTCTATCAGTCTCAAAGACCCAAGGATCCTATTTGTTTCAGGATATAATTAATGAAATAAAATTAGACAATTACGTAGTACCTGTAATTTGATGGGTACATGCTACAACCCACATTCTCTTGCACTAATTACATTATCTTTTGAAATTGAGAGTAAATAAGTGTGGAACAGTACATGCTTCAATCAACAAACCATTTTTAAATAAAACGGCACAAATTAGTGTTTCGACAGACATTATTATTTTAAAATTTCTCACAGTTTCCCTGTGCATATATCTGAATATTTTGTCTGGAGCCAGTAAGTTTATAAATGTGCTCCCGATTTGTTTTGGAGAGTAAGTTAGTATTTGAAGATTCATTTTATGGCAGAGTATATTTGGAGAAAGTTTAGAAGGAGGGAGCAGGAAGGGATCACTTTTTTTAAAAATTGAGAAGTGAGGAAGAGGAGGAGAAGCGCTTTCCTAACAGTTTCTAAGAACACGAGATGCTCTCGCTTTGGGCCTGTAATGAATATTGATGAATACAGCAGAGATTCTGAGTAGTAATTTGACAAGGTAAGTAATATTTTGGTGTGGTAGAAAACAGTATTGAGCCAGTACCTTGTTATAAACGTTGAGCAACTGATCCAGAATATACCAACTCTGTCGTTTCAGAATATTTATTTCCTAAGTAAAACAGTTTAGTTTTTATAACTATGTAACTGCTAAAACGTTGGGATTTTTCAAACAGATCTATCACAACTATGAATTCCCAATATGCCACTCTCTTGAAATCAACCTGTGGACATTAAAACTGATAAGTAAAACGTTCAGAACTTTTAGCATAAAAAAGTGAAGATAAAAAAACAGAAGTCTTCATTTCTTTCTTCTCTCGTTTCCCTTTTGAAAGATTTTCTTTTCCGAATCGTACATTCACGCGCGGTTTATTATCGCCGCTAATTTCACCGCTATATTTTATGCCAACATTACAATATTTTATTGATAGCGCTAATTCCTAGCGTTTTTATCTTCGAGGGTTCGCCTCTCAGGCCAGCAGTGCTGTAATTTGGATATATGATTCTACCTCTAAACTTTTACGACAGTTAACTTTCGCGGATAACGAAGTAATAATAATACATCTCTCTAACATTTAAGCAGCATAAATTCGATGGGCCTCTAACGTTTCGCGTCCACATTACTTATATTATATTAAGAAAATTTTAACGTAACGTGAGTTCGGCAAACTCGCAGGATATTTAGAGTCGGCAATTATTCGCGCATCCTCTAAAAAACCTCAGCTAAACGGCTGTTTTAACATCGGGTTTGTAAACTAATGTCACGATTTATATTTTTATGGCGAATCCTTCTAGCGTGTTATTTTGTAGTAATAAACACTCTGAAAAGAGCCTGTCGTGCCGGGAAATATTTCTTTCACCTTCGTGACATTTATCTTTAAGTTGCCGGTGACGCTGTCACTTACTGAGAAGAAGAGTCACTATACATCACAAGCTGACAGAGAAACTAAATTTCTGACAAATACAAAAGATTAGTTCTTCAACTGAAACCAACGGAGAATGAAATTTTAATGACGACATATGTCCAAGAGCCAACGCAACAAATTACAAGACTAGAAACGAAATACACTTCGAGTAATTTTCTGCTCGGAAATACTCGTACTTCGTTTTTGATGCTAACCTCGCCTACACGTTCCAGAGGGTTTATTACAGAAGAAATAGGAAATATACTTCTAGATATAAATACCTCTCATTCTCTTCTAAACGTCTTTTAATTATTTTCTTAGGTTATACTCTGCATAATAGAAAACTCCCCTTAATTTCATATGTTGGGTCTTAGCAAATTAACATTATATTTCAATTAAAGTTAAAACTTAATTCAATATTAATATATGGTATAATATATGGTAAAACATTTAATTCAATATTAATTAATCTATTCAATATTCTTTAGTAATTAGAAATATTAATTACGGGCTAATTAGTAAATAGGACTGTAGCAGCACTTCATATCGGCACTTTAACTTAACGTGATGTAAATTAAAAATTAACACTTTTTTCTTTGTATTGAACAATCGAATGCCATCATTCTTGGCCAAAAGTACTGTTTATGTCGATTTTCTTTTAAGAACCATAAGGCAACCCAACTCATCTCATAGGCGAATGCAGTAGAGGCGGGGGGGGGGGGGGTTACTGACCATCTAGGAACTGAAAGCCTCTCATCCAAGAAAAAAAGGTTCTTCTGATGAATCAACATGGATTGAAAGGGCCTAAGAACATTAAGTTTGTCAAGGAAGGGAAAGTGTCACTTTCTCAGAATAGCCAGATCTCCATGGTTCCTGCAAAACACTTCTTTATTCAACAAAAATTCAATTTCATGATGTTTTCACATAGCCAAAAGTGTCAGCGGATGTTTCTCTAAGGAATGAGAGGAGGGGGGGGGGGGGTGACTTCACTTTGAGATATAGATAAATCAGCACAAATGCTGATATCTAGATTTTGAATGGCCGTTTGTTTCCTTCCTCTAAGCGATCACTTCCATTTGAATCATATCATTGAGCAAATTGTTCGTTTTTTAACATTTTTTCATTATATTATTTTCTACCAATACCATAGCAACATGATTTGCCCGAGGTCAAAGATAATACGTATGTAGAAAAAGAACGTTGTTTCTTTTTCAAACAGTCTGCGAGGAGACCTGATCTCAGTGCCAATCGAAAACTGTCAGCTGTGATGGGGTGACGACTGCATAAAAAATCTCCGGATAAAAAGGGAATTTCTAGAGACACTTGAAATGTTGGGTGTCATAAAATCTTACATGACAGGTTTAATTTCTAGCATGCCAATATGATGCACAGCTGTCATAGCAACAAAAGTAGTCGTACCAAGTACTAGCGACTATTTATTTTTTAACGAAAAATAAAAAGTGCAATATTATTGTCTTTGTACATTTAAAATTTGTCTCACTTTTAATAACACCTGCTATTTTTCGTAAGCCAAGACGGAAAATATCAAATAAACAGTTTCGTTTAAAACGCTTGAAGTAATTTAAAATTAATATAATTAATAAAATTTTAAATTATCAGTGTGTACTGCATTGTTCAGTCGTCCAAAATACAGAAGAGTATCGATTATTCGAGGCAAAACAAACGAGAGCCAACCACGATTATGTGAGTGATAAAATAAGAAGTATTTTATAAATTAAAATTAATAAAATAAAAAACTTTTTCTTAACTAGTTAAAGAAAATATAATAAAATTATGTAATTAGTGGCAATTTGCCTATTCTGTCTATAGGCAAAATAGGCATTCCAACCAAACAACAGTTAAACTAAAGAACAAGGAACGTGCACAGTAACATTTATACAATAAACATATTTCAAAATGTTTTCGAGAGATGGTTAAACAGCTTTTAATTAAGAAAATTTTAAATATATTTGTTTTTATTTCTATGCGAATTCATGTAGTGTGGACCATGCGTTTACAAAGATATAATAACTTTATTTTGGTCAGGAGGACTCAGGTTAACAAGGCTACTGTATTATATTTGCTGCTATAAAGACTTTTAGATAAACATTTTGAAATTCTGTGGGGTTCTGTGTATCAGAGGTGCCGCGATTTTTCCCTCTTGTTCTGAATATGCTAATACAGACTGCGTCGAACACTAATGCAGCCGGGCGCGCGCGCCTACAACGGTTTAGCAACTTCGGCACCTTTGGATTAGATTGTCCTTAGTCAATCAAGAAGAATGTTCCGTGTACTTCACATTTTAACAAACTAAAAAGAAACGTGGGTACACCACAGATTCCACTCCTTCTTCAGTTATTCTACACCATGCTATGAAATTTATGCGAACTTCTGTGGGACGTTATTTCCAGCATAGAAACGGACGTTATTTCCAGCATTTCACGTTCTATCGAAATGCACTGGCGGTGCATTTCGATAGAACGTGAAAAAAGATTGGGGTGGAATTTCTCATTAACGTTTAATTCAGGATTTTCATTTAAAAATCACATGCTATCAAAAATAAATATATAATATAGCGAAACTAAGACTTAGCCTTCTCCACATTCCCAGTTGAGAGAAAAAAATTTAGAAAACGGACAGGTCTAACAGGCATAAACAAATTCTTTGGGAAATACCACGTTATATGAAATTCCTAAATAAAGAGTTTCTTCAGATTTTAGAAAGCAGATACAATACTCATTACTGACATCTCATTTTGGGTGTTGCTGATGCTCACTTGCTCTGCCAATTTCTTCCCACGGATCGCAGTATATCCGTTAAAGATTTTAGAAAACTAAGAGAAAAACCAGACAGTTAGTTTTATCATAAAAATGGTCCTCACAAATGAAAAAATGCAATGTTCCTGATGGTTTAACAATTCGAAGAGAAAAAAAAAGTCTTATAATCATTTAGACTACTCTAAATATTTATGAGGTGAGTTGTGCCAACTTCGACTTACAAGATCTCTTCGATAATTCCACCAGTCCAAATAACGTACCAGACTCTAGGGGACACCGCTTGAGGGCAATATTTAAATTACATCAATCGATAACTGAGGGCGCACTCAGATTCACCAGCATCTAACTGTCTTCTTATGGATTTTTTACCCACTCATCCACATGCTGCCGATAAGGGTCCCGAGTTCTCGTTGGCTGATTATGGAAGCGTTTCCGGAATTTGGGGAAAAAATCGAAGGGGGTCAGTATATTGCGTTCATGCGGTTGAACACCTTTTACGTCAAAGGAAGAGTACGCAGAGAAGACTTTCCTTGACAGTAATGATTGCGAATCTTATCTGCTGAACTTTCTGCTCCGTGTCCGCTTCTTTTACTTGTGTTGGGTCTCGTTTATCTTCACGACACGCCCGTGGCTCGTGCGTTGATAAAATTCTGTACTCAAAGGCAGGGACAAAGAGGGCACAGTGAGAAGCGAAAGTCAGCTGTTCAAGTATACAAGCGTGCATCAAAACACTGATATTAGGCCTAAGTGTGTGCGAACCTTATATAAAAAAAAAAAAAAAAAAACACAGCTGGATATAAGTCATTTACTATAAAAATTCAAATTTATATTAATATTTTAACATCACCCCGAACTTGTCGCTCGTATCCATATCGTGCATTTGTAAAATTGTGTGGGTTGACAGAACGATTTGTGTTGTGCGGGCTGAAAAACCGTGACTAATTCAAGGAGGAGAAAAATGATACTCCTTCTTCCGGATATAGGCTAACTAAAGCCTCTAAAGAAATGGATTTTTGGAAACTCCTGTACTCATCGACAGGAATCAAACCCAGCGTTTCCAAATAAGTGATAGAAAGATAGATTTCGTGGAAACCATTTATACTGGAAACACTATCTCATATTGTTTCGTTACTATAAGTGACTTTGGTGTTGCACTGAAAATAAAAGCACTTTCCTCTCGAGAATCATAATGGCCGTTTATCCGTAATAACACCTCTCCCTCCTCATATTTCAGTGATACCCTGACACAATTTGAAGTCAATGCAGAGATTTTATTGAATACCCTCAACAAATTTAAATTAAGTTATGACACAAACACCGGCAGTTTCCCCATGGCACTCTGGAAACACTGCTTTGTTGTATTGCAACAACAACTTATACATCTGATCACGGCCATTTTCAATAAGGGATCACTCCCCGGAATATTAAAGGAAACCACTATCACCCCTCTTTTTAAAAAGGGGCCTAAAGACACACCTTCCTCATTTCGACCCATACACAAATCTAACCCCCTAAGCAAGATCATTGAGAATCTACTTTACACTCAACTCTGCTCCTTCATGAAAAATAAATTCAGCCACATTCATCATGGCTTCCTAATGGGCAGATCAACTGTGACTAACCTACTCTCCATTGAACATGACATAAAACTTAGCCTTGACAATAACAATCAGATAGACAGTATATACCTGGACTTACAGAAAGCCTTTGACTCAGTACCACATAACTTGCTTTGCCTCAAATTAAAGAACATAGGTCTATCAAGTAATGCCTTATCACTTATGTCTAACTTTCTTGAAAACAGGAAAAGCAGAGTTCGTTTTGAAGGAAGATACTCCTCCACTTTCCATATACAAAGGGGAGTCCACAGGGTTCTCCTCTGGGGCCACTACTCTTTGCTGTATATATTAACGACATACAAGATTGTATGCAACATGTTGACATCAAAGTGCTCTCATATGCAGATGACTTGAAAATATACAAAACCATCAAAACAACACAAGATTGTGAATCACTGTAAAATGGACTAGACACCATCACCCGATGGATCACGAACAATGGTCTAACACTAAACTTAAACAAATGCTGCACCATGTCTGTCAAAGACTATCACAAAAAACACAAGATTAATTATCCCTATAAAGCTAATAATCATGAGCTATTGAGAATACATGAGGTTTCAGATTTGGGAGTATGGTTTTCTGAGAAGGGAAACTTCAACACACATGTAAATAAAGCTACAGCTAAGGCTTCCAAATCCCTTGGACTGGTTAAAAGAATCTGCTTCGATTTCACCAATGTACAGCTCATAAAAACAGCTTGCATAATGATCCTCAACCCAATTCTAGAATATGCCTCACAAATCTGGAATCCGCACACCAAAATTCTTATAAAACAACTGGAACGTATTCAGAAATCCATAGTCAGATTCCTGGTGTACAAATCTAGGTTGGAATTGAACACAAAATCCCACAATGAATGGTGCATTCACTTCGGGATTGTACCACTCTACCAAAGAAGAGTGCGGCAGACTGCAAATTCCTAATGCATCTCGTGGCTGGCAAGCTCGATACCCCCGAGCTGCTCTACCTCATCAACTTCAGCTAACCACCAAGAGTCTTGAGAAGACAAAATATGCTGGCACAAGAGCCATTCAAAACTGATCAACTCAGATTACATTGCTTCAACAGAACTGCAAAATTGCTGAATGAATCCAACATTGATATCCTAAATGAAAACATTAATATCAAAAAAGAGCTACAAAGGTTTTTCAATCAAACTAATAGAGAATGAAAATAAATGACTAATTTAATAATAACAACAATAATAATGCTATAAAGATAGGTATACTTAGCTTTAACAAAAAAAAAAAAAATTTTTTTTTTCAATGAATTAAGATAAGAAATAACAATTAGAAAAAAAAAATTTGGGATAACAATAAGAATAATAACGCAAAGCAATTAATGCAACTAATTAATGTGAACTATCAAGAAAAGAAAACAACAAAATGCTTAGAAATACTAATCTCTCTGTTACCACAGCTTTGCTAAAATGCAAATCGCTTGTAACGCATGATATGCATTGTATATGTTGTAAATTGACCTTGTATATTTGAAATTGTATATTGATACCTGACATTGCGTACAGATTGTAAATAGAAGGATTACTATATTTCTACAGTCAAATTCCTCATCTGTAAGGCTTCGGCTGTTTTGGAGTAATAAATAAAATAAATATTCCATATGGGGTCATATTCCCATAGTAAAGCAAAAAAAAATAAATAAATAAAAAATAAAAATAACGTAGCATTACAGCTGTAATTAAGTCTTACAGCTGGGTTTGGGAAATATCGGACTGACAAATTTACTAATCGTTCTCATTATGAAAACACTGATTATTTTCACAGAATTTATTCTGTAAAGCAAAGTTTGGTATATGCAAACGTTTCTATACACATATTTTTAACACAATACAGTCTGTTACGAAGTCTGTCTATAGTAAACAGACTTAGGTATGTTCTGCTGTTTTGTATTAATTGGCCTTTCACACATTTAAACTAATAGGGTTCCTTAAGGACAAAGAGTAAGATTAGGATATACTCCGTGTTATTTACTTTCTTCTTAAACAGTGTTCCTCTCAGTAGTACGGTAATTCTTCCTTACTGTGCAGGAAAAGCCTGGGTTCGAATCCCTTCAGTGACAAAGGAAATTTATGGGCTTTTTTCACACCAAATTAGTCGGTCTTGGGAGAGGATAGCACGGTTCGTTCTAAAAGGATAGTAATTGTAAATTCTTGTACTTATACTACACAACAGATAAAACAGTAATTTCCACACACACACACATTTATTTAGACTAAAATAAATTGACATATAATAAAATAAAATTAATTCAAATAAGATCAATTACAACACAAACAATTGTACCTACTTTTCCTACCTACTAAGAAACTGCCACTTCTACCTACGTTCTACCTAATAAGAAGCCACAGCATGGCAATGGTTTATGGAACCACAAACTATTTCAATGGCCAGGCAAGTCAGTGTATTAGCCGACTGATTAATCTATTCTTCTTTTTGCCATATATTGAACAGTATTAAGTTTTTTAAACTAATTTAACGAAATCACTATTCTGCCAACGTATCGACTTGTCTTGCTATTAAACTACTTCGTTCATCCCAAAGCCATGTCCACCACGCTGTGGCTTCTTAAAAATACAGTATTCGATTCGAGTCAATTTTATTTTAGCGCTGCTCGAAGCGTGGTGCGTGCAATTAAAGGTAATTTGCTTCCCCACAAAAATCCCTATGGCTTGCTTTCGCAATTATTTAGGCTTCTCCTAAATTTTTATTCTTTGATTTTCTTTACATTGAGAAAGGCGCAATGATATCTCACTGTACTGAAACCTCCACCCAAACCCTGACGAATAAATTTAAACAAAAACTAAAGCCATATTATTGCTACCATAGTATACGTTCTTACTTTCCAACTTAAAATTTTATAATTAGATTTCATATATACATTTGTATAATTCTACGTACATTTGCATAAGCGTGATTTCCTTCAAAGTTCGAGTAGTCCTGCATGCAATATTAATATCGCAGTAAAAAACTAGCTCAATCTGCAGGTTATTGCACAAATCCAAAACTTTATGAGGGAACTTGTGCTTAATATAATGAATGCTTCTGAAGATTTTAACTGGATTATTTTGGCGATCCTCCTTTTAAGATCAAAACAAATGACAGAGGAAATTAAACTCCATATTCTTACAAAATTTTACATTAGTTGATAGCACAAATGAAACTTGAAGGTTTTATATTCAGAGAAGTGTAAAGGATGGATCTTGAAATTGTGAAAAGGTTATTCGATATCTCGTCGATGCCTTCATAAGTAAATAGCTGCGGAGACTGGAAGCAAAGCCTAACTAAGCTTCTCAAGTACACAACCAAATACAGACAATAATAAATACCATCACGGATTATAGGGCCAGGTATTTGACAAGTAAAGTTTGACAATTAGTAATATAACAAGGAAATGAATGGGTTATGATAACACTTATGAAAATGGCAAGTTCGATGCAATCTAAAAATATCTAAAATGGGTTAATAATTTCTAAAACCGGTGAAAGATAAATTACAAGTAAAGCACAAATTATGTGATATTTTCATTAATATTACGTACAATTACAAAAAAGCATACACAAAAATCAGTCAATCAATACAATTGTCATAACATACAATTATAATTTTCAAAAGAGCCAATCGTTATGAATACCAACGACGTAGCCAAGATTTTCCATTTGAAATGCAAACTAAATGTTGAAATTCATCCCAATAACTATTAGTTTTTCACATAACAGTTTGCACTAGTATTGACGGCAGATACCTCTTTAACAGTTAAAGAGGTATCGATTAGACTGGAGAAGCAATTGGCACTAAATTTGCTGGAAACACTTTTACGGCCTGTGGGATACCTTCAAGTACTGTATTTTGGTGAGCACTGTTAGAACATGGATTAGAGATCATCACTGGGATCGAAGGATAGCAAAGAGAAGCATCAAGTATTCCCATCAAATGCCGCAAAAACATTTATGTATTGAGTATGGCAGAAAGAGTGCTCTCTGATTCGCATCTATATTCGAACTGGGTAGCAAATATATCCACTTAATTTCATTCCAATATTTTAGCGGCTGCTAGTAATTCCGTAGATGTGAACCGGTTGCTACGTAACTTTGGGAGCAGCTCTGGGGTTGATCTTAAGGTTGATATGCCATTTATCCTTGACAAAGTAGTCTCATACATCGTTATTACCAGATAACAGCACATAACAGCTATCACCTTTCTCTCCGACCATCGGCCACTGCAGATATGGATACCAGATTTCATTATCAAATGCATTAGAACATTGTTTATGGATCCTCTCGTTCATGTACATAAAATTACATTCTGTCTGAGCGAATATTCCTTTACTTTATTTCCACCTTTCTGAGCTATGTCAACGCAACCACCTGACTAAACGACTTTAAGCCAATTTCAACTGTTTCCATTCTCCTTCCAAAATTCACTCAACCCCTCTTCATCACAAATTCCACTATGAGCCTCTAAATAGGCAGAGTTCACTAATCTTTTAGCTGTGGTTTTATATCAGAATCAGTGGTTCTAAATCGCGGTGATCTACCTAGACTATTCACAGTCTTGGTTCAGCATCTATTTCACCAATTATTTAAAACTCACGTTGTGTACTTGCTTTTCTTAGATCCAAAAGAGGACTTCCCACCTAAGGTATAATAACACTGCTGTAGTCAACACATTGCAGCAGGCATGTCTCAATGGGACGTTTTCTTTGGTCTGCTGTTCGCAGCTTACTTGTTTCATTTATATACTCCAGAGAAGATAAAATTATCCACGCTGACAACTTCAAGATGACTCACCACCACCACACGTGAAATAGCATGCCTTTCTACTACTACTTCAATAATTAATAGTAAACTCAACCTGTGCACTCAATATCTGTTACTCGTTGGCCTGGACATCAACCCGAACAAATCCGCCATTCCGATATTCTCATTTAAACTCCATCAAACACATCTATGTCACAAATTGACGGAATGCCTACACTGTCACCTAAAACGCAAATCTTTTCTTGTTTTGATCAAAACATTAGGTTCAATCACCTTACTGACTTACTGGTAAAAAGACTCAATGTTCTTAGATGAAGAATTAAATATCTCCTATCCCTCTCTCTTAAATACAATGACAACATTCCTTCGTTCAATGGAGTATCCAGAAGTATCGTATGCAATAAAAATCCTCTGCTGCTCCCTCCTTTGAAAAACTAATATTTTTTCTCGGAATTTCGGACCTTCACAAACTCGGCCTCCCTTTTCGGATTCAGCTGCTCAACTGCTCAGTCATGGCTTTCCCATGGCTGAGCAGTTCAACATATCCAGACAGCTAGACCCAATATGCGTTCAGAGAACTAAACAACCGCAAAAATTTTCGCAGGAGAAATAAAAGTTCGAGATGTATAGGACACGCATCATTGGCAAGAACCGACTCTTGTTCAACGATCGAATCTCAAGCTTCAACTTATAAAATCAAGGTTCAAAATTTCAGGTAATTTTTTAAACTTTAATCATGCAAGTACATGATTAAAGTTACAAAACAGATTATTCTACTGATCAACTAATTAATTAGTAAATCAGTGCAGAGAAAAAAAAATGACTGAACAAATGAAGAATTCGATATATAAATGTTATTTATTGGCAAATTAAATAACCATCAGGAAGTATTAGAATATCAAAGCAATTCCAAGAAGAAAATTATTATGCGGCAAGCAAAAACATCATTCTTATAAAGACTTGATGAGATACCGTTCCTTAACTGAGATTAAATTCCTAGCTTTTTTATCTTTTAGTGGCCTTACAGTTAACCAGCTGTCATTAAAGGTGCATTATGGCTTTTATTAACTTTAATGAAATGTGAAACTAATCCTCAACACAAAATCTTCTTTTGGAGGATTAGTATTTAAGATAGCATTTCTTTCATGTGACGCATGGAAAACACTGAATCCGAATTAGCAGTTCAGACGAAAGTTAAGACTGCCTCAACTGTAAAAACTTCTTTTTTTTTTTTGTATTTGAAAAGAACGGATTATGCCAGTTTGAATTATTACTAGGAATATTTTCTCAATTTCGATCTATTTGTGCCTCTAGTATTTTTATATCGTCTGTCCGAAAAAAACAGTATGTCAAGAAAAGCAATACACAATTTATTATTAAATCATCATTCTCCAGTAGATAGATAGAACGTATCGCTACGTGTATGTCTACTGCTGGGCATATGGGCTAAGATCTCCAGCAGTCATTTACAACGCATTTATAATTTGATGGTAAAATCGACAAGGAGGTATATATTGTTTTATGTAAACCACGTGTAAACCACGAACACGAGAGGTATTAGAACCTATAGTACTTAGTACAGTGCTTGGGTTGGAGGTTGAGAAGACGAAAGAAGATATTTGTTGACATTGGACTTGAACTTCTGTAGACTGTAATTTTCAGGAAATACGTATGAAGGAAGGTTGTTCCAGAAAACGACAGTTTAATGAATAAATGGGGAATATGAAAAGTTGGTTCTGTGAGTTTGAAGTTGGACAGTAAATGGATGTTGGCTAGTGGCGGCACGTGTTCGGACTGTTTTGAAAGAGAGAGTGGGAATTATAGAAGCCAATTCAGAAGAACAGTGCACGTGGAAGTATCTGTGTAAGAGGCATGCAGCAGAAACAGTACGTTCATGAGCAACGAGTGGAGAGACGAGTAGAGATCAGTCATTAATTAACCTAACTGTCCTCTTCTGAACGGAATCTAGAAGCCTGAGAGAGGTTTTGGGAGAACCACCCCAGTTGTGGGAACAATATATTCCATGGTAGGGCGGATTTGCGATTTGTACAGAGTAAACAGCTCTTTAGAAGAAAAGTAACGCCGAGAGCGAAAGAGAAAACCAAGTTTTTTAGGTGTAGAAGAAGCAATATTTGTAATGTGCTTGTGCCAAGAGAGAGATTAGAAGTCAGGGTAATCCCCAAAAGAGATATATCATTTTGTCTAGAAATCGGAGTGTCACCAAAGATAAGCATAGGAGCAGAAGAATCCTTTTTGCGAGATATAAGACAAGACTGAGTTTTAGAAGGATTGAAATCAACAAAGTTGACTTTGCACCACTGGAGAATTACCTGAAGATCGGCATTTAAGGAATTGGTAGCAGATTTTCGAGAAGCAGAAGCTGATTGAGCAGGACAAGGTTTCTCGAAACAGACAGTGGAATGCAATGTGCTATCATCGGCAAAACTATGGATAGGATTTCCAGTAAATGGAAGAACGTCATTAATATACAAGAGGAAAAGAGTGGGGGAAAGAACTGAACCTTGGGGGACACCGGCATTAGTGGAGAAGTTAGAAGACAGAGAGCCATCTACCATCACCCTCAGTGAGCGATCAGAGAGAAAACTGGATAACCAATTACTAAAAACAGTTGGCAAACCATAAGATGGAAGCTTGTTTAGAAGACCTTTATGCCAAACACGATCGAAAGCCTTTGAGATGTAAAGAGCAACTGCTTGTATTTCACTGAACTTTTCCATTGAATTGATCCATAAATGGGTAACATAAGCCAGAATATCACCAGTGGATCGGCACTCACGGAATCCATACTCGCGATCGTTGATCAGACGGAAAGTTTCTAGGTAGTTTAAGAGTTGCCGGTTAATTGATTTCTGCATTACTTTAGAAAGAGTAGAAGTAATGGCAATGGGACGATAATTGGATAGGAGGGATTTGTCACCCTTTTCGGAACTGGCTGGATACGAACAAATTTCGGAGCAGAAGGAAAAACACCTTTGGAATAAGAAAGTGAAAAAGGTGGAAAAGAACAGAAGTAAGTTCAGGAGCACAAGTTTTAAGAACAAGTGGAGAAATACCATCGGGACCTGGAGCTTTCTCAGCATCAAGATACGTCAAAATCCTTTTGACATCCTTTTGACGGAAGACCACAGGAGACATTGAATTAAGTGTACTGGGAATGGTGGAAGGTGTTTTACCAAGATCATTAATCCATGAGTTGGAAGAAAAATGGGATGCTAGCAGGTCAGCTTTATCCATGGCTGAAGTGACAACAGAACCATCTGGTTTGGACAGAGGTGGGAGCAGAGATGGACAAAAGTTGGGGCCAATAGCTTTGGCAAGAGACTAGAAAGCTCGGCTACCATTAGGGGAGGACGAAGCAAGTTTTCTACTCTTAGCCTGTTCAAACTCTAGTTTGGACTGATTAATAACTGCTTTACAATTGTTGCGAGCTTTGTTGTAGGCAGAAAATGAAACTGAAGAATTAGAAACGAGCCAATTACGAAATGCAACGTTCTTCTCTTGAACAGCCTTAGCACATTTATTGGAAAACCTTGATTTAGATAAAGGACGAGATTTTAAAGTGGAGTGCGGGATAAAGGATTCCATTCCTACAAGAATAATTTTACTGACACGATCTGAGCGAACGTTGACATCAGAAGTTTCGAAACAGTAATCCGACCAAGAAAAAGAAAAGAAATCTCGCAGGTCATCCCATTTTGCATTCTTGTAATGCCAAACAATAAGAGGTTGGGAATAGCCATGAGATAAAGGCTCCATTGGAGAAGAGACAATCACCAAGTTGTGATCTGAGGTGCCTAAAGGACTTCGCACTTCGACCGTGTACTTAGAAGGGTTATTTTTGAGAAAAAGATCAAGTGTTGGCTGTATGGTTAGGATTGTCCGGTATTCTTGTAGGTAAATGAACAATCTGTGCAAGGTCGTTGGTAATTGCAAAAGCCTCTGCATCTCGACCAGCTGGGTCGGTGTGACTAGAAAACGGAAGCCAGCTGGAGTTGTGAACATTAAAATCACCAAGTAAAATTACCTCACTGTTAGGAAAGTTGGACTGAAGAAAGTCAAGTTGCAAAGAGAGGACGTTAAAGAGCTCCAAGTGATTAGTGGTGTTGGAAGAACGGTAGAGACAACAGATAAATTTGACACAATGAGATAGAGAGATTTTAAGCCAGAGAAGATCGAAGAGAGGAGATTCCAAATTACCAAGTCTCTGATAGGGAATATCGGAACGGACATATGCACAAGTACCACCTTTGAGGCGAAAGGAATCATACAGCGAATAATTTGGGCAACTGAGACGAGCAGTGGTTGAATCAACCGATAACTGAGATTATGTCAGAAAAAGCGCACGGTGTTTAGCAGACTGCAAGTGGAAATGGACGTCGTTGAGATTAGAATTCAGACTACGTATATTTGTGAAATGAATTAGGAAGTGCTTGGGAGGTTTAGATCTTTTCGCAGATAAGCTTACTCTATTAGTTCGACAATTCATGATGTATTCAATAGTAAGAAAAAGTAGGTGGGACATACTGTATGAAGTAATGAATTTTTTGGATATGGCGTACACGTGGTAAGAATATACATAGATCCTTGACATAACGTGGCCTCGACAATGCCCCCACCCCGCATTCACACTACTCGGACTCCCTCCAGTCACTATCTGGCAGAGTAGAGGTAGCAAGATTATACACTAGCTGATCCGGAAGCATCATAAAGAGTTACCAATAAGTTCGGTCCGGTGTACTAACTAGCGGCCGGCCTGCGAACACCGTTTTAGAGCTGTAACCACGAAATGTAAGGAAGATTGGATTTCGCCATGATGTTCATCATAACCTCAAAAATCATCAATCATACTGCATGATGGAAGAGATGGGGAAGGGTTGACTGGAACTTAGCTTTGGAGACTAAACATGGGTTCCACCACTTCAAGACTCCAATAAACAAAGTGGTAGTATTGCACTGGTTGATGGGAGTCATCTACCACCTAGTCTGTCTATTAACACAGAGGGGCGGCATTCCTCCATGTGGTGTGGGCGCCACACCTCGACCCCTGCTTACGTTGGTTCACACCTGGGTGGTCACCCACAGTGTGCTTGCGCGTGGAGGTTATACCTAGTATTACTAACAGTCCCACAATCGTGAAGGTGCAAGCAAAGGGCTGACACAGACCGTCTGGACTTCGTCGAAATTGAGACAACTTGACTTGGGTGTCACCCGAATATCAGTTCTATCAGCGTTTTAGACTCCCAGATAGCAAGTACAGTTTGTCTGACATATCTGAGAGAATGTCTGTGACAACCTCAAGGACTTCAAGGATGTGGTATTTTAGCATACAAAAGCAATTGTAGCCAATTTTGGATGTGATATTTCAGCGTAAAAAACTTGTATGTGCAGATAGTAGCACATACAAGGTGCACTTAAGCATCTGTTAAATAAGGCTGTCGATACTGACATCTGCTATCTGACGCGATACCAGAAAGTAACTGTGGAATGCGATGTGTTTGTGCAAAATTACATCCAGCAAAGGATCACATTGCAAAGTAAACGAGTGCTCAGTACAAGACGTTTGCGCGAAAACAAGTAGTTAAGCCCCGGCGCACCATGGACCAGTCAGATTTTTAAGTTGTCAAAGACAGCGAACACGGTCCCAAATAATTTTCATTACATCCATGAATTACGACGACAACCCCTTGTGGGTAACAGTTGATATAATCGCCGTCCTCCTCACACACTGGGTGGAAAAGGCCCAAGTTTCAATCCGCCCAATGAAGCGAGGAACGTTTATTGGCCTTTTTCACAACGTGGGGTATTAGCATTTGTGTGTGGCTGAGTTAGTTGATCTCGGGCGAAGGTAGCAGGATTTTTTTCCGGAAAACTCGGATTCTTCGCCCACCAAACAGAAAACCTACATCAAACACATACAATTTACAGTCTAATATATTCGGCGGAATATGGCCTAACTATGGAACTGATGGAAAAAAAAAAAACCAACTGAAGGCAGGGAAAAAACCTTCTGGCTGATGAATTCCGATTCCCACATTATGCAAAGAAGGCTGGGGTGGAAAAGCCCAGCTACCCGGAGTTGAGGGGAGTTGGATTGGACACTGTAGGTTTGTAGCAAAATAGTTGAACCTGTGAGAAGTCAAGAGTAACAAGGCTGTATATTCTAAGTGTTTCGAGACAGTTTTCGTGGGATAAAAAAAAAATATGGAAAGCCTAACATCCCGTGCCTGATATTGCTTATAAGGTATGATCGTGTCAGACGACACCTGGAATTTCTCCCATCTCCGCGTGTGTTCGCTGTATCGAGGACAGTACACTGTCAAGTTAGACTTGAAAGTGTGTGGGCCATGTCTGTGCAGTGTGATGTGTTGCGCCCATTGTTTGTCTGGCTTATTGGCCGCCAGGTCCCTAGCGTTGCCCATACCTCGCCACCTGGAGGCTAGCCAGCTGTGTCCAGAAACATGACAAGTTGCTCCGGCAGGTCCTGCCACCTAGTTTCCTGGCAAATTTGATTTCGGTTGGGGTGAGACTAAATGCTATACAAATTATTGCACAGCGTTTAATTAAAGTGCGAAGGCAGTCTTGGGGAAATATTCGTAAAGAGCTTTGTAACATGCCAGAACTTTGAAGTTCACTTTCTCGTATCACCACTGCTAGAAATGCGGAATAATATTTCTTCGCGCTGATGATTTTTAATACTGATAAATAAGGTTCTTAGGTCAACACTCGCACAAAAGTTTGTATTAGCATGAACAATAATAACATTAGAGGCAAACTGCCTTCTTTGTGACATGTTCAGAATATGGCACATGACCTACAAACAGAATAACTGTTTGACACGTAGGATTGCCTAATTTCACTGCATTTTAAACTTCCTAAAAGGGATCCTTTGATTCCAACATTCTGAGATTTGCAGTATATTTAATATTTAAAATAATTAAATGCACTTTGGCATAATACTTTAAGAGTTTAATATCTATATAATATCGGTGTTTAGATACACCATAGACACTCTTAAAAAACTACAAAGTAGTTGTTGTGGGCATCATTTGCTCTTTCTCATATTGTGCTCTGCCTTCACGACGAGTTGCCATGATACTGCACTACCTCAAATAAGAACGCTTCACTAATAGAGAAGACTATTGTTACTTATTCTCAGTGAGTACCACCACCCAGACATGTTTCAAGGCTATTGGCCTATCATCAGTGGGTGAAGCGTTACTTATTTGAGGTAGTGCAGTATCATGGCAACTCGTCGTGAAGGCAGAGCACAATATGAGAAAGAGCAAATGATGCCCACAACAACTACTTTGTAGTTTTTTAAGAGTGTCTATGGTGTATCTAAACACCGATATTATATAGATATTAAACTCTTAAAGTATTATGCCAAGTGCATTTAATTATTTTAAATATTATCTTATACACCTTTTGGCATCTCTCATATTGTGCGATTAACTTCACAACTGGGTCGTCATGTCTGCAATACTAGGGTACCTGCCCACCCACTAATGATAGGCCAATAGCCTTGAAACATGTCTGGGGAGCCTGATATCCACGGAGTTTCCGAGAATGGGTAACAACAGTCTTCTCTACTGGGGAAGCGTTACCTATTCGAGGAGTTTTTGAGTGGTGTGAGTTCAAGGAGTTAGTCCCTTTCATTCTTCTACATGTTTCTTTTTCCTCTTCCACTCCTACTATTACTTTCCCTCTACCTTTTTTGCTTTCTAAGTCTAATAGGGACAAATGGTTTGAATTTTATATTTCATCTGGTCCAATGGGTTTTTTTCACATTAAATTCACAATAGCCTTGAAACGTGTCTGGGTGGTGGTACTCACTGAGAATAAGTAACAATAGTCTTCTCTATTAGTGAAGCGTTACTTATTTGAGGTAGTGCAGTATCATGGCAACTCGTCGTGAAGGCAGAGCACAATATGAGAAAGAGCAAATGATGCCCACAACAACTACTTTGTAGTTTTTTTAAGAGTGTCTATGGTGTATCTAAACACCGATATTATATAGTATATTTAATGGAGCGAATGATATCAAATCTCGAATTCTATGAGCTTTAATAATTCCAAAAGTTAACAGTCACAAGCATTCATCCAAATTTTCACCTGATTACGGACGACTAGATATAAATTCGTCTCTTTTAAATTATTTAATTTAATTTTCCAAAATGTCATTGTGAAAAAGAGATATCCTTTACAATTCCCTTTGAACTCTTTAACCCCGCCGTTTGCTTCTCAACGGCAGTGCCCATAAGAAATCAGCAACGTGCAAGCGAAGAACAGATGACAGTGGTAAATCGTCTTGATCACATATAAAGGATAGAAGATGTAACTTCATAAATGCTTAGAATTTCATATCGAAAACTTCAGTTCAATGGATAGTAATTATTTTTCGTCTGAAGGAGGGGAAGGGGAAAAGAAATAATTGCAGGGTACTTCACGTAAAAGTAAAATCAAAATGACCATCGGAAAAAAGATTTCTTGTGGATGCGAAGAAACAACACAAATGTGAACTTTACCTAGATCCGCAGACTACAGACTCTAGCAATACCATCTCTCTCTCTCTCTCTCTCTCTCTCTCTCTCTCTCGAATAAAATTGCTGAGTAATAAGCGGGGTAGTGGTAAACACCAGGAAAAAGAGTTTGATTTCCGCCACAGATC
Organism: Mastigoproctus giganteus; assembly: GCF_048544385.1. NCBI lineage: Eukaryota > Metazoa > Arthropoda > Arachnida > Uropygi > Thelyphonidae > Mastigoproctus > Mastigoproctus giganteus. The sequence continues at coordinate 144,242,806 of NC_143577.1, forward strand.
AAAGAGTACAGCAGAGTAAGGAAGTTAAAACTTTTGGTGATGAAAAATCCATCGATAGAAGAAAATTATTTTGACCCTCCAAAGTGTCCCACTTCAACTTTACTAAAGAATGTCCTGCACATCTTTATACACAGACACCTGATAACGGCTGAATACCTTAGCTTACTGGTTACTTGTCGATACTTGCATCCCAGATAGTGACAGAGACAGATGATGATGACGAACAGCTTGCTACACGAAAGCTGAGCTGGTTATCTTGAGAAACAAGCGGTGACATAGATGGACGTAGAAATGTTAAAAAAATAAAGATAATAATGCTAGAAGTTAATCTTCGTTCTTTAAAATATAATGGAAGGGACATAAAAAGGGCAACGTCTTTCTCTCTGCAGCGATTGTGTTAATCGTGCTCGGGCGACTTTCGGTACCCTCGCTGAATATGAAAATGCACATTACCGGGCTGGGAGAAAAATCATCGTTATTACGAAGGGATACCATGATGATGATATAAAGCCTTTTCAGAATGACTTAACTCGGCCTAACACACATGTATAAAGATTAAGGCCTGCAGCTATTTTAATGGGTTCCCTTGATAAAATACTTCAACGACAAAAAAAGCATTCAATTTGTGCTAGCATATTTATTCTTTAAAGTGCTTCTATGGCATGCGAAAAAGTTTTAATTTCGGATGATAATTGTCTGCCTGATAGCAAAGGTGCAAAGTGCTACACCTGTGGTGTGATAGGCGTTACTAATTTTCACACTGCAATAAACACCTTATATAAAATCTGAAATAAATCGAAGCGTTATACATTTCAGGTTAAGACTCACTAGTCACCTTTAATTAAACCCATAATTCTTAACCATATTAATAAATGGCAAATAATGTAAGAAAGTAAGCTTATGCAATGTCATCCAAGAAACCTTGTCCATCCCCTCTAATAATATGTATAATTCTTCCTAACATTTATTCAAATTATCCACTTCCAAACACCAGATGGACGTTTGTTCCAACAACCAATTTCTCTCTCTCTCTCTCTCTCTCTCTCTCTCTCTCTCTCTGCACAAAGCAAATTTTCGCTCAACTATCCCGCATCCTTTTCCAATTTAAATTTGTGTCCCTTTATGTATGTTATCCCAGAAGGTTTAAATATTCCATCGGCATTTAGCGTACTCAATCTATTTAAGGCTTTAAACACTTCAATTAGGTCTACTCTGGTTTCCAGATGCAATGTTTTGAACTGAAGTCTAAAGTGGTAAGAGTATCCTTTTGTGACTCTGACTAATAACTAATTTTGTCGATGGCTTTGGCTAGAACTGGACGATCTAGAAGGCTATAAAAAAGCTGCATATGATACTGTAAACTGCTTTCTTTTGCTTTTTACTTTTTATCGTCCTAACTACTAGAGAAATTTAATGCGGGAGTAGTTATTTTTATTTCTATCAAAAACGTTACAAATTTCCGACTTACTAAAATAGCTGATATTACCTAATTTCTGTTTAGCAATTAGCTTTAATGACCTACAAATTATTAAAAAAATGTGCATCGATATTTTTATTTATTAATATCTTTCTTTGGATGTTCATGGACCGAAAGAAGTATAGCAACATACACGACGCAGTCAAAGAAAGCCCTTCAAGACCGAACGACTTTTATCATTAGAGTGTCTGAAATTTAATGAAAATGTGAGACAGCGTCTGAGTTCAGAAAATCGTATTCTCTCGTTACCGTAGAGGATTTTAACAGCCTTTCAGTTTATTTGTACAGTGGAAAGTCTCGAAGTCTGATGAAAAATCTTGGCTACACAACATAATGTCAACTATTATCGGCAAGTAAACAACCTTTATTAAAATAAATCTGCATGAATTAATGCCACTTCAGTCAAGACGCATATAATAGTGTCGTATAAAAATATGACACCATACTTAGCTTTATGTCAAGGTACTTCGGAAGGCTTTCGCAAAGAAAATTCTTATCAAAGTTTACTTTGTGAAATCTTAAATATTAGTTTAGTGGCACAGGAGCCAATCCACCTTTCAGGTTTGTTTTATGTTAAACCTAATTAGCTTTCCAGAGACTCTGCTTCGCAACAAATTAATCAGAACCACTTTCTAAGCTACCTCATTGCTTCTTTATCATCTTTAAGTAGGAGCAAGAAATCTGTAAAAACAAATTCGCAATCTAATCGATAATCCCAGAAATGTCCACAGGCGATGATCTTTGATCTATTCGCTACCGGAATTTTCATCCTAAATTTAACATGCTCGAGGTATAATTAGACGACAACAAAAGACTATCCCTCTCAATTGCCCGTCAACGGTTACGTTGTGAAACACCGATAACGACGTATTACCATGATTGGCAAGTTGCCAGTCAGCGTCATGGCTGCCTTCCAGATTGCAAGAAGAAAATGTAATGCGTGTTTTTATCATGTATCGTCCCTCACTTGATTCTATATGAGGTGACATGCTCGGTGTTGTTAACTGATGTTGTGCACGATACAACTGGTAATTATACTGTCAGTTTGTTCGTCTTAATTAATGACTTACTGCTCATTTACCAGTACTACTTCGGTTGAAGCTAAAGCGGGATGGCCACTCTTCTTTCCGGTATCGTTTACGAATAGAGAAGCTTTCAGGACGTTTCATTTGTTAAAGAAAATTGGTAATAAACCTAAAATTGCTTCCCTAATAAATATTGGAGAAAAACAAATTGAAACTTGCTCTAAAAATAAATAAATAAAGGCTTTATTTATTTTTCACAGAACCTCGTCAGGATAATTCGTGCAGAAGACAGTTACATACCGTAACATTGCCGACTCGTATGACGAACGGCATTCCATTATCAATTCAGGGTACCCGTGGAAAGCGGATGCGTACAACAGAAACCTTCAATATCTTCAGATGGTTGATTCACAACAGTATGTGTGGCAACGTCCGGCAGAATTGTTCTTATGTCCTCGAGTACATGTCACTCAGTAGAACCACGACAGTGAGGAGAGAAATGTAATAAAGCTTTCGGGAAGAGAAGATACAACTTGTTACGCAATTGCGTAGCACAAATGTAGCGAACGGTGCTACGCAGCCGGCTCACTAGCAGAAAGGGAGTCTGGGGACTCACCAATGTTCTTACATCAAACCATTGGCCGAAACAGTTCGCTTCCCCCCCCCCTAGAAAATTTTTAAGGCTCATTGATCTTTCTGCAGACTGTCAAACCAGGAAGGGAGAAAACCTTGTTTCCATCGCCTGAGATCGACTACTCCCAGTGAAGAGATTTTAAGAATTCCTCCACTCCCCAATTCAGTGAGAAGGTTCTATCTCCCATTACCATACTGTCACGGAGGACCTGAGAAGTTGCGGAATCAGGGAGGAAGAAAGAGACAGGAAAGAATCCCCGTGCTTGATAGACTAAAAGATTGTATTAGAAGAAATCTTGGCAGAGAATCTGGCTCCCTCTCTTCTCCCATGCAGGCCAGCACCGTCTCCTTATAGCAATGATCAAATCTTATAATGGAGATTAGTGAACTATTTTACTTATTTTCCGTAAAGTTTACTGTTGTTATCTTTTGTTTGTGCCTACTGCAACCAAGAACTCGGTGGCTACAGAGAAAAAAGACCCAAGGCGCCATTTGACTGGCTGACTCGAAATCGCCACGAACAATGCAAGGAAGTGTCACGATGTACGAAAGAAGACTGTCAGCAGTTTACATCGTCCGCGAATAAATGGAATGCTTTCTACAGAATGAAAGTGTGCAGCATCGATAGATTTTCGTTGAGCCCATGGTTTCTGACGCAACAACTGACCTCGCCCACTACTTTTGATAGAAGCCGAGACACGTCTAATGCTTCTCGATCAATCACTGCATTGAACTGCGCACAAGTGATTCGATCTGCATGCATACAAACAGAGCCCTACGAATATGACAGAACCGCATCCGCAAACAGAATTTAATAGCGCTTAGATATGTGATTTTCGAAACGTAAGTTGAAATACGAAATGCTGTGAAACAACTGGAATGCTTACAAAATGATTTAAAACTTCGTTTTTATTGGCAATTTGAATTGCTGAAATGTTTAATGGCTTAATATTGATACATTTAAATAAATGAATTAATATTGAATGAATTGATTGAATTAATATAGAATAAATTAAAAAGACAGCTTTGGATTTCCTGAATTCGAAATTGAAACACTACTCCTTTTTCCAACATATTTTTCTTGTAAAACCGATAATGTCAGCCAATATGGCCGACCTATGGCGTAGTCACTGTTGCTGCGTAAGAGAAGAACACGTACGTGACTTTGAGGTTTGAAATTTCAAGAGGCATGTCTCCATATCCCTCCATTAAATGCCGATTACAGTTATGACAACCCTACTGTGTCATACAGGAACTTTGCCAGCAAAGGTATGAAGATTATTATACCACGTGACAATGATTAGGTCATCTTCGATACTGCATTAAAGGTTTTGAGGGCTTATTTTAAGTAGGATGTGAATCTGTTGGAACGAGTGAAGAGAAGAGCAACGAAATTAATCTGTGGTACAAGGGAATAGGCATATTAAGAAAGACAAGAATTCTGCAAACTGCAGCATCAGGAAACTAGGCACTGAAATGAGACGGTTGATGTTTTTAGACTTCAGATAACTATTTAAGGCTTTAAATGAATTGAATGCACTAAATATCGATGGCATTTTACTCTTCTAGGACGACATACATAAGAAGATATAAATTTAAATTGGAAAGGATGGTTGCTAGATGGATGTGGGAAATACGCCTTCAGACAGAGAGTAATTGATTTTTAGAATAAACCCCACCTTGTGTTGTAAAAGTGAGTAGCTGAGATAATTTAGAGAAGGTGGAGATAAATTATTTGAGTGTATGGCCAAATGATGCAGGTATTTTATTTATTTATTTCTTTTTTTTTTTTTTTTGGCTGATGCTCTATAAACATGCTTCCTTGCATCATTTTCTTACTAATAATATAAAAATATATTTTATCACACAGATACCAAAAATTAAATAAAATTTAAAAATAGCTGTTCGCAGAAAGTATATCAATCCAGTAACCAGTGGTGCAACTATTATTTCGACCGGCGTATAATTTATGCTTATTTCAAAAATCTATTTTAATGGCATGCTGAATCTCATGAATAACGAGCATCCAAAACACCAGAGTAATTTCTTTTACATTCTGAAGCTTTTCTTATTTCTAGAAAAAAACGAATTCAATCGTTTTAACTTGTTCTTGTGCAATGCTCTCATTTCCTTGAAGTACACCAGGCCATCGTGATTTATTAGCTCCTTAATTTGTGCAGTAATACAAATTGGCCTTCCTTTGATTTCCCATCATTAAATTTCGTATACAGAAAATGTCCTCGTAATCCGCTCATTCATTTCCTTTTGGGAGCTCACTTCTTTATGGGCCTATCACTTTAAATTTACACAGTTGGGCACTGAACTTCCAGATAATACATTAAGTTTACATACTCTTATTACAAGAACATAGTAAAAATATTTGTTTGGAGGCGCCGAATTAAAGTAGAAATGAACCTAAATAGAAATGTTAGTTACTTTACTGTTCACAATTTCCGAATTTCATTATAACTCTTCTATTCCGAACTAAGACATCGAGCTTCTTAAGAAAATTAATTACCTCTTTGGGTGGTTTGAGGCTGACAGCTTGGGGAATTCAAAGATCAGCTGAATAGTTCCCCTGAATATGGTTCTCTTCTCACCTACGTGGGCAAGGTAACATATAAGCTGTTTATTTTTATATATTTATTTATTTTTATTTTAATTAATAAATTAATTTTTAATAATTTAAAGTTAATAGAAATTTATTTTCATTTTGTTATTTTAATTTATTATTTTGATTTTTTTTTATAATTATATGGCTAATACTAACTACAATACAAATTTTTATAATTATTTATTTTTTAAGCAATTTTAATTTTAAATTTCAACTAAACAATACGAAAAGAAATTGTTCTCCTGAAAAATGATTGGCTTGTTTCTGACTGCTGTCGATACAAGTCCCCCTCTGGGACTGATAGATTTATCAATTTAATATTGCGAGTTCTCTGTGGTCAGTATTAATTCAACTCTGTTCAATGTCAGACTTTTTTCCCTAAAAGTAATTTTATAAAAAAAAAATGACGTTGTTCTTTTCGCGTTGAAGAGGTTTGAATTACAGCCTCGTTTCCTTCTGCCTCGTTCATGCCAGTTACAAATAAATGCTCTGATTTGTTTCACACATCATTTATGCTCACTGTTTTTATTATATTTTAATAAAAACTGTATTATTGAGGATGTTATGTGTAAAAGTTAACATCTTCAGAGTCATTAGCAGTCCCCTGAAGTTCTGACTATGATAATAATCCTAATAATGAAACCTTGTATTAATGTTCCCAATATCTTTCATGCTTCCCTAAAATATGGACTTCATCTGAACAATAAATTTAGATTAACCTATGACATTAATTCCTATTATCTTTAAATCGTTTGTTTATTTATTCTCTTGCATATCTCCTCTTTACAATTGTGCGTTAGTTTTTTAACTGCTTTAAACTTTCATTCTTTTTTTTTCTTGTCTTTATTTACGTATTACATATTTGTAATATAATAAACATGGCCTCAGTAGAGGCCTAGTATTACTATTATGTTCTTTCTTAAAATTCCTTCACGTTTAGTTATATTATATTTAATAAAGGGAGTATTAAAAATACCACCGTCAAATGTACATTTCAGGGAGGTGTGCTATTTAACGGTTTTCCGTAATTTTAGTTTTCCTCCTCCTTGCTCTGGTTAGTTTTCCTCCCTCCCTCCCTCTCCAGGAGTCTAATCAGCAGATCTATGGAGGTTAATCATCTTTAAAAAAAGTCTTAATATTTTGTAATGATCAGATAACCAGAAGCACATGGCTAAAATGTAGGATAATGTCATCTGTGTAAATTACTCTTTATTAATTTTTCTTGAAGGTGGCAAATATTTTCTTTACAGTTTTTCGTGTTTGTTCTCATTTCTCATATTTTGGATTCTTCAAAAGCTGCATGCACAAACTGATGAAGTTTTTAAAACTTGTATTACGCATTTCTTGTTATTTGTCCGTTCAAATCTATTTTTGCATTTTCACATAATTGTAAGTTGTATAGTGGTCAATTTTTTTCTCTTTTCCTATGGAAAGGAAATAGTACACTGCAATGTGTACTTCGCCAGAAATAGAATAATATTCTTCGCTCTGCTTTTATTTTCTGAAGCAACCTCCTACATATGCCTTTCTTGAAAATTATAACCTACAAAATCTGAAGTCGAATGCCAACCATCCAGGATACTGAATTATCTATAATATTTTGTATTGGATGGCAACGCACAAACAAGCTTTGTTTGTGGATTTTTTTTTTATCAAATAAAACGTTTGGAGTTAAATAGAATTAAAGTTCAGTTTTTGTTTTTGAAACGAATAAAAATACTTAATTTAGAGAGGAACTGTAAAAATATAAAGATGATAAATGCAATAATAAACTAAAGTTAAATTTGCATCAGTTTAAGTTTCGTGAATTTTTTTTAGAAACCCCAAAGCGACTTTTAATCCAGAATGGAGATGACACCGTGCATTAATGACTTGAGCAACTATAAAATAAACTTAGCAAATACTTTGTGCAAAGCAACTGAGTATATACGTATTAATATTAAAGATATAAACAGAGCGGCATCGAAATAGATGAAGAGATCCGGGATTTACGTCACTGAGCAACGTTAAACTGGTTCAACCTCGTTCGAGAAAAAGAGAACTGAAAGCGATCTCAGAGGAGGATTAATAGGCTAATTTCATTCAGAATTCATGACAAAAAATTAATGAAATTTTCTTGATTTTCTTTTCATTATCCTATCCAAACTTACATTACTTTCTGCCTTCCCGGTAAGAGCTTAATTGAAGAGCGCAAACATCGGTGGTGCACACTTAACGATAGTCGATGAGGAATAGGATCGCGCAATATTTTTGCTACTACTTATCTCGATTACTGGTACTCTATACGCTAAACAATTCTAAGAAATATCCCAGTCTAGCTCAAGCAATTCTTCCTTTTTATATTTCTTGAAATAAAAAAGTAGTTTAAAGGGAAGTCCAATTAGTTTAGACCTTTTATTTCTTCGCTCTTTCTGTTCATAGCCGGTAAGAGGATTTCTACAAAAATAAAAGGGAGTGGAGCCATAAGAATTATTTAATAAATGCTCCTTAAATTACTAAGTTTTTTACTAGTAACGGTAAAAAATAAAAACATCGCAAATAATTGGCAATTCATGGTTTCTATTTGTTAACTCATTCTAGAATATTACTCCATATGCTTCTGCCAAATGATTATTAAACCGTCGTCTTGAATTTTTCCATCCTTTCCTCCTTCACCCCAATTAAGAGATTCTTATAAAATTCTCATATTAGGAAAAAACTATTTATATCCCCGGTTTATAAAATTCTCCTTATAGTTTTTAAATCACTATCAGCAAAAGAAAAGTCTAGATTGTGGAAGAGAAATGTGGGTCTTTGGCAGCCCATTCAACCTTAAGCGTGTTTATGCTGCCGCTTATTGGCTGTTGAAATGTAAGGGTTCATCTGCCTCCTACCACTAGAGACTTAATATAAGCACTTAGAGCCAGAAAGTTAACGCTTTTTGTTAAGTAGCAAAACGCTAGTACAGGGCTAGAAGTCCAATCCATGGATCATGTGCGGCCCGCAGCAGTGCAGGTAGCTATTAGTGTCAAACTTCCTTCCTCTTCCAGTTTAAATCTAACGTGTCACAAAGTATAACTTTATAATAAACCGGTGAAAACATCTACTTTTAATAATATCCGATTTTTTTTCTATATTTCCTTTTTATGATATTTTAATTATCTTCAGAAATATTTAAGATCACTATTACAACCATGTATTAAGAATGTTATTAGTGTCATACAATAAATAACATAGTTGTTTTGTAGCTAATCATTAAATGTAAAAGAGCTGCAAATGTAAACGCTCATGAACAGAAATTAAATCCGATTTTCAAAAATCCGTAATCAGTGATAAAGAAATTTTTTGCGGCGCGTGAGAACCTTTCCAGACTTTCAGAATTTTTTTTTTATTATTTTTGGCTAGTTGATTGTTTTGGTTATCTGTATATCAACTGTGCTACCCACGAGGGGCTGTTGAGCCCCCTTTCGAAAAAAAAAAAAAAAAAAAAAAGAAAAAAAACTTGAAAGTCTGTGGGATTAGTATTTCTCGTCGTAATGTAAAATGATGTGGTTATGCATTTACAAGTAATGTTGCCACAAAAAATGTACAGCCACTTGTTATCTTTTTTCGATGATATAGCAGCTTCAATAAAATAGTTGCAATGAAGCTGAAACTTCCATTGGCAGCGATGGCCGTACAGAATATAAAAAGAAACTGTTTGTTTATTTGAAAAGATACCATTTCAACGTCTGGGAATCATGTTCTTGATGGATCACGCAGATATCCCTAGATCAACATCTGAATTAATGGTTCACTAGACTTACCAGTTCACTGATTCCTCCCAAAACAGATGCTAGTGACTCTGACAGAAGTGTGTGACAACCCTCTGTCCTTTAAAAGTTAGATGATGTACGATTGGGGTAGCTCCGTTGAATTAATAATTTTTGTAATTAATTTCCATTATAATTAATCATTTTATGTAGGATTCTAAATAGATACGCCATGAAAATCCATTGAACATAGTTTAAGACGTATTGACCGCGTTTAAGAAATATTAAGAGTCAAGAAATTAATACACTCAATGATATGATCCTTGAATAGATTAACTCGTCCAACTTCGACGGTTGACTAAACGCTGTGCTGCCAGAGAGCTGTGTATGTGCTATACTTCCCGTGTCGCAGTTGTCAAACGTAATTGTGAGATCATAGTAGCAGCCTGGCTTAGCTAGATCGCTGAAAAGCTCTCCAACTAGGGTGCTTCAATATAGTTTTTGCATCTTACTTTATTTCAAAAAATACATAGCCTAGTACAACACAGATTGGGCCTTCGAATGACTTAAATTGGTATTGGCTTAACAGATAATCTTCAATAAATTGATAGGATATTTATTACAGGATGACAAGTTTTATCTGCGAAAGCTCTGACCTGCCCAGCTCTCTGTAACCTTGAAATTAATATTGCAAAGGGCTGGTTAGCACAGGCAGGCACCTAACGTCACTGTGAAATTTCTGATTTTTGTAAGTTAAATTACATATCTCGTCGACTATCAGTACTTCTAACAAAAAGCATGAGAAGGTTTATTTATAGGCAAAATTTAAATCAGTGATTGCTGATTTTCATCAACTTTTGTACAGAAATGCTCAAAAATCACTAATTCGGCAGAAATAAACGGAAAATTCTTCCTCTGCCACATCCAGGCTGAAGAGATTATTGCTAGCCTGAAAACAAACTCTCGAATATGGCCTGAACAGGCATCCTGGACCGTTTTGCAAAGGACAAAAACCACGGAAACAGGCCCTAAAACTATGGAAAGAACCAAACTATGGAAAATGCATTCCCTAGCACTCCGCAGCAACTTGTCTTAACAATGATAGCCATTGAATCACAAAAACGATTCTAGGTGATTCTAAGGGCTGCTCCTATCTCCCTCCCATCATGCACAACATACCAGCACCGTTGGTCAAACCCAGTCTTTAAGACTGACTAATAAATGCAAAGTATACCACTACAAGCCAACCGTTTGCACTTCGATGTGAATCATAGGCACAGCTGCACTTCGGTGGAGAACATGCAACGACTCATGTTCGTAGTAAGTCCAAAATTAAATGGATATTTCATGACAGGGCTTAAGGATATTTAGTCTACATGCACCAGTATTCTTCAATACCTGCGGTAAGTAAGAGAGGTAGGTTGAAGCCAACCTAGGAAAAGGACGAATGAAAGCCAAATGAAAGAAAAATGAACGAAGGGAATCACTCCTCTTTCTTCCAAGGAACGCATCTTGGCATCGTCTAACAATTTCAAGACCGCCAAAAGCCTCTCATATACAAATCCTTTGATGAGATACCAGCCTAAACAGTCAGTAATATAAGTGCTCATCTAAGTACTCATCACATTCGGGAGGGCGCTCAGGTCGCGGAAGAGAACAGTCGGTGGATTTTTGGCTGCTGTAAAGGGATAAGTATTTAAATAGTTTTACCGTATTCTTCGTTAATTAACATACTGCATTGTGTTTTTACAGAGATATTAAATAGGTTTAGTAGCGTTAGTTAGCTTCTTATTTTGAATTTAACCGGCCATTTTTGGAAGTTACGACTCCCGGTGTTGGCGCCATATTGTTGAACTAGCCGCCATATTGTAGTCGATAAGAAATAGCTTAACATATGTATATCTGGAACTGATAGCGTAAGGTATAAAGTAAGACTAGATAGCGTAATACGAAGCATTCAATTAGGAATCTGTTAGCTTATTATAGTATTATCAATTAATTAATCAAAAATATTATTAATGTTATTAAACTTCATTATTAATTAAATTGTATTTAAACGGAAACCATGACCCAGACTAGAGCTGCGAAGCAAAGATCACAGACTGGGGAGAGTGCTGTGACTCGGGGGAGAAACGAAGGGGGCGATTCCCCAACGCGTCACAGTCTCAAAAAATGTGCGAAATGTTTGCCGACCTTTCTAAAACAGGACATCTAGCCAAGGAGGATGCCTTTATGTGCGCTAGTGATCTAGAGTGTCAAGAAAGTAGGCACCAATTCAGCGTTCTAATAGGCGTCTATGAGAGCTTGAGGTGTAGGGCAAATGCCCTTGAAGAAATTAATATGAGGGAGCCCATCACGCTCTCAGCTGCCCAGCTCAATGACAGATGTCACCCCTGTGCATCAGGCAAAACAGAGGCAATCTCCAAGGCAGAATGCGCTGATCCCAAAAGGAACTAGTTATTGTTGGTGACTATTGTCAGGGAGAGGGGGGAATATACTACGCAAGAAGGATTGGTGGAACAGGACTAGAGTGTGTCTGCCAGGGACAAAAGTTGATGAAGTTGTAGAGCAGATATCATCTTTTAAGGGCACAAAAGATGATGTTGTTATACACGTTGGCACTAATGACATTAAGAGATCTGAAGATTTACTCAACAAGTAAAGGTCAATGTTGAAAAAAAAAGTCGCGAGTTAGGGTTGACTGTGAAAGTGTCTGCTATTCTGCCCAGACACGATAGGAGAGAATATATGATGAGGGCCTTGTCGATCAATTCGGCCATGGAAAAATGATGCAATGCTCAAGGGGTAGATTTTTTTTTCAGCCTGGTCTGTGATTGCTGATAGGAGAGAGTGCTTCTACAGGGATGGGGTACACTTAAATAGAAAGGGTGCAAAAATATTTGCTTATGCAATCGAGGCAGTGTTAGGTAGTCGGAAACTGCTAGCTTGAGAGATACACTGACTAAAAGTGTAACAGTGGCCGCAGGCAGAGGCAAAAATGATTCTTGCACTGCTTCGATTACAATGAGCAGCAGCCTGAAAAGCAAGGTAATGGAGATTTTCAGGCCTGCTGGGATTCATAGTGAGACAAGTAAATACATGGGCTGTGTTAGGGTAACTAAGAGTAGGGACAGGTGCATGTATACTTGCATGTACACCAGTGCTAGGAGTATAGTTAATAAATTTGATGAGTTTGAAGTGCTAGTCAAGACATCAAAGGCAGATGTTGTTTGGATATCAGAGACTTGGTGTCACGCAGATATAAGCAATGCAGAATTGGAATTTGGGGAGTATAATGTGTACATGAAGGATAGACAGGACAGGAAGGTAGGAAAGGTTATGCTGCTAGTTAAGAAACACAAAATCTAAGGATGTGCATCCAATTGATTTTGGTGGCAATGCAGTGTTGAGTCTGTTTGGTGTGAAATATAAGCACAAGGAAAGGAAAAAGGAGAGTAAGTGTGATAAGTGGGCCAGTAAATCAGAATGTGTTATAATGGGGGATTTTAACTTTCTAGATATTGAGTGGAACTTGTGGATTGGTCACTCGCAAGACTTTTGTAGATTTATTGGATGACTGTTCTCTCCAGCAACATGTTCGAGAGGCAACCAGAGGGAGTAATGCTCTTGATCTGATTATCAACAGTGATCACAATGTACTGATGTGGGAATTACTTAAAAATGTAACTACCATTAAAGGGAAGGGCTTTTGCTTTCGTAAAGGTGACTACAGAGGTCTCAGACAGTTTTTAAATTCTGTACAGTGGGATCAACTGATGATGTTACCAACGTTGAATTCTAAATGGAAAGCTTTCAGGGACTTATATTTGGAGGCTACTGGGCTTTTTATTCCAACTAAGAAATAATGTTCAAGGTTTAGGGCTAAGTGGATGTCAGATGAATTAATGAGGCTAGTGGCAGAGAAGAAGAGTGTATGGGATGCATATAAAGTATCAGGTGACACAGAAACCTATGGTTAGTATAAACTAGTCTGTAATCAAGTCGCAGAGAGGTTAGGCAGACGAAAGCAGATTACGAGAAATGTTGGCAAAGGATGCAAAGAAAAACAGCAAATGGTTCTTTTCTTATGTAAACTCTAGAAGGAAAGGGACGAATCAGGTTCGACCACTTAACATAGATGGGTTGACTATTGAGGATCATGTTCAAGTAGTTGATAAACTAAATGAGTATTTTGCATCTACATTCCCGCAAGAGTGTTATTCAATGAGGGGAGTGCCAGAAGTTTATCAAACGCTAACGAGGAGCTAAGTGATTTTTTAATAACTGAGAGCAAAATGGAGGAGAAATTGTTGAAGTTAAACATAAGGAAGGCACCTAGGGGTGGATGAGATCTATCCAGTTATATTAAAGGAGGCATCAAAGGAAATAAGCAAACCCCTAGCCATAATTATGAGGGCTTCCTTGGACTCAGGGGAAGTCCGCCATGGACTGGAGGTGTGCAACTGTATCACCAATTCACAAAGGGGGTTCAAAAGGTGACAGAAGTAACTACAGATCTGTTAGTTTAACTTGTGTTCCGGGAAAAATAATGGGACCACTGGTTAACGAAGCATTGCAGGATCATCTAGACAAGACTGCAGTAATAGTTAAGACAAAGCATGGGTTTGTTAAAGGCCGGTTTTGTCTGACCAATTTGATTTAATACCATGATGTGGTCACAAAGGAACTGAATGCCAAAAATAATTTTGATATCATATTTTTTTTTTTTTTATGAAAACCCCAAACACGAGATGTATTAGAACCTATAGTACTTAGTACCGTGCTTGGGTTGGAGGTTGAGAATATGAAAGAAGACATATGCTGACATTATACTTAGATTTCAGGAAAGCGTTTGTTACTGTTTAACATGGAAGACTGCTGTACAAATTGGAGAGGTATTAAGGGATAGTTGAGTGGGTATAAAGGTATAAAGGGATGGGTGAGTGGGTGACGACAGAGAGTGGTAATCAACGGACACTGCTCATCGTGGGCAAATGTTATTAGTGGAGTTCTCCAGAGTTCGGTGATGGGTCATTGTTGTTTTAAGTATTTATCAATGATATTGGTGAAGGTATATCAGGTTTAATGTCCAAGTTTGCAATGATACAAAGGTTGGCAGGGTTGTTAGCGAGAGTAAAGACAGTATGCTACTCCAACTGGATATAGAAAAGTTGGGAAAATGGCCTGAAAAGTGGCAACCGAAGTTTAACATTGACAAATGTAAAGTACTGCATATGGGTAGCACTAATCAAAGAGAAACGTACCAACTGTGTGGTACTACACTCGGGGAAGTGGAAAGTGAAAAAGACCTGGGGGTAATTGTGCAGTCAAATATGAAGTTCGCTGAGAAGTGCAGACGGGCTGTCAGGGCAGGTCATGGAGTCTTGTCAATGATATATAGGAATTTTGCTAGCAGGGACAGGGAGATGATTATCCCGTTATACAAGGCAATGGTCAGGCCACACCTAGAGTACTGTGTACAGGTCTGGAGGCTTCATTTTAGGAAGGATGTAGAGTTGCTAGAACCAGGGCAACAAGATTGGTGAGGGGAACAAAGAGGTGCTCTTATCAAGAAAGGCTTAAAATTCTGCAAATTGCAACCCCTGGAGAGTAGGCACCTGCGAGGTGATATGATTGAGGGTATAAGGCCCTGAATGGGTTGAGCAAGATGATGAGATTCTTCCTCTTGCTCAGTCTAAGAACCTGAGGGGGGCACAGCCTCAATTTGAGGAAAGATAGTTGTAGAATAGATGTGCGGAAATTTGCCTTTAGCCAGTGGGTAATTTATTGGTGGAACAGGCTTCCATCTTTTGTTGTGGAAGCTAATAGTCTAAATAAATTTAAGGCTGACCCGGACAGGTATTTGGAACGAATAGAGGGGTGAAATGGGAGGGTTTGTTTTCTTTTTTTTGGCTGATGCTCCATAAGCTCACTTTCTTGCATGCATAGTATGTCTCTACTAATGCTAAACATCATCAAGTACAGCATGCAAAACATACCAGTGCCATCGGAGAACCGTCTACCAACAATTTCAGCATCTCAAAACCCAAAGTCTATCTGCCACACCGGGAATCTCGTAGCCAATAACTGGCGCACATCCTGATTTTGTCATGTCATAGCAGCCCCAACGTCTATTCTCTGCTTGACACCTATCACTCACTCACTCCGCCATATGCAACCCAAATGGAATCTAAATTCCACAAATCCCACTTCTCCCGCCTCTAACAGCAAAAGAATTATTCATATGTGGTGATATGAGTGCATGAATCATGAGAGATGTACATTATCCTAGAGCTTCGAAGAAAAAAAAAGATATCAAAATTGTTTGTTTGTTTGTTATTTGTTTTTTAGAAGCATTAGCAACTAAGGCCATATTGCTCCGATATCAAAATTATAAGTACCCATCAGACCTAACACTAATGAGTAATCATGAGTTTTTTCTTACCTAGTACCACAGAAAACTCCAGAGCTTGTGGTAGAAGTCCTCTTTGAATAATCTTAGATTAAAAGTCTCAAGTGGGGGCCATAAACCAAATGTACGTATCCTTCAAGAATGAATGTAACCAGTAGTAAGCTGAACAGAGCAGAGACATTTATACCTAACCAGCTGGAACGCTAGTACAGACTTTTGTGAAAAATCTGTCCCCCCCTCAAAGAAACATTCAGGGTGGTCAAAACAAAAGTAGATATGATTCACAACTAACGGAACTCCTCTAGAGCTAACTCAGACAGAGTCATGCCTCATACGCCACAGAAAGCCTCCCTACAAATTGGATTTCTATCAAGATTAATTACTATATTTAATACCAATTGTGGAAACCTATCGGCCCAAACCACTATCCATTTAACGTGAAGTTTCAGGCATCTTATCGATACTCATCATCAAACCATGCTGTTGCATGGTCTGATGATAAGTATCAGTATCGTCCAGCAAAACAGGCAAATCGACAAAAGAACACAGCAACATTTTCCAGTGGTACATAAGTGATTATTAAATATAGTAATTAATCTTAATGGAAAACAACCATCTAACGTCCTTCCCGAAATATATTGGATTCCCATCATCTATACTCATATACTGCCAATCAGCCTAAAAAGTTTTTCTGACCAGCCACGCGCAGACAACGAACCTATCAGTCTGGAAATAAGTCCACTACGAACTAAGAGGCTGCTATCTTATTGATATTGTACTAGGTTGTATACAGCAACCTAGTACAATACCAATTCAAGTGAAACGAACGCTAGTGATTCGAATGTTTCAAAAGGTTAGATCTCTGAATAAAGTTGAAATTGCAAAGAACTGCGATATCCACGAGGGCTTCGAATCATCAACCCATTACTCTGTCAACGCTAATAACTCCACCAAACTACTACGAATGTAAGAAAAAAAAAATGTCATATTAGGGTTGCCAGAGAATCAATTGATCTGACCATGTGAATTATGTTCATAATTTTTTTCATTTCTGGTCGATTTTCCTATTTTGCTGGAGGCAAAACTCGAGTGTAAGGGATAAAAACGTTGTTATCCGCGTCAGAGATCACCTAATTAGTTACGGAGGGAAAAAAAATCCTATGAAAGTTCCTCACATCATTAATGAGATTCGAATCCGGTGTGGGAAGGTGATTATAAACACTGTGCAACGGGCACAGACCCATATAACCTACAGATTGCAAAAAGGATTTTATTTTATTTATTGTATTAGGCGGTCCCAGCCAACTTTTTAGCAACCCCGTTCGCCATATTTACAATATCATACAGATAAAATTCAATATGGAAAGATGCAATTTTGACATCTGCATTGAAGATAGGCAAAACAGATTTAAAGAATTCAATTCTTATAAACACACAAATAGCGTGCAACATGAAATGCTTCCTAAGTCAAGCCTTGCTAATCAGCCAACTTGTAAACAAGAATACAGTTCAGAAAATTATTAACCAATTACGAATTTTATAATAGTGAAGGCCCTGACCGCATCCCTAGTTTTATTATTAAAATTCCCAGTGCATTCATCATTGATTCTTTAGTTTATATTATTTCCAGGTGCATCTCCCAGCCATTCCTTCCAAGACTATGGAAAAGACTTTTAGAATTACCCTGATTCCAAAACAGGCTAGTAGTAATAACCATATAAGCTATCGTCCAATTGCTGTATCGTCAATAATCGCTAAAATTATTGATAAGATCATGCTGCCATATCTTCAGGATGCGATCTTCGCTAATGCACCTGTCAATATACATTTTGGTCCTACGGGCCGCTCCACAACAAAAAGCCTAGCTGACACCATTGTGCGCATCCAAACTGCGTTTCAGGATAAAGCGCAATGCGATGTCTTTTACCTAGACATCAAAGGTGCTTTCGACAACATTGATCACAAGAACGCCATTGAAATACTGAAAAATCATTTCCTCATTGACACAATGGTTATATCCTATCTACAGTACAGCCTAAATCATAGAAATCTCATCTTCCCCACTAATACTGATAATATGCTCGTCACAACCACAACATGCATTCCTCAAGGAGGTGTTCTCTGCAGTGTTATATTTTCAGCATCTCTACAACCACTTCTACAAGAAAATCCAAACCTGCTGGCTTATGCCGATGATTTAAAGTTGTTTATTATTTCCAAATCCTGTGATGACATTTCCAAGGTTAGCCATGATGCGAATTTACAGATGTGCGGAATCATCAAGTATCTGAAGAATCTCAATCTGATTATAAATGCAAGCAAATCTGCTCAATTAACTTATTCCTTACAGAAACAACCAAACCACATATAAATTAAAATTCAGATGTTTCAATTCCCAACGTATTTGCTCACAAAGACCTAGGAGTTGTTTTTGACAAAAATCTTTCATTTAATTCTCACTATGTATATGTTGCTAAAAAAATTCAAAAATTAAAATGGCTGATCAAGCAAGAAACAGCAGCGATTCAAGATAGAAAAACAGTCATAGTTCAGAGATGCATTTTCCCCATTCTGTCCTATTCCTCCGAAATCTGGTCTGGTGTTCCTCAAGTCACCGTCAAAAATTCCTTGCCCTAGAGTATTGGGTTCTTAGATAGCTGAACAATAAACTTCGTTTTCCCCGTACAATATCCAGCCAACAGCTTTCTAAAAACTTAAAAATAAAGCCTCTGCAACAGATGATCAACGAGTCTGGAGTCACGCTTCTTGCGAAGTTAATTACTTCCGCAACCAATTCCCCAAACCTAGCCAACATAACAGCTCCCACCAACAGAGAAAATTCAAAAACCCAACAAGAAAACAAATGGACAGGATGTTCCCCAATGAATCCCTTCACCTCATAAATTATCACAACATTGATTGTAAGAGGTTGCTCAACACTGAAGCCTACAGGAGTGTCATTTCCAATAAAATTATGAGAAATACAAACAGCTGCCTGCCTGCAACCCAGTATCTGCATCCGAGAGCCAAATCCGATGTTCTGCAATAAAAGTTTTGATTAATATAATTCATATTCGTTGTTAATGTATATATAGAATATGCTATGTATTTTTTTTTTTATATTTGTCTCCTTTGTACTGAATTTATGCCCCTAGCCTAGTGCTGTGATGGGCTTGCTGTAGTTGCAATAAATGAATATTTATTTATTTATAAAAGCCAGTATAAAAAATAAAAAGGGCACCTCCTCATCCATTGTGACCTTAGCCTAACTGTTGACTTCCCATCACATTGGATCACTTCCATCAGTCAGCTGACAACCATAAAGTCTGTTACTATCATCTCGTGCTAAAGAGAATGGTGGTACCAGAGGCGAATTTTAGCTTCAAAACCAAACAGGCCATTTTTTTTTATTTATTGTACTAGGCGGTCCCAGTCAGCTTTCCTGGCATCCCCGCCACTAATCAAATTACTGCACAGATATTTACAGACTTACATCACTAATTCCCACTCCATTACAAGATATTGAAGTTCTGCACATCATGTTGTCGCACAAGTATATGACATTGGAGAGTTCAAGATCGTATAAAATAATAAATAAATATTCATTTATTGCAAATACAGCAAGCCCATCACAGCACACGGCTAGGGGCAGGTAAAAATACAACGGGAATGACATAAAATAATCGAGTATATGTACATAGCAGATTTTATATAGATATTAACAATGCCTAGGAATTTTAGTTATGAATTTAAAAATTGCAGAACAGTTATGAATTTTAAAAAATTGCAGAACAGGACATTTGGCTTTCAGTTGCAATTATTGGGTTGGATTATTTTTCTTCATTTTATCGGAGATCTGACTCCTGTAGGCTTCAAAGTTGATTAACCTGTTGCAATCAATGTTGTGATGATTTATGAGGTGAAGGGATGCATTGGGAAACATTCTGTCCATTCGTTTGAGCCTGGAGAGGTTGGATTTGAATTGCTGGTTTCTTGAATTTTCCCTGTTGGGGATAGCTATTATATTGGCTAAGTTTGGTGAATCGCATGCAGAGGTGATTAACTTTGCAAGAAGCATGACTCCAGACTCGTTGATCATCTGTTGCAGAGGCTTTGTTTTTAGGTTTTTATAAAGCTGTTGCCTGGATACTGTATGGGGAAAACGAAGCTTACTATTGAGCCATCTAAGAACCCAATATTCTAGGGCAAGGAATTTCTTGACGGTTACTTAAGGAGCACCAGACCAGATTTCGGAAGCATAGGACAGAATGGGAAAGATGCATCTTTGAACATGCTTAATGACTGTTTTTCTGTCTTGAATCGCTGCTGTTTCTTGTTTGATTAACCATTTTGCTTTTTGAATTTTTTGAGCAACATATAAACAGTGGGCATTAAAGGAGAGATTTTTATCAAAAAACTCCAAGGTCTTTGTGAGCGTAAACATTTGGGATTGGGACATCTGCAATTTTTATTTCTATGTGGTTGGGTTGTTTCTGAAAGGAATAAGTAATTTGAGCAGATTTGCTTGCATTTATATTCAGATTGAGATCTTTCAGGTACTCGATGATTTCACAAATCTGTGAATTCGCATCATTGATTGCGAATATCATCACTGGCTTTGGAGATTATAAATAACTTTAAATCATCGGCATATGCCAGTAGATTTGGATTTTCTTGTAGAAGTGGTTGAATAGATGCTGAAATATAGTACTGGAGAGAACGGCTCCTTGGGGAATGCCTGTTGAGGTTGTGACGAGAATATTGTCAGTACTAGTGGGGAAGAGAAGTCTGCGATTTAGGCTGTATTGAAGATAGGAAATAATCATTGTGTCAACGAGAAAATGATTTTTTAGTATTTGAAAAGCTTTTTTGAGATCTATCGAAAGCACCTTTGATGTTAAAATAAAATACATCGCATTGTGCCTTATCTTGAAACGCAGTTTGGATGCGTACAATGGTGTCAGGTAGGCTTGTTGTTGTGGAGCGCCCTCTAGGACCAAAATGCATATTGACAGGCGCATTAGCGAAGATTGCATGTTGAAGATATGGGAGCATGATTTTTTCAATAATTTTAGTAATTATTGACGAAACAGCAATTGGTCAATGGCCGGGATGGTTATTTCTGCAAGCTTTTTTAGGAATCAGCGTAATCCTGAAAGTTTTCCACTGTCTTGGAAGGAATGGCTGGCAGATGCACCTGGAAATTATATGCACTAAAGAATCAATAATGTATACGCTGGACAATCTAATAATAAAACCAGGGATACCGTCAGGACCTTCACTACTATCAGGGCGTATTTGGTTAACTGCACGCTGAACTGTATTCTTGTTCACAAGTTGGTTAATTAGCAGGGCTTGATCCGGAGACACATCATGTTGCACTTTGTCTGCTTGTTCATAGAAATTAAATGCTATAAATCTGTTTTGTATACCTTCAGTGAAAATGTCAGATCTGCTTGTTTCCATATTGCATCTTATCCATTCATTCAGAAACTAGATCGTGCTGTAAGGTAGCTGTTGTTTTTGTAGAAAGTGCTCTTTTATTGTGCTTTAGCGTGGACATAGCATAATTTTTGTATGACTGAATTTTTTTGAGTTGAAACAATGCTCTGCTCTTTTTATATTTTATGTGTGCTGATGAAGTGCCGTATTTCTTCCACTGTCTGTGATATTTTTGCTTACTTTTAAAGTAAGGTTTCAGGTGGGATTTGAACCAAGGTTTGGAGTGAGAAGATATTCTAACAAGTTTGGATGCCGATGATGATCTGTTTTCAGTTGATTCAGCCATTTTATAAGAAGAAAGGTGGCGTCCTGTATAGGAATATTTTTGAGAGAATCACATGGATAGTATTTTAAGAGCTGCAAAAACTTTTCTTTCTGAAGGAATTTAATTGATGATATTCTTTTAGTGATTTCCAGAGGGGGGCGAGGATTTCCACATCAAATTGTTACTTGCAGTTCTATACTTTTGTGGTCAGATTTAAATGTAATGTTCTTACTAAGTTTTTCATGCAGTGGAAAGTTAGAGTATACGAGATCAAGCGCTTGATTACCTCTTGTAACAGGGACGTTGATTTGTTTAGCTCCTAGAA
Organism: Mastigoproctus giganteus; assembly: GCF_048544385.1. Taxonomy (NCBI): domain Eukaryota; kingdom Metazoa; phylum Arthropoda; class Arachnida; order Uropygi; family Thelyphonidae; genus Mastigoproctus; species Mastigoproctus giganteus. Next base: position 144,264,790 of record NC_143577.1, read on the forward strand.
CTAAAAATGAGTCGGACAGCAGCTTCATTTGTGGATTATATTTGGGCAGGGGAAGGTTAAAGTCGCCCATTATAATGATGTTAGTTTGAGGCTTAAGAACAGTAGTGATCCAGGTTATTACTTCATTAATGATGTCATCAGTAGATCCAGGCGGAATATAAATATTATAAATTTGAAGCAGAGAATCCTCAACTTGGATTAGTAGGGAAATTCCTTCAAAGTTGAAAGTATTAGAGTTGTATGTGTTCAAAGCTTTAAAATAGGATTTTACAATTATTGCTGTCCCACCACCTCTACAATTAATTCTTGATGTCATAAATGGCGTGTGGCTGAGATTCTTCGGCAGTAGGAAAACATCTTGTAAAGATTCCTGCATCCACGTTTCAACTAAACATATGATGTCATGCGATTCTTCAACCATTAATGAAATAAGCATAGACAGTTTATTTTTTATGCTTCTTACATTTTGAAGAAAAATGCTGAGATGGACATTTGTGTTAGAAGGATGTTTGCAAATAGATGTATTAGGTGGCAAGTTAAATGATGGATTAGGATGAGAATTAGGAATATTATTCTCTAGCTATGCAGAGAATTCAACAGATTGAGAATTAGTTGGCACCTTTTCACTAGAGTTGTTGACCGATCCTCCAATAGCTCCATAAAATGGCATGACGAGTAGACCATTTGGCCAGATATCAGGATTTAGATATTGTTGTAGGTCACAGTTCTTTAGCTCAATTCTAAATGATGAATATGTGGGATATTTCGTTCTTATTATTTTGAACGCTCTACCTGGAATTTCTTGTTCTAATAGTAGCTGGTCCATCTGCTGGGAAGTAGTATTGGGGTCTAGCCTGCTAACAAAAATGTTACTACTTCTAGGCGTCGAACTATTTCTGTTTCTAATTTTAATACAGGACTGCATATTTCTTGTTCCTATTATCCTTGCATATCTGTTGTTTCTGCGGGGAAACTTAAAACCTGGGAAGTTTTTAGGCAAACTTCCCAGGGGAGTTTGCCTACAAACCATTATGGGAAGGCACTTCAGGATATTGCTCAGAGCGATCATTTTGACAGTGCACATACAGATTGCTCGGTTTTTGTTGATTACTAATAGTGGTAGATATCGGTTGTCTGCCTGTATCAACGCGTTGCGAGGAAGCACGATTGTGTTCTCGGACAGAAAGAGAGCTAGAGCTTGATTTTTGGGGTCGCGCATTTGGAGTCCCTGCTACGGAAAGTAGCTAGTGCGAAATTGTCGTCAGTGCATACAGTTTCAGTGTAATGTACAGTCTGAGAAAGAAAAGTCTTTTAAATAAATGAAATATTACCCGGAAAGCTGAATTCCACACCATGGAAGTACTCCCCAAAATAAATTGCAGTCAGGCCGGAAAAGTATTCTCATCAGTAAATTGTAGTCAGAAGATGAACACAGATCTATTGCAAATGCATCATCTTCATAAGCATTGAAATATGTTTAGTTAGAGGTTGACGTTTCCAATCGACTCGTCCAGTACACCGACTTAAAAGACCAATTAGTGATGAAATGCACAACCTGAATCACCTATCCTCGTCGAGTACTCAGACTTGAAATACCACTCAGGGAAGCACCTGTCCTTCTCGAATACTCTGCCTTGAAATGCCACTCAGTGAAGCACCTGCCTTCCAATGCTCCGCCGTGAAAGAGCACTCAGTGATGAAATGTGGATTAACCAGGGATGTTTGTCTGGCCTATTTGTACTAGTCCTCTTGAATCATTAGTGATTATCTAGCAGCTGCCAAAGCTCGTGCCTGCAGAATCAGGAACCGCATCACACAGCTGTCGTCCGCGGCACAAGGAACCGCCCTTCAGTAATCTAATGATCGACAAATGAAACAGCTCACCTTAGGACATCATGTTGTAGGAACTGGTAACACCTTGGAATTACAATTTCAGTATGATTTAGCCGGAGGATCAACACATACAGCAATGATCATTCACGAAAAGTTTATAGTTGTCAGGGCATGGTGGAAACTGTTTTCAATAAGATGTTGCATGGTCCACGTTTCAATTAAGAAATAGTCACCTACTATTGAAGAGGATGTTGATTTTCACCTCCATAAAGGATACAATAGAAGATGTGAGTTGTACACGAGTCTCACCTGTGATTAAGTCACCTCTTCCGGAAAACTTGAATGTGCTACATCCATTTCACTCAAGAAAATTTGATGTGCCATGGAGCTACTCAGCTAATTTTATTATCATTGTTCGAGTTCCATTTGCAGCAGAACTCGTCGTCTCTCGAAAACTTGTACAGCAGAAGTTTGTAAAGCACCAAAGTCTGCCCTTGTATTCAGTAGAAGTGTCTCGCATCCAGAAGTCAGTGTTTGCACGCTGGGTGCTCCATCAATCAATTCCTCTCGTAGATCCTGGTATTTGGGGCACCTATACAGAAGATGTACCCAGTCTTCTCTTTCTCTACAAGTACACGATGAACGTGCTTAAATACCTAAATCATTTAATTTTCAAAAGAAGGACTCGTGTCCTGTAAGCAGGAACGTTGAATATAGATTTGGTTAAAACCAACTTTGCATTCCTTCCCAAACTGTTTGATGCTTGGAAGAAACTTTTTGGTTATTAAACCCTTGTTGCAGTTATTCCATCTGTTTTGTCATCGATCAATAAGAGTCACAATGGCTTCCTCTCCTCATTACAACATTGTCACAACGAATTTCAATTGATATCCGCTCGTATGGCCGTCTACGCCGCAGATAGAAGCACATTGATTAGAATACTAGGATCAGATCCAGCGGCAGCCGTCCTGCTATCACCTGCAAGGCCTCATTTGACACGGTCCTACAAGCCATACTAAGCTGTAACAACATTATCCGTTGAATTGAAAATAGTCTCCTAACATTTGCCTTTTGCACAATAAATGAAAGATGCCGAGAGTCACTGAAGACAGAACTACATTCTCTCGGGCGAGGGCCCATGTAAACCTTAATAAATCAGCTGCAATGAAGCAACATCTTGAAACGACACTGAAGAAGGGAAAGCTATTCTACAAGAATCACAACGTTGAACCAATTAACAACGTAGATCTCGAGAAATGGCTGGTTCGCACATATCGGTGTCTCCAGTCATATTCCATACACATTCCATCCAAAATTGTGACGTTCCTGCAGACTCACTCTTCACGATAATCATTACAAAGCAGCGTCAATTTCCCCCACCTCCCCATTTCTTTTACAGCTGATAGTGATTTCTCTTTCACCGATGTCGTACTCAATATTTCTTTCCACCCCAACAGAATTAGTATACATTCCCCTCACCGTACAAGAAAACGCGTCACTACTCTCCCTCCCTCCCCCCACTCTCTCTCTCTCCCTCCATCCATTAAAAATTATGCTTAAAAATTCTGGAAAAGACTACTTCTTCTGGTGTTATAAGACCCGGGACGGGTCTTAGCCTTTTCAATTATGTTTCACCAGTAAGCCCTCCCAGAAGTCAAACTTCTCCAACTTCTTATTCTCATGGTCTTCAAGTCCTCTTCTACGTCATCCATCCATCTTTTCTGCGGTCTTCCTCTTGCCCCTCCTCCCGATAGGTTTCCATTCCATTATCCTCTTAGTTGTTCTGCTGTCATCCATTCTCATAACAAGAAGACTCTAGAATGCTCTACACGCGACAATAATTCAACAGGTACTTCCATATCAGCAGGTAGGGATCCTAAGCAGTTGCAGGAAGATCCACCGTAACTAACCTGGTTGCTGAAACTCCTTCAGGCATTTGAGCAGCAGGTAGAAATGATTATAACTAATTTGGATGTTCATACGGCCTTGGATGCCGCAAATGTCCTGACATTGCTTTTCTGCTGATTTCAAAATAACAGTTGATATTAATTATTCCTCGGTGCCCTCCTCCTTCATAAGTGAGAGAGGGCGCTAGCTCTCAGAAGTAACCACTATGTACTCTTTCTCCTAAGACGACCCCAGGAGTGCCACAAAATGGCCGTTTTCAGGGTTTCCATCAGAGGTTGTCAGTAGTTCAATGTAGTAATTATCGTCATTTCAAATAGAGAAGACGTCACAACCTATGCCGACTACATGAAAGTGTCCTCTATAGTTGTACGAGGATACTGTTCCCGACCACACTGCCTCCCTTATCATGCAGAAACTTTCACGTTTAACCTAAAAATTAATCCCCAAAAGTCAGCATTGATGACCTTTTCACTGAAATTTCACCCCAGACAACTTGTTGTAATGTTTGGCAGTTCCACTATCACTGCAGTGCAGTGATCATAAGCAGTCCTTATGATCGAAGGACAGCCTACGTTGTTCATCACAACCTACGCTGACAACATGGAAATGATCACCATGATAGCATTAAGTGCGAATTTCTACCACACTGTTAACCTCAACATACTAAAGCTTGCAAAATTAGAATGTTACATTACGAACTTTAACTTGCAAAATTAACCCACAAAAATCAGCGCTAATAACCATGGAAACATCACTCCGTACGACTTAACGTGATGCTTGGCAGTTTCCCTTATACCTAACAGTGAAGACTCTTGCAGTTCTTTGCATTCTGTTCGACCATGAGCTGCCCCTCATAAGCAAATGGAGGCCCTAAATACTAATAAATTTTTCAAATTACGATGGCTTGCGAAGCAGCAACCACCCGTGAGATCGGGAAATCGGTGGCATTTATGTGATATCAGCCATATAACGTGCAATACGTATATGGCCTACTCAGGCGTCTCGCTCATCTGTCCCAGTCAAGCCTCGCTGACGAGTACGGCTCATAAAATGGATTACCTTAAAACTCCATCTCCCTCCTTTGTTTGGCTGTTGTTGTAGGCGCATCAGCAACAGACTATATTGTGCCGTATATATTGTTTGCCAATGCGTATGTCCTATGGTGGATTTTCTGTTTTGCTGGAAGAAAAACCCGAGTTTCCGGGAGAAAAAAAAATCACACTACCCTCACCTGAGACCGACTAACTCAGTCAAATTGTGCTAAAGGCCCATAAAAATTCCTCGCAACATTAACAGGATTCGAAGTAAGGTCTTTTCCGCACGGTGTGGGAAGGACGGTAATTATACCAACTGTGCTACCCACGAGGGTTTCCCCTTCCTCTCCTCACCACGACTGAAATGGACGAAGCTTTAAACTTCAGCAGTTTACGACCTCGATTCATGAATACACAATGGCACTCAATCAATCAGTATCAGTTCAATCCAAAAGTTGAGTATAAGTAAAGTATTGCAAAAATTGAGTAGACACAGCCGCAACAAGTAATGGAGCTGGAACAGGTTGGGTTGAAGAATAAAAAAAAAAAAAAAACAAGTGCAAGTTAGACTAACTTCCCGAAATTTCTACGCGACTAAATGTATCGTCGTAGATCCTGAAGACGCTGCTTCTTCGCCACCTTAAAACAGTGAGTATGTGCACTTCTACAGGATCGAATCTTTCGTTATCCACAGGAATCCCTCCCTATTTACTATAATGTAACATTTACTGTTCTAAGCCTCTCGATGCATTGCAAATTTTATTCATTTAATCCTTTCTACTTAATGTTCCCTGCCATTTTTTTTTTTTGCTGTTAACACCTCCTTGTGGCTGTCACGTGTATTGTACACCATGCTGTACTGGTATCACAATAAACATTTATTACTTATTTATTTATACTTTGCGATCGAAACTGCAGATTTCTGACTCCAACCTACGCAAAAATCGAAAGGCAACGTTGTAGGCAATAACAAAAACCTTCAAGACTGTATAATAGAAATCTATTTCCGCTATAACAGCACGCAGGGAGCTCAGGATAGGAGGTCAACAGAGATATAGATGGATATCCGCAAGGCTCTGTACGAGTATTTCAGTGCTCACCAGTGCGCTGCTGTCGGGGTGGTAGCAATGACCGATGAAGCAATATAAGGGTGGTCAGCTAATCAGAGTTCACATTGTTAACGTGAGGACACATGAGGATGTGGAATAAAATTCACACGCAATGGATCTTGAGTGCAATATGTCCTCTGTGTGAGTTGCTAATGGCGATGTTTGTCTCTTGGAGGCTTGTTAGGTATGGAACTGTTATTCTGGAAGGCCTTATCGAATTTTTTCTGAGAGATTATCACTCCATGAATGAACTGAATAAACAGATAAATAACACGTGCGTCGTTTTGATCAGCGCTACACCTACAAACTTTGCTATATGCTAATCAGTACTGAAGACATTCAAACGATACTAACGATGATCGCACAGCGCAGCTTTATCTACCAAATTGCCTTCTAGTAAATATGTGTATATGGTTTATGCATTTATCTTTCTGTATTCTATAACGAATCCTTAAAATTATGAATTACCTATTACTTCATTAAAGGGTACATCACTTCATGTTCCCTTCATCATCAGCCATTTTCAATCCACTGCAGGATAAAGGCATCTCCAGCAACTTTCCAGTTCCTACTGTTTTGTACAACGGCCATCCATTTACTGCACACGAACTCTTGAATTTCATCTGTCCATCTCCGTTGTTGTCTTTCAGGTTTTCTTTTAGCTCCTCTCGAGTACCATTCTATTATTTTCTTAGTCCATCTGTCACCATGTCTTCGAGTCATGTGTCCTGCCAAGTCCATTTCAGTTCTTTAGTTTTGATAAGGATGTCCTTTATTGAGTTTGCTGTCTGATTCCAATATATAATTCGATCCATTATTCGCTGTGTACTTCTAAGCTTTTCTTCCATTCTTTTGGAGAGTGTCCAGGTTTCACTTCCATAAATCATGGCGGAGAGTATACGTTGGTTCATTATTTTACGTTTCAGACAAATTGGGATATTGCTCCTCAGTATATGACTGAAAGGACAGAATTCACTAGGTACATGGTTCCTGGGCACCGCGACATTGTCACCCATTTCACTAGTGGACGAACCCATTCCTTGGCAGGTATATAGGTACACTGCATCACTGCATTCATCTAGACGGTAATTCGATGTCAGTATGGATAAACGTCGTGACTTAAAACTTTGAAAGAGGGATGACAGTGGGTGCCCGACGCATGGGCTACGGGCACCCACTATCATCCCTATCGCGGAGGTGATACAGAAATTGCACTATCTCCGTTCGACAGTATCGAGAATGCGCCATTTCCGGAATAACATCTCATCGTGGACAGCGCTGTGGACGGAGAAAACTGGTGGATGAACGTAGCCGTCGACGTCTCGTATTGTATTGTTTTGTTTCAGCCAACCGGAGAGCGACAGTGGCACAAATCACCGCCAACTTCAATTAGGTAGGTGCCAGAATGTCTCCACCAAAACCATCAGGCGACCATTAGCCGCAATAAGTAATGGGAGCCGCCAACCCGCCCGAGTTCCAGTGGTAACACCACAATACAGGACTCTACGTCTCAACTGGGCGAAAGAACATCGGCACTGGGCCTTGAATGATGGGAGGCGGGTCTCCTGGTGGGATAATCCCGTTAGTTATTTCAAGCGGACGGGATGGTGCGTATCTGTCGGAAAACCGTATGAAGCTATGCACCCGTCATGTCAACAAGGAACTGTTCAGGCAGTTGGACTGTCGGTAATGGTCTGGGGCATATTCAGCTGGCACAATTTTGGACCGCTGGTACGTCTAGACGCATCTCTGAACGATCTAGGTTACGTGTCCATCCTTGCAGACCATCTGCATCCCTTCATTATCATCGTGCACAAACAGGGCAACAGGGCAATGAACTCTTCCAGCAGGACAATGCACATCCCCACAGAGCTGTGGGGACTAATACATGGTTCGAAGAGCATTCCGCACATTTTACCACCATGGAATGGCCTCCCCGTTCACCGGACACGAACCTTGTGGATTATTTTTGGGAAGTTGTGGAAAGGTCTGTTCGATTTTTGGCTCCTCCACCAGGAATGCGACGGAATTATGGACAGCGGTGCAGCAAGCATGGATGGAAATGCCTGTGCAACGCTTTCGTGAACTAGTCGACTCAATACCTCGTCGTGTGACTGCCCTTATCAGGGCGGAAGTTGCGCCTACCCGGTACTAAGTAGGTATCCCATGATTTCTGTCCACTCAGTGTACTTCCTGAATGTTATCCATTCGACATTTATTCTTCTCTTGACTTCCAGCCATTTATCATTATTACAGCTAATGACTTTTCTCATGTATTAACTACAGACATTACTGTTTTCATTTATTAAATATTTCTTATATGAATATTTTGTATGAACTCTCCTATTAAGTTAACCTTCGGTTACCTACTGTCCACTGACACAACCCACCCTAAGAAACTCGTCTAAAAAAGAACAGTGATGTTGCAAATAGAGTGCACTTAAAAATCGTAAACTTTGTGGAGCCAAACTATGAGTAAAAGGAGAGTAGTTCTTTTTTTATTTCGTTTAATGGGACCTCTTGATGACAAATAGGGTTTTTAATGAAATCCTTGATTTGATAGCGTAGTTTGTGTGCGACGCAGCTGCTCTTATCTGGCGAGCCAAAAAAAGGACTAAATGACCGAGTTGGTAATCGCAGTCATCGATTTCCTCTTCTGAAACAAACAAATGGACTACTCGAAAACAAAAGGATGCTCAGGAACACTAAGTGAGAAGTAATTTGGGTAGTGCAGTGAAATTATAAGGTCAGGTGAATTTGAGACAGACAAATAGGACCGACAAAGCTGCCACCGATAGCTCACTATTTTTCTCCCCTCAACTCTCTTCCTTCGAAGTTCTTCATATAATAATAATAATTTTATTATTATTAAAATGACAGCAGATTTTTTGATAATAAGCTGCAACCAATGCTGAAAACTGCCACCTCTTTTTGCAACACGTGGAGGGACCCTTGCCGGAATTATTTTCCGTCATAATAGCGTTATGATTCGCTAATATTCCTCTAGTGGAAGCACGTACCAATATACAAATAACTGGGAGAAAAAGTAGTATATTTTCAGCTCCAACTTGCAACGTACTTTTGGTTAATTAACGATATGAGAGAAAAGGGGGAGCAGGAGAGAGAAGAATTTTTAAAGTTATAATTTGAGATATAATAACGCTGCGAATATATTATATAAATAAAAAAGCAGATAGTTTTTTTTGTAAAACTGTAGCTTGTGAAACTGACTGATAATTGGACTTTGTTCGTATATGGCAACCAGTGATGTAGTTATGACAAAAGTTTTCATTTCAAAAGCTCTTTTTTAAAGACATACCTTGTGATAAACTCCATGCACAATATAATAATAATGCATGGAAATTACACCAGGAAATTATTCTGATCGGGTTAGTTTCATACCTCTTCTTCCTATCATATATCTCTTCATGCTTTATAAAGGCAATGCTCGTTTTTTTTTAGAATATGAGTTTAATCCCATTCTTATTATTTGTATGCATCACTGCTCAGAGGAAAGTTTATATTGAATGAGCAGTTAAGCCACTCACCAAATAAGAACATCCCTTGGCCCGAATTCGTTTTTGCTTTCAGACTAAAGTCAGTTTGGTTCTGGGAAATTAGAGCGAGATTAATCAATCCTCTACCTTCTGACCGTCTGCGAAAAGACGAAAATACCACTCAGCGACAGCTAAACAAGTTAAAAGTAAACAATTCTTCAATTCTGTCACTCCTTCCTTTATTGCACTGAGTTATTCAAGAACACACTAATTATTGCTCGATAAGACATGAGAAAGAATTTGGGTTCAATTTCCAGTCACTGATCAAAAGTTGAGGGCACGTCCTGCAGAAGAAAGAAATAGATTTATGGAACTTTCACTTTTCACGTTGTGGCTGAGTTAGCCAGCCTCGGCTAACTCAGCCACATTTTATTTTTAATGCTTTTTAATTTTTCATCCTGGATATCGGTCAAGAGACAATATATAGGCCTAGGAGCGATTGGACGTTTAAGAACGATGAAGCGCGGCCCTTTCCCACCCCTTCTTCCATTCCTCGTTTTTATTCGATCAATCTGTGAGAGCTACTACTAATTCCAGTGTCCTGCCCCTGCCATATTTTTTTGGAGGAGAGAAGTCAAAATAAATAAATTTTCTGTTTATACTCCGGAACGACCACATCAGCTCAGAGGAATTCACAAGGTAGAAAGATACAAGAACATTAACTTATTTAATAGTCAAACATTCTTGAACCACGGTCTCTCAAAGCGCGTGTACTTTTATACTTTTGGCCATCGGGCTAAATCTTTATAAAAGGAAGATAAGAGAACCATCTTTAGCCTACGATACAAAACCAAATTACAGAAATTTCAATAGATCTGTAGGACCTGAACACTTAAAATTTAAGATATGATAATGCTCAACAAAGATTTTTAAATCCACAAACACGGCATAATTTACATAATTAACGACTTGATGTCAATCGATCTGCTTTTGTTAAAGAGGACACCCAAATTTTAAAATAACACAATGCAAGGAGAGTTCATATGCAGATAAAAATGAGGTATTAATCATTCAGATCACGGTGGGTACTAAAGCAAGGCCACGAACGATTTATATTTGTGCCATTTAAACATATAAAAAAGGTCTTCAGATTATCTTCATCCCATCATCGGGGTCGTAGCCCATTTAGAGATTCACTAATGACTTTTCCCCGATCGATATCCACTATAGTTGTACTGACAACTTAGAAATTCCCCATTCTCATATGTAATCAAAGAATCTCACATTTCCGAAATGGGAATACGATATTGAACGTCTCTAAGGCTATTTAGAAGTTTCGAAGTAATTATTCCTACTTAATGCCATAATCTCTTCATGCACATATTCGGAATTATAAATAGTTATCCGAAAGTTTCCAATTATTAACAGCATCAATAAATTACGATGGTAACTTTATTTAATTCACTTTTGCGGTCTTTGTTAAAGGCAACAATATCCCCTTCGTTACGACAAGACAAATGGTTCTAATATTTGCTCAGTTCTTATTTCAGTCACACTCAGTTGCAAATCAATTTCTTATTTTCTTAACTTTTATTCGTATACAATGAAAGAGAGAGAAATAATTGATTCCCTTAAGTACCCAGGAAATGATTTAATTAGAATGAGCTGTTCTGGTAGTTTTAAAATTTTATTTGTCAGTCTTTATAAATGATTTTATAAAGGAATGCTCAAATTAAAAATAAAAAATGATAAAAAAACTTCCATCAAAACGATGTCAAAAGAATTTTGAACAATCTTAATATACCAGGTCCTCATAGTATTTCTCCGCGTATTCTGAAAACCTGGAGTTGTGCTCCAGAGCTTACTCCTGTTCTGTGTCTCCTTTTTTACACTTCCTTATTCCACCGGTGATTTCTCTCCTGCTTGTAAATTTGCTCATATCCAACCAGTTCCTAAAAATTGTAACAAATCCTTCCATTCAATTATCCTCCCCTTGCACTTACTTCTACTCTTTCTAAAGTAACGGAGAAATACATCAAATGCCAGCTCCTCAACTATCTAGAAACCGCGCATCTGATTAATGTTCGCCAATACGGATTCCGTCAATGTCGATCCACTCGTGATAAAACTGTAGTTTTATCAACACAGTTTTAGTTACCCAAAGTTACCCATCAGTAGACAAATACAATGGAAAAGTTTGGTGAAAATCAAACAGTTGGTCTTGACATTTCAAAGGCTTTTGATTGTGTTTGGCATAAATGTCTTCTACATATGCTATCATCCTATGGTTTGCCAACTGTTTTTTGTAATTATGTATCCAGTTTTCTCTCTGATCGCTCCCTGTCGGTGATGGCTCTGTTTTCTAACTTCTTCACTAATGCTGGTGTTCCCCAAGGTTCAATTCTTCCTACTCTTTACCTCTTGTATATTAATGACCTTCTTCCATTAACAGGATACATTGCATTCCACCTTCCAGTTTGAGAAACCTGCCCTGCACAAACAGCTTCATCTTCTGGAATATCCACAATCAATACCTTAAATGCTGATCTCCAGTGGAGTAAAGATAACTTGTTTATTTCAATCCTTCTAAAACTCAATCCTGTCGTAAATCTCTAAAATAGGATTCTTCTGTTCCTATGCTTATATTCAACGATACTCAAAGACAAGATCACATATCCTATTAGGAATTACCTGGACTTCTAATCCCTCTTGGCATAAGCGCATTCAAATATTGCTTCCTCTGCATCTAAAATAAAAAACTGAGTTTCTCTCTTTCGGCGTTACTTTTCTTCCAAACAGCTACTCACGCCGTACAAATCTGAAATCAATTCTACCATATAACATTGTTCCCACATCTTGGGTGGTGTCCCCAACTGAAGCACAAAGCTCTTACTCTGATATACCAAGCGGCATACGTGCCAATTGTGTGTTATGGTGCCTCTATCTGGTACCGAAAAGCCATCCTAGCAAGAAATAAACGTAAGCTGGATTCAATCCAGAGATTCATGCTCCTTTCAATTTGCAGGGCGTGCCGCACCGTCAGCACCCTGCTCTGCAGGTATTAACTGGATGTCAGCCACTATACTTAGAAGTGGTTAAAAGAGGGCTTTTTTTATCACTTGAGGAAGGGAGTTCCAACCCAACTGCTAAATTTAACTTGACACCACAAACGGCACCAGGCAGGAAAGACAACGGATAACCCAACATCTACAAGAGATATGGCAACATGACTGGGACACTACAACAAAAGGGGCCATCACAAAACGATTCCTTCCATCCATAAGCTCAACTCACCCAGAACCTCCACCCTGGTTTTCGCCTGGACTCCATGTGACCTTTATCATCACCGGCCATGGATCCTTCCAACAAAAACTGACCGCCATGGGAATCGAGAATGATCCACGTTGCCACTGTGGCGAAGAGGAGTCCTGGGGGCACCTCATGTATGAGTGCCCCAGCTACGACAACATTAGGCTTAAATTCCTCACCACGATACAGAGAAACCCTCGTAATCAAGAATCCACTCTGCTACTCGAGGAACATACCTATAAGGCATTAACCACCTACGCGCAGGAAACATTTGCTCTTAGGCGAGCTAAGATTGCAGAACTCAGAGCCCAAGAACTAAACCGGACCGGCGTGGGATAACTCTCTATTCCCCCGGAAAACGCAGACATAATCATGCAAACCCTAATAGGGTAGGATCTATTGCAGGCACCATCCAAGGTGCGGGATGCTGGCACTCCTTGGAGTGCGGGATTTAAGTCATCGCAAACTCGAAATGGGTAGGATATACTGCTGGCACCGATCTAGGTGCGGGATTGCTGGCACTGACCTCAGTGCGGGATCTACAGGCACTATGCCATTGACAATTACACAGGGGCGCCTGTCCCCTGTGACTTTTTAAACCCACACTCTTTCCTATACTTCGCCCAATTAGGGTGGATTTATTCTCCACTGTCAACCCACCCAAATTCATTCCCCCTCAAATCCTCTATTCTTCTATGCCCCTCTCTCTCTCTCTCTCCCTTTTTTTTTTTTTTTTATCTATTACTTTTTTACTTATTTTTATTTTATATATATATATATATATATATATATATATATATATATATATATATATATATTTTTTTTTTTTTTTTTTTTTTTTTTGGTCTCCGTCAGGAAGCTCAGGCAACCCTGGCGGAGGCCAGCCAGAGTATAATGGGCAGCCTGGCTCACCTCCCAGTGGTGGTAGTGGGCAACGTGGGGTTCCCTTAGGGGCCTTGCGGCTAAGCAGCCAGAGACAGAACAACAGACCACAGCACAACTCTGTCACAAACCAGACACCACACTTTTTCTGGCTTTTACAGAGATTCTGTAAATTCTTCACAGAGTACTATGGTGCAGATGTGGGAAACCACCGGTGGCGCCTTCCACAAAACACTATGCTCCCAAACCTCTTTCAAGCGTCTAGATTCCATTCAAAAGAGGACAATTAGGTTAATTAATGATCCATCTCTAACAAAATCTCTACTCTCTTTCTCATAGACGCTCTGTTTCAGCTGCATGCTCTTTCTACAGATAGTTCCATGGGCACTGGTTTTCTGAATTGGCTTTATAATTCGCACTCTTTTCAAAACCAATCCGAACAAATACTGCAAACAATCAACATCATTTTACTGTCCAACTTAAAACTCAGAACCAACTTTTCTTCTTCCTGGTTTATTCCTTCAACCTCCTTTCATACGTATTTCCTGAAGATTGCAATCTACAGAAATTTAAGTCTAATATTAACAAGCGTATTCTTTCACCTTCTCAACCTTCAACACATGCACAGTACTAAGTACTATTAGTTTCAATACCTTTCGTGGTTGGCGTTGTATAAAAAAAATAAAAACTTTAATCGTATGGTATTACAGGCATCTCTTCTCTCTCTTTGATTACATTTCAACCTCAAAATATCAGATTTTTTCAACAGTTACTTTCTGGAACCTTCACACCTAAAGTGGGGATGCCATATGATTCTGATCTGGCGATTTACTTTTCAGTATTCATATCAATGATTTAGCTCCTCTTCCCTTCTTTCAGGATATCTGACTATTAGTTTAATTGGATGATATTAGATTATTTTCGCCTTGTTTAAGTACTTAAACAAGGCGAAAATGGTTTGTAAATGGTAGACAATGCTACCATTTACAAACCATCATAAACCAATTTTATGACTGGGCGATCAAAAATAACCTTAACATAAACACCAGCAAATGTAATATATACATGTATAAATATCCCAGTAAAAATACTTCCAGTTCAATTAATGAATAAAAAATCAACAGAGTTACGATCTAGGCAGAATCTTCTCAAGCAGCACTCTCCATAGTGCTGCTATCCATGGAATATTTAAGTCCTATATAGTCAACAAACTCCCAACGTCTTATAGATAACACAGAAAAAGATACAAAAGTATAATCTCTAAGTACGCTGCTCGTTAATGCAGCATATTCCATTTTAATAGCAATCGTTATTTATCATATCCAGCAAAATATAAGTTGAAACCACTCTGTTGACGTCAACAGATAGAAGCTCCAAAATTTGAGAGCAAAATCCTTAATAGTTCATGTTACAACTTTACCATACTAAATAAAATTGATTTCCGAGTACCAAAAAGATTATTTCGAAGATTAAGTTGTTTACATGGTGGTATTTACAAAACTGGATCCTTTCCTTAAATATTAACTTAGGCCAGTCATAGATAATTTGCTTTACCATATATGGTGAAAGACAATGCAGTACTAATGAGACTAGAAATTTATTTACATTGTGCACTTAAAAAAAAAAAAAAAAAAAAAAACTCATGAAATCTTCACCTCGTGATACTATCTCAGTTGTAGTACACCGAATTCATGTGATATTTTTATTGTGTGTGCGCTCAATAGCAGATCCGTATAGCTGAAAATCCGTAAGTAACTCACGGGAAAAAGGAATCTTTCTCTCATCCTGAAATCGGCTAACTACATTCCCTATTGAAATAGTCTTTAAAATTTCAAACACGATAAACTTCGTTTCTCTACCCTGGACATATATTGTTCTTTTGCACCTTTCGTTTAATTAAAAAATAGTCTTCTGTTAGAAGTTCATTTAAAAAAAAGTGTATGCAGTCTTTTTTCTAGTTTATCAAAAAATAGTCTTAATTTTTATTAGCATGGATTCAACGGATAGATCAATGTGAATTATTCCAGGTTTTTCAGCCGGTGGGTACACACACTTGTACAATGGACAATTGTACAATATAGTCTAAGTTACTAGTGCGACTAAAATCCTACAACTACTAATGGTCCGTGGAATCAGCCATATAAAAACACAGCACTATATGGTCGAAGGACAATTGCATCAAAAAAAAAATAATAATCACAATAATGAAGAAGGGAGTCAAGTCTCTCTTGTAACTCATTAAATACTCACGTTCCTCCCAGAACAGTATTTTTCGGGATTGGGAAGACGCGAGTATTTAATGAGTTACAAGATCGCTTTGCATTATTTGCGAAGGGCCTTTAATTTTAAAGCTTTTTCCCAGTCGTTTTATTAAGTTGGTAAAAACGTGAAATAATGTGTTTCAAAGTTCATGCGCTATTTTTAAACAATCAATTATAAAGGGTGATAATTATAATTCCTATAATTTGACCCTCCTGTCGACCTAACGAACAGATTCCATTCAAAATTATGAAATCTATGTAAATAAAATACATTTTGTTTATACTCTATGAGTATAAACTTCAGAGGATCCTCAAATATAGGAATTTAGAGTCAGAGGATCCTCAAATATAGGAATTTACTAGAAATAAGAATTTTAAATTATTTATTTTTTTATTGTGCTTTTTATATATATATATATATTTATTTATTTATTTTTTTTTTTTTGTTGTTGTTATGTAAGTTCAAACACCAGAGTACTTTAAGCACTCGGCTAAGGAGGGAAAAAAAGCAGAACTTTAGGTTTAAGGGTTAAAAATTAGAGGAAAACTTTGAAAACCTAGCTATTAGAGGAATAGTGGCAGTACGTTTGTCCCTCTAGTGTTAATTAAAAAATGAAACGGTTAGAGTTCTGAGTTGTGGATTTTCCGTATTTGAAAACCCTGTTGTTTTTGGCTGTGGAATTATTTGAGGGACCGTTTCTACCATGCTGACATCTGTATCCGTTCAGACTTGGAAAGTATGTCATACGATATACTCTGAACGTTAGAGTCTGATACGTTTCTGTGCATTAGCCGTAATTATACTTCTTTGTTTCCAGCATCTTGTGGCTGCCAAAGGCTGGCCATCCCACTAAAACAGCCATTGGCCTTGAAATTGAACAATCACCTTTCTTTTCCCTCTGAGTTCTGAAACTGATTATCTTTAAAGGTACTCTGCATTCTTTAAAACGTGTGGATTACAAATATAAATAAACTATCCGTTCCTTATATCGAAAAATGTTTCAGAATATCGATTCTTTAATCATCCGGAATATACAACTTCACTTCTCAACGCCTCATTATCCTAAAGCAATACGTTCCACCAATCACAACCATGGAGGGAATCATTATGTAATATTTGCTAATTTTAAGTAATAGTTTACTGCCCTCAAGAACTAGTGAAATCTGTTAGTTGGCATGCAATTTTCTGTAATATAGGTGTCTGTCTGTCTGTGTAAACAAGAATTCTAGATATTGGTGTAGTGCCAGAATCTAAAACGCCGTACAATTTGAGTTGCAGTAAAAGCTGCTTAATCCAATATTGCGAGGACGGTCAGCCGTTATGCAAAGCGAGCATCTCCGAAAATTCTTCGCACGGCCGAAAGCGACAGAGTGCTGAGAAATAAAAAGAAATTGCTATTTTTTTTTCTTACTATTGATAAATGAAGTTATTTCATAAAGTCGCAAGTTTTAACTTGTGTACGAAGCAAAAAACTGGTGCACAATCTATTTTATTAAAAAATGTATACTAAATTGTATTAAAAAAAAAAGTCATATTTGGACCAAACATCATCACTATATCAAACATTTCAAAGATAATATTTTTTTAATTCAAAATTTTGTTACTTCACTATTTAACGCTGAACTTAGAAATTAAATATCGAAACAGAACTTCAATTTTCACAAAAATAAGGATCAGCGTTGATTAAAGAATAGAAATTAAATTTCAATTTCATTATTAAAATACAACTTAACTTTAGAGTGACTTCTGATACATGCACTGTACATCACATCCTGAATGTTTTGTTTTTTAACGCTTGAATTTTGCTTGTTAAATATTCGACACTATTTAAAATTACTCGTAAATGTTGTTCGACAAGAATTGCGTGCTGTTTCCTAGTTTCAGTACAACCTTCACATAACTTAGCGATTAAATCTCTGTAGCCATGGATTCGTTATGGAGAGTAGAAATATAGAAGATATAGAATTATTTACGGATCGGTCTATAATGAACTGAATTACTAATAAATTAAAGCGTTGTTCTGTCAGAGACGTATTCAATTCTACTTTAAATATCTAGCTTGATTTTTGCTATCCTTAGACCTGGTAAGCAACTTAACTTTATTGACTGACCCTTTCTTCCGAAATTTATTTTAGTGTAGTAGCTGAAAATTGATCAGTATTCTTGGAGAACGAAGTCCCCATAGCGTATCTCTCTTGCACATAAAAATACAATTAATTCTTCGCCAACTGAAGATCGTATTCGGATGGATACTAATAATTGCCTAATAAAAATATTTTCTGAATACAACGGATAATAAATATTAATTGTCGATAATTATCAATATCGGGTTTTAAATAAAAAAGGATACTGGTTGTTTTCAAAATCCAATAACATACTCACTGCAAGGATAACAACGTTGGGTTGGCATATTTTATTATATACAAGTATATAAATCAAAATTGTTATTCCCTCTGGCAGTATAAGATTTCCTTATAATTTTTTTCATATCTTTTAAAGACCAATTTATGGACGGAAGATTAATCCACGGCTAGTTTATGTACAGTAGTAGTAGCATTCTTTTTCTGCCCCTCTTCCCATCTGATAACTCTTACATAATTTCGGGGCAGTAAAATTTCTATACTGCATAAGTAGGGGTATTAAAGCCGATAATACGAGTTACGAAACTAAACTGATTATTACAGTAAATCCTTTCTTTCCACTGAACATGGAGAGCGAGACTTCATCTAAGGAGAATAAGGCTTCTCAGGGAGAATAAAATTTCATGGAGAGCGAGAACTGATGTAATGCTTAAAGGGAGAATGAGGTTTCTCATGGTGAATAGGTAATAGGGAACGAGGCTTCTTCGCTGGAGAAGGACTCGTTGAAGCGTTAAATCAGAAAGCCGTGTATGAAACCAGATGATTAAGGTATGGTAAAAGACACAATATTCACTAGTGAACGGTCAGTGCTTCTGCACCATGTTTTTTTGGCAGTGAACTGTTCAAATCGATAATTGGCATCGTTTTAATTGTATGTCATATTGTGAATCAACCTTCACAACGAGTTGCCAAGGGATTGAACTGCTTTCAATAAGTAACGCTTCACCAGTGGAGAAGACTAATGGTGGATGGGCAAGAGAGATGCCTGATGGTGTGTAATAGTATAAACTAAGGCAATATTTTGCATGAAGCAATGGGACTACGCTTAAGCTTCACTATTGAACGATCAGTGGTTTTGCACCATGTTTTGTTCGTGGTGAACTGTTCAGGTCGATAATTGGTATCGTTTTAATTGTATCTCATATTGTGAATCAACCTTCACAACGAGTTGCCGAGGAATTGCACTGCTTTGATTAAGTAACGCTTCACCCGTGGAGAAGACTAACGATACTTATTCTCGCGGATATCACCATCCAGACGGCATCATTTCGAAGCTTGTTGGCTTACTCATCGATGGGTGTGCAGGTACTATGTTGTTGCAATAGTGACCACCCAGTTTTGAAGTATAAGTCCACAATATGAGAGATGCCTGATGGTGTGTAATACTATAAACTAAGGCAAATATGTTGCATGAAGCAATGAGACTACGCTTAAGATTCACTATTGAACGGTCAGTGCTTCTGCACCATGTTTTGTTCGTAGTGAACTGTTCAAGCCGATGATTGGCATCGTTTTAATTGCAACTCCTATTATGAATCAACCTTCACAACGAGTTGCTGAGGTATTTCACTGTTGTGGAGGCTGATTCACAATATGAGATACAATTAAAACGATACCAATTATCGACTTGAACAGTTCACTACGAACAAAACGTGCTGCAAAAGCGCTGACCGTTCAATAGTAAAAGACAAAATATTAAATCCTAATTAAACTACGATACTATCCATTTACCACAACGACAGTTCTAATGTAATGCAACGTTTCACTGAAAAAGTCACGACAGTAGGATAAGTCCATAATAAATAATAAATTGCAGTTTACGCTACCACACGTAAAATCTTTATTAAAATAAAATAAATATTTACAAATAAAAATCGATAATTATTTATTTATTTTGCTTATAGGGCAACCTTTCGTTCCGTTTATATGGCAACCTATTCCTATATCGTTATTATTATTTGTACACAGCCATTTTATTTTAAAAAATATCTGAAGTACAGTCGTTTCTGCAGCAATTTGTTACTTATAATACGACTGGATATTAAAAGAGTAATGCATTGTAATACAGCACATTGGAATAAATTTAAATGGAACTTCTCTCATTTCATGAAAAATAATCCGCTGTTGGCGTCCAATGTCAATATCGGAACGGAATTTAAAATAGTTTCCACGGAGGGAACGCATTTAAGTTGAGTATCAAAAATTTAAGGGGATGGGATGTTTGCGCAAGGATAGAAAAGCAGTAATACTCCAAGTATTAGTAATGTGAAGCGTCTACGTGCGAACTTCTAGAAATGCATTCAACTCACTTCAAAAGCGGTGCAGAGTTAAATGTGCCGTAACAGCAGTATGCAAAATACTCCGCAAGCGTCTTTCCACAAAGTGCTACAGATTACTACATCGGCAAGCACTCCAGTTGAATGATAAAGCGGTATACTTTTTTCCCACCTCTAAGTTCCAGGATTGGCGTGAAAGACCTGACAGTCTTCCCTCAAAGCTAATATCATTTATTAGCTTACTTTTCATACTTGTAGCAAAATAAATCAGAATGTCAGTGTTTATTTGTGCTTTAGACTGGCATCAGAATGCACAAATAAACACTGCCATTACTGAACTTATTAAAACTTATTATTAACAATAAAAGAGTGCTTTATTATTAATGCCCTTTCACAACTAGGAAGGGGATTGGTGTAGGTTTCCTTTTATAGTACAATACGAAATAAAATATTTATATTACTATACAGGGGAGAACTAGACAGTCCAGGCATTATTAAAATCTAATTTGATAACAGATGTCATCATAATCCTAGCTCACAATTTGTTCATTGTCTCCAGGGCGTCATTTTTAAAACTTTGAACACCGTTTACCACTTTCTGGATATAACATCGTTATTTAAGTTTTTCGATCCCATTTTTTTTTTAAAAAAACCGAAAACACAAGAGGTATTAAAACGTATAGTTCTCAGTACCGTGCTTGAGTTGAAGGTTGTGAGATGAAAGAAGGTATTTGTTGGCATTAGACTTGAATTTCTGTAGATAGAAGTTGAAAGAATAAAGGAGAAAGAAGAAAAGTTGGTTCTGTGAGTTTAACGTTCGACAGTAAAAGGATGTTAATGGTTGCGTCACGTGTTCGGACTTCTTTGAAAGAGAGAGCGAGAATTATAGAAGCCAATTGAGAAGAACCCATGAAAGGGTCTATAGAAAAGGCATGAAACAGAAAATCTGAAACAGAGTGGAGAGATTCTGTTAGAGATGAGTCATTAATTAACCTAACTGCCCTCTTCTGAACGGAATCTAGAAGCCTGAGAGAGGATTTGGGGACACCGCCCCAGATGTGGAAACAATGTTCCATGGTAGAGCGGATTTGCGATTTGTACAGAGTGAACAGCTGTTTGGAAGAACAGTAATACCAAAACCGAAAAGGAAAGCCAAGTTGCAGAGAAAGCAATATTTGCAATGTGTGAGAAAAAAATCTTTATTGCAACTAGATGTACATAGATGTAAGTTAAGTTGAAACTGTTCTGTCACGGCCAAAGCCAGGGTCTCACATCAGAATTATATAATTAATTATTTACACAACAATATAAAAAGTAAAAATTAAAAATGTAACATGCTATATGATATTCCTTACACGATTCAAGTGTTAATTGTATTTACATCATGCTGGGTGAGGTTATATTTACAATCTACACGAATGGCACTCATACATTCTCCTGGAAGCGAATCGATGCGCTTTTGTTCAAAGACGCGTGGTTATGGCAGATGGTGTGGAGTGGGGCACGAGCTTGTTTTTATTGACTTCTGGTATTCGAACGAGCTGCTAATACTTCTTTTCTGTAGGTGCTGTACTTCCGTTAGCATTTGATTTGAAACCTGCTCGCAATAACTATTGCGAGCAGGTTTCAGATGCTTAGAGCAGAACAATGGGGTTGACCGAAGTTCTGGCTTGAGTATTCGCCAGTAACACGAATCTCAAATGAACAACGTTGAGATTGGTCTGTGACCATCTTAGCTGGGGCTACCAGTCGCTGTACCTCAATAATATCAGGCAGTCACTGCATCCTCAGTGAAGTGGCTAAGATTGAAGTTCTATCCTGTGAGGGGAGACAAGCTTTCCGGTTAGCCCATTTAAGGAGACAGAATTCTGCAGCGAGGATTGGGCTTCTTCGCTGTTCGTGCTTCTTTGGAAGATTTGACATCTCTCGTTAGTGGTAATTCAAGATCTTCAATTGAAATATCTGCTGAGAAAGTTTTATCTGATCTTCAACAACGAACAGTTGAAATAAGTTAAAAATTAGTCCTACCAAGACAAATTATGGTCATTGGCTCTAAATTGGACGTTCGTCCACCACCAAGAGTTAAAATAAATAATACACAAATACCTCCAGTAACGGAAATTAAACTTTTTGGAATAATTATTGCGAGCAGGTTAAATTTTCTCCCCCATTTATCCAATCTGTGAATTAAGATTAGAAATTTTACCGGCACCCTTGTCAGAGTTTCTAGAATTGAGTGGGGTCTTTCTAGAAGATCTTTAAGAATTTAGTATAACTCTGTGTTCCTCCCTATCCGTGGCTGCCCACGAAGAAAGGCTGCTCTGGACGTGAGCTAGTCCATATGAGCATGAAACCGAAGTTTTGGGTCGAATACTATTCCCAAATCTGCGTGTGTAGGAGTGGTAACTATTAAAATTCCATCGAGTTTTGGGGCTATTTGCTGTAGGGTTGGTTTAATGGAAAGCACCATTAATTTAATTTTGTTTTTTGTGGATTGATTGAGAGCCCATGCTTGTTTGACATAAGAGGCGATATTGGTGAAACTATTATTAATGCATGCTGTAGCCTCAAGGTGGTTGGTGAAAGCAATAGACGTTATAATTTTTGTCGTCTGCTTACGTGATGATTTTTTCATTTTTGCTGACAAGAGGCGCGATGATGACTGTAAATAACAAGCCAGATAGGACTCCTCCTTGTAGAACAACAGCAGAGACGTGTGCTCATGCCGAGAGAGATTAGAAGTCAGGATAATCCCCAATAGAGATATATGATATTCTCTAGAAATCAGAGTGTCATGAAAGAGAAGTATAGGAGCAGAAGAATTCTTTTTTGGAAATATAAGACAGTACTGAGTTTTAGAAGGACTGAAATAAACTAACTTATCTTTGCCCCACTAGAGAATTACCTGGAGATCAGCATTTAAGGAATTGGTAGTGAACATTGGAGAAGTTGAAGCTGTTTATGCAGGGCAAGGCTTCTCAAACTCGAAGGTGGAATGCAATGTGCTATCATCAGCCAAATTATGGAGAGGATTTCTGGTCACTGCAAAGAAGGTCATTAATATATGCAAGAGGAAAGACCTGAAGCTTGGAAAACACTAGAATCAGTGGAGAAGTTAGAGGACAGAGACCCATGCCGAGAGAGAACTTCTAATCTCTCTCGGCATAAGCACATGTCTCTGCTGATGTTCTACAAGGAGGAGTCCTAGCTGGCTTGTTATTTACAGTCATCATCGCGCCTCTTGTCCGCATCAATGAAAAAATCATCACGTATGCAGGCGACATAAAAATTCTAACGTCTATTGCTAACGCCATGCACCATTACCCCAGTGAGCGGTCAGAGAGAAAAGTGGATACCCAATTACAAAACACAGTTGGCGAATCATAAGATGGGAGATGGGAGCTTTATGCCAATCACAATAAAAAGTCTGAATGTCAACAGCAACTGTTTCAGTTTCACCAATCTTTTCCATTGAATTTGTACACGGATTGGAAACATGAGCCAGAATATCACCAGCGGATGGACAGTGACGGAATTCATACTGAATCGTTGATGGAAGGTGTCTAGATAGTTTAAGAGTTGGTCGTTAATTGAATTCTCCATTACTTCAGAAAGAATAGAAGTGCAATGGGACGCTAATTAGATGGGAAGGATTTTTCATCCTTTTTAGGAACTGACTGGATATGAAAAAATTTTCAAGCAGAAGCGAAATCATCTTTGGAATAAGAAAGTGGAAAAAGGCGACACTGAACAGGAGTAAGTTCAGGAGCACAGGTTTTGAGAACAAGCGGAGGAATACCATCAGGACCTGTAGCTTTCTTAGCATTAAATTCGTCAACATCCTTCTGACGACGGAAGACCACAGGACGCATTGAGTGGAGCGTGTTGGGAATGGTGGCAAGTGTTTTATCAAGATCGTTAATACATGAATTGGAGGAAAAAGGGGATGCTAGCAGGTCAGCTTTATCCTTGGCTGAAGTGACAACAGAACCATGTGGTTTTGACAGAGGTGGGAGCAGAGACGGGCAAAAGTTGTGGCCAATAATTGTGGTCTTTTGCCAAAGTTGTGGCTTTGGCAAAAGACCAGAACGCTCGGCTACCATTAGGTGCTTTCTTGGCATCAAGATTGTTTGCAATCCTTCTGACATCCTTTGATGGAATACCACCAGAGGCACTGAATAGAGTGTACCGGACATAAGTAGGTTGTTGTTGGGGTTTAGAAGCATTAGCGACTAAGGCCATATTGCTCTGTATATACGGTCTGTAAATTGCATGCGTTTTGTGGTCGAGTTTCTGTTTGATGGACGAAAAACCCAAGTTTTCGAAAGAAAAAACCATGCTATCCTCGCCTGAGAACGACTAACTCAGCCACGTGAAAAAGGATCATAAAAATTTCTCTGGTCATCAATGGAACTTTTAACTGAAATCTTTTCCACCCGGTGTGGGTATCACGGAGATTCTACCAACTCTGCTATCCACGAGGGGAATGATAGGAGGTGGTTTGTCAAGATCGTCAATACGAGTTAGAAGAAAAGTAGGATGCTAACAGGTCAGCTTTATCTTTGGCTGAAGTGGCAATAGAACCATCTGGTTTTGACAGAGGTGGAAAAAGATGGAAAGAGTTGCGGCCAATACCTCTGATAAAAGACTGCCATGCTCGACTAACATTTGCACCAGAAGCAAGTTTTTTACTCTTAGCCCGTTCGAAATTTAGTTTGGACTGATTAATAACTGATTTGCAAGCTTTGGTGCAGGCAGAAAAAGAAATTGAAGATTCGGATACAAGCAACTGCGATAAGCAATATTCTTATCTTGAAAAGCCTTTGCACATTTATTGGAAGGTTTCTGAATAAATAAAGGACGATATTTTAGGTGGAGTGTGGAATAAAAGATATCATCCCTACAAGAATAATTTCACTGACACGATCTGAGTAAACATTGATGTAAACGTTGACATCAGAAGATTTGAAACAGTAATCCGACCAAGGAAGAGAAGAAAAGAACTTTCGCATATCATCCCATTTTGCATTCTTGTAATAGCAAACACAAGGTTGAGAATGGACACGAGAGAAAGGCTCCATCGGAGAAGAAGTCATCACCAAGTTGTGATCTGAGTTGCCTAGAGGACTACTCGCCTCGACAGTGTATTTACAAGAGTCGTTAGGATTGTCTGGTATTGTGGTAGGTAAATGAACATTCTGTGCGATGGCATTAGTAATTGTAAAAGCCTCAGCATATCGACCCGCCGGAGGTCTGTGTGACTATAAAATGGAAGCCAGCTGAAAATCACCAAGGAAAATTACTTCATTGTTAGGAAAGTTGGACTGGAGAAAGTAAAGTTTCAAAGAGTGGTAGTCAAAGGGTCCCAAGTGATTACTTGTGTTGGGAGAACGATAACGGCAACAGGTGAATTTGACAGAATGTGGAAAATAGATTTTAAGCCGAAGAAGATCGATCGAAAAGGGGAGATTCCATATTATTGAGTCTCTGACAGGGAACATCAGACCGGACATATGCACAAGTACCACCTTTGAAGCGAAAGGAATCGTACAGTGAATAATTAGGACAACTGAGATGAACAGTGGTTGAATCAACTGATGACTGAGGTTCTGTCTGAAAAAGTACATGACGTTTGGCAGACTAAGTGGAAATGGGCATCACTGAGATTGGAACTGAGACAACTTATATCTAGGAAATTAACGAGGAAGTGTTTGGGAGGTTTAGATCTTTTCGCAGATAAGCTTATCCTATTAGTTTGACAATTCATGATGTATTCAGTATTAAGAGTTGGCGAGGAAATGCTGTAATTAAATTTTTGGATATGGAAAAAATATGCCCAGCTCTTTGACATAACCTGGCCTCGAAAATACCTATCTCCTGCATACACACTACTCAGACTCCTTCCAGTCATTATCTGGCAGAGTAGAGGCAACGAGATTATACACTAACTTATCCGGGCGCCTCCTAGAGAGTTACCAACAGGTTCGGTCCGTGGACTATATAGCGGCTGACCTGCGAACACCGTTTTTTACAGTACCCTCGAAATGTAAGGAAGAATGGATCTCGCCATAATTTATGTGCATCATAACCTTAAAAGACATCAATCATAATGCATGATGAAAGATGGGGGGGGGGGGTTGCCGGAGTTTTGCTCTTGAGACTTATTTGGCAGACACAGATAAAACTTAATCTGATACACAAAATTATCCTGAATATGTCAGATGCATCATTCTTGGCCCCCTACGCGAATGTGCCTGAATCAGTCCATAATAATTTCTGTTTTTGACGAAAATTGGACCCAGACCTTTCTCCACAATTTGTGGAAGATCAAAGGTATGTGTGAAAAATGCCACGCCATCGCCACTGCGCTTGCTGTGGGGTTTGGGGTACAACTGATTTCCGATTAGAAGCCAAGGGTAATGCTCGATCATGTCATCTCCAATTTATTTCAAATTTAGAGAGGATAAAGTTAAATGAAGCAAAATTACCAAGCATTACGACCTCATATTCAGAAAACTTCAAGAAATCCAAAAAAAGCTCGTTTTGCTTTTTTGGATTTCTTCTGAGACACTGCAGAAAATATTCGGCATTTTGTGCACATGATTGCTAGAGTTACGAGAAAGGAGTAAGAAATCAGAGGAAGGTCTTTGGAAATCCTATCTTCCTAACAATTGTCACCTATAAAGCGCATGTTTGGTTAGACTGTGCCTTGGAAAAAAAATAATGTCAGGAAAATGTACTCTATACAGCAAATGATGTTATTGAAGCTGTCCATGTACTGCTGAACTGTATCAAATGACGCACTGCAGATTGTAACTGGATGCATGCCTATCGATTTGGTTCTTTTCACAGGTATGTGTATGGTACATACCTCTTTTTACCTGTAGCCACAGGTACATACCTCTTTTTAGAGGTATGTACTTGCGGCGACGAAACCCCCATGAAAGAATGCGCATCGAGATAGACTGCGAGGCGAGTTATAAACAGGAGAAAAACAGTATCTGGACCTTATTGGAATCTATTTGGCAGGGCCAATGGAATGGAATGGAATGGAATGCATATTACAAAAGAAGCCTAGAGTTTAATCACTAAAAAATTTTTCCTACCGTGAACAAAGAAGGTAGGGGTTCATTGCTACTCTGCAGATAACGTTCTCTTTCACAGCCCATGCTAATTTATATGAATTAGGGATAAGTAAGCGTACACATTGCGTTTATGAACTTAGGAAGGATTGGAAACATTTATGTGTTTCAGGAATATGAAGACCTGACGAGGGACTTTGTTGAGCGTGCTTGTTGCTACAAAAGAGAATTTTGCTGCTCTCCAGGTTTTTAGAAGGAGGGGCTTGTTGGAGCTAGAGCACCATTAGTATGCAGAATGGGTCTGGGCAGCAATATATAACAAACATGTGGATCAGCTGCGTTCCATCAAGTCTTCCTCATTGAGCATTACTCAGAGTAGCCTTTTTTGGGTTTGTGTTCCTGTAGTGGACTCCAGTTTCTTCTATGACTGTACCAACTGAGTGAGAACATAGTGTTGAACTGTACCTGCGAATGTGTCTCCTACTATTATGCACAAGCATCTCCTTGTGACTCAGTTGCAATGTTTTTCCTAACGGAATATCATGCTTCAGTGTTCCATGTATCTCCTTGTGATGCAATGATCATCGGATCTTTTACAATAACATGTATTGTATTTTATTGGCCTTCATTGCGTTGCCCAGAACTCTTTGTTCCATGCCTCTTTCGATGCAATTATGTTTTTTGGGTTGACCTGATGAAAACCATTACTCTTTGGAATGCCACAGAGCGAAACTGCGGATTAAAGACTACAGGTTTGCTAATGACAATAAACAAGGTAAACTTCCCTCGATTTTCTCTGGGGTTTCGGAATATGAGATAGCATTACTTGGTCATTTTGCTTCCTTTAAATAATACTTTATCCTAACGAAGTTTAAAATAAATAAATCTTTATTTGTCCTACCAAATTTAAAAATATAGGTGTACATTGGTAAGGGACAAATTCCCTTCACGGCAGACAATGCCAGGGGATTATCATAAAATGCGAATAAAAGAATGTCTAAAATATACAAGAAAGGTTAAACATACACAAAAAGATTACATTTAAACTACATTACTCTTCACTACATTTCTGTCTAGAGTCCTGGCAATTGTAATACAAAAGTTCATCTTAACATCACATCCACTGATCAACTTGTGCGAGATATACAATTGCGTACACACAGTTCTTGACAGAAATTCGCACAACTACTAGGCAACAGTAGCCTCAGCGAGCCACACTGCGGTTTGTTTTCTATATTTCGGGTCTTCTATGAGCCTTAGTAGGTCAATTCCGATATGTGTTAGGCACTGAATTGATTCTAACGCACTGGCGGGTATAAACCTGTCGGCCATCTTCAGTCTGTTGGTCTTCATTCTCAAGAATTTTGTGCCTCTCAATGCAGATGGCGAGATGTGCCACTCACAAAGCTGCCAGAAGCATGGTGATGATATCGTGCCAGTCATCATTTTGATTGTAGTTATTAATCGTTTCCAGGAAATGTCTGGTAAACGCTGCAGTTTAAGCTGTTCAGAGAGCTGCGTGGTCCTTAACTGTTGAGGGAGGTGGTGCTTATGGTTTGCCCACTTCAGCAGCCAGAATTCACTCGCATATATTCTCCTAATGTGGGTAGGGGTGGCTGACGCCCACAATTCAGCGCCATACAAAATGGCTGAATACACTGTGGTTCTTAAATATCGTGCGGTTGTTGCAGTCTGTTTCACGTGCAAGAGGTGCTGTTTTGTTGCCCAACGTAAGTAGTTCATTTTCTTTACAATGAGGTCAATATGAGAGTTGAACGTAAGTTTCGTATCAAATGTTACTCCCAGATCTCTATTCCTCTCAACAACTGGGATAGGTTTGCCATTAAGTTTCGGGTGTACGAGCGTAGGCGATTTTTTGAGCGAGTACACCATGATTAGTCTTCTGCGGATTTAGGGCCAAGCCAAATTTGTCCAAGTACACGAATAAGTTCAGAAGCTTATAATTAATCTGCTCACACAATGCCCTGTTGTTCATGGACGGTTGGATGGGTGTTAGGATCTTAATGTCATCTGCATAAGTGCATACATCATCCCTACCGTTGCAGAACGGGATCATCATGGCGTTAAAGAGGAGTCCTGATAAAACTCCACCCTGTGAAACTCCTGCATGGAGTTGGCGTTGGAGGATCTGATTATCTGTGCGGTAATAAATGGACCGACAAGTAAGTAGGGCCTGTAGGAACTTCAGCAAATTTCCTTTTATTTGGAAGGCGTGTTGGAGCAGATGAAGTAAGGCATGTACATCCAGACTATCGAAGGCTGCTTTTATATCGGCATAAATTATTGCAATTTCCTTTCTGGCTTGGAAAGCATTTAGTATCGTGGCCTGAACTGTGAGGAGGTTAGTTATTGTTGATCTTGCAGTCATTGAATAATGAGTTTGTTGAGGCTGCCCAGCCAGTATCTGATTCGACAACTTTGGCAACAGAGCTTTCTCCAGTACTTTTAACAGGGTAGATGCAGTAGATATTGGCCTATAGTGCTCCACAAGGTTAGGCTTTGTAATTTTCGGCATTGGAATTACAGCGTACTTATTCCAGTTCTCAGGGAAAACTCGGCAAGCAAGGATAGAGGTATAAATTGCTTGGAGTGGTTCAATTAGGTAAGGACTAAGACACTTTACCATGAAGTGGGGGACTCCATCAACTCCAGCTGTGTTAGTTGGCCTGAGGGAGTTAATACTCTGTATTAGTGCTTCGTTAGTTATAGGAACAGACTCTATCTCATTGTCAACTAATTGATCCCACTCAAACTCCCTGACTTGAGACTCATGATATATGCTGGAGAATCTGCTGATGTGGTCCATCCACGCTTCTTTGTCAAGCCCCTGATTTGTGTCACTTTTATGTGTGCAACGAGGTAGCTTTCCCCTGTCAAGTGTGTCTTTCATATAGCGATTGATTGCTCTAGATTTTTCCCTATTAAATATTGCTCTGGCCCTCGAGTAGTTAATTCTATCTTGTGTGTCATTAGACAGTTTCCATTTTCTGTGCAGAGTTTGATTTAGTTTAAACGATGTAGATAGGCTAGAGTTCCACCAGGTTTTAGATTTTGATGACATCCTTACTACTTTGGAAGCCGCAAATTCTGTAATAGAGTTGATCCAACTTGTTAAGAGAGTTGTTGCAAATAAGGCATCACATTTGAGTAGACATTCCCACGGGATACAGCTGGCAGCAAATAAGCATTTATTTGGGTCCAGAAAGGCTGGCGAAGTGACAAGCTGGCTCTTAATTTTTCCCTTGACATTGAAGTGCACATACGGTAGCATTATGAGCATTGCAATTGGGCTATGATCGGATGGAAAGAACATTTCGGGGGGTACATCAATTATACATTTACCAGAAGACAGAATTAGGTCAAGTCTATTTTCACCTCTTGTAGGTTGGTCATTGATAAGAGAGATGGAACATGGCTGTAGTTTATTTAACATGGTGTCCAGTAGGTTATTGAGCTGTGGTGTAAAGTTGAAATCTCCACATACTATATGGGTGGCTGACACATGTAATTTGTTGAGAAGCCAGTCTACTACATTGTTTATCATTTCTAGACTAGGAACAGGTGGAATGTAAACGACTGCTATATCCAAGAGTGCTGAGTGGACTTTTAGAGTGACGAGTAATGCCTCATAAAACTCTGAATCTGAGTAGGCGACCGAGATTATTTGAAGTGCTATGTCACGTACAAACAGGGCTACTCCTCCACCCCTCGCTACAGATCTGGATTTGAAGTAGGCATTGTATCCAGCAGCGTCAGCAGAAACCAGAGACTCTTGATGTGGCTGGAGCCAGGTCTCTGTAAGACAGATAACATCAGCAGACCGTGACAAGAGCATTTGTTCCAATGTGTCCAACTTGTTTCGTATGCTCCTAACATTCTGATAAAAAATCTTCCCCATGGATAATGGTTTTATCTGTGTTCTAGTAGGTCTTCTACGGGGTATAGTCTTACTTTGTATCATGTGTCGGGTAGTGACTATTGCAGAAATTCGATTGACATCTGAATGGCGATCCGGTAGCGGTTCAGTATCCTGTGTAACTGACGGGGTACATGTATTCTGCGATGGTCTGGTTTCCTTCCTTTGGCGTCATACTTGTGAGTTTGTGGTTGGCTTACTGGGATATACATAGCGAGGTAGATTTAATCTCGGCTGGCCGTTGTGATAAAAAGGTCTGATTAGAGCTCCCACTTGCCAGAAGGAAGTGGCGGCAACATTATTAATATCTTTTTCGTCACACTCAATTTTGAAGGACGCATATGTGGCTGCCCTCTTCAGTAGGGTGACTCTTACAGTTATATTCATGAGTCGTAGGCATTCAGACACAATTTAGTCTGGAGTAGTCTGAGGGTCGACTCGGGAAACAAAGATTGCTTTAGATTGTTGGATGGGTCTTGTGATCATGGGTTTTATTCGAGAGGAGAATGATGCACCTGACAATCTACTATAATTGTTATTGGTAGGGTATTGTGTACCAGCTGCCAAGATGGAGTTGTTTCGGCTGTACCCGCTACGACTAGATGTGTAGGAAGGGACGGGAGGTCTTTGAACAACTTTTCTTTTGAAGAAAATTTCATTTCTGTTCCCATATGATTTGTTATTCAGTCTATTCGGCATAAGGCTACTGAGACAGTGTATAGCATTCTGGATTGGCGGGGAATCCGGCAGACTGGTATATGAAGTATTAGCTTCTTTATACGGCCACTCAGTAACGTCTTCATTGAGGCAATTTGCCACTGGATTATTTGTTGTGGATCTGTCGATGCATTTTCCCATATGAGTTAAGTGGTCTCTCTGAAACTCAGTTGGTTGGTTTGTGTAGAGATATCTGGCTTTAGGACCTACCGCATTAGGGTTATTTAATGTGGGAAAAATGATATTATTCACACAGCAGTCACTCGATGCAGGTGTGAGACTTAACTTCTCCGTTCTATGACATGAATTGCTTGTGCTAAGTTTATCCTCATGAGGTACTGAGAGATTAGAATGCTGCCAATTCTGAGTTTCAATTTCTAGCGAAGGATTTATACCGTTGATAACACTAGCTTCTGGAACTGATTGAACACAACTCGCCATGTGTTGACGGTTTTGGGTGCCTTTAGTATCATGACCATTACGTGACCTCACCCTTGGTTGATATGATGTGTGTGAATTGACCCTAGGGGTATTCGCCATCGTACCCTGATTGTCGTGATCTTCAGAGAGTTTTAATAATTTGGCTTTGACTAGAGACATTAGTTGAGTGTCTAGAGTGTTGATTATTAGATGCCTTATTTCGTTCGCGATGAGCTCCAGTTTTTGGTCGTCTAGGCGAAGGAATGTAGTATTATCTGGTTGTTGGTACTCCGCTTTTTCTTTTGTTCCTAGGCAAGGTTCAGCAGCCGAGTTCGATACTTCACTTGGGGCGTCTAGACTCACGCTGTGATTTATTTGGTTGTCTTCATTTAAATTTACTCTTACAATAGTATTTCCACTGTTAGAAG
This sequence comes from Mastigoproctus giganteus, assembly GCF_048544385.1. NCBI lineage: Eukaryota > Metazoa > Arthropoda > Arachnida > Uropygi > Thelyphonidae > Mastigoproctus > Mastigoproctus giganteus. The sequence goes on from NC_143577.1 coordinate 144,297,625, forward strand.
CAGTATCAGTCAGGGTTTCATTATAATGTTGGCTGACATACACAATACTATCACTAGTATGCCGCCATCTGCATTGATTTCTGTAGAGTTGCGCTCGAAACGTACCTGGCTTAATTGAGGCTGTAACATTGCCATTGACATTAGCATCGTAATACCCATTCACGGGAGGCTCTATCCCAATATCAAAATTCATTCCAGATATTAGTGTAGACACGGAAGGTTGGCTGTATCAAGTATTTTTTTTTTGTAGTTTACTGGCGGTTTCCAGGGTGTCCCCTATGTCCGCCGTTCGTTAAGCTTAATTGTGTGCCAGCAGAATCGTTTTTTTAGTTCATCTAATTAAAATTTAAGTTTAAAGTTAAGTTTAAAGTTGAAGTTTAGATCAAATCGTTTGAATGTGTTTTAGTTAATTTAAGTTAATGTTTAGTGTTTAGTTTTAGGTTAGGGTTAAGTTAAGTTTGAGTAAAGTAAGTTCTGTTGTGTGTTTAAGTTGAGTGTTAGTTAATTTAGTGGGCAAGTTTGGGTTTGAGTTAAGTAATTATGAAGCTGGTTTTGACATTAGTGTAGGTTCGGTTTAGGTTTAAATTTAAGTTATAGATGAGTTTAAGTTTAGGTTGTAGTTTAGGTTTAAGTTTAAGCTTAGATTTGAGTTACTGTTTAATTAAAGTTATAAGTTTAATTTATGGTTGATGTTTCCTAATTTAATTTAGTTTTAAGTTAAGCTGAAGTTAAGTCGGGTTTGAGGTAGAGTTAGGTTTAATTTAATTTTAGTTTAAGTTTAGGTTGAATGTAAGATTTAAGATTTGAGTGTGATTTATAATTATAGTAAGTATTTAGTGAGTGATAAGTACGCGAGCCTTTACGGAATTTAAGTTATCTATCGCGGTTACTATTTATAATTGTCATTAGTGTGTGTAATGTGTTGTGTATGTTGTTTGTGGCTGGCATCTGGCATTTAGCAGCAGGGGGCCGCGGAGAACTAGTCCCGACCCCCCGCTCCCGTACCGCGCCACGAGGAGGCAGCCAGATTCTCTTTTTTTTTTTTTTTTTTTTTTTTTTCCTCCTTTCTCCCTTCCTTTAACATGGTTATAAGCTTAGTATTACGTGGTAAGCCATCCCACACTTGCAGGGCCCAATCCTGACCTAGTGTGAGGGATATCTAGGTATGTCACTTAGTCATTACGTGTTTATGGACCGTCCAAATGTAGTAGATCCCACACTTGCAGGGCCCAATCCTGACCTAGTGAGGAAGATACTAGTGTTGACACATGATTTGGACTGTTCAATTGTGATGGATCCACTCTCGCAGGGCTCAATCCTGACCTAGTGCGGTGCCTCATGGTGAGTGAAAGTCTGTATTTACATGGTTTAATATCCATTTTGGCAAAGGCCCTGGCATTTTCGAGCCCATGCTGGTCTGGTGAGTTGATGGTAGTTTAGGGCACATATTGAAGACACATATTGATGACACTTAAGCGTGAGTATTGCCCAGAGTGGCATGTCCATTTGTGGTGGACCACCACGTGGTTCCAGTTTAATGACGCACATCACAGTGTGGATTGAGTCCCAGTTCGTCCAGTCCAACCAGTCAGTTCTGATTGTTCCCTTGTATCGCCTGTCTTCTTTTGAAAACGCGCTCCGCGAAAGTCGATACCTGTTTATAGTGTTCCTCAGTAGCAACCAACCGTGGAAAGTCACTTGTATCAAAGACGTTGGTTTCGAGTTGAAGGGGAAGCCTGTAATCCGTGTAGTAGGGACACTCCAGGATGATATGTTGGACCGTTTCCAGGCCCCCACACTTACAGCACGGGGTAGCTGATAATCCCAGTGCGTTTAGCCTCGAGTTCAGGCTGCCATGACCACTAAGGAGGAATGTTAGGTAGAGTCCCGGATTAAACCACGATCTTATTTGTTTGGTTATTTCCGCCGCTTGAGGTAGGAATAGATGTGTTGTCCGCCCCTTGCTGTCATTGGTCCAGCTCTCTTGCCAGTCTATGACGTATAGTTCCCGTAGTCTCTCGTTGTCTTTTTTAATTGTGAGGTTTCTATCTATTTGGTATCTTTCAAAAATAGATATGATGTTCCTACTTCGGCAATATTGGAGATAGGTATTTATGACCTCAAATTTAATTGGGAGCTTTCCGCTAATTATCTGTAGTGCTGATGTTGATATAGTGCGGCACGCTTTGGTGGATGCCAGAAGGAAGAATCTTTGGGCTTGAGTGATTATTTTGTTAACAGTATGTTTTTGTATACTGCCTGCCCATGCACCTGCAGCGTAAGTTATGATTGGAAGCAGAATGCAGTTGTAGTAAAGCAACAAGGTGCGTGGTTTGATATCCCACGAGGTTCTGGTAATTCGAATTAATTTTCCTGTTACTGTCTTAACTTTCTGGAGTATATATTTTGCATGGGGTATGTATTGCTTTTTACTGTCAATCATCACTCCAAGGTATTTAAGTGTAGGGACCATTTTTAGGATTTGGCTTCCAATCTTTATGTTTGGTGGTCGTTTTATATCCAGTTTTCCTTTCAACAGGATCTGTTTGGTTTTGTCTGAGGAGATTTCTAGTTTATGTGTGGTAGTCCAGGCAGTCAGGTCTTCGAGGATTTCTTGAGCGGCGCTTTCCAAGGATAACCTTGAATTCCCTTGTAGTAGAATAATGAGGTCATCTGCAAATGCAATCTTTGCTGCCGTGTTGTGTTGGCGCGTAAGCCACCCATCAAGGACCACGTTCCAGCAGAGTGGGCCAAGAACAGATCCCTGTGGGCAGCCCCGCGTAACTGGCCTGGTGACATGGCATTCTCCAGAGAAGACCACTAGGCTGCGATCATTAAAATAGTCCGCTAGGAGTCGATAGATGGGGATTGACACTTCGGCCTCTCGGAACCTCTCAAGGACACTCTGCCACCAGATGGTGTCAAAGGCCCCTTTGAAGTCAACCGAGAGACCAAGGACATACTTTGATTCTGTGTTTGCAATGGCGTTTTGCAGTGCTACAATGGCATCCACGGCTGATCTGCCCTGGGTAAACCCAAATTGGGATTCAGAAGAAAGATGTTTCCTGTTGTAATAGGCTCTCAGTCTCTGGGCCAGGAGTTTTTCCAGGGTTTTCCCCAGCACTGGGAGAAGAGCTATTGGCCGGTAGGAGGTGGGTAGGTTTGATGATTTCTCCGGGTTTTTAACTAGAAGTTTTAAGTTGGCCTTCTTCCAGGGTTTCGGAAAGATGCCGTGGGTCAGGCAGGAGTTAAAGAGATTTATGAGTAAAGTTGGACACTGTGACCAAATTCTCTTGACTGTGGCCACTTCCATGAGATCCAAGCCTGGGCATTTGCCATTTTTCATTGTTGAAATTGCGTTTTCAATTTCATCCGCAGTGAAGATCTCCTCCTCTGAGGGCGCAAGATATGTTAGGTGAGCCATGCGCATTTTAGTTTGTGTTGAACTTTCGGGCCACATTATGTCTTGGCGGATCAGTTCATCCAAGATGGTATCTATGGATTCATTCCAGGTAAGGCTCTCAGTCTCGCCTGTGGTCATGATGGACTGAAACACCTCCCCAGGATGGACCTTCTCCGTAATCAGCTTATAGACTAGTCCCCACGGATCATTGGTAGTTGATTTTTTGACCAAACGGCCCCACGCGTTTTGTTTCTCATGATAAATGGTGTTGAAATACTGTCGACGAAGTTGTTTATATTCTTCATAGAGTGCATGGATGGCATCCGGGGGTCTACCCTGTCTTTTGGCTTTTTGGAGGACTTTCCTGGCTTTTTTCAGTGTTGCCCTCTGTTTAGTCAGGGTTGTTGTCCACCAGGGGACGTAGTTTGGTTTCCTTATGCATTTTTTTAAGCTACCGTCACTGATTTCCGTTATTTTTTCCGTGATGATTTGGAGGAGTTGGTCAGTGGGAAGGTTGGAAATGGATGTTAGATATTCTGGGGAGAATGTTTCCTTCAGAAGTCTGTCAAATCTGTCCCAGTGTCCCTTCTTCGTTTGATATCTTGCGAAATTATACATTTTCCGTCCTGGGTGATTGTTTGGTTCAGAAGTCAGGTGGAATGTTATGACCATATGGTCACTAGCTGACCAAGATGGACGCACCTTCCACTCTCTGACTTTATGTCTTAGTGGGGGGCCCACTATTGTTACATCAATGTAGGATTCCCCTGTGGCAGATGAGTAAGTCGGTGGGTGGCCCTGGGTGTTTTTAATAATTAGGTTTTTGGAAGTTATCAGTTCTTCAAGCATTTCACCCCTGTCATCAGTTTGTGGGCTGTTCCAAGAGGTCGACTTTGCATTTGTGTCTGCCATAATGATCACATTTCTGTCAGGCAGCCTATCCAGTGCGTGGTCTAGGTAATTCACAAAGGGCTCAATGTCCTGGCCTCGTCGTGCGTTTCTCATGTATATGGAGAAAACATATAATCTGGCTATGGGAAGGTTGGCTGTGTTCAGCGGCTATTTTGTCATTCTCATTATGTCCGGGTGTTTTCGCCGGCATAACGTGGTCTGTTTTACGAGCTAATAATACGTCGCCATACATAGAATCTTCGACGCTGGGTGGCACCTCACATGCAGATTCAATTTCATTGACAGTTACAGCGTTCGGTGAGCTGTATAAGATTGCAGGACTGACAAGACTGTTGCCAGCGTTGGTTACCGAAAGAGACTTCGCTTTATCTATGTTAGTGGAGTTATTAGGTTGCGTTTCCTTTCCTTTCGCCCTTCTATTTGGTGGTACCCTCTTATGTACAGGTGTTTTGCACGCTTGGCACAGGTACGATTTTCTCTTAGAAGCTGACAATTTTGAGAGATTATTTACGCAGCATGCCCCTAGGCTAAGTGCGCAGCTGACACACTGCACAGTGAGAGACGCAGGCTTTTGACACTGGCTACACGTGGTTTTTCCGGCGCACATGACCTTCTTCTGGGTAGGGCTTAGCATATTTGAACTCCGACAAATTTTACTGTAGTGAACTTTCAGTATTCTGCTTTCAACTGACTTTTCAGTTAAGCTCAGAAGAGGAGTTACTTTCAAGACGATTTGCTACGGTGACTTTCAGCAGATTTAATTACAGACTTCAGGCCGCTGGCGCTAGGGAGGGGCCATTAGGGAATTTAACACACTTAATGATCACGGGAATTAATCAGGCCTATTGTGTGGCAACCTTGACCTGGTGAGGTTTCTACTTACACAATTGGGCCAACTTCGGAATACCGTAGTTATGATTGCAATATATGAGACGAAAAAATGACAATAAAAATTTACCTGTCATGGAGAGTTCTACGACAGCTCCATCAATGGGCGGCAAATACTAAACGGAGTCTTGTGGTATTGGATTCATCATGGTACACAGTTATTAACACTATATTTTTAGCACTAAACGCGGAGCATGAAAATGCGTGGCCGCATGGTCGACGGCAAAAACATCGGAGATGACATTGATAGTGTACTCCACTTTTGAAATAGCAAACACTTTAGATGAAAGAGTGCAGGCAATTAAATACAGAAATGTTGGGGGGGAGATAACAATACAAGTATATTCACCTATTTTCTGCGCAAATGCTCTCCGCTTAGTCTGTTCTACTCATTGAATGAGTTAAAAGCAATCAGTGCGGTTATAATTTAAAGAACAGTTTTAAGAGTCTGTTGGAGTTCGCTGTGCCAATATTGTATTGTGTAAGCTTTATTTGAACGGAGCTATCAGAAAGATATCAATGATGCATAAAAGGTAGAAGTCAAAAATACGCACAGCTCCGAATACAGAGGAAAGCATTTAAAAGAAACAGATTACTTGCATTTTATATTTCCTAACTGGTTGAATCACCCAAAACTTGTAAAAAGTAAAATTGAATGAGAGATTAAAGCGGACTGGATTTAAAGTAAAGCATCCATGAAATGCCAAAAAAGCTAGCTTGAAAAATATGCAATTACGAAATATTTTAAAATCGAGGTGAAAAAATTCTACCTGAAAAACGTTTTGTTTAAGCGATCTTTTTATCCTGCGTAATATCAGGAATTAAGGGAAACATGTTCCACAAGGAGCCTGAAAATGGCATATTACATTTCGTAGGGTGTAGCATGAAAATTTGCTTTTAATGTTGTGGATTATTGTGCTTTTCTTCTTTATAAAATGATTTAGAGAACGCATAGTTTCTGCAGAATAAAAAGCAAAAACGCAATAAACAAAGTAATTACGCTGAAAGAAAAAACCTCTAAAAACGTTTGAGAACGTTCCTTTACTGCTCTGAGCAACATGAACACAGATGGGAACGAAGAATAAAGAGCCGCGTTTTGTCTTATTTCCTTTTAGAAATAATTCTAATGAATTATTAAGGGTTAATGGTATTCCGCTGGGAAATTTATCTGCATTGTCATGCGACTGAGAAAGCGTCTAAATTCAACAATTGTATTTTCGAAGATTATTTTTGATAATGATGTCAAATAAGACCTGTATAATGCTAAGAAAATCAAGATGAGTTTCTTCATTGAATACATAATTACGTGCCGAGCAGTAAGCAACAACGCTGTTCAAACAATCAAAACAATTTACCTTTTTCTGAATGCTGAGCTCCTATTTCATCCACAAGAAAAGAAAATGTCTGTAAACTTTGAACAACCAGAAACACTTCTTTTGTGCCGCTCGACTTTAAGAATAAAAAGGTGCCGTGCTACTCTCTCAGAGCTGAACAATCTACAGAGAATACGTAGATTTTTCTTTTCTTTTGCTTTAATAGTTTCAATGTACTGTTTCTGTCACAGAAGTCCTGGTCTTCTAAATATTTTCGATAAAAAAAACAATATTTGCGATAAAAAAAGACACGACCCCTTCGATAAATAATGAATCATATAGAACTTCGTATCACTAGAAGTTTTGAATCTTGGCAGCGAGAAATCACTAAAAAGCCATCTTAAATCAAATATTTTTACCAAAACTCTCTCTAAACTGTATTCAGCAATTGCGAGCGAAAGTCATGATCAAAAGCACTGTACAAACTCATTCCTCTACAGGTTCTTCTCGGATTTAAAAGGAGGGAAAAGGCTTAGACTCCAATCCCATCAAGATGGGAGTAATTTATGGTCTTTTTTTTCCAAACCATGCCCTAGTTACTCTGCCTGGGATTGGGTCAAACAGTCACCACACCCCTCCACAGAATCTGGTTATTTGTCCATCAAAGCAGGAAAACCACCATAAGACATACGCAATTTGCAGGCACAATTCATGACTTCCTTGCCATTAGTTGTTTCGTGATATCAAACAATTAATTCAAACGATCAGTTGTAAATTAAGAAAATTATCTTCTTCATTTAATCTGCCTTGGAAAGTTGAGTGCTGAGCCTAAGTTGGCCAACCCCAGTTAAAATTGTGGAACGTATATGAAATATTGTATATTTCTACTGTCGAAACTCATTCGTGGATCTACAAAAGCTCTCTTTGTCCATTAAATGTGAGATTTTTTTTCAGTGAAAACATAAGACATCCCTGACCACTGCTTTAGGAAGTTGGCAAAATTCTAAAACGTCTCCTTCCTTTTCAGCTGAGTGTAAGTGGAACAAGTGTAAGATGAGACTTCTCAAAAGATCTTCGCATATGACAATACAAAATCCGACTTCTTTAGAAATGTTAACAAGCTGACATTTAAGGAAGAGGTTTTCTTAATAAATATACAAACGACGGCAATTTCAAAAGATGCGACCTTTAAAAAAGTAGAACTGATTCAATGTGAAAATTTTTCGTATATATAAATATATATACTTCACTTTAATATAAAAAACTAACGAGTCGTAAGTGCAGCGCGAGTTATTTTAAGCTCTGAAACAATACTCTGGATGTGGGGGTCTTACTAATAATACTTAATAATTATAAAGACATAAATTATATATATAAATATCTGAATATGATGGAGTTCTAAACATGAGCAACGAAATTATTTATCTACCATTCGCAGAGGTCGTTAAGCAGATAGGTTAAAAGTAGGTAAATAATCTTTGAGGTGGGTAGGGAAACAAGGATTTTAATACTTTATATACGATTCACGCCGTCTCCTACATTTATATGTAAACAAATGACACGTATAATGATAATTAAAGAAAAATAGCCAACATGTATTCCCTATAATCTTTCTGACCCGCAGTAATGGGTTTATTGTAAGCTGGTATTCAATGCTCGCTAAGCCATAAAACAGAAAACTGGTAGCTGGAACCTCATCAGTCATCGTCACGGATTAACAACTAATCTCCTGGTGTTTCTTTGGCAGAAATTACAAAGCATACCCCGGAGAAGCAAGTAACTTGATCTCCTTTGAGGATACCGTGCGTGAACAAACTTCATGATCTGTATTAAAAGACTTGGACTTGGGATTATTAAGAAAGTTGTGCTTATATTTAAACAACAACCTATGATCACCTGCAAGTTTAACAGAAATTCTCAAAATAACATCTCATTCAGAGCATGTTAATCAATGATGACAATGAAATCTCCCATACAAAAACTTGCATCGTCAACTTATTGCACTGTCAAGATATCATCCACTCTCTGAAGATTGAGAAAGGATCTCCCAACAGAGAATGAGCCTCTATTAACGTGCCTTTGGAGCTGTTGTTAATCGATGTTTTTAGTGGATTCGCAATATTTTTTTTTTTATATTTTAAGGTTCACTAGACAGTTATTTGCTACTTAGGTCATCGATTTTAATTTGAGATAAAGAACAACTATTGCACAGATAGCACCACCCAGTTTTGTATTTCGATTATATTCGATGAACAAATATAGCCTTCACCAATAAAGGATCGCATTCCTTCACGTTTACTTAAACAGCAGATTTACTCTACTCCAGAGTAATTATTATGATTAGGAATACTCTTTGGAAAAAGATATTTTGTGATTGAGACTAATAACGATTCTCAAAGAAATAACGAGTAATTAAAGTGATTTAATTACAAATTACGATACATTATTTAATCCAGTTACACAAACGGGTAGGATAATGATATTTTCACAGATACTTATGGCTGATAAAAAGGCGTTTGCTCATGTCAATTTGTTATCTCCAGGACAACCTGAGATGAGATAACTTCGGGAATTATCAAAGCTCTTAAGCGTATTAAATATTTCTGCTATCTTACTACAATAATTTGGGCGTGTTTAAATAAACTACGCACTAATATTTCCATACTCCTAGTAATTTGAAAGTTTTCAATGTTTCCACAAAATTTGCCTATTGACCAAGTTGTTCTTCAGTTCGGCCAATAAGTTATAAAAGTGGAGTCACATATTATCTCATTTCCGAAAAGGCAGTTGTGTAACTAAAAAACAATGAATGGTCTAACAGACATTGCAATGGTTGTAATGCCTGCGCAGAAGAATATAACAGAACGTTAAAGGTGAAAAATAAGCTGCCTCCGAAATAGCACCCTACGTTCTAGTACAACCCCGATTCAACTAAATAATATACAAAACAGCGCATATTTCCGCATTCTATGGGTTAAACAGAATAACAGGAATATTTCACTTCGATGCAGTTCTGAGCAATCGCTTCTGGGAAAATCACCAAAAAATCGTAATGTTCTGAGAATATTTAAAACACGAACGTCAAGAAGAAACATTATTAAATGATCACGTGTAAATCAACAACGAAAACTGTGGCCCAAGCCATTACTCGGCGATGGCTGTACACTGTATTTCCTCGCGAAGATAGTTTCGACCAGCTTTTATTTTCTTAATAAAACTCCACCTCTAAATTGCTAATAGAGAGTTATGGCAGTTCTGTTAGCCAAAGAATTATGAGAATTTTACGCCCGTGAACACAGGGGAAGAGACGCTGCGGGAAAGAAAGAGAGAGGATGGTTTTTATCTTGTTCGTTTCGGAAGAACACGGGAAATATCATTTCAGATCGATACTCTTATGATTAGTGAACGCACATTCCATTACTTTTATTCTAATGAGATAATTTCGCTTTGACTGTTGATATATTGAAACAACTTATGGGAGTTGTTATGTCTGCGTGTAGCTGACGTTAAGAAGGCATTCTACAGAATGCCACTTCCTACCTACACTCCATCCGCCGATAATTTATTACACCGCATTTCTGCGCGCGATATGAAGCCGTTATTAAGGCTACATGCCTTCCATCCTTGTGAGCATAAAGATAGGAAAATGGCCGATAAATCAATGAGGCCATCAACTGGAGAAGTACATTTGCTCGCCACTAATTTTTCTCGTAGGTGGAATGTCACTGCTTATGGGAGAATAATTAAATATCCTTAAGACTCTGTCAGGACACTTCGGCTGCTTACTAGTAGCCACGTGGCATTTTTCTTTTTCGGAAATTAATTTAGGAGGTAGACGGAACAGAGATATGCAGAGAGACACGAAAGAGGGAGGGTCTGGCAATGCGACGGAACAAGCGCCAAGATCTTTTCAAATTGCAGATTCTTGAAATAGCACTGCTATGGGAACAGGAACTAACAAGACTTTATTTAAGTAATTTTTAAATGCTTCCGGTAAACTTTTCCTTCCTTCAACTGTCTTCGATTAATCAGAAGAGAATGAGAGGAATCTACAACAAGTCAAGTGTCGGGAATAATTAGGAGACAAAAGTATTAAAGTTTGTTCGGAAAAGGGATTACGACGTTCCACAGTTAAATTTTCAAACTGTCTGCAATGAAAAGTAACGTAGATGATATTCGAATCTCATATTTGCGAAAACAAATTACCGCGATTATTGCCAAACTGGCAATTCTTCAATGTAAATTCAGAAACATCCTTCATTTGAGAATTCTTTGTAGGTTACGAAAACTGTTTCTCTTTCTTCGGTTTATAAAAATAATAGTAACTCGTATTCGATTACATTCAACAACTTTGGGAAACTCATTCGCTTCTTATGAGTTTCTGGAGTCCGATGATTTTATTTTAATTCTTCAGTTTTATGGATTTATGCATTAAAAACAAAATTCTCTTTGTAATCCAGGATGGCCACATTAGGGTCAGAAATTTAACAAGACAAAGAAAATACAACATCACCGTATCTAGCAGTTATGTGGGCTTGAAACCTGCTCAGCTCAAATAACACATTATGTGTGCCACTCTATCCTCACGGTTTACCACTTGACCACAGTTATTATCATTATGCACACTGCCTGCCAAAATATCTTTAACCCACCGGTTAGCACAACAGTTATGATCGCTGTCTTCCACACACCAGGTAAAGGCCTGTATTTGAATCCTATAGAAACGAGAACTTTGGGCGTTTTTCACATCTCAGCCGAGTTCATCTCAGACGAGGTTTGCACGGTTTCTTCCTTCCCTCCTTCCAGTAAGTCAGTTCCCCCCAACAAACATATTTCATTATGCTCTAATCAAGACCAGCAAGTTCGTGGTCAGGTTCAGTGCGGAATAGCTATTTCATTGACATATGAACCAGTGAACTGACATACCCTACAAATTGGGAGTATTATAGTGATGCTATCAGTACACTGGCAGACGACTGATGCTGTATTTGATATCATCTGTACGCAGCCAGACCATCTCTGGCGGTTCTCATTTGCCAAGGATGACAGCCAACTAGTGGTAGTATATGTTATGCTAGAAACTACCTGTACACTATTTCAACAGATGGTGGGATTGCCAAGAAAACTTGCTGGGACGGCTTTCTTTAATAAATAAAAAATGAGAATTATCAGACAAGCCGAATAGACAATGCAAGTTACAGACGCTTCACGGCCTTAGTTACATCAGCGTTAATTCCAAACAACCAAAACATAAGATATTTTATTCAATAGGGCGGTTTCACCTTTAGTTGCGATGACAGCAACAATCCATCATGGCATGGATTTTCAAACGGCATCTCTCCAAAAATTGCAGGCTGGAAAGTAAACACTGACCTTACAAATAGCGATCACAGAGCTATCACCTTTAACATCTCTGTAGGATCTCTAACAGGCTTAAACTGGTCTCCCCCACAGGATATAGTGAGATACTCAATCAAAAATATCAAGTGGAATAGTTTCTGCTCGTCTATTCGACTTGACTTCTCTCCAGATATATCTTTTTCCCTGGCCTCCTCCTCTGCTACTAAATATGCCACATGTGCAAACGCTCTAATAAAAGCTACAACCCGATCCACTAAAAAGAAAGTTGTTCACTCAAACACTGTTCCTTGGTGGACTGGAGAGCTTTCTGATTTGCGTAAGCAAGTGCATAAAGCACGCAAAAACTATCAGACGAAAAGGAATTGGCCTGATCCAGAAGTAGATAGATTTAAAAACATATATCGCGATTTGAAAAAGCCATCGATAATCAGAAACTTGCATCATGGCAAAACTTTGTCCAAACTGTTGGCAACTCCGACCCATGGGGCTTGTTACATAAACTCAGCAAAAATAAAATCCACTCTACTGAGGTTTAACAATGCAGCCATTAGCAACAATGTAGAAACTCTAAATTGGCAGGACACCGTCAATGCCATACTGGACAGGCTTCTTCCACACGATGAGCAATCCACTGATTCCCCTGAGCACTGTTCCATTAGAAATAACAACTGTGCGTACCAACCCCTTGAAGACACAGAACTCTTTACCATGAGTGAACTGAAATCAGCCATCTCCAACATCAGAATCAAGAAATGTCCGGGCCTCGACTTAGTTGAAAACATATTCATAAAACTTTTTGAAATAATGCCAGAAGTTCTCATAAATTTATATAACAAATGCCTAATGGAAGGAATCTTTCCAGCTGTATGGAAAAGTGCACTTATCAAAATTATACAAAAACCAGGAAAGCCAGCTTCAGACCCGAAAGCCTGCAGATCAATTTCGTTGCTAGCAAATCTAGGAAAATTATTTGAAAGACTACTTGCTCTAAAAATTATAAACCTCTTTGAAAGCAGAAACCTAAATTCTCCCCGACAGTTCGGGTTTAAGAAGGGAAAATCTTGCGAAGATGCCCTTGTGGATCTCGTTCATCACATTGGGACCTCTCAGGCAAAATATGAATTAGCCATTTTTATTGACTTCGAGGGCGCTTTCGACTCTCTGTGGTGGGAAAGCGCCCTCGATAGCCTCGTCAAGGCCAATTACTCCCGACAACTGTTTCACGTAATTAGAAGCTGCTTTCAAGGCAGATATATCAGTGTCATTTCAAAACAGCACTCACTAACAAGAAAAGTTTCCAGAGGGTGTCCACAAGGTTCTATCTTGGGACCCATCATCTGGAATACAGTCCTAGACATTTGGTTGCTTCGCAGTTTTGATAAGACACGCAATAGCATATGCCGACGATTTGACTCTCATCTTTGCATGAAAATCTCGCTCGGATCTCGAATCTCTGGCCAACTTGGTCCTCTCCGATCTCCTGGCTTGGACAGCCACTAATAAACTGAGTATATCTCCTTCAAAGACCAAGATGATGACTTTCAAGGGAAAAATTTTATTACGATAGACCTCCGCTCATTTAAAATTAATGGCCGTTCCATCCTAATGGTTCCACAGCTCAAATATCTCGGAGTTATTGTGGATGACCAATTAAATTTTGTGGGCCACGTCAACTATCTAACTTCAAAGATCAAAAAGTATACTAATGCTCTAATCAGAATCACCAAGACTGAATGGGAATTAAATAGGAAAACTCTTTCCCTATATTACAAGGCTGGTTTTGTCCCAACGGCGAAGTACGCCTCTGGAACGTGGTTTCACAGGGCAACAAACATCAAATTTAAAGGTTAACTAATCACACTTCAAAGATCTATGCTCCTTTCCATGCTTCGCGCTTTCAGGACAGTATCCTCTGCTTCACTGCAGGTCTTGGGAGGTGTGCTTCCAATGGACCTTCACCTCGTGTACAAAGGTCTCTGCTACCGAATAAAACAGAATTCCCAATGAAATTCTTGGCATTACTTGTAATATAGATGCAAGATGTGAAGCAAGAAAAACTCAGAAAATGGAAAAATATGATGAACATCTGGCAAACCAGATGGGATACCAGCCAAACTGGGCATATGACACGGAATTTTATATCATATGTTACCTTTGCCACAGAAGAGATGTTAAGAAATGGTTCAGCCCTAGTCTGTACTCTTCATACTTAATCACTAGTCACTGATCCCTAAATTCAAAATTATTTCCATTCGGCCTTGTCAACTCACAGCTTTGCTACTGCGGGTCCAAGGAAACTTGGGCTCATGTGATTTATCATTTCTCAAACTACAATGACTAAAGATCAACAATAAAATCTTATCATAATAATTTTGTTGAGGGAAATGAAGCTATATTCGTGGCAAATGAAGAATCCTTCCAGACGTTTCAAAGATTTGCACTAGAAGTATTCACAAAAAGAAAAGAGATGTTGGCTGCTCCATCTCCTACTTCGACTGTCGGACCGCTGGCAAATACGCCTACGCCATCCACAACAAACTCTTAAACTTCCCACCACAACAACAAGCACATTGCTTTCGCCTGCACTGCCGCCATTTTAATGCTGTGCCGTAGCAATGCTTGCTTGAATAAAGGTTGCCAATCGCATGAGAAAAAGCTCATTTAGTTTCATTGATAAATGCAGCAAACCATTGTAAGATACGTGAATGTTAACTGTACAACAGGCGTTTTGCATTTATCTAGAAATGTATCCTAAACTTCAAACAATAGAGAAGAGGAGAGGAAAGAAAAGAAAAAAAAACAACTTATGCTGATACTTCATTACGCTCTTGGACTTTATTGAAACAAATACTTAGTATTCAGCGCACCTATCACGGTTATATCATAAAATGGACCTACTAACCTGACAAGACGTACCTAAGATAGCAAATATTCTATGATATTTCTATTTTTCCCAGAACAACTAATTTCAAACCAGAATGACTTTTCGATAGGACTCATCCGGCTGGACTACCTGATTGGACTTGACTGGCTGCACTTGCCTGACAATACGAACTTGCCTTCTCCTTCCATGGATCGGAGTCGCCGACCGAGCTAGCCGGGTGGGTAAAGTGCCAGCCTGGCAACCCAAAGGTCGCGGGTTCGATTCCCACCTCGGGCTTGGGTCAAAGTACTGCAAAAACCTCGTGAGGTGCATTATGGCCACAGAAGCCTATGCGCCAACAACTACAAAAAAAAAAAAACAGGATGGGAGTTTTATTTTCTGTTTCTCCACAGCTCCTAAAGGGGCAGAAATTGTGGCATCACGAGGCGAACTCTTTTGCTGGTACCGAGGATTTGGGTCTCCTGTGGTACGGGATTGCTGGCACAGGAGACCCAAATCCTGGGTACCAGCATACCCAGGATTTGGGTCTCCTGCGAGAGTAAATTTTTTTTTTTTTTTTGCCGGCACCCAAGGACTTTCATTACTGTCTACGGGTGCGGGATTTCTTTCTCCTGATCTCTTGCCCTTCTCTCGAGGCGGGAATTTTCTGGTGCCTGGGTTTGGGCTTCCTAGATAAGGGATCGTAGCATCCACTAGTCTTGCACTTAACCAGTGGACTTGGGATGTTTTTTTTCTTCATTTCTTTTTTCTCTTTGAATGATCCCAAACTCGTTTTGGGCATTCAGTACGAGCTACTCGAGGTCCGCCACATTACATGCGTAGTTGTGGCCCACCTCCCCTTGGTGTAGACTGACATTGGGCAGGCTTTCCAGGTGATCGCCTGCCTGGTGACAGAGGCCAGAAACTCATCGACGCATTCGAATTCAGGTATTTTCCACTCGGTGTGGGGAGGACGCCGATCCTACTCACGAGAACCTCAGGTGAGTGTAGCATTGCGAAACTCGAGCGTGTTTTCTCCCAGAAACTCGAGTTTTTCGACCAACAAACAGAAAATCGACCAAAGAACAAACGCAATTTACAGATACCATGTTCACGGAGCAACATGGCCTTAGTTTCTAATGCTCCTAAAACCCTACTACAACAACAACAAGCACATTGCTTTCGCCTGCACTGTCGCCATTTTAATGCTGTGCCGTAGCAATGCTTGCTTGAATAAAGGTTGCCAACCGCATGAGAAAAAGCTCATTTAGTTTCTTTGATAAATGCAGCAAACCATTTTAAGATACCTATTACAATAAAAGTTTAATCGAGTTTCATAATCAGATGAATAATTTATATACATGTACAGCTGGTACATCTTTATATTTTATGCACATTTTATGTACAGCTGGTACATATAAATACAATACAGACTGACACGCTATAAGTATACGTCATGAACATAGGAATAATAACTAAATTAATTTTGTTTTAAATTTGTAATATAAAAAGTACTTTAACCTCACCGAATCATTAAAAAATACACTAAACTGCGAAATAGGATCATTATCTATTTGATCAAGCATTAAGTTTCACAAAATGCGTGACTATTCTATTTTTACCATTTTCCTACAAACAGAATTTTACATGGGTATTAATTTTATAACATTAAATGAATTAAGAGACTAAATTAATGAATGGGTAAACCTAAATTGAGTGTTCATTTTGACAGCATCTTTCAATTTGATATTCATTTGATTTTAGATTAGTCTCTTCGATTCCTTACAAGTTATTTGAAAGTCACCTGTCTAGACACCTTAATCCGCTACTGCGTGTGATTCGTCTAGGATTATCTTTAACTCGCTTTGAAAGTTCTCGGAGTAAAGGAGATCGAAGTATTTAAGAGGGTTTGTTCTATTGCGTCTAACTCTGGAAATATTCTTATTGTAGATTAATGAAAAATCTTGAAAAGAATGTCTTCTGATATCTCAGAGTTAATTAAGGAGCAGCAAATTCTTTTTTTTTTTTTTTTTTTTAATCTTTGGAGTGATCCATCTTGAGTGCCAGTATCAATGCGGAAGTTTTAGAAAATTTTAAGAATCAGGAATTTCGACTGGCGGATTAGTCACCGTTGATCAGACTTGACAAACCGTTGGATTTAATTTTCCCAAAAATGGCAGATCAGAAATGAATGTAAACTAAATGCATGGAGGACACTTGTAGACGCTGTTTTGTATATTTCGTCATGCATATGGCATCTATGGCAGAGATGGATAGACGAAATTCATGAGTTTTTGGTTAGTAAATTGATGGCCAGTGCTCAAAACAGAAGGAACTGGAAAGTTGCTGGAGAGGCCTTCATCTTGCAGTGGATTGAAAATGGCTGACGATGATGATAGCATCTCTGAAAATTTGGCAAATTCATCAGTTCTTTTGAAATTCATTTCGGTCTGTTCTTTGAATAATAATCCTTGTGAGCCCAAAATCTTCAGCAGTTTCTTGAATATTTGCCATTTAGAATATTTATTTATTAGCATTAACTAGTTGGTTCCACAGAGAAGAATTAAAGAGGTTTCTAACACCTCTGTAATCCTGTTGTAAATCACAGTCCTTTGACAGTAGTTATTTCTTCAGTGTATTAATTTGAATATTCTTAGTATCTGATGAATCCTTACTGATAAACAGATAAAAGAACTTTGTTTCCTCTCTTAGCGTCTCTTTCGTGTTTCCACAAGAGAAAACGTTTATTTGGAAAATCAAGAAATGACCCGCTACAGAGTGAGCGATCAACCACGTTATATTTCGTGTGGAATTAAGTCCCTTCATTAAGACTGATCTGTTGCTCCATTATCAGTCTGTATACAGTAGATCTGTATTATACTCAGTACACTATTTCGCCTGTACTATACTCCTTCTCCGATTTATTTAGTGTTTATGTCACACCAGATTCTCTCACTCGAGAAGTAGTTGGACTTCAAGTTTTGAAAGTGGACATAATTTTACCCTGACAGTCCTTGTCTAATATATGTACAGTTTTTGATTCTATGCACTTCTCGATAAAAAGAAGTGATTTTCCCCCCTGTATATCCTTTTTATACCAGCATTCAAGTTTCGTATCTCTTATATCAGAGTGGCACATTGTTTCTGATATTACGTTTTTATCTGCTGATTTAGCAATTACTTCAAATTTATTTGCCATGCTCCTAGCTTCGTGTAAAAGTAAGCGTCTGTGTGTGATTTGTAATTTTTATACAGCTCACATAATCACTTGCAACAGATAACATAATATAATATGGCAATACCCTTCATTAACTTCCACTCTCAGCTATAATTAGTTCAATACTCTCTCGGCAACTGTATTTTTCCCTTATAGCAGTGGTAATATTTCCTCTCACTCAATTTAGTTTCACTATGTATTAATACTTTTGATATACGAGTAATTACTACTCACTGAATTACTTGAGGTAGGGACTTTGACCATAGTGTTAGAGCCAATTCTAACACTCAATTTAGAATCGTGAGGACCATCCAGGAGCCATTTCATGGGGAAAAAAAACAAAAAGCCTTGCGAGAAAGAAGGCAAACAGCAGTTTTCCGAAAAACTAAGACTACGCGATAGAATTAAGAAAATTTTATTGCGCCTCTTCTGTTCAGATGTACCCAATATTTATGAAAATTCTCTTCTGCTAACACGCGCAGGACCTGCTAAGAAAAATTGCACCCCATAAGTCTCGCACTCTGTCTCTGTAAGACCGAAGTAATTAACAAGGATCTTTCTCTCAATCTCTCTCTGGAAAAATTTCAAATCCATTAATGGCATAAGAATCCTCCGAGCAGGTCCTATGTTAGTGGACACAGATCCTTCTGGAGAAGGGAGAGTTGACCAAGCTAGCGGTTTCCGTTACTCATGCAAACACGTTCCCCTGGTTCTAGCTACTCGAAATTTTCAACACGATCCCTTAACTACTACGAGTTGGGTTGATAGAGGCTTCTTTGCTCAACGGTCATAATGCGCCAATTCTCATATTACGTAAGAAACATACATGTGGGCGGATGAAAAATCCAGCTTGAAGCAGGATTACCTCATCGAAGTAACTCTGCTTCCATCGCCTAAGGTACGAAATGAAAGCCATTATGTCTTATATGTGATGTCAGTAGTTAAAAAATGAAGTCTACATAAATGAAATCCTTTGAAAGACTTTCTTGTCTCTCATACTTCGAATAAGAAAAACGCTTCCCCAATAGAGAAGTCGTTGTTGTTATTTGGTTTTTAGGAGCATTAGCAACTAAGGCCATATTGCTCCGGGATATGCGGTGGTCATTCCCTGACCTTTCCGCGTCCTTCGTATTTGGTGGTGACGGGCTCGAACCCCGGTCTAATCAAGAAGCGTGTGCTACGCACTGCTGCTCCTTCCCACCTGGCTACGGAGGCGCCCATAGAGAAGTCTGTTGTTACTAATTCTCAGATACCACCGAGACAGCCTTTTCGGGGTTGATTGATTCCTGATCGGTGGACGTAGGTGGTTGTTTGTTTTAGGGAGCATCAGCGACTTAGGTATACTGCCTTATATATTATGTCTGTGAATTTGGTGTGTTGGATTTGCCTGTTTGCTGGACAAAAAAAAAATTCCTGAGAACAAACCGTGCTGTCCTCCAGAGATTGACTAACTCAGCCACATTGTGAAAATGTCCTTAAAAAATTAATTAATGCTGCATTAGTTATTTATGCAGTTAGTGCTCACTGATAACTGCTAACTTTAAACAGTTAGTTACAAACCGAACTTTTATTCGAAGTATAAGAGAAAGGCAACTCATTATGAATCATTTCACATTGTTATTTTTCTGCAAGTAACAATTCATATTGTTGCTTGCAGAAAATTTTACAATTCAAAGTTGAAGGGAAGAGGCCCAATGGGTCACTTCTCTCAACATTTCTTCCATCATATCCTTCATCAGTCACTACCCTATTTCACTTACACCTTCTGATTATTTCAGTCAAACATCTCTTCTCAAAACCTCCTAATTTCTCACTTGGAGAAACTAGAAGGCTTGAGAATGTTTTCTCAGAAAATGTTATCTTAAACTATTTTATCTTTTACATACATCTCCACGCTCACATCTCAAAACATTCAAATCTTCTAATATCTTCCATTATCAATGTCCCTATATTCCATAGACTGCCGCACTCCATACCAAACATCACAGCAATCTTTCCCTTAAACTAATTTCTAATCTCACACAATATTCTTCCTCACACTTCTCAGAAGCATTTTTACTCATTGCTATTCAATTTCTCTGCTGCTCTTTGCATCTTCCACATTAGGCTTCTCAATTACCCATACTCGATCACCTGTTCTATTCTGTCTCCTTCTATTTCAACAATTAACTCACGCTCTTCTCTTCCCACTGTCTAACCCTTGTCTTCCTAATATTTATTCTCATCACAAACCTATCAACTTTCCTTTAGCTAATTTCTGCAATTCTCTCCCAGAATCTGTCACCAGTGCCACGTCATCAGCAAATTTAACACACTCAATTTTCCCCATACAATTCCCCCTTCCACCAACTGATCACCTTCTGCTGGATTCCGGCACATTCCGGAATTTCTGGTAATGAACTGGCTGATAAAGCTGCAAAAAATCCAACTACCTTAGATTTAACCAATATCCCTGTTCCATCATCAGACTATCCACAAATCATTCATGGTGCATGCCTAACAGAAGAGATACCACTCTGGCACTCTCAAGCAAAAACATTTTCAATTTAAACAGGATCCTAAAATTTGGCGTTCCATTGTCAAGACGAGAAGAAATAGTCCTTTCAAGAGCAAGAATAGGTCATACCTCATTTGACTCACCTTCATTTACTCACAAGAGATGATCCACCACAGTGTCCACATTGTTCTTTAAATCTTACTGTTAAACACATTCTCATTGAATGTCCATACTATAAACAAGACAAAAAATACAACCCTGTTATCATTGATTAATCTTCGGAAACCAATAACTCTAGAGAATGTCATTGGTGACAATGCAAATATTCCTGAATTTTAACTTTCTGAAGCAAATTGGAGTTTTTAGTAATTTCTGATTTCAGCCTTTTCTGACGTTACAAGTATTTCTCATATATTATTACAATAAATGAATAGGCGCATTATAGCCAAAGCAGCTTATGAGCCATCAATCCCCCCCCCAAAACAAAAACTCCTCCTCATCCATATTTCCTTTAGAAAATGCCTCCTTATAACCTTTTCTTTTAAGATTAACCAATAATCTTAGCCATTTATTCTAAATAAATGCAGGGGGGGACAGACTGCCTCTCACCTCTTCCTATGTACCAGTCCTTGTCCTGCTTTCGCTATTATTTTTTGTTTACATTACGCACACTGCAACCACTATAGGATGAAAGCCTCCTCAACAATTCATGTTGAGGGAAATGGGCCATAATCTGCCACTCTGGTCCAATTCGGGTTGACAGATCGACCTTATTTAGCAGTCAGGGGCTTGAATCCCAGTTTACTCAAAGCGCGTGTGTTACTGCACTGCCGCTCCTGACCACTCGGATAGGTAGGCCTTTTGTTCACATTACAATCCACTAATCATTCTCCTCATTCCACCCTCTCCTATCCAGAATTCAACAATTTAACCCAGCCTTCTCGATCAAAAGCATTTTCCACATCTCTTACATACATAATTTTCAATTTTAGATTTCTTTCTGTCAATATTCTCATTGCATCCCTTGTTGCCCTTCTCCTACGTTTTCCTCCATTCTTTGCTGGAGTTATGGAGAAAATCCTTTTGTCCATTGAATATTCTTAGCATTACCTTTGCTACACGCGATGCCAAACGTATTGCTCTACGTTGAACGTTTAAGTTTCCTGCGTGACTTTTCTTTTCTATTGGTATCATTGCTGTAGTCTTAAATTCTTCTGACCATTCCCATTACTCAGATTAATCTACATAATTCTGTTAATCCCCTTAAGCTCACTTTCCTTCCTAACCTTATAAACTCCACTGGTATTCCATCAATATATACTGTTAACTTTTAATTAGTAATTAACTCTTAAAATTAGACCAAGACAAACGGGGGAAAAAAAGCCACTTTTACTCACTCATACTCATTTCGTAACATAGTTGGAAAACCATCGCTTTTCTGCAGAAAGATCTGGATTTTCTAGAAATTCTCCTAGGAAACTAAGGTAATGCGGCTTTAATACATCATACCTGCAAACTGCGTATATTCTACAATAGATTTGTCTGTTTTGAGGGATGAAAAAGAAGCAGAGTTTTTCTGAAATAAAAACCTTCACCAGCGCCCATTGTTGTAGGGCGAGACAGACCACCACTTGTGTAGTCCGCTATATGAACTCAAAGGGGTATTCATTAAGCTGTACATTTGAGCAGTTTAATAAATAATCCTTGTTTCTTCATTAATTTCTTTATGTTAAATCTTACTTTTAGGATTAACATGGAACAATAACGAAAGAAAGTGCGTCTTTTGGACTGTAGTGAAGAGAAGTTCTAAAGGCAGTTGAAGGTCGTTCGTTAGCTGCCCCCTTCAGCAGAAAGACTTAATACTTAGCCAAGAGGCAGTAACAGCTTTTCTCTTAACTCGGGTAAAATCAATCACTATATGAAGATTGTAAGAAGATGAGAAAATGTTCATATTTGCAGTAATGTAGACAGCGATGAAATTGCTGGAGTTATGGAAATTGTTTCCCTTGAAATTAAGTAAATAAAAGACCTTCATCCATATAGTCTGTTGCACGAAAGGATGCCATCGAGAAGTTTAAGATGTTTACATCAACCGTCTTCCAAAATGTTCTTGCTGCTCCTATCTTCTGTTTATCTTAAACTATTTCCTTTGGCAGTAATAATTCAAAATGTAAGCTTCCTTTGAGTCGATTTATATGCTTAGAATTTATTCAAATTCAACAATTCTCTTTCGTGTGTGTTTCTCTTATCCAATTTTCAAACTTAAAACGATTCTCGCTCCCTCGCCGATTCGTTCTCTGCATTTGATGCCGTCAATTTCTTTCCGGATGTCAAGAATTCTGATTGCGGAATTCAGGAAGTTACTGCCACTATAAAAAGAAGTCGAAATTGGAAAAGGTTGTGCAAGATGTTTTGGTAGTCATTTATTTCATATGATGAATTGAGAGATACAGCAATCTGTTATTAATTTGGATGTTAATATTTGATAACTCTCGCGCTATGTCCAATATCATATTTATTTTTTGCTGTAAAAACAGCATTGGTTATAAAATTTAAAGAATTACTTTAATTTATTTAAAATTTAAAGAATTACTTTAATTTATTGAACTTATGCATATGTTTTCACCTTTGAAAACTAATATGTTTACAAGGCAGTTTACTGTCACAAGATCCGCTAGTGTTAATATATTTCGAACTACCATTATCCAGTGTTTAGTGGACTGAATTGCTATTATAGTCAATTCTTCCACTTCTTTCCGAAACTAAGACAAAGCATTTCCTACCAGATTGTTTGAGAACTACCATGGGGAATGCTTTCCTCACATTTCAGATACGCCACATTATCTTGGTTGAGTCCTTTTCCTTCTACTCGTCTGATTTTTCTTATTGAATCCCGTTTCCCGAGAGATGCTAATTAAATAAAGTGAATCGTCAAAAGCCGCTTGTTTACCCAAAGACCAATTAAAGCGTTCTTGCATAATGCCAAGGTTTCTTAGCTTTATGAACTCTGTTTACTCTTCCCTCATAATTTCACTACAAACTATCAGTACTTCATCTTCTCTCGCTCTCCAGTGTGTTTTATCTTTACCATTACTATAATTATGCCACAAAATACAAGCGAAAGTTAAGTTGGAAGATTTTTGAGAGACATATTTCTATATTTGAAATAAGTTTTGGGATAACATTATACCGCGTATTACGCATGCAAGCGTTTATAATTATATAAGAAAACAAAGATGTGGCTGTGACTTCTTCTGAAATTATTCGGTGGATAAAAATGTAAAAAGTATGCATAATATTTAGTGATGCGCAGCGCTATAAAGGAATCGATATGAAATGTACTTACCATTGTGTTAACAAAATAAATCATTTGTAAATTTAGGAATAATCATATAATTCATGAAGGAAATTGTCTGTTTTCTGAAATTACTCTTCATAGATAAAATGCAGCAGTCTGAACATTTCATTTCTTTAATTGGTAGATTAACCATGGACAAATTCCTATTTACGTTTTCACGCATCCAGAGCTGTAGCGATAAAAAGAAGAGATGGGTCACTTTTCCTCCTTCCAGTTCTTCCTCCATTTACCCAGAAACAACAATCGCAATCGTGAAACTATGATGAACGTGTAAATATGATATCGGGTCAAATGACTGGTGAGAAATTTGTGTAAAAAATGGACAGTATGCTACGCCTAAAACAAAATAAGCGGAATCTGTATCTTAACAAATATTATACTGTTCATTGTAGAATCGGATTTCTCCGTAGTGCCAACATATGCTGTATTGCAACTCTATAGATTTTTTTTTAGCAGACTGATATCGAAATCAGAATGAGAAACCAAATAGGGACGATGAAATTGGGATGGAGTGTAATTCAGTAAATCGAGATGTTGGTTACCTCGTTTAATAACAGATGAAACAAGGGCAGAAAAGCTGCCATGTGAGGTTAAAAGGAAGTAGAGATCTTTAAAACAGTGACCCTTGAAATTAGCTTTCCGTTATTAGTGAAATTATGGTTACGTGTTTAGCTGTAAGACTGGAGAGTATCATCACAACATTTTGAAACGTTGATTGATAAGATATTCTTAGAAGGCCAGCAGTAAAAAATGTCGAAATCAGACTGCAGCTGAATGGACTATATATAATTTTATGGCATATGCAAATACCAAGAATTTTGTTTCAGTCCTAGTCAACAACTGTGACAGATCGTTAATTTACAGGTGAACAAAATAGGTCACAGAATTGTGAGTTCCTTGAAGGAAGGAACAGTGATGTTTATCACTACAGTAATGCTGCGAAATACAACTACAAATCCGCTGAAGTAAGGGGGTCCCGGAATCCATAAGTACATAATTTCCGGCATAAAAAATCTTGGTCAAAGCACACGACAGATCCGTTTTAGGACCTGCCTGAGGCAAACTCTGAGGAAGTAAAGGCGCCAGAATGAAAACAGATAAATCACAGAACGAACTGAACAACATCCACGTTATTGGGGCATTGTTATATTTGTAGTTAAGCGAGCGAGTTTACAGCAAAAAATAGAGTCAAAATACCTTAGTTAATGGCTTTAGCAGAGTAATAGAACGATAGTGATCAACAGTTTTCTCTAGACCCTCTTTAACGAAGGGAAAAATGCTTACTAAACGCTTGATTAAATGCAAAAGGATATGAAACTCTTCCCTCGCTTGATACTTCAAGCGAGGGAAGTTTCATAGTAATAGAACGTGATAGAATTAGCGATATTAATGGTGTTTCCATGCATCAATATAATACCATCAGGACTCTTCGAGAGGTGTTTAGCTTGGTTATTTGTCATTGTGGAAATGAAGTTTTTCCCCCATAATATCAGAGATGAGATCAGTGAATACAAGTAAGACAATCCGATTACCCTATTCGGTGGTGTTAAAGAAATTACATGGGTCGTTTTTAGCCAAACGATTGATTGTGAATGAGTAGATGCCAGAAAGGGCGTAAACTGCTGCTTACGCCTTCCACTGGCACAATATTCAATGGAGAAGAGAAAGTTAATAAAGATATTTCACGACATATTTACCGTCTCCTGGATAGCTAAGCACGATCTGAAAAAGTGCCAAAAGATATGAAAAAATAGTCAATACAATTAGCTTCGATTGGAAAGCATAATAAGAAATATTGTTCCCTTCCATCAGAGTACAACTTTCACGATGAAAATATATCTGTGAAGGAGAAGGCGCCATTCCATTATTGATGTGGTAAGACTAATACTAGTGGTAAGTTGTAATAAAGCTCTATTAAGTCTGATCACGAGAGTTTCCCCCCCCCCAATCATAATTGCTTCGAAAAAGTTATTACTTGAAGAAAGGAAGGTATAAGAACAGGACAGCTATAGAAAATAAAGCAAAATCATAATAAAATGGACAAATAATCGCTCAAAAGGATAAAAAAGTTGTTCATTCAGCTGTTTCATTCACTAAAGAAATGCTCGGACAAATAAGACGTGCTATCTCAGCAAAGCGGTTGACAGATATCCAGCCGCGTTGGTCTATGACCATCTATTCACACTGATGACAGCTGAAATCTTTTAGATGGAAGGAAGTGATACGGAAAAGGAAAACTCATATATTCATGAAAGGAAAGAATCACAAATGGAGTTTACATAAAAATTCATGCAGAATATGAAAGGGAAACAGTCCTTCTGTGAAGATGACTTCAATAATATTTACGCCAAATTGCTCAGTTTGCAAAGAATTCTTGCATTGCATTACAATGCATTACATTTGCCGGAAACGACATAAGAGGAAGCGAGTTAGACTGGAGTGTTTTAAGGTGAGCGTCGAATCAAGTAAGGCCATGAGGCGTCAGTGTATAGTGGCTGAAAATTTTATTTTACAATTTTCACACGCGTGAGAAGATAAATTCATCTTTTCCGGACGGATTTAGAGTCTACATGTTTTCAGCCATCAAATATTTCTAGATTTCATTTTTGTCAGTTTAATATAATTAAATCTATTTAATTTTATATAATTCACTTTACATAATCATTTTATATAATTCACTTTATATAATATACTTTACAATTAATATAATTTTCAGCCCGCATAACATGCAACTCGGCCATTGACCACCCACTTGAACAAATTAAGTCGCTGATAAACGTAAAAAAGCAACAAATATTTAAATAGGATGTACAAACTGTGCGCTACAACAGCCCGTCATGGCACTTTGGCCAAGGGTTAATTTATTGTTAACTCTGCCCCAAAGTGCCTTGATGGGCTATTGTACAATAACAAATACAATAGTAAGACATATTTTACTGTTGTATTATTGTTTATTATATTGTTTTATTATTGTATAACTAAGTGATTCCTATTTTTCCCTTTGCTATAGGCAATACCTGGACAAAATGCGCATCACAGGCCAAAATAAAGGGGAAAAATTCATCGTTCAATCAGTCAGATATCAGAGTAAGAAGTATTGATTTCCCAAAAGGCATTTAAAAAATTACAGGTAATATTAAAATGAGAATATATTTCCAACCAGCACTTACTGGGAGTGCTGCAAACAATAATGAGACATGTTTTAAAATTATTGAAATTACAATAAAATACTCGACGCCGTTTTGTTTTATGGTGTATCTGGACTATTACAAAGACTACTTCCTTGCACAAGAATAATGGGCTAGCTGGGCCATTCGTTGAATATCACCGACAGAAAGTGACTTGTAACTCCCAGTATTTCCATTAACATTCGTGCAGCCTGGAGCTGTGCTTCCTCGACGATGTTGTTCAGTCGTTTGTATCGATATCCCATCAGCAACTCTTAATTAGAAACACTCGGCAATGCCAGGACCTGATTATTCCACTGGGAAGAAAACATCGATAGAAACGCGACAACTGACCGAATCGTGCCATCAAGAAATTAGAAAAGAGAAATCTGGAGTCTGCTGTATAAAGACAAAGAAAAAGTTCACCACATACACAGAACCGTTATTCCGCGAATTACTGATTAATGTGTATCTTATCGTAGGACAAAAACCTGTTTATTTATCACCGGTATTCTAAAAACAGCTGAGTTCGTTTTTATATTTGGCTGTATAATATTTTTGGATTTTTTTTTATATCTTTCAAAACTAAAGGAGATTTTCTTCCAAAGATGATTAAATATTTTAATTATTAAATTATATTTTAATGAGAATTTATTTTTATTTAATCTATTTACAAACTAGCAAAACAAATACCAATTTTATGCGGTGTTCATTATACGTTATTTTACAAATACAAAAAAAAACTCTGCGCCGAATATTTTAACGCTAAAAGTGCATTTTTTTTAATGCAAATGTTTCTGATTTGTAAGATTGATATGGTTGTTTTCATTATTTATCTTAAGCACGTGAACTAATTGAGTTAACGGTTAGCGAGTCTGAGCATAACTTAATTACGTTCAGATCCGTTAACCATATCCAGAGATTAAAACGCTGTTTCTGTAGAGTGCAATAAAGGAGATGCCCCACATCTTTAATATCTTGTGCACTCCACAACATAAAGGTTAAGTATACTTTACAACTATTTTCAAAGATTTATGGGAATTCTTATTCATTTTAAGATGTAATATATCAATAACACATTGATTTTTAAAATTTTCGAAGAAGTAACCATCAACTAATTTCATAATCACAAATGCTAAACAATTTATATTTCAACAATTCTGCAATTATATGAAATGAATAATACTCAGTTGTTTTTGTTGCTGAAAGGAAATTGAGACTATAAAGCTCCAGTAAATGATATGTTCTATTTCCACTTTGAGAGATAACCCCGAAGCTCACCCTGAGACCCATTAACACCCTCCCCTTCTAAAAAGTTGCGCAATAAGAGCCATCGACTAGTTTCGAACCAGGACCTTCCCAAACATATAGCGAGTAAAAATCTATTTAGCTACAGGCGCGCCGGAATTGAGGTCATTGCTTAATGATCGCTTTACCAATGTATGGAACATATCTTAGTAGGGCTCATTTGTAAATATACATCGCAATATTTCACTATTACAGTTTTCTTTGGTCAAAAATTCTTTCCTTTCTCGAACCCAATGATTCTAGAACTGTGGGGAGTGCATAAGAACGAAAATAGTCCTCATAATGCTGCGATCAAAAATTAAATAAATAAACGAATAAAGAAAAAACGGTTTATGTCCTTTGGTACAACAAATCAAGCTACTTATACAGGAAATGTCCTACAATTAAATTTACGACAATAAAATCGTATCAATTCAAATTAAATACTAATATTAAAGATTGCAGTTGTTGAGGTTGGCAAGCCTAATAACTTTGTGATAAAAATCTAAACACTTATTTTTGTCCATTGTGACTAGCAGTTATTTGGAGATTTTAATTTTATCTGGTTAGTTCGAATAATACAATATTATTGCATTTATCTGAGAGACGTTTGTATGCAGCGCAAGCATTCGCAAAGAGAGAACTATGTATACTGCTGGATATACGAGCATATTGAGTTTTATTGTAATCCTATAAATTTTCCAGTCAAAGTGTTCCAGCTTGTATTTTGAAATATGGATATAACAAATAAATACAGTGTGATTATTTTTTATTCATCATACTATTTCTTTTCTCTATTCTGTTGTTTCGCAAGCCTCAAATTTCATACAAACATTATTTGTCTGTGGAGAAAGGTTTGGAGATTTGGTTGGAAACATTGATTAGGAGGAGGAATTGTCCTGGGGTTTCTGGATGAAATTTTTACAACAGGGCGGTTTCTAACCGCTGCCCTGAGGAGTCTGGCAAACGACTGGCGTGTCCTCCAATGGTATCTGATTTAAAACCATGAGATTTTTATCTCTATGGTTATCTCAAAAGGAGAGTTTAAGAAGAACCCACAAACAATTCCTGTACTGAAGAAAGCGACTAAAGATGAAATTTTTTTTTTTTTTTTTGTGCGTGTCGGAACACGTTCTTCATTGCCTCACACTCCTACTGCGACATATTACTGATAAACGTGGAGGACGCATTGACATATTTTACTGTTCCAAAACAATATTTTATGTTTTTCAGATGAATAAAATGGTATAATGAATGAAAAATAACCCTATATAGATAGATATTAATAGACAGATATCTATTGTTATTTATATCAATTAAAAGCACAAATATCCACTAAATTATCTGGTGACGTTTCAGGACTTTCCAAATTCTGTCATCAGACCTAAGTAGGGCTCACTAATATGACCTCACTCTGACCGTCATAATGTAACGGCTTATAAAAAAACCAGCGAAGAGCTCATTATACCATGGGATATACTCAACTCCGCCAATCTGAAGATATTCACGAAGAACCACAACTGGTATCGGTTTTGTAACCGAGCCGATAAACAAATTTGATCTCTTAGCTTGCAACACTTCCATTCCCTATCTTCAGTCACTTACAATTTTAAACACGGAAAGCATCTAAAACTAAAAGCATATTTTCATTTCAGTAGTTGTTTAAAGAGCTTTTTAAAGCATTGTGTCTTGTTTAAGCTGGATGAAGTAGAAATTTTATTTAGGAGGCAACGCACGCAATGGTAAGTATGGACCTTTTATAAACATATGCTTAGCAGAGCGCATTTCCTTGAATTGCTACTTGTAGAGGTAGCATGCAAGGAAATGTGCTCTGTCAGCTAGAGGTATTACATTCAGCAAAATTAATCGGGGCATTTATAAATTAATTCAATAAACGGAAATTAACCGCATGTATTTAGAAG
Source organism: Mastigoproctus giganteus (assembly GCF_048544385.1). Lineage (NCBI taxonomy): Eukaryota > Metazoa > Arthropoda > Arachnida > Uropygi > Thelyphonidae > Mastigoproctus > Mastigoproctus giganteus. The sequence goes on from NC_143577.1 coordinate 144,327,813, forward strand.
GCTGGTGAATATACAGAACACTAAGGTTGCTTAGTTCCAACTCACGATACAACACAAAATATGCAGTCTGCGTTTGTAAGTAATGTAATAAGTTGTTGCAGGGTTTTAGGCGCATCAGCAGTTAGGCCAGATTGCGCAGTACATAATGTTTGTAAATTGTGTGTGTTCTATGGACGAAAAACCTGAGTTTCCGGAAGGGGGAGGAACCAAATTACCCTCGCCTGAAACCAACTAACTCAGCCACGTTAGAAAAAAGACCCATACAAATTCCTCATATCACCGTCATGTTTCGAACTGAAGTCTTTTCCAACCAGTGCGCGGAGGACCGCGATTATACCAACTATGCTTGCCCACGAGGCCAACGTAAGAGTGAAGGGTCTCACTTACTACACGAACGACATAATATTTCTACAGAATCCTCGAGTGATAGACGTCTATCTTTTCATTGGCTATCCTTGGTTTAATCAGATTTTGTTCAGATCTTAATATGACACAACAATAATATTTGAAATCCGTTCATGACTTTCGAATTCAATTAAACACCTACATTGGCGAAGTTTAATCAAAACCAACAAAATGACCTTTTTTGAAATTAAGGCTGATCAATATTCTTCAATTAATTTTACAAAAACTCCATGGGGTACCTGACTTTATTTAAATTTTTATAAAAAAAAAAAAACACTTTCGTATTCTCTTCTACAATAAAGATGTTTCCACATATAACATGAATTATAGATGAAAATAATCTGTGTTATTATTAAAAATAGCCTATATTGCTCTTATGAATTTCAAGGTGAAAAAAAAATTTCTGCTCCACAATTACTCAATCATTAGTTAAATTACTTTTATTTAAACAGATTTTTCAGTCTATTCTGAAATGGAGGACATTTTCTATTAGGGCTTCTGATTCACGCAAATTGTGAAGTATTAACAGATCACACAACACCTAGGATACACTTGGGATGCATTCAGCATTTTTAAGCATGGAGGTTTTCCTGATATTTAAAACTAGGCGTAAAGTCGCAAGAAAGGCCACGGTCGTGTATAACATTCCATGAAAGTTCTTATGGGCGAAATTCTTGAGAAGCCAGCATTTATTTCTTTTCAAGCGATTCCTAACTGTATAATTGCTCTTCAAAGTCTGCTGATTCACCACGAACCAATTTATTTGAAGAAAGAGTAATTAAGAATTCTTGTCTGCCTCACCGTATTTAGCTGTCATGCGAACTTTAACTATGGTCAACTTCAAATGTTTACATTGAAAAAAAGCAGACATAAAATTCGTGCAAATGCATCATGTCTATACACAGTAAATTAACCGTAGTTATTATTATAGTAATATCGTTTTATTACAACTCTTATTGTGAATGCCTTCAGATGGCCGTTTCAGAAATATTTGGCGCTTCATCTGTAGGTGGATAGGTACCCTAATGGTATATTAACAGCTGTTGTGAAATTTAGTCCACAATATGAGAGATGCCAAATGGAGTTTAGTAATTTTATTAAGTATTAAACTACTAAACACCATTTGGCATCTCTCATATGGTGGACTTAAGTTCACAACTGAGTTGTCAGCTGTTATACTATTAGTGTATCTACTCACCCACAGATGAAGGGCTAAATAGCTCTGAAACGGTTGTCGTCTGGGTGATGGTGACTGAGAATAAGTAGCAATAGTCTATTGGGAAAGCGTTATTTATTCGAAGAATAACCGAACAGGCCACTGGATGTGAAGGCATTCATAATAAGAGATGTAATGGAAACGATATCACTATAATAACTTCGGCTAATTTATTGTGTATAGACATGATGTATTTTCACTAACTGATATGTCTGGTTTTTACAATGTAAACATTTGAAGTTGACCATAGTTAAAGTTCGCATGACTGCTAAATACTCATGTGTGGACATGAGGCATTTGCACTAACTTCTATGTCTGTAAATTTTCCCGAGGCTTTTGCTCTGTACTTTTTTTTTATTGTAAAGACAGTTAAAAGAAAAAATAAATCAATTTATTTTTCAGATCCAGGAAAATTGGCATTTCCCAATTTTATACGATGATTGTCAATTAATTTCCTTTTGATTAGATGTACATATGTGCAGAATGTATTTAGTTTTTTTAATTAATAAAAAAATGCAGTGTTAATAGTACAGCTAAAACTTATAGAAAACTAGATAACTAGAAAAACCTTAAACTTAATTACGTAAAACATTATCTGAAACAAATGAGAAGAAATGTTGTTAAATAAGTGAAACCATGAGGAACGACTGCCATGTTGGGAACAGGCGCACTCATGGTGAAGGTGATGGGGCTAAAATCTCCAAGAATTTAATTTAATAATATAATTGTACCGCAATGATATAATGTACAATTTATACCATTGTACTATCGTGTTGACACTAGTAAAAGCTACCAGTGAAAATTCAATCACAATTTTAAAAAGTGCTCTTCACCATCTTTGCCATTTTTTTTACATCTGAACCCTTTATTACACAAAATATGCTTTGGAACATACGATCATGTCCCACTCTGTGGATGGATAATATAGGTGAAAGCTTCCTCTAACAATGCTGCTAATCACATATCTGTTTATGGAATGTTCATTGCTCGAACCAGAGTTGTGTTAAAGCATAAACTTGCCAACGTTTACATAGTAAATTATGAAAATGTCTTCTCCGATCTTGTGGGTGGTTAAAGTAAGATAACGCTACACGCTCTAATACCAAAATTACCAAAAGTGCACTTAAAAATTCTAAAGCCTAAAAATATTCAGTGGGAATTCTCTAAAACGAGAAGTCGACACCATTTCAGGCACACACTATAACAATAATGTTCCCGGGAATATCGTTGATAAGACAGCAAATGGGACATCCAACAGAAAGAATTCTGGACCAATCAGAGTGCCAATGCAACAGAATAAACAGCGGCTGAATTGCTCTCTTTCTCAGAAAGACACTAAAGACATTTGGTATGGTCAGAGAAACAGATCTGAAAACAATGATCAGTGAATTCTCGGGTTGATCTGCTTTGTCCAACTGGTTAAAAAAAAAAAAAAAAAAACAGAATAACTGACGAAAATCCTACTCTGTTCGCCTGAGATCCTCTAATTACAACTGATCTGAAGATTTGACAAAGATATATCGTACAGACACACTTCAAAGTTGTCTATAGAGTTTAAAAATAGATTTCTTATACTGGTGGTCAACAGAAGCCAGAATACGATAAATCCTATTCGAAGATCTTTGAAAAACGAGCCATCAGTTAACCAGGATGCAATGCAAGCTGTGACTTCAATTCCTAATCCATTCGTTTCTACTTTAAGTGCAGTTTCAAATATATCTCTTAAAGAGTTTTGTATCCTTTAACTCGTATCCCTTTGTATCCCTATTTCTTAACAATAGGTGTTTCACAACATTTGCTTTTGGTTTCTTTGAACAAAACTAATTTATAAATAGAATAATTCTTCGTATGTGCCAAACTCATTTCAAGTCAGTTTTCATACGTGTTATGAACTTTAATTTTTCTTAATTAATTACTTTCTTAACATTCAAGCTTTAAGTTAAGAAAATCACTCAGTGCCCAGACATTCCAGTCCTCTTTTGTTTTTCCCTCGTACTGGGAATAACAGTTACATTTTATTTGTGGAATTGTATGCTAGTTGCTTAATTTCTTAACATATTGGGTAAATTAATTCATCTTAATGTATGATCTTTCTATAAAAATTAGGTTTAGAACCTATATCCTAACAGGAAAACCTTCGCTAAAGTCACATCGACATCCACTACCACCACCACCATACTTGAAACTTCGCATTAGGGCAGACACTAAAGAAAAGTTGTGAATATGCAAAAAAAAAAAAAAACCAGCTTCCGATATAAGTTATTTAAAATTTTAATGCAATGACTGTATATCGTTCTTCGTATGCTATTGGCTATTACGTATCACAGGTACTATATATTTATGTCATATTTATCTGTCACCAAATCGAGCATGAGCAAAAAGAAAGAGAGCGGCGCTTGTTTTTGTCGGTCTTGTAGAACAGTTGTTGTATCGCCACCTTATTTCCATCTGAAACTAAGAGACAGTGATCAAAGTTTAAACCTAAATGAGTATCAGTTGAACTGATGCCACTAATGGCAATGAATTAAAATGCGGGGATGATTATAAATTAGCAGGAAATACAGAAACAGTCAGTACAAACCAGTCTGCAATCGATTTACTAAGGAGAGTAGGCAATCTAAGACAGATTATGAGAAATCGTTGGAGGTAGGCTGGAAAGATATCCAGATTGCTTTCAGCAGGAGGGTAGTTATTGTTGGAACATACATCTATCTGGTGTTATGTAAGTGGGTAGTTTGAATAAATTTAACGAAGAATTAGACAAATTATTAGAGGTTGTAGACAAGTGATGCGGAAAGTGCTTATATATTTATTTATTTTCAGTTAATGATGCTATAAATTTCCCCCTTTATATTGTTTGCTAATACTAATTTGTTGTATACTTATATTTTCAGAAAAATTATGGATGTACCATAAGGGGAAAAAAAAAAAAAAAAAAAAAACTTTACATTCGAGGATCATATTTAGTTATGAGAATTAAGAAATACATGGTGATGGCAAAAATATGACATGTCCAACTGCTACTGAATAAGAGAGCCTATTTCGTTTGGCCACTTTATTTGTGCCACTGCTTCTAATATTTTTCAGAATTTAATTTATCTTCTCTTCAGTATTGCTTAATTTGAAAGCATGTTAAATGAAGACACTAGTTTTCGAAAATGACAAGATCTCTCCGCTGAAAAGACTTGTCTCATGGGGTAAATTCTAGTGAACACAGTAATTTAATTCATTTTTTTCAATTCGCGTTAAGTCACTGACGAAAAACTTATACAACAGAAACAAGTAGACCGCTGAGTGAACTGCAAGGAAGGCGAGGGGGAAGAGGCTACGACATGCAGCTGTTAAATGGGGGACTGAAAAAGATGTGCGGCACGATGGTGTAGAAGCTATTGCCAACCCTGTCCCTGATGGACATCTCAAACTTTATGCCGTGGCTAATGCAATGACCACGATACCGAACTGCGGAGTAATGTACACAGACACTACAGAACCTCCACGTTCTTTCTAACGTTTTGGGTACTGGGGAAAAGGACTGAGGACCATAGCGACCTATAACAACACTGGCCGTGGTGAGACACGTTACAAAGAAAAAAATATATATATATACTAAAAAGTCTCAGAGGGAACCTTTTACCCCAAGGAAAGAGGCAGCTTTAAATTTCCTCTGTGATACCATAAGCCAACTTTATCAATGAATAAGTCATTATGCCAACGAATTCATACACACACTAGAACAACTAGTCTAAGAATATACAAAAGTTTCCATTTTCTCTAAAGTGTATTCTCCTCCGCAATTTTTCGTTTTCATACATCACCGTGAACTAACGCGCTTTAGTTTTCCTCTTAAAACGCCCAAATTTCTCTGTATATTTCGGCGATTCTTACCTCAGTTACATGTTATACAGAGATAAAATTCATGCAAATTAAACAGAACAAAATGGGACAAAAATGATTAATATTTTTAAATGAAAACGCGAACATGAAAGTATTAGAATCTGTAGTACGTAGCATCGTGCATGCTTGTTAACATTAGATCTGAATTTCTGTAGATCGTGATTTTCGGAAAGTTGGAAAGAAGATATAAACGAGAAAGTAGAACAGTTGGTTCTGTGAGTGTGGACATCGGCAGCGAATGAATGTTAACTGGTTGGGCAAGTAGTGGGAGAATTATAGGTGCCAATTCAGAAGAACAGTGCCCGTAGAAATATTTATAGAAAAGGCATGCAGCAGAAAAATAATAACTCTGAGACAGAGTGGAGAGACTGCCAAAGACTGGTCGTTAATTAACCTGACTGCCCTATTTTGAATGGAATCAAGTTGAGAAGCTTTTATCGGAATCACTCACGTATGTGAACAATATTCCGAATAATATTGTTCACATATATTGAATAATTGTTTAGAAGAAAAGTAGCAAAACGAGCAGTAGACCTATTTGCAAAATATAAGACAGGGCTGAGTTTTTTTTTTAAAAAAGTGATGTTAACTAAGGTTCCTTCGAGAGTTATAACTCCCACTGAGAGTTATCTGGAGATCAGCATTTAAGGAATTGGTGGCGAATATTCCAGAAGTTTAGGCTTTTAGTACAGGAAAATATTTCTCGAACTGAAGGTGGAATGCAATATGCATCATCTACAAAAAATATGGATCGGATTACCAGTCAGTGGAAGCAGGTTATTAGGATACAATAGGAAAAGAGTAGGAGAAAGAACTAAACCGTGGGACAACAGCATCAGTGGAGAAGTTAAAAAAAACAAAGACCCATCTACTATCGCAGTGAGCGTTTCAGAGAGAAAACTGAATACCCAATTGCAAAAAACAGTCGGCAGGCAATAAGATGGAGTTTATTTAGAAAGCATTTATGCCAAACACGATCAAAAGCTTATAAATATCAAGAGCAACTGCTCGAGTTTCATAAATTTTCTTTGAATTTGTCCAAATATGACTAACATAAGCCAATATATAACCACTGGAACGACACTGACGGAATCCACATTGTCAATCATTTATCAGATTACTGATCAAAGTTGTTTTTTTTTTTTTTTTTAGAGACAGATTTGGTTGGTGCCCGGGTTTGGACTTACTAGGTACGGGATTGCTGGTATCCACTGATCTTTCACTCCACCAGTGGATGTTCTAACATTAAAAATCCCGTACCCAGGAAGCCCAAAACCAGGTACCAACCAAATCCCGTCTGTAGCACAAGGCTAAGGACCAGCAAAAAAAAAAAAAAAAGAAAAGAAAGAAGAAAAGAGGGGTGGAGGTAAATAAATTGAAAGGGAGCATAATATTAGTAAGAATATAATAAAATTTAAAAACAAATAATGGCAGTAAAAATAAAATTCCGCCTCTTCAAAGCAGTGAAGAAACTATCAAATCTTGTCTCCAAGAAGGATCTCAAAATAAGAAATACTGATAAATAGTATGCAAAAATAAAAGTAAAAATACGTAAGACAGAAAATTATATATACTCGTATATACAATTTTTTCTACTTGTGTGTGTGTGTGTATATATATATATATATATATATATATATATATATATATATATATATATATATATATCCTGCCTCTAAGCAACAGTGAGGATGCCAAAAAATCCTGTTCCTGAACAGACGGCTAAAAAATAAATAAATAAAAAGAGGATAAGGAAGATGGGAAACAGTATAAGTCAACGTGGATACGGAATGCAGATCCCAGTCAGCCTGGTCCAATTTGTTGGCAAATACTCTACCAGCGAAACCTGAGACAGACAAGTTCATGAAGTCGCATAGTACAGTTCCATTAGGAAATCAGGAGGCATTTGATTTTTGAGCTGATTGGATTAATTTACATGAAAATCATTCCAGATTGCTCAGTGATTTGTAGAAGACTTCCGTCGAAAAGATATGCTTCTTTATTTGTTACCCCCCTTCCCTGCATTTCCTGGTCTGTATTTGTTGCAATTCGTGTAGAGAAATTCTTTTGTGAAGAAGGAAGAAGTAAAATTTTTAAGCATTTTAAAGGCACCTTTATTATTCTCGAATCTTTGTTCGTCCCCAGGGAAGATGGATTCAAAACTAGAAATTAGCGGAGAACGAAAGTCTTTGTTTAACGAACAGTGATAAATTATATGCTCCAAATTTTCAATACCACTGCATGCGCACAGATCCGCAGTAACAAAGTTAAAAAGCTCAAATTTATGGATCCATGGCCAGTTAATAGATACGATGTATATAGGCTTGGTATGAACCATTTTCTCTCTTTCTTGGTGGCAAAGGTAATGTCATGGAAAAAATAGGTGACATGTCCTTTGGTACTGTTATCCCAACGAGCTTGCCAGAAGTTTCAGCATCTGAGTTTTCACTGTGGATGTCAGCATCTAAGTCTGGTGTAATTCCAAGGAAATCAGTGAGAATTCTAGGTTTTAATCTGTAGTTTAAACTTTTATGAAGTAGATGAAGGTCTAGAGGTGTGCATCCAGTCAGAACCTGAAGCGCAGAACTGGAAACTGTTCTGCAGCCATAGAAGTTGCGAGTAACATCGTTCTCTGAATAGTTGATAGTTTGGTTTGGAAAGTGGTTTTGTTTGCCATAGGAAACCATGCATCCACCGTACATGGCCATAGGAACAAAAACAGCTTTTTTATTAAGTTGGATCGTTTTGTGATTAAGCTCCCAGTCCTGTCTGGAGAACCTAATTAGACAGCCAATAATTTTTTTAGTGGCATATTATTTACATGTGAAATAAAATTGAGTCTGTCATCCATTGTAATGCCCAAATACTTAATCTCAGAAACCAAAGGAATAGATTTATTGTATTGTATTGTTTGTTGGTTTTAACAGTTGGTGGACGACTGTGGTCGAACTTTTCCTTAAAAATCAACATATTTTAATTTTTAGTTAAGGAAATGCTCAGTTTATTCAGAGCAGACCAGTTGGAAAGATAGGATATAACATTATTAGCAGTCAGTTCCAAAGTCGTCAGCACACAAGATTTTGTGTGTGTTTCGTTGAAATGACATTAAAAAACATTAAAAAACATTTCGTAGAAATGACATTAAAAAACATTAAAAAACATTTCGTTGAAAAAACATTAATTCAGCCACCTTGCGGTGGCTGAATTAATTCCTTATTATGAGCTATTGTTGTTTAGCGCAATTTGCATTTTCAATCGATCGAGGGCATTTTCCCCAGAGAGAATCAAATGCGTCCTTCGAGGACGTATCCATAAAAATAGCAAGCTTCTACTTGGCCTGAGATTTTTCGATGTGGGATATAAGGTCAAATAGTGCATCCTCTCATGATTTACCTGAGAAAAGACGTTGTTCTCAAATTTGGACAACGCATACTCAGGAAAAAAGCTTTCTCTAGGCATCCTTCATACGGAAATACGTCCATAAAATAGGAAGCGTGCAGCGCGATCCCTCGCTCCACAGAATTGATTTCCATTGATCATCAGTCCACGGTCGATGTTTCCCACCATGACAGTCAACAGTATGGATTTGTTTTTATTATGAACTGCAGCTCTTACTTGAAACTTCATTGCATGCAGCACTCGTACGTATCGTGAAGACATTTACAGATATTCCTGTGGCTGCGCGTAGCTCAAATAAACTCCCTATGTTCCGATGTCTAGATGAGATGCCAGCAGTTCCAAGGCACACTGGCTATTGTCAGCCAGTATTTTAAGCGTAATGTGTTGTTTCTTTAGATCAGTATTAGCTTTAAAACTTCCCTCTATTCAGCATGTAGCCAATTGCCGACTTGGGAAAGTTTAATTGCTGAGCACAGACTTTTTCCGTGTGACATTCAGCTATCATTCACTTCTAAAAGTCTGTTGGCTCTTTCACATGCTCATCATTCGCCGTTTGAAATTCAGACTATTGAACTGAATTCAGAAGCCCCTGGCCTCCTGGCTGTGGCGGGCACATTATTGTATCTTTACTATACAATAAAGATTTTCTCTAATAGCTGATCACCTTCTGGGCCCTTTTTTCCCAGTCAGGTAATTTTCTGCAGTCAGATATGTCCCAAGAATTTTGGCAGATAACTACTCTTACGATAATATTAATAAAGTAACTTAGGCATGAAATTATCATCAAGATTTAAATGGTATAAATTATTTCTCGATAAATTGATGACTCATCCTGTATTTTTGTGTATTTCAGAAATTTAAGCGAAAAAGAAAAAGGACCTTAATTTCAACACCTCGTTATTCTGAAATATTGAAGGTAGAAAGGTGAAAGAAATATAAACATCCGCCAGGTAAGGGCCAAACTACAAATGAAGAATGATAGCACATAGACAACTGAGATTGTAAAAGGGCTGAGCAGTTTATTTCTCACTCTTTTGAATTAAAAGAGTCTACGTAAGCTATTCGAAAATAAAATTAATTTAGCGAATAAAAATAAATTGAGTTAATTCACACGAATTAATGAAAAAAAATTAGTTTACATTTAACAATAAAACAAAATGTATTTGGTTATTTCATCTTTCACCAGCATATTCTTCAACTTGAGAACAATGTTTAATTTCCTATGATTACCAAATACAATGAACAGAACGCGTAATACCAACGGGTCATAATACAACTTATGCACGAAATATTACACATTCAGGGAAATGTTATACATGCAATATTTCCTTGCAGTACAATTCGTTTTGGATCTATTCAACAAACAAAAGAGATTGTTTTAACAGCCAGTTTCATATTTAAATAAACAATGTGAATTGCTTTAACGTGGTCTGAAAAAACATGTCATGGAGTAATCCTGACATGTTTTTTCCAGAGTTGCAGATAAATATCAATTAGTCTAAGAATCTTACAGAATAGTTGCCGTTCTATTTAAATACAAAATAATGCTTTTACATTATTAATAAATATAAATATAAAAGCACTTCCTTAAAGAATGATTATGTGAATCTCCTATACGGTTTTAAACGGAGCCCTAGTTCATAGTTTTAAAGATATTTAATTGTGATGTAAATGTGAAATATTCCACTATTAAATTCTTTTTAAGAAGGCTGAAATATCTTAGACACCTATCGCCTATCAGAAGTTATATAGGTCACGCTTTTAATTGCAAAATGAATGGTGGAAAACGGTGCATTTCCCAAACTCCCAATATTTTAATTCTCTGAATGATAAACACGTCCCTATTTAATAACTGGGCATGGCATAATACTTACATATGCAAACGTCGCACACTGAATCGATATATACTAATTCCTCAGACCATTTCCTACATTACCATGAACGTAGAACTCCGTGCTACAACATAACCACATTTGTTTGTCACATTTAACGATTGTAATACTAAGCCATAAATTCGGAATTTATAATGGTCCTGAACAACAAATTTCAAATTAGCAAAAGCAGGAGGGGAAATTCCTGCCCATTCAATATATGTATATTGAGTTTAGATAGACCTATTAACTTTAACATATCTACCCAAAGAGGGAAATGCTCTACCTATATAATATAATTCGTTTTGCATATATTTTTGAGACAACCGAAGCGATTGCACCAAAGTAATATTTTACACTGAATTCAAGAGCAATGAACCTTAAATCCAATGGCAAATGCGCTCACATTATTCAGAGTCTTAACTATGACTGTCAAAAAAAAAAAAAAAAAACTCACGCGGAGTTTGACCACCAATATTAAGAGTCATTCTTTTTGGCACGTACCAGCATCTGACAAGGGGAACCAGGTTTCTGTTGTAAGTCATTCCCTTTGATCAATTAAAGCTGTAATTATTATATTTTATTAGGCAGAAGCTCTAATTAAAGGATGCATGGATACATTTTCTTAAAGAAATAAAGTTGGCGTGTAAAGAATATGTCCCATTAGGCATTGTCTTTCAACCTCTCAACGTTAATCCACAATATTAAGCAAAGAAAAAATAACGAAAATGTGGCAACAGAACGATGTAATATTTCCATTAAAATGGCACTTTATATCAGCGATTTCTTTCGAGCTCATTCGGAAATAAATGGAATCACTTCTTTCTGGCTGAATTATTGTGTATTAGGGCCCCTATTTAAGAAGTGTTAACTTATTTTCTCAGCAAGCCCAACAAATTTAAATTTAGTTACCTTCGTTTCAATTAAAATTCTGTATTAAGAAAAATAAAATGATAACTGTCTGATTAACTTTAACAGAAAACATGTAGAATTTAGATTTGTTTTAATAAAAACTGATGAAGACAGAAATCCAATTATTTTTGTTGACATTAATTATTCCGCTTTTTTTTCTTTTTTTTTTTTTTTGGGGGGTTCCTTCTGCATTGTAAAAATATGCAAGGCAGTTCCACATTTATCAATCACATAGCGTCACTGAATCGTAAAAGAACTGTCTCCAAACGAAATCTTCTGAAGTTTATTTATTCTTATTTCTTCTTGCGTTCACATTACTTCTTTTATTATTCTGTTTATTCCAGCATGTTTGTTTTCACCCCTTTTAGAAAGACGACCAGCTAGAAAGGGATACAAAAAAAGCGAGAATAGCAATTATTTACAAGGTGAAATTGTTATGAATCCCCCGCACAGAACTAAGGGTATTAGAATTAACCTATAGTACACTGGTGTGCAAAACTTAAGGACCAGTCAGGTTTTCACCTGTAGCTTTTCATAGATGGATATGGGGAAAAGCTTACCAAAGGAATCTCGTAAGGTACAGAAATGATGAAGGAAACAAAACGGATACAATAACGGAAACAAAACAGTACAGAGGGACTTTATTCAAAAATTGCAACACAGCACTGGCTGCCATGATACAGATGCATCACTTCCAAAGATGGGACAAAGGGAAGAGGTGGTCCTCAGTAGGAGATATGGCCTTTATGTCAATGCAGGCTTTGCACCGCTTGTCCATACTTAGAACAATGTTGTTGATAAGTTCTTGCAGTAACATCGTCCATTCTTCTGTCAGTGCCATCTTCAGCTGGTTAAGATTTTCTGGTGAGTGTGGACGTGCCGCTTGACGTCTCCCCAGAGCGTCCCATATGTGTTCGATGGGATTTAGATCGACAGAAACGGGCAGGCCAATCCATACGAACAATGTCTTCACTTTCCAAAAGCATATCAACAGCTGCAGTGCGATGGGGTGTGGCGTTATCATCCATAAACACGAATTCGGGGCCAATGGCACCTCGGAACAGACTCACATGGGGAAGGAGTAGCTCAGTACAGTAGCGTGCACCGGTTACAGTACCGCCTTCCAGTATCTGGAGTTGAGTACGTCCATCCAAGAAACGCCTCCCCAGACGAGAACACCTCGACCGCCATATCGATCCCTTTCAGTGATGTTTGCGGGATGATACCTTGTGTCACTCTCTCGCCAGATTATCTGACGTCCAGAATCGCTTCTGAGACTGAATCTACTCTCATCAGTAAACAGTACCTCATCCCATTACGCTGCTATCCAGTCCTTGTGTTTGATGCACCACTGTAAACGGTGTCTCCTATGGGCAGGTGTTAAAGGGACACAGCATACTGGCCGTCGAGCAAACAGTACACCTTTGTGGAGTCGCCTGGCCACAGTAAACCGCGATATCCTGCGTCATCTGCTCCTGTGCAGCTGGTTTGCAATGGATACCGCTGTCTGCTGTTGATCCCTCTTGGCCTGTAGGAGTATACAGCGATCATCATAGGACGTTTTTGTTTTCGTGGACGACCACCGCTGGTCCTTCGAACAGCTGTACCTGTTGTTCTGAAGGCCGACCACGCCCGTGAGACGATGCTATGGGCGATACCGAACTCTGCAGCCACACTCCTCACACTTCGACCTTCCTCGAGCTTTCCAATTATTCGATTCCGGGTAAAAGTCATCCAGATGTTGTCTACTGGCCATTTCGTTGTCTGTAAGGCACTGTATGAAACCAATCGAACGTCTGTAACAATCGTGCTGACCATGTAATTTGCACATAACTGCTGAACTTCTGCTTTTATCTGTTTATGTGAGCCCTCTCGTCACGATTCAAATTTTTGCATGTGCACCAGCTTTCTGCTGAACGGCCACAGTTATGCAAATCGCTACAGGCTATTTCGTTTGATTTTGTGGTTTTAACCTTCAAAAACAGTGTTGGTACTTAAGTTTTGCACACCAGTGTACTAAGTACCGTGCGTGAGTTGAAGATTGAGATGACGAAAAAAGATTTGTCGACATTAGACTTGAACTTCTGCAGATTTTAATTTTCAGAAAACACGTATAAAGAGAGGTCGTTTAAGAAAACGGAAGTTAAAGGAATAAATGATAAAGAAAAGTTGGTTCTGTAAGTTTGAAGTTGGACAGTAAATGGATGCACGTGTTCGACTGGTTTGAAAGAGAGAAAGGAGTTATAGAAGACAATCCAGAAGACCAGTGGCTATGGAAGTATTTGTAGAAAAGGCATGCAGCAGAAACAGAACGTCTACGAGACAGTGAGTGGAGAGACTTTGTAAGAGATGGATCAGTAATTAACCTAACTGCCCTCTTTTGAAAGGAGTCTAGAAACCTGAGAAAGGTTATGGGGACACCCCCCCCTCAGGTAAGAGAACAACATTCCATGGTAGAGCGAATTTGAGATTTGTACAGAGTGAGTAACTGTTTAGAAGAAAAGTAACGCCAAGAGAGAAAGAGAAAACAGTTTTTTAGATGAAGAATAAACAATATTTGCGAGATATAAGACAGGGCTTAGTTTTAGGATTGAAATTAACTAAGTTATATTTGCCCCCACTGGTGATCCCTACCTGGAGATAATTTAAAGAACTGGTGGATATTCGAGAAGTTGAAGCTATTTGTGCAGGGCAAGATTTCTTAAACTGGAAGGTGAAATGCAACGTGCTATATTCAGCAAACCTATGGATAGGATTTCCAGTCAATAGAAGAAGTCATTAATATACAAGAGGAAAAGAGTGGGAGAAAAAGCTTCTCCACTAATACTGGTGTTCCTTGGGGAACACCAGGATTAATGGAGCAGTTAGAAGACAGAGAACAGTCTATCATCACCTGCAGTGAGCTGTCAGAGAGAAAACTGGATACACAAATACAAAAATCGGTTTGCAATCCATAAGATGGAAGCTTATTTAGAAGCCCTTTAGACCAAACATGATCAAAAGTCTTTGCAATGTCAAGAGTAACTTGAGTTTCACCAAACTTTTCTATTGAATTTGTCCATAGATGGGTAACTTACGCCAGTATATCGACACTCACGGAATCCAACTGGTGTCAGAGGGAAGTTTCTAGATAATAATTTTATTTTATGGATGGAAATTAGATTTATAGACGGCAATTATTTACATAATTACAAGAACCAATTATTCACAGTATCTTACATATCTTACAAAATTAGTGGTTCGTCAGTGATTTCATGTTGCATAAAGATTTGATTAATTGCTTATTACATATCCTTATATTATATTACTAAAGCTTACTACTTACAGAGTAATAAGTCTTAACTACATTAATGAGAATACTACATCTCATTCCATCTTTATCCAAAGAGCTTCCTTAGGGATTTTTCCCATTTTAATTAAAGTAAGCTGTGAGCTTCAGATAAGTCTTCACTCTGCATTCCTTGCTCCAACAGTATTTCACGAGTCTATATGCCAATGAACTAAAAAGATTGACTGCGTTATTTAGAAAATTCTTTAGATAGGAGAGGCTAGTCAGTATGGGATGTAACAGTAGGTTGGAATCACCATAATTTCGTCTAGCACATGGAGTAGAGACAAAGCATTGAACATTCGGAGCGTCAATTACACCGATAAGCATTTGAGAAAGAATAACGTTGGATGCTATGCGAACTCGCCATGGGACAATGTTCAGGTTGGTATATAACACAGCGCTGAAATATGGGTTGTTATTTACCAAATCATTGGTCTCATTATCCAGTAATTTATTACTATTTCCTCGCGTTTGACTTTCATGTTCCCTAATCTCTATCTGTTTGTTTTTTTTAAGGTTCTATCACTGAATGCTCAGGCAATTAGGTGGCGGGACCTGCCAGAGAATAATGGGCAGCCTGACTTACCTCCTAGCGGTTTGGGGTGTAGGGGCAACGTGTAGTCCCATTACGGGTTCTGCGGCCAAAAGCCAGACTACAACAGAACACAACATAATACTTCTCACATACCACACACAATACTTTTGTCTGGCTTTTACAGAGTAATGTATACTTCACAAGAGTACTTATGGCGCAGTTGTAGGAAACCACCGGTGGCGCCACCTTCCCAAACACTATGTACACTATATTCAATAATTGACAGCCAGTAATCTGTTTACATAAGACGGCAGAGCAGAAGTCTAGATAGGTTGTAGATGCGTAAAATGCAATTGGTTGTAGGTTGCGAGTACATCCACGTTGAGAAACCCGGTCAGTTCGTTCCATGGTTAAAAAATGATTTTGAAATCTGAGGTCCTTATCTCGTGTCAAGCCGAAGTCGATGTGGAACCACTTTCTTATCTCTGATACGTTCTGATGTCATTCTTTATTCACTTTTTCGTAAAAGGTATTCGAGCTGATTTGCATATTTGAGCTCCAGACCTATCAGGAATTAGGGCGGAGTCTCGCTGATCTACGAGGTGAGTCTGTTCAGCGTCCTTCAATGTTATATACAATTTGAAGTCGTCCACATATGATATAAAATCAGTTACCTTGCAAGGAAAGGTTCAAAGACAGCAGAACCGACAGAACACTTCCCTGCAGTAGCCCCGCGTTATAAAAAAAAAGTATTTTTCCAGAATGAAGATGACAGCGGGAATCGAAGGCTGATCATAAGCAGATGATATATCAAATAAAGATGACGTCCGGCTGAGATTTACTGTTGAGAGCTGTTTGAATTTTAAATAGGATGTCAAGTAGATTAGTGTATGTCGACCTTTTGAGGATCAGAATATGAAGATTTTTATGTCTGTGAGAGAAGCATTTGGTCGACGAGTGCTGATAAGATAGTTCTCTCAAATACTTTTAATAGAAAGGAGCACAATGAGATAGATCTGAAGTCCTTAGGCTCTCTAGGTTTTCTTCTTTCGGGTATGGGTTGAACCCTGTAGTCAGAGGCGGATTTAACGGCGGGCGCACCGGGCGCGTGCCCTGGGCCTCGACTTCTGAAGGGCCCACGAAAAACCCAAACTTTATACGCAAAATCCCAACAAATTAGTTGAACTAATATGTTCAACTATTAGTTCAAAACTTTGTGATTATTATTATGCTATTATTAATTATATTATACATATATTGTATTCAACTTTTATTGGAAATAAAACAATAGTACATAATATTTTTTATTTATTTTAAAAAATGGTTAACATGTATTTTTATTTTCCCTGTCTCTCTCTTTTTTTTTTAAGGGGCCCAATATTTTCTTCTGCGCCCGGGGCCTCAACCGACCTTAATTCGCTACTGCCTGTAGTGATTCCACATGGGGATTTTCCTGGAATTTAATGTCTGATTAAAGATTGTTAGAAGTAGCTCCGCACTGAAGCACTACACACCTTTACCAATTAGTAGAGAAAAGCCGTCAGGACCAATGGTAGGTTCATTGATAGGTCTCATGATGGTATTTATAACATGTTCTTTTGTTAGAAATATAGCTGAAAGCGTCTGTCTGGACCGAATGAAGAATTATTTTAGGTTTGAGGTTCTTGAATCTAATGGCATGTGACTCAAAGTCAAAAAGGTACCTATTCCTGAAATATCTTCTCTTCCATGAGAAAATCCTTGTTGCCTTTGGATGCCATACGTTTGTAATGGTTTTCTGTTTGAGTGCTAGCTGCCGGATTGCATTTCGTTTCACTTAGGAAGGTGGCCCGCTGTTTCGTGTACATGTGGCAGACAGCTGAGTTACGATACTTTTTGCATGTTTTAAAAATCTTTTTTCCTTTTGAATGTTTCTCTGACTTCAGCACTGAACCATGTATTAGACCTTGCAGAGATTTTTATTTGCTTGGCAGCTCCTATATGGTGGCAATTTCTGCTAGCTGGTTTGCCAGGTTGGACATAGCGATGTCTATCGATTCACATTATAGATGCTTCCATTTCATTTCTGTGAGACGAGCCGAGCAATGATGATTTCTGTGTTTCAGTACTTGGAGTATATTGTTTTGATCATCACTTCATTCCCGAATTCTTCATGCCTGATTGCGTTTGAATCGTTAAATTCAAACGTGTCGGGAGAGTAATCATATGTGAAGCTGTGATGTTCTGTGTTCAGACTGAGATGTGGAAGTGTGATCTGCTGGACTAAGCCAAATGTCCCAATGATTGTTATGAAATCTTCAATGGTGTAGACATGTTATCATGTCCACACCATGATATCAATCTTCAATCATGTCTCGGTATAGACATGTTAAAATCGCCTATAATGAATGTTGGGGTATTGGTTCTGTTATCCATTATAGGAGTTCGCTCCTTAGATCGGTATATTCGTGATATAGCTATGCAAGACAAAATTGGAGTTTCATGGGACTCTTTCCGAATGTAGCGCATAAAGCTTCAAAACGATCTCATTTAGTCACCTGTAAACTGGACTGTTTGTAACTGGGTGAGTACAGCAAAGCAACACCGCAGCAGCGTGTGCTATATTTACGTTCAGTACTGATTTCTTTTCATATAATTTCTTAAATCGGAGAGACGAACCGTTACTCTTCCACATAACTTGCAGAATGTTTAATATCTATTCACTTCAGCCCACTGTGACTGCATTAAGTTTTAAATGCTACCTCAAGTTTCTTTATTTTCCCTAAAATTTACAGATACTCCATTTCCTGATTCCCGTGGAGCGAAGTAAAAACGCAGATGACAATCTTTCGCTGCTTTCCATTTCGAAGGATCACGAACGTGTGCTCTACAGACATCCATCGTGTTTAGGTGCTGGTTGGTTGTTATATGGTTTTAGGTACATCAGCAACTTAGGCCATTTATGTCCATTTATTAGGCTATTTATGTCTGTAAATTGCCATGTATTCTGTGGTCGATTAGCTGTTTGCTGGACGAAAAGCTAGTTTCTGGAAGAATAAACTGTTGTTCTCGCCTGAGACCGACTAACTCAGCCACGTTGAGAAAAATACCATTAACGTTCCCACGCGTCATTGAAGGGGATTCACACTCAGGTCTTTTCCACCCGGTGTCAGGAGGCCGGTGATTACACCGCTGTGCTACCCATGAGGGCATGTTTTAGGAGCGTTAACATATATACGTAAAGTGTCTATTTGTCTGTCTACCCGTCCGCATGTATAACTCGAATCTGAATAGATGGATTTTCATAAAAAATTTTATATTTAAATCTTTTAGAAATATTTCTCGACTCTTTCCAAAATTGGACTAATAGAAATCCAGCAATTATTTCCTTTTCCATCCCTCCGCATGTAATAACTTTACTTCCGTTGAATAAATTTTTGTGAAATGTTATATTTGGCTCGCCATCCTGATTTTCATTAAGATTCAACCAATTTCATTAAGATTCATCCGTGTTATTTTTTTTTTCGGTGATGAAATATTTAATTATTTGGGTTGTTTTTTTAGAAGCATTGAGGCAGGCTAAGCAGCATTAGTATATAGTGTTCGTAAATTCTCTGTATTCCGCTGATGAAAAGCAAACTTTGAATATAACTGAACCTTTGCAATAACAGACTAACTTGGCTATAGTGTGAAGAAAGCCCTTGAAATTTCCATCATTCTCGAAAAGAATCGAACTCAGATTTTTTGCTTTAGGAAGGGAATAATCTGAAAGAATTACTTCGGAGAAAAAATTCTAAGACAAGACTGGTTTTACATTCAGACTCGAGTGAAATATCCCTCATTACGATAACAATGAAAATAAAGTAATATTTTTAAAGCATCAAAATATTATGATGTTAATTCTCTGCTGCCATTAGGTGAAGTCTAAGTGGGGAAAAAAAAACTAATCACTTGCCGGCATTATTCTAACAAATCTAGCTAATCTAAGACGGACGTAGAACATCTGCAAATGTATAGGATATATAACTTTAACAATATGAAAAATAGGTATATATATATATATACGAAGAAGGGGGATTATTCTACAGAAGGGTAATCCCCTTCACAAGAAACGACATCTCACTTAATTCTCTTCGCACTGCAACCGATGTTTCTCTCTAATTACCTGAGAAAGTCAAACAAATAACTTGTAAATCTATAAGAACAAGATCAAATTTCGATCAAAAAAAAATATGCAAGTCATAGCTAAATGACAACAGAATGGACACATGAAACTATCTACTCCATATTTGAAAACAGGTTCAGAATGGCGTGAAATATAAGAAACAACTACACTAAATCCACTGCGGGCCAAGAGAACCAGCTCAAGTTACTTCTGTGCGTCATTTCCCTCACTCCCTGAAGCGCCCGTTAGGAACTACGGTACTTTTTTTCTTTGAGGTAATGTTGAAAGCCACATCTGACTTAGGCATTTCTTTCTCGGGCCGCGAATAACTTTTTCTTTCTCCCCGTATGCTTCGTGTCATAACTTGTTTCTTGAGACGCCTACAAGTGGTGCAATCAGTGGCTCTCGAATTGCACGATCTTCCCCATAATTTGTCTCTGTCATCCGTCCCAGGAGACAATGATTGTCAGCATTATTTCCGAACCTGGCGACATCCCACCGATGCTAGACATGCACTCAGTCATCCCTACAGATATCTTGTACAAGAGATATATGATCCTTTTTTGCCCTCAAGAATCGCGTTTCTTCGACTTTTCTTTTAGCTTATAATTTTAGCAAAATAAAAATTGAATCTCGTTCCCAGAGCGTAAGTTAAACGGCGATAAAAACTCCCGCAGTTCCAACTTTGAGATATTTCTCGAAATCAACTTTTTCTACAGCTAGTGGAACGAAATGAAGAAATTTTAAATTTAAATCAAAAAGTGTCATTTAATGCTACGTAGAAATCTAGTTATCATTGCAAACAAATCTGTAAACATGATGGAAGTTTATATTTCAGTATTAATTAATTAATTAATTGTCTTAATATACCGTACAACATACTAATCACAGCGTGTTGCTAGGGATTTCACACCACAAAGCTATGTCGTTGTCAACTGATATGACTGTTCTTATTAAATAAGACTGCATATATACTGGAGCGGTAATATTCCTTCAACACGGTTTTCTCATAATAAGAAACAGTCAATAAAATATAAATTTCAATATATTCACGACTATTAGTTTATAATAAAAATTAACATTTAGTTCTTCAACGACTATCTCGCTCTGAATGTGCCATCTTCTTAGGTGTATCCAAAACCCACTGACAGTCAAACGAGGAAGAGATTCATAAACAACCGAAGAAAAGAATTCAGAGTCGTAAAATGTTGGAAATCTTGTCAAGCAATCCATCTACAGTTTCAATTGCTATTATATGCATAAACTTCAGTCTACCTTTTTTTTTCACTATATTCGTGTCATAGTGAAAAAGATTCACTTTTATTATTTTTCGTTTAGTCGTGGAAGATACGATGGCAACTCAATAAAAATTATTTTTTGGTAATACACATTCGCATTTTATCATATACTCGCATATTATTTCTAAGACTTTTGATCATGTCTATCATAAAGGTCTTCTAAGCAAATTTACAATCTTAAGGGTTGGGGATGGGAGGTACTGCCACACAGTTTGGACCTTTCTCTTCTGATTTTCAACCGTGAAAAATAAAAAACATTAACAAGTAACTGATTCAATGGCGAGACGGGAGTTAAGATGCGTTGAATCCTGGATGATTGAAAACAGCCTTCAATTTTACAAAAGAGACATTAACGCAAAGACAGTTTTGCGTCCGAATTTGTTCGGTTATTTTATTGAAAAATTAGTGCATTAATATATATCTGTCTTTTCACTGTTATACGATTGAACATCTTTATACAAAAACAGCGGTACTTTACTTTTCGAACAGCACTCGTTTCTTCTCTCTTCACAAGTCTTAACCGTTATAAGGTTCTAAGTGTCGGCCTTTGAAGGAAGTTGAATCTACCAAAAAATGTGGAAAAACGATAATGAAATTACACGCGAAAGTTTTCGCATTCGAAGTAAATTTAAAGAGAAACCCAAATAACTCTTTTGACCACTGCCGGAAACTTAGTTCCTGATGAATATTTGACTCCTGTACATTTGTACATCGTAACAAGATGTCAGTGTACCAAACATGGTAATAAATCGGCGAAATCGCGCATTATTTCCCTATGGTAGGATATATACTGTACACTACACAGCTGGACCATAATGAAATTAGCATCTAATGAAAACTACTTTTAAAGTCATCCAGTAATACTACTTATACCAAGCCGGTGATCATATCAGGTACAAATCATTACTGCACTACCGAAGAAGCTATCCTGATTCACAGGGAGTCTTATCAATGTTTGCGTGATGTGCAGCGTTCCTCATCTGAAGCACCTCCGATATCTCCACGCACAAGGTAAATATAATCAATAAGGCTTATCTTTGCCTTTCTGATTAAGCAAATCAGAAAGCGCTAGGAGTGGGTTAGATAGCGCTTTAATCCGGACATGAGGATTATCCGTTATCGTCAGTCTATGAATAAAGGCTTCCTTCCGTTAGCTATGACATTCCCAAGGTAGATATTATTCTGTTTACTTAACCTACAGGTATATTTTTCACCGGCGCAGATAGGTTTGCACCTTAACTAACGGAATTTTTTCATTTTAAAAGTGAAGTTTTTTTTTAAACAAAGTATGTTAAAAGGTTTTAATGTTTTAGTGAGAAATTCTTTAAACTTTTCTACTCTGGAGTGAGTAAGCGGCTAGTTACCATCTGTTTTGTTTCTTTCGTGTGTGTTTTTTATCCTTGCTGCGCAATTTTTATCTAGGAATCATGTGTACCACCAAAAACTTTGCAGTAAACAAATTATGAAAAATACGCCATCCGACAGGTAATAAAGGTAAATAATTGAAACAGTCGAGCAAATAAAATATTTGTGTAAACAAGTTTTATTGTCCTATTCACTGAATAAGCAATAGGTGAAACATGCAGCAAAAAAAAGATGGGTTTCCTCGACCTGCTTTCTAAAATTCAGGCGAGAGGGGAGACACAATGGTAATAAAGTGGAAGAAAGGGATTAATCTGGTAAAAAGATGCCCTCACGTACATACACTGCAAACACGGAGAAGAAATCATCTGGTTTCAAAACTGGAAAAGACCGTTTACCTTATTAATAAGTGGTCATTTAAATGTTGAATCCCGTAGTTCTCTAGGGATTTCAACAATGTTTCCAAGTCTTCGCTGGATGATTGATAACAGCCTTCAATTGTCCAAATTTCGAAATAAAATAAGAAAGCATGGATTACTGCAACGCTTTTTCAGGACTGTTTTGTTATAGAAATTGAAAAATATTTTTGAAAAAGAAAGGAGAAAATATGGAGAAGAAATTATCTGGTTTCAAAGCTGGGAAAGACCGTTTACCTTTATTAATAAATGGTAATTTAAACGTTGAATTCAGATTTCTTTCAATTTGAATTCTTAATTTAACCTGAAATTGGTTCTTTCATGTTAACTTTTGTTTTTCTATATACAGGCATATCCTCTATCACAACAGCGAAACGCGGCCAGGTTTAAATGACGTTCCAGGTGCCGCCATTTATCAGACACATACTTTATATATACTGTGTTGGAAAAGAACATGTCATTAAAGGAACTAGAACTATTAATGGTCGAAAATGTGGTCTATAGTGGCTTCTTACCCCAAAGTTAAGTAGTCTTCACAGGAAAACCATTTCTCTCGTCCAGAGTATGGATCAAGGGGTCATTTTCACCTTTAAACAGTATTATTTGAGAAGACTATGGCTCGGGATATTGGCCACTGATAGGAAGGAAGCAACAATTCTCACGCACTTTGTTAGGAACATAACATCCTTTTGGCTGTAAGAAACATTGCTACAAGCTAGAAAGATACAGCCACTACGGTTGTTGTTTGTTATTTGGTTTTTAGGAGCATTAGCAACTAAGGCCATATTGCTCCGGGGGGATATGCGGTGGTCATTCCCTGACCTTTCCGCATCCTCCGTATTTGGTGATCAAGGGCTCTAACCCCGGTATAATCAAGAAGCGTGTGCTACGCACTGCTGCTCCTGCCCACCTGGCTACGGAGGCTTCACAACCACAACGGGCTGTTTGAGAAAACTCTGCTTGCAATTGTCCATGACTGAAGATTTCCAAGAACCGCGAGAAAATTTTAGACACAGCAAAAAAACCTTACCCTGGAATTGGCCAGTGAGGAAGTGAATAAGTTTCTGCAGTCTGGTAGACAAAACTTCACTATCGTGAAATAGTCAGTATTTTTCCAAAAAAGCCTGAATCTTAAAAGTTTAAGAGAAATCATGAAGAAATTGTAAGAAACAATGAGCCAGGGGATCTGATCCCAATGTTGAAAGAAACGGTAATATTGCCAGACACCTTCGTCATCGACTGCTACAAGATTCTTTCTGATGAAAAGAAGAAGGCAGATAGACGGCTTTCTTTGAATGAATTTTTCAAACAGGATTAGTTTATCAGGTGTGTAAACAATTATTGCATTTATTCATATTTCATAAAAATAAACAAACTGGTATTCGCGTCATTAATTCCACTAGTTGCATGAGTTTCTATGGAAAATTAATTAATGAGTTCGGTTATCGCACAATTTTCCAAGATTGCATACGTTAACTGAGCTGTAGATATACAGTATTGTATTTAGGTCTGAGGACCGAACCTAAAAATGACACAACTTCTAGAAAGGGTTCAGAGACGGGCGACGAGATTGTTAACGAGTACAGAGATGTACATAAGAACGACTTATATGGTATTGACAGCAAAGTTTAATAACTAGACATCTAAGGGATCCAAATGAGGTGCATAAGGCATTGGAGGGATTGGGTAAAATGACTGAATAAGGTCTGTTCTCCCCATTAGATGAGACACCGACCAGTAGACAAAAATATAAAACCCCAGAAAACAGCAGAAGATTGGATCTCATGAAGTTCATCAATGGGCAGCCGGTTGTCTAACAGTAGGATAAATCGCCTCCCAACTTGGTAGAGGCAGTGAGTTTGACTAAATTTAAAGCATAATTGGATAAGTACTTGTGGGAATGGGAAAAGTATGAATATTCTGTTTCATTTTAATTTTTATTGTCATTTTATTTGTTTTAGGCTCATGCCAAAAGTTCGCTTTCCTTGCATCATTTTGCCTTATTAATACTAATATTAAAGAAATTGCTGAAACTAAAAGTGAATAAGACATCTCTAGCTGACGCAGTTTATCCAGCAAAAGAGGTAAGCTATCGCTAACAATTGAGTGTATCCTTGAGTTCGGGGACGATCTCTATAGATAGATGTGCAAATGTCTTCCCTGTTCACAGTAGTCGAGTTTACAAACGTGTAAACTTGACTTCTGTTCAAAGGGAGATGGATTCAATGGTTAAAGTAGTAATTAGAATCATCTTGACAGAAATGAAATTCAACAATCGCAACACGGATTTGTTAAGGAGAGATCGTGTCAGAACAGTGTGATTAGATACAGAAACAAAGGAACCGGATGCAAATAATTTTGACATGTATTTCGATTTCAGTAGAGCTGTTCACACTGTTCCACAAGAAAAACGGCCGAACAAATTGGAACAGTGTAGCATTATTAACATGTTGCTGCTGTGGATAAAGGGATGATTGAGCATGCACACTAACGGATGCTGCTCTTCCTGGACTAATTTTATTAGTAAAGTCTCTCAGTTCAATGCCCCTTAAAGGAAATGAACACTTATTCATCACAGAAGAAAATTACTACTATGAGTTTACCAAGTTTGCACAAGCCCTCTTCACAAGACGGAGCACCCTATCGCCAACACAAAATAGGAACAACCCAAACATCTGATCCTTACCTAACTGACCAACGGATCTTAACCGGAATAGGATCAACTGGCGTCTGGGCCACCTCATTCCTCAGTGGCAACTTGCACACGGCTCTCTTGCTGTCTTATTTATCGTCCTTCCAGGGTTCCCCTTTCAACTAATGGCGCTTATTGCTCCATTGATAACGTGGAGGATGCCTTCGCCTACATCCTCTATATTTCTAGCTATACCCTCCTTTCTTCGTACACTCTGTACTTCCCCGACTCTACTTTTTTTTTTCTTTTTTTTTTTTGTCTCCGTCCAGGAAGCTCTGGCGACCCTGGCGGAGACTGGCTACCTCCCACCAGGGGGCCTGCGGCCAAATGCCAGGACACGCAACAGAACCTAACGCAATATGCCATATACAACACTCAACACTTTTCTGGCATTTACAGTAGTACTGTATTCCTTCACAGCGAACATATGGTGCAGATGTGGGAAACCACAGGTGGCGCCTGACCCTAATACTATGCACACTATGCCCCTTAATGTTTTAAATATTTATTAACGATATTGATCAAGGCACAGCAAGCTTATTATCTAAGTTTGCAGATGATACAAAGGTTGGCAAGGTCGTTAATAGTAGGAATCACGGTATGCTATTGTAACAATATCTAGAGAAATTAAGCAGATGAGTTGAACTGCGGAAATTGAGGTTTATAATTGAGAAATATCATTTACTGCATATGGGTAGCAGTAATCCCAGAATAACATAGCGTTTGGATAGTAACACAAGATAGTGAAGAACGAAAAAGTAAAAGACATTGGACAACTGAACAGTCGTCAGGCATTAACTTCTCAGAATATTGCACACAGGCTGATTGGACATATCATGGGATTCAGGCAATCATATATAGGAACTTTACGAGCAGGGAAAAAGATGCGATTGTCTCGTTGTATAATGAGCAATGGGGTTGTATTTTGAGTATCGCATACAGATCTGGAAACATCAATTTAGGAAGTATGATGAGTACTATACCTTGATATAACTGTATCCTACGACAACTGAAATCTCAGTAAGATCGTACAAGTCCTTCATGAACACTTCAAAACTTAATAGTAAAATGACAAAATACCTCCAATACAATCACAAATAAACAATATTAGTCTTTTCAACATTTGCAATGGATCCCTAATTATCAACTTTCATTGGCATACCTCAGAGTGGTGATGTACTGTCTATATGGTGTAATTTTTTCTCACTTGAGCCACTGAGAAAAACACATATCATCACTTATGCAGATGGATGAACATCATCGTATCCATCAAATCCAACGGAAACACAATCAAAACAATATAAAAACTAATCTTGTCTTCAGCTTAGTGGAGTATCTAGAAAATATTCATGATAAAGTTGAATAGTTAGTCCACGCCACGTTCTCTCTGAAAAAGAAACTAAAGTCGTAATATTTTTTTTATTCAGGATTAGATAATACTAATATCAAACCAATACCAATCGTTTGGTATCATTCTTGACCCAAACTTATGTTTCCGACGCTGCACTCATATAGTATAGAAATTTCAAAAATATGGATCGTTAAATAAGAAGCAGTGAGGATAAATACCAGCAAAACAATCATTAATGCCGTCCAGCGCTAAATCTATTCCATTCCAACATATGGCTACGAGATATATATACTCCATATTCAAGAAATTCCTTTCCATAAAATGCTGAATAAGCGGTAGCACAGTGGTTATAATCACTGTTCCTCTCTACAGCGGGTAGAAAAGATCCTGGTCAGAATCCTGTCATTTAGGCGAGAGACTTATGGTTTTTTTTTTTTTTTTATACACAGTAGCTGAAGTTAGTTGGTCTCAGGCGCGAATAGCAAAGATTTTTCTCCTGGAAACTAGAGTTGTTCATTTAGAAAAAAACAGCCAAATCGACCAGAGAACACATGCAATTTATGGACATATTACACATTGGAGATCAGTTCGTTTTTTTGGTGGCCCTAAAATGACAATTTATCTTCTTTTTTGCCTTTCACAATTCGCAAACTGCAAATTAAACAACCAATGAAACTAACATTATCCTACTGGCCAAGCTAGTAACTCAGATAGTCAATGCACCAGATATCAGCAAAATCATCACAAAATTCCTACCAGAGACAATTCACGTAGTCGCTGCCTCTTAAGAACAAATCTCACAAGAATCCACCAGATGGACAGCATGTTCCCAAAACTAGCACTAAAACTTATAAACTACTTCAAAATATTGTCGTTTTTATAGTAGAGTTTTAGGAGCATCAGCGATTAAGGACATATTTCGCCGTGTATATTCGCTGTAAATTACGTGTGTTCTGAGGTCGAATTTCTGTTTGCTGGATGAAAAACGATGCTACCCTCTCCTGAGATCTATTAACTCAACCAGGTTGTGTAAATGGCCTATAAAAATTTCTCCCTTCATCGACGGGACTCGAACTCAGATCTTTTTCCACAACAAATTCTATGGATAAGAATCTTCAACCTACTATAAGCAGTTTGTTCGATAAAGCGCAACGCACATGATCAACAGAATGAAATGAACCAGCTGGAACTAGAAACAGCAGATAGTATAGCCTACCAGCCAAAAATTTATTTCTTCAGGTGCCAAAGCCTCCTAGTGTTTCATAGATAATAACTAATCGCTCCTAGCCATCAAAGATGTGAATGGCTTGTCTCTACCTTTACAGAAATAAAATGATTTATGTTGTAACAGGTACAGAAAACAGCAACAATTTTAGTCAGTAACACAAGAGAGTACTCTTACCAAGAAAGACCTCAGTTCTGCAAATTGCAGCGTCTAGAAGCTATACATCTGCGAGGATACACGAGCGTTTAAAGCTTTAAATGATTTGATCTACATGACATTACGGCCACATGAAATTATGACCTTTCAGCATCTGATGTATATGCTCAAAAACACCGGTGTGGACTTTAACATCACTTTGTTAGACTCTGCTACAGTACTGGTCTGAGTTCAGACCTCACTCCTTTGGAGACGTCTGAGTTCGAGTACCGTCGATGACTATATGAATTTCTAATCTCTTCGATTGGGACTATAGTTATCTGATCTCAAAAGGAGGGATTTGGGTTTCCCTGTGAGAAATCCTTGACGTTTCAGCTAACATAATATGAAAATCGCCCCGTAAACACACGCTTGTCCAAATGAACTGAGCAACACAGTATAAGTCACTGATGTTCCTAAAAACCAATAACCACATCAGATAATTTTGAAACGATGTACCTGAAAACAGCCTCGCTCTTCAACAGTTTCCATAGTCCCAGTTTTATATGTAGCAGAAGTACTTTTCTTGAAGAGATTAGTAGCTCAATGATAACATGCTTCGAGGTGTGCGATTAGCCACATCTTTCAAAAATAACAGCGACATTTAACAATACTGCGTTTCTGGCTTTACTTGAAAAATAAATATCTTTCAATAATACCTCGCTGGTAGCACGTGGGTATAAAACACCCTCCTCCCCACATCGGGGACGCCTCCGTAGTCAGGTGGGCAGGAGCAGCAGTGCGTAGCACACGCTTCTTGATTAGACCGCGGTTCGAGCCCGTGACCACCAAATACGGAGGATGCAGAAAGATCAGGGAATGACCATCGCATATCCCCGGAGCAATATGGCCTTAGTTGCTAATGCTCCTAAAAACCAAATAACAAACAAACAAACAAACCCCCACATCGGGTGGAAAAAGCCTTAGTTCAAAACCCGTCAATGACGCAAGGATTGATGGGTCCCCCATTCCGAAAATTCGAGTTTTTTGTCCAGTAAACAGACAAAATCGACCAAAAAATACACGCAATTTAGAAACATAGTATACTGATGCCTCATTGCCTCAGCTTCTTTGGGGCTTAACACACACATTTCATCAATGAAGGAGACACCTCTTGCATACTAGAATTCAAACAATCATTCTTAATTGCTGAGCGTCATGACCGTTTGCTATATTTTCATTACCATCTCTGAACGCTTGGCATAAACACTTGTGATTGCGATAAATATAGAGTACCATACTGAGTTTTAAGTCTAGTGAAATTTTCACCAGGTTTCATAATTTCATTCTATGAATGTTTGTGCTTTATAATAATCCGCTCAGGACCATCTTCGACGTTACTTTTCAGATAACTTTGAATACTAATGAAACCAGACTTGCCCTGCCTGTTACACCCAGTTATTCTTAAACCAACTGATCTCGCAGTAGTGGCTTTGTGTCCCTTTGTTTCTTAATAAGCAGGTAATAAAAGAGTTACCATTCACATTTGAACCACCCTTGCAACAGGAGTGTTTGAAAGCGTGAACTTGGTATCGCTTATGAACAGACACATACGAGGAAGAAAATGGATTTAAAAGTAAATGAGAAAGAACAATAAATATTATACAGTTATAATTAAACCGAACGGTTAGTTTCTTAAAGTTTCGAGATCGTCAAACTACAGAGTTTTATTAAGAATTTTATTACTACAGAGTCTTACTAGTTAATTGATAAGACAACTACATTAATTTTTCGCTTGAGTTAATCACAGAAAAGAAGATTCAATTAATTTTAAGAAAAAAAAAAAAAACAGAATGAGCCTGAAATGTAACGCACTGCGTATATCACCCAACTTATAATGGAAGTATGTTATCAGATGTTTAGACATTACTTAATAAGAAAATGTACAATCGATATCACATTTTCAGCGTCCATTTCGTTGGTCCCTGGAAAGCTTTCAAGATCAATCATAATCTCCCCTGCTTTCCTCCTTCACCCCCGACCGCAGAAATCTAGTCATATAAGTGAACGTATATTTCTCATACTACTCTACAAAGAAACATCGAATCGAGGCTAATTTTTCAACTTGTTTTTCTGTTGGTCCTTGGGAAAATTTCGATTCCACTTACAATTTAAAAGTCCCCGTTTCCTCACTACAAAAATCGGCATAAATGAAAGTACGTTTATGCATTAATCGACAAGAAAAATTTGAGTGCTACGAAATTGTCAACATATGTTCTGTTGAACTTTTGCAATGGTTCTAAGTTCGGTTCCGATTTCATAGCACATTCCCTCCCCAGTTTTCCCTACAGAAATATTATTTTAAATTTAGAACAGGAGCTCTGATCTTCTCAGAATTTACTTAGAATATTAAAATATGCTAAGTAAATATTCTTACTGATTCTAACGAATCTTCGAAATAAGTTTTCATGTCGATGGGTTGACTGATTTTTGTTATAAATCGTGAATTCAAGGAACTTACAAGGCCTTTACCCTTTACAAGTCTGCTATACCCTTAATGTCGGATTTCATTTGACATTCTGCAAAATTCATGTGATGTATTTCTCACCTGATGCCATGTGACAAAAGACCCATTCGTAAACATAATTACTTCACTCATAAACAGAATCCGCCTTTTGATACGAGGGAGCTGCCTTTTTCCTCATTAACAGATAAAATAAATAATAAATTAATTAGTTAGAGAATAGAAAAATAATAGAAAAACTTTTGGTTGGAGTTCATCATTGATTGGAAGCTGTCAAAGAAGTCAATGAGAGAGTCATTTGCTGATTCTGTTCAGTGGACTGTGATGTACAATTTGTATTTGTCATCACAGTCCACTTGACTCTGCCACCACATCACAGTGGTGGCAGAGTGAAGGCGAAACAGTGTATGGTTCCTAACTTGTCTACAAGGAACATTGAAATTTATTTTACTAAGGATATCAGATGTTTCATAAGTTCCAGTGATTACTTTGGCTAGAAGGGTGATGTCAGCAGTAACTCCTCTAGTGCACAGAGGCCTCAGATGAAAGTAATCACAAAGCGATTCATAGTACACTGTGTGATAAAATACAGGATTACGGAACGTAAGGTAACGGACAAAATTTTTTGGACTGCTTCAATTTTGTAATTAGTTTTCGTGTGAGGATTCCAAATTGATGAGCTGAATTCCAGTATTGGGAGAACTATAGTTTTATAAAGAATGACAGCATATGTGTAGTTTTTGAACTTGTAGGTGTTCCGTTTGATAAATTCCACTGTTTTGAATGCTTTGCTGGTGATTTTAAGGACATGGGCATCAAATTTAGCACTGTTGGAGAAGAGAATCCCCAAGTCGTTAACTTGGTCACACCTTTCGATGATAACAGAGTTAATAGTGTACTCCGTATTTATTAGTTGTGGAGATCTGCAGGATGAGAAAGATTACTTTGTACTTCGAGGGGTTAGCAGACAATCCATTCAGAGATAGCCACAGAGAATTTATTGAGCATTGAAGCTGTTGAGAATCCGTTATCTCTTTCACTGCTGAGTGGATCTTAAGATCATCTGCATAGAGAGAAACTTGAATATTGGAGGTGGAGATGAAAGAAGGAAGATCATTTATGAAAACAATGAAAAGTAGAAAACCTAGGGGAGAGCCTTGAGGTACTCCCCTTAGTGGTATGAAACGGTCCGAGTTCACTTGATTGATGATAACGGAACTATGATCAGTCACTGGGATTTCTTAACAGAAGAGTAGTGCTACTTGATAGGCTTATACTGTAGAGGTTTCCAGGATACCTATTTGTAGTTAAAAATATTCATTTGTTGCTGTTATTTATTTTTGTAAAATTTCAAGGTCACTGTAATTCTACTGAATCAACCATTTTGACTTCTCCTTCATGAGTTAAATAAGCTACAGCAATGGCACCAGCTTGTTCGGTGGTGACCAGAAAAACAGCGTAATA
Organism: Mastigoproctus giganteus; assembly: GCF_048544385.1. NCBI lineage: Eukaryota > Metazoa > Arthropoda > Arachnida > Uropygi > Thelyphonidae > Mastigoproctus > Mastigoproctus giganteus. The sequence goes on from NC_143577.1 coordinate 144,359,987, forward strand.
GTGTTCATTAATTCCCATCTCAAGAATAGAATAAAATTGGCAGGCCTAAAATTCTTCTTCATAGCATCAACAAAAGAAAACTCGAGTTTTTTGGTCATATAGTAAGAAGGTAAAACTTTCTGTTGAAGAATACAATGGAAGGAAAAGCCGAGGGGAAGAGGTGCAGAGGAAGACCTGCAACTAGGTGGAAGAACGGGATCAATGAACTTCTGGGCATGACACTTTGCGATGCTGCTCGTATAGCACCCGATCGATGCAGTTGGAGGAATTTGTTGGTGGCCACAACAGCTCCTCAGGGAGTTTTTGTGACTGGAAGAAGAAGAAAGATTTGATCAAGGAGTTGTGGACTAGTCCAATGAATTACCAAGGAGTTTTGCTAATCCATTGGAATTATTCCTTGAATGGTGATAGTTCATACAACATGAGCAGAAAAAAAGAAATTTATAATAAAATAAAGGAAGCCTGTTCCGGGGAATGATACCCGTACAGCTTAGACGTTCTTGACGCGATCGAAGCGAGTAATGACGACCGACTTAACAGATCAAGGCCTAATGTTATAACATTGGAAGGAAGAATTATTACGCGGAGGTGTATCTATATTTTAAGTGGGTATCGGACAGTGAGAACGGTCTCTAAATTTCAGGCTCCTCTCGTTTCTTTACCTGTGTCAGGCATCATTTCGGTTATGGAAGAAATGATTGATGGCAGCATAATTTCTGGAGACGTTTCTTCAAACCTAACCAATAAACAGGAAGTGTTCTGGATAATATCAGTAACCTTCGATGGTTTCATGGAGATGGCAGAGTAGTATTTAAGGATTGTGAGGACTTAGCTGAACCCCAAAAAAAACACATTCAGATATTGCAGGTATACACTTGAGTAATTCTGTTATGGAAAATTAATGATGGCAGCTCGTTTTCTGGTGCTGCTTGTGGCAACCAGCCATTACAGATAAGACTCTTCAGTGTGGCATCAGCGACCTTCGATCGTTTGATGAAGATGGCATCGGAATATCAAAGAAATGCGACAATTCAGATGAATCGCATAAAACACATTCTGATTCTAAAGATTCCGAAATGAGCAGTTCAGAATCGGGTTTGCAACTGAGTGCGGATGGTCAGAATGAAATTGATGAACGGCAGTCCAGCGCTGTCCTTCAACGAAAAGTTTGTCGTTGTAGATGCTGGAGAATTTACAATAGTCTGCTGAATATGCCAACTTAAATGATAATGATAAGACTGAAAACTTCATAGTGCGATCTGAGCAGTGTGCAGATCTCCATAATAAGGATGAATATTTAACGTTGGAGCTAAGACCATTAAGAATAAACTGGCCAATAGTAATCGTTTGGGTCCGTTAAAAAGCATAAGCATGACTGCAGATGCTTATTAGAGGAGAAGGAGGGTAAGTATTTGCTTTATCTGAAGTTCCTTCGTTAGATTCTAATGATTTGAATAATCTCAAATTGATCTGTATATTTCAGCAACAGGTAGCAATATAAGGCAACTCATTGTGAAGGTATTCTCAATATGAGATATGATAAAAACGATGCCATTTTCAACATTTTGGCGAGTCATATAATAGCATCATATAAAAATGATGCTATTGCACAAACCATTATGTCAAGTGAATTCCCCGTAAGTTGAGGCCATAGCCCTTCCAAATTCTTTCAGTCAGTCTATACTGTTATATACCATCTAGTTTCTCTCATATTGCGAAGTTATACTTCATAACTGGGTTTTCACTTATTGCAACGTGGATACGTACCCACGCACCGATGAGAGATACTTCCATGAGCACTGTTCTTCTGAATTAGCTTCTATAATTCCCGCTCTCTCTTTCAAAACAGTCCGAACACGTGCCGCCACCAGCCAACATCCATTTACTGTCCAACTTCAAACCCACGGAACCAACTTTTCATCTTCCTCGTTTATTCATTCAACTGCCGTTTCCTGGAACAACCTTCCTTCATACGTATTTCCTGAAAATTACAGTCTACAAAAGTTCAAGTCCAATGTCAACAAATATCTTCTTTCGTCTTCTCAACCTCTAACCCAAGTACGATACTAAGTACAATAGGTTCTAATACCTCTCGTGTTTGGGGTTCACATAAAAAAAAAAAAAACAGCCTTGAAACGGCCTTCTGGGTGGTGGTAGATATGATAAAAAAAAAAAAAAAGATGCCATTTTTGCCTTTTCGATGGTTCACTTAAGCATAAAAATAATGTTATTGAAATAACCATTACGTCGAGTATATACAAGTTATTAAAAAAAAAAAAACTTACAGAATCCTTGATAGCATTTACATCGCAATATTTGTTCTGAACCCTAGTTCAAAGTTCAGTACGAATTATTCTATAAACAAGTCTGTAATGATTCATACAGCAACAAAAGTTTTAATACGTCACTGTAAGCGAAGAATGAGGTCTTTCAATATGAATTAATTAGCGTCCATCACAGTAGGCAAGTTGTAAAGGAATTAGTGGTTTATTGACATTAGAAGAAACTGTTAATGGATCTTGGGCAATTTATTCTTCCGTATTCTCTGCTCATCACTTTCTCTCCCAAGCAAAGAGAAAGCAAATGATGAGATTATAATTTCATGCCCAAAGGAACTAAATATTTACATCATCCAATTTCTATAAGAAATAAAACACACACACACACACAAATGAATAGAAAACAGACACGCTGCTGTGACGAAATAACTAAAATGTGGTACTGATATATGACTATCTTTAAGCAATCCTCTTTTGTCAACTTTGTGAATGACATCTCCTAAAAGAAACATTACTAATAACGATATGTTAATAGACTGTAGTAAATATTCAAGGAAAGGAACAAAACAAGGAACCCTCTCTGCAAGGATTTCAGCGCTGTTGCTTTCCTTCTCATCTGACTTTGCCCGAAGCTGTCCATCGATCGTGTTTTCAATTTTGGACCTCACACATTCGTGAACTGTATTTGCATAATCACGCTTTTATTGGGAAAGCGGCAACGCTTGTAATTACGTCATATAAATAAACCCGACCAGCATTCAAACGGAAGTTGGTTCCTTGAGGTGATCTTTTTAATGGCACTTGTTTAGTTCCTTCATACCTATCTAGATTCTCCTTTAGTTTCATTATTTTGGTAAGAAAACGCGCAGCAATTACCTCATTCTTTTCCTCTTTAGACAAACAATACTGTAATACATTAAGTTGTTCGCATCCTCTGTTCTGTTTAATGATCCAGTGGGCTCCACATCCGAATGCGAATTAGGTTCACTTTTAATGAATTGTTAAGGAGTGTAAACGCAATTTGCCTTTTAATGCAATAGTGAAACTTAATGCTCGGTGCAACACACTCAGGACAATATATTGAGTCAAACAATTGGTCCTCTGAGGTCCTCTTAGAAAACTATGAATGAATAAGCGTGCTTAAGGGGATCTGCTATTCCTTCTTGAGAAGTATTCTGTGACCTACATTCTCGACTTTCTTGAAAAGCACACTTTCATTTTATAGAAGCGACTAAATGCCTGTGATAAATTACAGCTACAGTATTATAAGTATTTAGCTACTGAGCAATATATAGTCAGTGAAACATGAAATCATCTTGAAGAGGTACCACTTCTTTACCATATCAAATGGAAAAAAAAATGATGCAGTAATAAAGCAGATGAAGAAATATGAAAGCTAATTTTACAGATACATTACAAAAAATTTCGCAGTTCTTAAAAAATTTACATAAGTACACTGAGCGGACAGAAATTACGGGATACCAACCTAATAACGTGTAGGCCCACCTTTCGCCCAGATAAGGGCAGTCGCACGGCGAGGCATTAAGTCCACTAGTTCATGAAAGCGTTACGCAGGTATTTCCATCCATGCTAGCTGCACCGCTGTCCATAATTCCGTCGCATTCCTGGGTGGAGGATCCAAAGGTCGAACGGACCTTTCCACAGCATCCCACAAAGATGCTCCACGGGGTTAATGTCCGTTGAAAGGTGAGGCCATTCCATGGTGGTAAAATCTGCGGAATGCTCTTCGAACCATGTTCTAGTTCAGCAGGACAATGCGCCTCTGTGGAGAGGAGCATTGTCCTGCTGGAAGAGTCTATGGATTCATGATGACCATGAAGGGATGCAGATGGTCTAGAAGGATGGACACGTAACCTGGCCCGTTCAGAGATGCGTCTAGACGTACCAGAGGTCTCAAATTGCGCCAGTTGAACACGGCCCAGACCATTACCGTCCACCTGCCTGAACAGTTCCTTGTTGACATGACAGGTGCATAGCTTCGCGCGGTTTCCGCAAGATACGCACTCTCCCGTCCGCTCGAAATAACTGGACTCATCGCATCAGGAGACCCATCTCCAATCATCCAAGGTGCAGTACCGATGTTCTTTCGCCCAGTTGAGGCGTAGAGTCCCGTGTCGTGGTGTTAGCAATGGGACTCTGGTTGTTTGGCGGCTCCAATAACCTATTGCGGCTAATGATCTCCTGATAGTCTTGGTGGAGACGTTTCTGGCCCCTCCCTCTTTGAAGTCAACGGTGATTTGTGCCACCGTTGACTTCAACGAGGGAGGGGCCAGAAAAGACTCTTCAGTTGGCTGAAACAATGCGAGATAGCCGTCGACAGCCACGTTCATCCACCACCTTTGTTCTCCCACAGCGCTGTCCACGATCAGATGTTATTCCGGAAATGAAATGGCGTATTCCTGATACACTCTTGATGCTGTCGAACGGGGATAATGCAATTTCTGTACTACCTTCGTGACGGAGTGACCTGTGCATTGGGTGCCCACTATCATCCCTCTTTCAAAGTTGGTTAACTCACGACGCTTATCCATACCGACATCCAATTACCGTCTACGTGAATGCAGTGACGCTGTGTACGTATGTACCTGCCAAGCGATCGGTGACAGCGTCTCGTTGCCCAAGAACCAGGTATCCCATGAATTCTGTCCTTTCAGTGTATGCTTCTGCATACTTCGTAATTAGATTCCGTTAAGGCGAGGATGGCTTCAGGGAACAAAGCTGATTTGAAATTCGATCCAAGGTGGCGATCAAAACCGCCGTTTTCGGGCTATGGAAGCACAAAATTTGATCCCCATAAGTAGCTGTCGCAAATCACTCTCGCATTTTCTCCAATTTTTACTGAGGTATGGAGAAGCTTTGCTGAATTGTGTTCAGTAGTTTTAAGGTACCTCCATGTACGGTAAAACAAGCTACAGCATCCAGAAGAAAATACTCTGCACATCTAATATAACAGCTAACTACCAGACCAAGTGAAAAGGAAAGAATTTCTCCATTCCTCTAGTTTGTAAGGGATACTCGAACTTCAGACTTATTCTTATATTCAGACTAAGTGGTCCAGCCTAATTCTATGCTCTTATAATTTAAGAGAAAATAAAATTTATTGTATGATGCATACTAAGTACAATTTTCTGATCTCCAGTAATCGATATCAGCCACGAAAATCGCTAAAAATTAACCTGAACTATGTATATATTCGCAGTTTCAGTCCTCATATTGCAGCAAACAACTGCGACGAGGGAAAAAGTATTTGTTGCAATACTACCATACTGGCGAGTGCTGTTGCCAGGGCTAGTTGCAATACTGATTCCGAGTGGTATGAACCCGAGCATCCAACTGGTCTGGCTGCTCTGCTCGTCAACATTCAAATCCTAAGAATTCCAACGTATATGCTGTTGAAACTAAGAGCGTAACCTCATCCCCATGCTGCCAATCAATGATTAAACTTTTTGTAGTCTTCGAGGAAAGGATCTACTTATGCATCAGCACTTTCAGAAACATTCGGGGTTATTTTTGCCACACCGGCTGAAACACATGCGCACTTTTTTCCAATTAGGTGTTAAGTTTCTTATTTTGTTGAGGACCAATCAGGATTATAGTCGCATAAGGCTGTGTCTTGTGGTGACTCGTTATCATAATTAAGATTAAGCAGAGCTATTCGTCTCCTGTTGTTTGCCTCGGTTAAAGATGGATAACCCATCGCGATATTATCTAGACTGCAATCTACTATGAGTCGCTCCATTTCCCTCGCGAACTCATTGTCTTACCAGTACAGTGCTTCTGTCAGTATCAAAGCACTTTTATTTCATTTACTATCTTCTCAAATATGCCTTTACTGTATTAAAAATAACCTAATTTGCGGACCAGGACAACTTCCTCGTAGCGGAGCATTGTTAACATCATAAAGATTCAATTATTCAATGGTAAGAATATATTGCACGCTACTAATTATGTAAGCTTAATGCACTACATCTCTCTCTCTCTTATTTTGTACATCTTGTTAGAGATGTTTGTTGGTGCTGCAGCTTTCTGAAAGTTTTCGTATGCCATTATAACGCGCCATATTTTTCTTAGTAATGGAAGACTGCTGGATGCCTGTGACCCATATAATGGTAACTGAATACCTCTTGAACGAAGCCTACACGCACTAGACAGGATTTGTCGAGGAGCCAAAATCGCAGTCGTTATTCTTTGTTTTCCAGTTTGTCGATCACGTGGTATCCACGCAGTCAGTAAATGGAGAATAACACTTCTCCCGAAAGCGGGCCTAACAGAATCGAGAGCATGCATTTTTGCCCAGATGATAACGAAAGTGCTGTGGGAGCCGTTCCTCCTCAGAGATAATGATCTCCCCGTAAACCTGAATAAGTTAAAACGCCCCTTGACTGAAGTATAGATGCACGACCTAAGTTCGCGTACACGTCTCTGCTTTATTTAAATAATAAATAAGAAATAATCCTTACAAATTCTCTGATTTCCCTGCTGTCAATAAAAGAAGCCGCCACTCCATCCCTTGCGCGCTTTGGAAACTGATTATTCCGCCGCGATTTCTAAGTAATTTTACGAATCACTTTCCTTTCGCAGATCGATGAGATCGTCGTTCTTCCTGATTTCACCTTCGGCTTTACAACATTTCACGAGTGCCGCTTACACTCGCGCAGTATAGATCGTCATTCCCCGTCAGAAGATAATAACTGCGTGCTCTATTACTCGCCCCTTGAGAAGTTCGCTCGTCAACTTTGCAACTTCGTTTAACTACATCGCAGAAAACGCCGCAAAATTTGTCTGATGAGAGCGGCTCCTGTCTTAGCTAAAGTTTATCTTCATTTGAAACTCCGGCGGTTTTTCCGTGTATTTTAAACTAATCAACTCAAGGCTTTGCCTCGCACAGTGGTAAGCGACTCAATGCTCTGTCGGGCGTTTTGGTTTTCACTATGACATAAATTTATGTCAACAACGCACAGTTAAGAATTGGGTATTAAATCTATCTTGAAATGTAACAAAAGCCTAATTCAGGCCAGAATATCTAATTTAAATAATATTCAAAAGATATATTAATAATGTCTAATTTATATAATATCACGTTGTTTTTTTTGTTTTTTGATTCCCTAATGTGTATCTCGCGGTCAGGTATTGTCCTCGTATATAACAGTTTTGTTTTAAACCTAATAAGTAGGGAACTCTACTCTTAATTGGCCTTTGACAGAGTTATATTAGCTTCATAATAAATTAACAAATCATAATTGGGAGGGAATACATATACATTCACATATGGAAAATTTCTTAGGGATGGGTTTGCCAGAAGTGTGTCAAATACTAACAGGGATAGAAACTATTCAATTATATTACGGGAGGTATCAAAGGAAGTAAGCAAACCTGTAGCCATGATTATGAAAGCATCCTTGGATTTAGGGAAGGTTCCTTGGGACTGGATATGTACAAATATATTCCCAATTCACAAAAGAGGATCAAACGGTGACATAAGTAATTACAGACCTGTTAGCTTAACTTCTGTTCCTAACTCGTAAATAAGTAATGTAATGCAGGACCATCTAGGCAGGAATATAATTATACTGCAGCCACGGCGTGGATTTCTTAAGGGGCGATCTTGTCTGACCAATCTGATGGGATACTATAATGCAGTAACAAATGAGCTGGACACAAAAAATAATTTCGATATTATATACTTGTATTTCAGGAAGGCTTTTGACACAGTGGCCAATAAAAAACTGCTGTACAAAATGCAGCAGTGTAGAATTAAGGGCAAGTTACCGCTATGGATAAAGGGACAGTTAAGCGGAAGAAGACAGAGTGGTTATTAATGGACACTGCTCTTCATGAATTAATGTTATTATTGGAGTACCTCAGGGTTCAGTGCTGGGCCCATTGTTGTTTTGTATATTTATCAATGATATTGATGAAAGTATATCAGGATTAATGTCTAAGTTTGCAGATTATACAGAGGTGGCAGGGTGATTAATAACAGTAATCAAGATATTCTACTGAAACCAATGACATCGATGGGCTGAGAAGTGGAAATTGAAGTTAAATATTTGCAAATGCAAGGTACTTTGATTGGGGAGCATTAATCCCTGTTTAATGTACCAACTGTGTGGTACCGCACTCGGGTAGTGGAGGACGAAAAGACCTGAAGATAATTGTGCAGTCAAGTATGAAGTTCTCTGAGCAATGCAGAAAAGCTTCCTGGACAGCTTATGGGGTTTTATCAATGATATACGAGAATTAGAATTTTGTTAGCGGGAACAAGGTGGGTGATTCCATTGTATAAAAACTATTTATACAAAGTATACTATTTATACTTTCCGGTCATCCGGAAAGTTATTTTATCTACCCTTGTGTATTGTGTCTGTAAATTGCTTGTTCCCTGGGCGATTTTCCTGCTTGGTAGGACGGAAAACCCCCAGTTTATGGGGGGGAAACCTTGCTGTCTACGCCTGAGACCAAATAACTCAGCCATGGAGTGAAAATTGCCCATAAAAGTTCTTCGCGTCATCGACGGGATTAGAACCCATGCCTTTTCCACCTGGCGTGGGGAGGGCGGTGACGATACCACTGTTCTACCCACGCAGTTATCGCATTGTATAAGGCAATATTCAGGGTACATCTTGAGTACTGCATACAGGTACGGAGATTTCATTTTAGGAAGGAAGTGGATCTACTGGAACAGGCGCAGAGAAGAGCAACGAGATTAGTGTGAGAAACAAGAGAGGGTATTCTTTCAAGGAAACGCTTCAGTACTGCACACCGTAGTACTGAAGCCTAATATACCTTTATCAATATCATTGATAAATATACAAAACAACAGTGGGCCCAACACCGAACCCTGGAGGATTCCACTAATAACATTAGTCCACGAGGAGCAGCGTCCATTGATTACCACTCTGGTCTTCTCCCACTCAACTATCCTTTTATCCATTGTAGCAACTTACCCTTAATACCATACTTCTCCAATTTGTAGAGTAGCCTTCCATCGCAACATATCAAAAGCTGTCGAATAACAGCCGAAAACATTGTTTTCGTCTATTATAAACAAGAGTATATTTAGTGCACTGTAATTTCGCAAATCCTGATCTTTTGACCCGCATAAGTCAATAAATCCTTTCCTTACTGATTCAGAAAATTCTGAGTTTAAGTAGAATTCCAACAAGAATTAAGAAGTAATTACATCGAAAATTTGTCAGCTTAAAAGATTTCTTCAATATTAGTTGCACTATGATGGCAGGAACCGTTTTAAGCAACAAACAAGAAATACATACCCTACCTAATTTCAAAAAATAAATAAAATAATAATAATGATATTTAAAAATAGTATGAGAATGATGCAACTTGTTTCTTTGCATTGTATCAGAGAAAGGCGAATGTTTCAGTTAAACACGATGGAATAAATATAGGACTACCTTCGTTGGTTAACAGTATTTCCATATAATATTTTGTCTTTGTCATTCGGTCTTTTTCTACGATAAGGATTAGAAGAGAGTTTTAGAGTACACATACAAACCCTATAATGACCGGAAATCTGACTGCAATGGCGTGCCATTGTCAGTACATCTATATAATAAATAAATAAATTTTCTGTTTATATTCCGGGACGATCAAACGGTCAGAGGAGTTCACAAGATAGAGAGAATACAAGATATATACTGTACTTTATATTTTTCATACATCTCATTCGATAAATTAGAAATAAATGGGGCACATTAACCTGCTCTCTAGTATTACTATAGGATAGTAAAGGAAGTTATTAAGCAGTTTTTAAAATACTGTACGGCTAAACAATATACAATTGTATATACTAATAACGCTATTTTAAATAATATAAAAATATATCCGGTCTTCAACAACCAGTGAAAGTTTATTAGATAAAGCTTACCTTATCTTCAGAAATCATCTCAGTTCTTATGAAAGTTCTTCATTGAGTCCAAGCAAATTCCAAGGCAACTCAGGCTGTGAAATCAGTTACATCACTTTACGTATAGGTAATAAACTCGTCAAAGGGTGAATATGAAAATAAAAAGCCGCTTTATAGGTAATTTAAAATAAAACAATGCTGTTCTTGTAAACTTTCTGAAGGCGATTGAAGAAAATTATAACATGCACTGAATCAAAAAAACAGATTATATATGTCACTCGGGAGACATTGTGCTGTAATAATTTTCAGTTCTCGACACAAGAAACTATTCTCCTAACTGCAGCGTCGTATGTGAACTTATGAAAGTCTTGATAGAGAAATTAATGGAATGCTCACATCGTTTATGCATTATCAGAACGTCACTGTTTCTAATCGACATGGGCGGTAAACTTAACTGCAACAGATGCTAAATTATTTGAAGCTACGAAGGGGTGGAAAGTGAAATATGCGGTAAAAGTATCTACCCAATCTAATGTACCGTGTGTCAGAGTTAATAAACTTCAAATAAGAAAGATCATCAAATAAGGAGAAACGCTAACACCAAAGTTGTAATAACTAACGAACTGTAACGAATAATAACCTATTTACAAATATCTATTCTCTGTTTTGATTCTGCTAATACGATACTAACGTAGCTCTCATTCCTTGTTAAATATCGCATTATGAAGTAAATGGTTACAAATAGCATGTGATAATACATTCCTCTAATAACCATCAATGAAACTTCATTAACTGTTTAACTATGCTGTTTTAAGAAACATAATACAGGCTACGTATTATCGCATATAGCAATAACCTCAAATCGCCCTCCCTCTACATTATTCCATAAGTCAAATGTCGACAGCGTTGGTCTCAGCTGCACAAATATCTATTACGTATACGATGTCTACATAACCTGAAATCTTATCTTAAATTAGAGAGCATTTTAGCATTTGGTTACCAGCTCATTTATAATATATGCTGCAAATTTACAAATTAATGCTTATGCATACTTTTACAATATTTCCTTTTCCATTTAATGTATAAAGCTAATTTAACCAATTATATTTCTTCCAAAGAATAATAACGAGAATAGAATATACCCTGAAATCCTTTCAATAAACATAAGCTATGGCAAAGAAGCGGTAACTATTTAATTGAATTCAAAGGCTGGTTTGCATGTTTCGTGAAAGAAAAACAAATCCAGGAATAACGCCCATAGAGAACCCTTGCATTTCAGTCTAAAACTGATTAAGTACAATACTGAACAAGAAGTCTTTTAGGAAACGTCTTCATTCGCAGACTAAATTTGAAATTATACCTTTCCAAGGGGTAGAAGATAATCACACCACCGACGGAATTTGTGTGGGGCAAATATCTCTAAAAGAAAATGATTTTTAATATTCATTATTTCTTTGTATTTTTCTGGGGTGGCATGTCGATTCATCTCTAATGACGATTATAAAATAACTTCGAAGTTTGAGGCGTAATATTTGTTGGAAAGAGTTGAAATATTCCCTTAAACGTGCTCTAAAAAATCCTGATGTTTGATTTGCAGAAGTACATATTTCGAGTTTGTGCTACCACGTGCAGGTGACTGTTATGAGAACAAGTAATAAAACTGACATAAAAAATGGCAACAAGATTACTCTCAGAAAAACGTACCTGTAAAAACTTAAATTCCGTCAGTATGACCAACAGTAATGTCTACAACAAAAGGACAACTCCACCCTTAATTTTTTTTGATTTCTTTTCTTATGCACTGCATGTAGAATAGTCGATGAATTAGCCAATAAAAGCATTTCGCCTGGATTGTTTGTTGAAGGTGCTATCAGTTGTGGTCCTGTTGTAGATAACTATGAAATATGGGTATCCCCGAGGCAGTAACCTTTTTGGCAATTCCGTACTGCTACAAGTTCATGAGGGCTATCTCAAACAATCTGCAACCTAAAATTTCTTCATCCAAATGCTCAGAACTTTACAAGATCACGGAATTCCAAGGAAGTTATTCACCATGGTCGAGAGAAATTCTACAGGCACTTCAACGTCACTCACTAGCGTCCCTCCTCTCTTTCACTCGTTTACCTTTCACACACATAATACGTTGTACCGGTTGCTGGAAGAAAGCAATTGTCTTTCTTAAACCAACCAACCTTGCACGCCGTACAGGGGGCGATTTTACCTTACAATTAACTGAAAAATAAATAAATAAAAAAAGTTTGTTACTGCTGTAGGCCTTCCCCCATACCCTGTATATTTTAAATATGTTTAAACTGCTGTTAATTTAGTCAGAAACAAACACAAATATAATTAAAATCCTTTACTAAATTCCAAAAATTACAATATTGAAATAACTTTAAAAAATTGCATATTAAATTACAGAACAATATCGATAGAAGGTGGAATAATATAAAACGATTCAAATTCAAAAAATATTTCATTTTCGTTCTAAAAATTAACAAAACTCTTAGAACTGTTATCATTATCATCGTTTAAACTGATAGTCATTCGTTTTGTTGACTTGTCTCGTATTCCGTCTTTTAGAGACTTGTTCCTGAAGCTCCTCTGCATGGCAAACACATTTTTTCCACAGCTATATGTTGCAGAGCATCCAAAATAGATTTCGCACACCTTTGATTTTGAATTTTTTTTTCTGACACTTCTCCCTTCACTTTAGCCTGGATAAATTCTGTTGAACCGTATTGGCTGTAGTACGGAGGAAGCCTTATCATCTCATGCCCATTTCCATTGCAATTTCATCATTTTCTCTGTTGCCTGCATAGAGGGAACAATTCAGTGACGGGGTGGTGCATGGGATCATGGGCAATAATTTTATTGTTCAGCCTTAACACAATTTCTGCTTTTCTAGAATTACTTGTAGGATTTTTTCTTTAAAAAATTGCATAATCCATGACAATAACAGTTTTCTTCCAAACCTCTCAGAAGTTTCCACAACCCATTCTTTAAAACCGACACTATTCATCCCACAATGGTAATCACAGGACACTTTGACTGGAACACTAACTTTGCACTTTCAATAAATTCGTACTGCGCTGAACCTGCAGGACACATTATCAAACGCAAGTCCTTTTCCAGACACACCAGTGAATGTGAAATTCAGCCATACATAATTTCTCTCGACCACAGTGATATTTTCCAAATGCAGCGTCAGAATTGCATCCCTTCATGTACCAATGCTTCACTCTGACTCTTCATGTTACATCCCTGTCAGTGTTCGTAGTGGATAAATGATTGCTTAGCTCTTTGGAAACATTAATTATCCTAAACTTAGTGGATAAACTCACACTATATGCGCATCAAAGCTGAATAACTCCTGATATATTCAGAGTATGCTTAATACTTCGCGAGTAGCACAATGGTTGCAATCATCGTCGGTGCCACTGTGTGGAAAAAGCCTATGTTTGAATCCCATCAATGACGGCAGAACTTTGGTGGGCTTTCCGCACAGCGTGGCCCAGTTTGTCCATCTTGGGAGCGAGCAACATGATTTTCCTAACAGGAAGGTTGAGTTTTTATCGAATCCAACAAACATGCATATTGACCGGTAAACGTACAATTTTCTGTCAAAATACACGTGGATGTACTAGGGGGTATCAAAAAGCTTTTCCCCACTGAATCATGTTCTGCGTGTCCCAGAAGGATGAGATTTGAACATATATTACTCCTTCTGTGTGTAATCACTACCCAAAGCGACGCATTTCTCCCATCTTTTGCGGCACTTCTTTATGCCATTTTTAGAAGGTCTCACTTTGCTCTTGGAACCATGCTTCTGTCACAGAAATTACCTCTCCCTTGCCAAAAAAAAAAAAATGCTTTCCATTCAAAAATAATTTCAGCTGCGGAAAGCGAAGAAGTCAGAAGGTGTTATGTCAGGTGAATAAGGCGGGTGTGGCAAAATAATAAAAGTTAGCAAAAACAGGAATTTGGTGATAATGGATGGAAATTCAACTTTATCCATTATGGCACTCTGTCACACATTCAGCTGTCTAAAAAAAAGAAATATAAGAGTTAGAACAATTAAATATATTACTAGATAAACAAGCAATACAATCAATAAAACATAACGTTCATAGAGTACTCAGAAGAAGTATGTTCTAGAGTTCGAATAACCCATAACCATTAAAAGTTATGGGTTATCCGAGTTTATTTGTTTATACCTATAGGAATATTTATGCCTATAGGAATATTTAAGAATTTGAGTTCTTTACAATAAGTATTTTGAAGATAAAAGACGTAAAGCCTGGAACTTATTTTATAACCGCCCTGTATATACTATACACACACACACACACTACCCTATCAAAATCTAGATAATGCGATTAGATGTGGCTGTGTGTTAAGCGCAAAGCAACTAAGGCTATAAGCGTCATTATGTTATGACTGCAATTGCGTGTATTCTTCTGTCACTCCGGACGAAAAACCCGACAGTCCGGAGTGCAAAACAATGCAATCCTCCCTGAGACCGATTAACTCAGCCATGTTGTGGAAAAGACCCATAAAAATTTTTCACGTCATTGATGGGCTTTAACCCCTTTTCCAATCGATGTGGAGTGCTAGCGAGAGCATAATGCGATTGTTAATGAATAAGCAGAATTCCTACTTAATATTAAACCCAAAGATGTGCACAAGTATCCTTAAGTGAAACCCCTTTCGTTTTTCAACAAATATGTGAAATCTCTTCAGGTTTCCAACATTTGCATTTCGCATCGTATAATACAATATGTATTAGATTTAGGATGTTTCTTAACGTGATAAGTCTGTTTCTCTCCAATGTACTTGATATGGTTAACGTTCTCCGATTAAATTTTAAATCAGAAATTACGAAAATTACAACTGCGCGTAATAATCCATTACATTATATTATCTGCTACACTTAGCATGCATTAATCCCCAAGTTTATTACATAGCATGCGCTATGCAATAAACTTGGAAAGGGAGGAGAAAGAATATAATCCAGAAATGGACAGGCATTCCAATGGAATTTTTAATTACTAAGACTTACATTACGAATAATAATTGTGGTCCTGTTCAGCTGCAGTTTTGCTCTAACTTCATATGTTTCTGTCTACTACTCAATTCCGCCCACCTCTTGAGGTACAACAACTCATGCATTGCGTCGAATAAACACATCCAGAGGAACTGCGGAATTCTTATTTATTCAGTTCTCATTTCTTTACCAATCAAGCGCACTCATTAAGAGTAATGAATTCCTCTAGTTTAACCTAAAGAATTTTAATTAAGATAACTGAACTTAGGATCTAAATGGGCCTATTATTTTTTCAGATTTTTCAGTTAACGAACAATCGAGTCCGAATGAGAATCCCTGTTAGTAAATAGATGAAGGAACTGAAAAATCGCACTCCCCATTTCCAGTAATCCAGGTTTGCCGTATGAAGTTCCCAGGTTTTCTCGCTCTAGTACTTTCATTTCATGACGCAAGGTTTCATTCCATCGCATGAAAATGAAACGAGTCCCTGTATAGCGCTTGGCAAATATTAGAAAATAATGAAGTTGTAAACTTCTTTTTCCACTGGTAGCTATCGCGGAAAATAAGTTCCCAGAATGTACTTGTAAATATGTTTTTTTACATGATATGTGCTAAAACGATACTCTTTATATTATGTTCCTTCTATTAACATACTAAAAGATACGCACTTTGCACTTCCAAAAATTGCATAGTTTCCTTTTGTCTACAAAGTGCTGTTGTACTAGGTTGCATATTGCACTATTTTTAATAAATAACATTTCTCCCTTTAGAACTGTTATTTATTAGTAATGGTGGTAAAAAAAAAAAAAATTAAGAGCCACCCTAGAGTCTGTGTCCATAAATCGAATGTGTTCTCCGGTCGAATTGCCTGTGTTTCAGGACAAAAAACCCAAATTTCCGGGGGAAAAAAAACATTCCTGTTCACTCCTGAGACCGACTAACTGAGCCACGCAATGATAAAAAAAACCCATAGAACTTCCTAGAGTCATTTATTGGATCCGAATCTGAGCCTTTTCCACCTGGTATGGAGGATCGGAGAGTAAAAGCGCTGTGCTAACTTCGTGGACAACTCGTAGTGGCATAGTGTTTAGGGTAAGGTGCCACCTGTGGTCTCTCACAACTGTACTCTTATAAGTACAGATGGTGCAGTTGTAAATACCATCTGTAAATGCCAGAAATGTGTGTGGCATGTTGTTTGTTTATAGCATTGTGTTGAGTTCTGTTGTTTCTCTGGATTCTTGGCCGCAGAGCCCCTAATGGGACCCTACGTTGCCCGAACGACATTGTGAACTTAGCCAGGCCAAGAGTGAGTTCATTAGCTCACACTTGAAAACTGAGCGCCGCTATGTAGCGAAAACTGAGCGCCTCAGAAACAATTAAATTTTAAAGAAACCTTTATTTGCTAGTTTGTTACGCTCGCATAAACAAATCTGCTTCTTGCAGCCGTTGGGCAGCGCTGGATTTAGGCACAAACCAAGTAAGCCATTGGGAAGCCAGCAGATGGCTTCGAAAATGGCCGAAACAATTCATTTAGTTGTTTTTCTATGCAATGCTACCAGAATTGTAGGAATTAACCTGTAATTCTGGTAACATCGCTCAAAAAGCCCAATAAAAGAAAAATTCCTTCGAGACAGGAAGTTCATAACTTCTATTCCTCAACCAATGAGGATAATAACTAGACAGCAATTTCGCGCTTCCTCTCAGAAAGAAATTGAAACTGAGCTCGAACGACTGTTGTTCTTATTGGGTTTTAGGAACATTAGTGACTAAGGCCATATTGCTATATAGGGTCCCACCAGGGGCCGTGCGTCCAAGTAGCGAGAAACGCAACAACAGAATATAACACTACTTACACAAACCAGACATTACACTTTTCTGGCTTTTACGCTTCACAAAGTACTATGGCGCAGATGTGGAAAACCACCAGTGGCGCCTTCCACAAAACACATAGCTATATAATGTCTGTAAATTTCGTTTGTTCTGTGGTCGATTTTCTGTTTGCTGGACGAAACCTCCGTGGAAAAAAAAACCATGCTACCCTCGACTGAAACCGAATAACTCAGCCACGTTGTGAAAAAGGCCCATAAAATTTCCTCTCCTCATCGACGTGACTCAAATCCACGTCTTTTCCACCCGATGTGGGGAAGACGGCAATTCTACCAACTGTGCTATCCCAGTAGGGCGCTCGAACGACTACTGAATGTTAAAGTTTCTGTTACCTCAACTAAGGAAAACACATAACCATACTTCATTCAAGATTGTATGCGACAGTAGGTCTATCAATTATTTATGAACCCAAACGTAAAGTCCAAAATGTGTACCATGGAAATTTAACTCATTACTTTCAATGATATCAGGGTAATGAATGGTACTGGTCATATACCAGTGCAAGATACAACTTACTATATTGGCAAAAAGCACAATATGTGTAATAGCCCATCGAATGCAAATCGGTCCAGCATTTCCGATGTAACGCAAAGGAAAAAAATGGTTAGGCAAGATGATAATGCTTATTATCGTGCCTAATCAATATTAATACTAATTAAGACCCAAACCTCTCTTATATTGATTTGACAACCATGCCAATAACACTAAATGCTGGCTGCACAACCCTTACGGTTGTGACTTTCATGCCAAGATCGAGTAAAGAGTATACCTTTAATCTGGCCAGAAAGTCTTATCGAATCGAACAGATCAGCCCTCTCACTACCCTAAACGTCTTTTCTTTTTTTCTTTAGTGAGAAGCATGAAGAATAAGTTCGATACGTTGGAACAAATATTTTTCCTAACGCTGCTGACATTGTATGCCTAACCGAAGACCTGGGTGTTATTTTTTTTACCCTATATACAGAGACACTCTTTTTTACAATTTTTATTATATTTGATTAATTTTTAATATTATTATTATAGTAATATAAAAGTAAATCAAATGGATTAAAATAATTTCAATATAAATTACATTTATATTGGTTCTAGTACCAATACCAACTCGGATATAAAAACAAAGTACTTTATAAGATGAGCTTATGCTCAGGATCTTTGTATGTCATCTAATTTCATTCGAATTTATTAACCTCACATCGTTATAAATGTGTTTAATAATTTAATATTTTATCAAAACGGTACTTTGATAATTATAGGTTTAGGTTCATTGAGTTTGTAAAATTGTGTAATGTATTCTCGGATGTCAACTATGCTCGAATACAACGCAGAAAAAAATGTAATTTATAAAGAAACGCGCAAATTGAGAAAGTTCAACGTTTCAAGAAGTATTTAGCTACAAATTTCTTTTCACGATTTTTAATTATGAACTTACAATAATCAGCATTTGATACCATAATAATAATAAACACATTTATTGCATTTTTAGCAAGATGAAATGTCACAAAGACGTTTAGCCACCTTTGTGACTTTTCATTATGTCCAGTAACGGAACTAATGAAAGGAGTATAAAAACTAATAAAAAAAGTATTTGCAGAAAATAACAGTGAAATTAAATAATTCCTTCATTGCTAAAACAAATGAAAGTTCTCCAATGAGCCTAAAAATAAAGGATTGTTATTATAACCACCCGGTTTCCAATTCCTAGTATCATTACATCCTAAAAATGCGAAAGGCCACCCCATTCGAAATACCTGATATAATGGACGCATTTCTTACTGGTTTTACTTTTTTTTGTTCTTATCTTGCTATAAGCGTAGCCAAGCAAAAGAAAAAATTACGCTTCTCTACGGATGCTGATGAAAATTAATGCGTTTGGCTACAACATTCTTCTGCAGCTAGAGTCACCTCTCGTGAAACAGGAACATTGAAATCTATTCAGTAGTTTCTCTTTACCGCTTGCCCAGACCTTTGTATGTTGTTTTTAGTACAAAGATTCAGTCGGGTCTAGGAACAACAGCATCATCATTAGCATTACTGAGAAAAAAGAAAGAGAAGAAAAAGAATGAGATTTTCCACCTGAGAAGCGGGATGCTGCCTGTTCTCAGAATTACTTCCAGTAAATATTAAGAGTGTTTCGTGTGTGCGCGCACACACTTGAACCTTTGTGGATAGTGATCACAAATATTTGACAAATGAATCCTCCATTTTCTACACTGCCTGCATAAAGATGAAGTCAGAGGATGGTACAGAAAATTTTTTCAGTGTTGCCAGAAGAATTCAAGGAAATACGTTGCCTGTCAAAAGAATGGCATCTATTTTTTTTTTTTTTTTTTTTTGTAGTTGATTGCGCTTCTGCTTCATTTGAATCTCCATCGTAGTATATTATTTCATTCCACCTTCAGACTAGAATGGGTGCTCCATTCCTGTTGGTGATGGCAGATATTTGGGGACTTCTCAAACCTTCTATTCATTTGGATAATTTTTTTAGAAAAAAATTCGGTTTTAATGGCGCAAACAGTCGAACAGCGCATGCTACGAAAAGACTCCGAGCTATTACAGGAGCACAATAAGTAATATAGGAAACCAAGTGATTCATTTGTGGATATCATCACAAATATTATTAATTCATACATTTTATTCGAGTTGCATTAACTAAAGAAAGACATCGAGCTTCTTGAAAGGGTACAGAGACGGGTAATTCGCCTGGTGAGATCGGCAAAAGGGAGTCCATATGAGGAAAGACTTCGAATATGTGAGTTGTAGAGCTTGGAAACTAAACACCTTAGAGGCTACTTGATTGAGGTGTTTAAGGCTCTGAGAGGCATAAGAAAAATGAATGAGGACGATATTTTCACGGTTATAAATGATTCTAGAACTAGGGACCATAATTTCAAGTTACGGGGGGAGATGTTTAGACTAGATTACAGGAAGTTTTATTTAAGCCAGCGAGTTTATAAGTTACCTACATGGGTGGTAGAGGCTGACAGTTTGGGGAAATTCAAAGGTCAGCTGGATAATTACCTACGGGAGGAGGGAAACGCTTAGGTTGTCCATTTCCTTTTCTATTATTTATTTTTTCCTTATTATTATTATTATTTTATTTTATTTATTTTTTGTTATTTTATTATTATTGTTATTTATTATTTATTTTAATTATTATTATTTATTTATTTTTATTTTTAATTTATTTATTTTTTTCGCTGGTGCAGCATAAACCATAGACTTCCTTGCACCATGTGGCCATTGCTAATACTAGCTTTGAAACCACTTGTTTTCGGCAGTCCATACAGGTGGGTGGGTGTGTATGTGATAAGTGCTAAAGCAACTAAGACTATGAGGCATCAGTATATCATGTTTGTCAATTGCATGTAATCTACATATATTGCCTGTTTGCTGGATGAAAACCCCAGCTTCCAGGAAATAACCGTGCAAACCCCTTCTGAGACCGACTAACTGAGCTACATTATGAAACTAGTTGATAAAATTCCTCACAGGATTCGAACCCAGGCATTTTCCACTCAGTGTGGGGAGGACGGTGATTATATCCACTGTGCTTTTCAAATTAAAGCTTCTCTCCTTCATTTTTATATCGAAATTCTTTCGGACAAAGCAAAATGTCTGTATTTTATTTACTATTATTATGATACATTCACGTCTCCATTTCCTTCTTCCCTGGTTAACTGGAAACACTAGGTTTAGGGGATTTTAGGAGTTAATGAAGGACAGGAGAAAAGAGAAATAAGTGCTGTACTATCACTAAATAAAGCTTATAAAAAATCCTAACATCATGTAGGGGATTCGAACCTTGGGCCTTTTCTGCCCGATGCAGGAAAACGCTGTTTATAGCCACGCAACTTCCCTCTTGTAGTTCATGCACTGATTTGGCCTGTGCGGATGCAACTTCCGGTGCTTTAAGCTTTTCTTAATTCAGCTGTATAAGAGACCTGCCTGCATGTTGTGACAATTTGCAAACTGACTTTTTCTGACTTATTATGATGGGGTAACAAATATCCAATATTCCATCATCTGTTAAAACTGACGACGACCTTCTAGAACTCCGTGTGTCTGCAAATGATCCGGTTTCTCTAAATTTGTTAATAAACTGATGCAATGCGTTTTGATGAGGCACGTGATTTCTGGAAATATTTCCACAAATTTCTGTTCGACTTCTTCATCCAACAACGAAACCCATATTAGGTGGTAGGGGTGTGTGTGTTAAGCGCCAAGTAGCAAAAGGCTATCAGATCAATATGTTTTGTCTATAACTGCGTGTATTATTCGATCACTTTCTTCCCGTTCGGCTGTTCACTTAGAATGAGCAGTATGAAATATGTCTGATTACAGAGACCACTCGCCAGTTGATGAGAAGCCAGTAAACTTCGAAACAGCTGTCCTGACAGTGTCTCAGAGATTTATAAGATATTATAAATTAGGCAGAGACGTGGATAATGGATTTGGCTCTAAGTTGAACATAAGCCCAAACTTTAGCGCCGAGAACTCACCGTTCGGTCTTCAGTTAGAGTAGAAATTCTATTAATGATCGAAATCCAAAAGGAGGTAAAACGTATAAATTTTGATTGGGTCGGAGTTCTACAGGAAAAACGTGAGTTTCAGGGAGAAGAAGCTATCCGTCCTTGTCTAAGACCGAGTAACTCAGAAAAGTTATGAAAAAAGTCCATAAAAATCCCTTGCGGCCTTAATGGTGTTCAAACTTGGGCCTTTTCCACCAGAAGTGGATGACGTTATTTACAACTATTGTGCCTACCAAAAACCCTCGGCCCTCAACTGTAACGCCAATTTCAGAGCACTAGCGCGTATTCAACGACTCTTTGTTAATGGCACAACTGATTGAAGGGCGGTGGTTTTTAATTTTTATGTATTTTTCGTGTTAAGGCAGTCCCAGCCAACCTATGGCAACTTCAATGTGTATTGTGTTGGAACAAGTAGTTGAAACAAGCCAGTAGTCGTGTAAATCACCTAAGCGTATGTATTAGACTTTTCTCTTTCCAACACGGTTCAAGTAAAAGTGCACAGGGACTTTTCCCTCACCCCACATGTTTCTAAAATTATTTTCGAATTACAATGACAATTCAAACGTTCCCACAAATAGTATGCTTGTCAAATTAGTATGACATATTATACTATATGAATTTATGTGTCCAGTTGTATTTTTATTTTCTATTTGATTTTAATAAAAAGAAATATTATTAATTTATGAAGACTACTGTTCGTTGTTTTCCTTGATATCTGTAATACATCGAGTGGCATCTGCCAACTGTCTTGTAGACCCAATATTCGTATATGAATCAGTGTGCTACCCTACGAGGCCAAGTAGTATGAAAGCTTCAAGTGAATTTTCACTGTCTGCATCTACAAGTCATGTCCAATTTCTAAATCACAATCCTGTTTACTATAATATTTTTTTTGAAAAAAAAAATTAATAGACTTGCATTCATTCTTTTGTTACTGTTTCAGTTTTCAAATCGAGTGAAATCGAGTTCCACTTAAGTTCCACTTAACACAGACCACAAATACTTAGTTGTATCTTAAAGGGTTTTAGCCCCTAACGGAATTTCATTTCTCTCATGCTTTAGAATTTTCTATAAATTTCTAACCGCGCACACTAAAAGCAGCCGAACTTATTAGAATTTCAGTGTCTAGAACGTACCTAGAATCCTTACAGAAGATTCTATATAAAACGAGAAATCATGGACGCATCTTACAAGGCCAAATGCTGAGGATGACAAGAGACTTATGAAACTCTGAATGGTGAGGCTGATTGTTATGGGATTTCTTCCGTCTCTCCTCCACAGCCACAGGGAGAGTCGCCGTGGTTTCAATTTCCTGCGTGCAGCACTATGTGTATTTTCCTTTTATCGACTGTCATCGATTACTTCAAACACTGACTTACTACTAGAGTAAAATATGACGGAATTTTCTAATATCCCTACATGCACGTATGCAGTCTTTCAGTTTATTACCTCACATTTTATTTCGCCGTTTCAGAATTCACTTAAATAAAATGAACTTTCAGTCTTCTTAACAAAAAAAATAATAATAATAATAAAATAAAACAAGGATTTCAATGTGTGGTATCCCATACCGACATCACTCATTTTAATTTTTAAAAAATGAGGGCTTAAGCATTATTCAATGAGTCTACTCAGCTCACCATTTTTATTCAATTGAAAATCTCTTAAAAATTAGGGAATGTCTCATATTGTATACATGTTTTGATGTTTTAATTTTGCGTTTTTTAAAGATAAATTTCTTTGCATAACGAATGCAAAATAAATTATTTGCAATCATTTCATCTCGTGATATGATTGTGAAGCCTTCAATCTAATTTGTGTTCCACCACACAATGAGATGAGTTAGTATTAATTATGAATATTTTACCATAGAAGTTTTCCATTACTATTAGTAAAGGCCATACAATGCAACGAAGCTATAAGCTTTTGCTGCACCATCAAAATAATAAAAAACACTCTCTCTTCCCACAGACATTTTTCCAGGAGGCCTCTAAATTTTCCCTAGTCAATTACTCATGGAGGAAATATATTCCTACGGTTACCAACTCCGTGGCTTAAAGTCTCTCACTTAATATCATGAAAATTTCCTGCTGTTTCATTTTGAAATAGAGTGAAAGGCGACTCTCTCTCTCTCTCTCTCTCTCTCTCTCTCTAAGGGGCCTTATAAACCTCATTCAGATCTCTTTTATGGTGCAATCTGGTTATCCAATTCTATAGCTCACATATCCGAAGTCTCTCCTCATATGGGTACCTTTTTTCGATGTCACTAGGAGCGTATCCGTGTTTTCAAGAAGCTCGACGAAGCTCTTTTAGGTGTAGCATCCATATTTAGGCACAGTATTCCAAATGTTCTTACAATTTCCTAACACAGTGAGATTATAACCACCATATTTCTACAAGAAAATATTCCGTAAATCATCGATAGAACACAATGGGCTCTCTTTTCCACCTGTTTTCAGCGCACAGAATCATGTCTTCCTATATTAGGATCCTAAAATTCCTTTTCCACCTTTTCCATTCGCTGTTTTTAATTTAACCTCTCCAAGTTATTTTGTAGTTATTGCAATACCACTGAAGTCAGAGTGATCGGTCTATAGTTAGCTACTTTGCTCTTTGAGTATATATTGAAAAGTGAATCGCCAATCCGTCTTAATGGTGTAATACCCTCCCTCTCCATTTACTTTAAAATAACTGAGTATATGCAATCTACCCGAGGGCCTTATCTTGCCTTCCCGCTCAAGTTTTTCTATGTGATTCCCATATCGCTGATTTTACAACATTCGGGTTCACTTTTCATTTGTAAAGATCGATGCAAAGCACCTGTTCGATTCATAAGATGGATTGTCGATGACTTTCCCACAAGTCATCACAAGAAAATTCTGATTTTCTCTTTTTTTTCTTTTGTTCTGTTACTTTTTCTTTCTTTTTTTTCTCTTTTTCTTTCTCTTGTTTCTTTTTCTATTCACACACACATGTAAAACTTGTTTTCTCCCTACCTTGTTCTTTTATCGAAGCTTTTTCATAGTTAGTCTTTACCAGCCTAACCGTTTCTGAAGTAATATTACAGCTCAACTTATAAATATTATATGCTTCAGTGCTTTTCATTTCCTACAATTGTTCTATGCTATCTGTTTTGCTTTATTAAACTAGTCAGTTCTTTATTCAACCACCTCTGCTTCCTCCTCGTGTTATACTTTTTTAATGATATGATGTATATGAATTTGTGAATTCCTTATGCCCTCGTGAAAGTTACCCCATGTATTCTCTCTATCTATGCTAACTGCCCAGTTGGTAGAGGATATGTAACACCTTATATTGGCAGTCTCCTTTCTTCATTTCAAAACCTCTGCTTCATTTTTAACAATTGAGACCTCACTCGTCATCCTTAGCATTCCATGATGGCTCTCCGTTAAGGTTTGTTTTTTGGTTTTGGTAGTTGTTGGCGCATCGGCTTCTGTGGCCATAGTGCACCTCCCAAGGTTTTTGCAGTACTTTGATCCAAGCCCGAGGCGGGATTCGAACCCGCGACCTTTGGGTTGCCAGGGAGGGTTAAGGTTTGTACTGTCAACCATACAGTACAATCAACATCAAATCTAGATTATTCTTGACCCTAGTACTTTCGTTAACATGCTGATGTAAATAATCATCATCTAGATGATTTATAAAATTTTAACTCTATAGTGATTTTCCTTTCCAAATGTTCCAATCATTATAGCGAGGATTAAAATTCCCAATAAAAAGGCATTCATATTATTCGCCCATTCCAGCTGCTTATACGAAGGTTCTCATCATAGTATTTTGTCTATAACAAACTTCCACTCCCAGTTTACCTTTGCTTCCTACTACCTTACGCCACACAGACTCAATACTAGCATGTAATAGTTCTGAATCTGAAAGTGCTCTTATCGCACATAAGCTACTTCTGATAAGTAATATGATCTCCTCCATCCCTTCTCTCCCATCTGTCCTTCAAAAATACGAGTACATAATACACTGATAGCGAAACTCGTTCCCTATTCGGGTGACACCAATTTTCCATTAGCTCAATTATGTCAGTGTTAGTTTTCCTTACCAGAATTTCAAACTCACTCAGTTTATTGAAAATACTCCTGACATTGCTATAGACATAGTCCAAACTAAGTGTTATTTTACTTTTTACTGCCCTAGCACATTCCTTTAAGCTATTTAAATTCCTCTAGTATTAACTTCGAGTTGTTCATTTAAAATATTGCTGTCTTCCGCACATCTTTCCAACATCAGAGGTTTATGGCTCCTATAGCCTCATACGAGAACCCCTAAGATGTGTGCGAGAGAATTATGCACTTGGTCATTCTTTTCTGAGACAGGAATCGGTAGTGCATTACCTGGCAGGTTATTAGAGGATATCTATTCATTTCTTCTTTAACTAAAATTTATCTACTAATACACATAAGTTTTAATTTTAGTGAAAAACTATTATGGTTAAAATAAAGAAATAGATATGCACATAGACATGATACTCTTAAATATGCACGTATCTATATATTTGTACTTAAGGCCAGAGTGCCGATCAAGCAAGATGGAAAGAGCTGCTAGAGAAAGTTAAATTCATAGGAGTCTATTCTAATTCATTATTTAAAGATTTTATTTTTATTTCCTGCATTTTATACATTTCGTTAAATGTCGTATACTAGGTTACGAGATTTTTTTAAATGTATCTTAATATCTGATGGTAAATATTGAGATATAGTTTGATAAATTTCAAACATGTTTTAAAAGTTAGTACATTTCCTGTTTTTACTCCATCGTGAGTGGAAAATAAACAGCGACAGATAGCAAAGAACACTTCAGAGGTTAAAAAAATTGCTCAGTAACAGATCTTTAGTCGAACTGCGTGTCTCTGAATATTTTTGGTGAGTTACATTCGAAGTTTACTCTCAAAGAAGGGAATTCGATTTGTCGTTAAAGGTACTCAGATTGCCGTCCTTCTCCACAATAAATTTTGAGGAGTATTTAAATATCTTATTTAGCCCTTCCACAGCTCAAATTCATATAAACAAAAAACAAATTAAACCGAAAAAAAATTTATAATTTTAGAGAAAATTCAAACTGGAATTGGCCCTTTCTTAAATTCGTCAGTTTAGGAAGGGTCACAGTTCTTACCAGAATGTGGAGGACTCATCCTCAGAGGAAACTCTGACTAGACACTTTAACCCCGCAAAAAATTTGTTCTGAGTAGGCCACGAAACATTAGCCAAAACCATTTCATAAATATGTAGTATTTTATTGCTAATTATGCATTTTTAGGTGCGTTAGCATATATGTATAAGCGCCTATTGTGTAGACTGTCCGTGCACGCTTCCTATGTATCATTATGTCAGGTTCGTGAGCATGATGTCTCTCGTGAACACATGTATAGAGAGAAGACTTAAAAGTATATGGGGAAGAGCGATAAATATTATACAGTTGGAATTAAACTGAACGGCTAACTTTCGAGAACGTAAAACTATAGGGTTTTATTCAGTGTTCTATAAACTTATAATCTTAGCAATTAATTGATAAGGTAAAACTACATTTAAATGATCAATTCCGTTAATCACTGAAAAGAAAAAAATTCAATTATTTTTAATCAAAAAATAGAATGCGCCTGAAATGTAACGCATTGCGTATATTACCAACTTGTAATGGATGTATGTTATTGGATGTTTTGATTTTGAAACGTGGTCACTTGACATCAGTACGCCGTACTGATGTCAAGTGACCACGTTTTCGAGTATCTTGTATCGACTTCTGTAATGTGACATTTGTCCCTTATACCTGTCCGATGTTTCTCACTGTCTCCTCATTGTATCGTTATTCTATGGTACACCAAATTTTTTCCTGCTTCATGGCAAGCTGCACGAGTTACACCATGTTTTCTACTTGTTATGTTAATTTTGTCGAGCAATGTATAATTGTTGGGGGTACATTTGGAAGAGGTCACATCCCATCCCATCCCATCCCATCCCTGAGCCTCCCTGTAAATCTGCTACTGTGTCCAATATTCCTAAGTATTCTCAAAGGAAGAAAATTATTTCTGATGTACACTTTTTTGTTTTCTGCAGATCTGGTGTCCCTACTTATTCTGAATTCGTCTTCTTTCACCGAGTTATCATTGTTCATTTATTAAAACTAAAATTTATTTAAATGCATTAAATATCAGTATTTGTTTGCAAATACTGCTATTTAACACATTTAAATAAATGACCACGAAGACAATATTCGTACTCATAATTCTTGATTTTCAGAGGTAATTATACTACCCGATACTTACACCCTAGTGATATTCCTAAAACTGTCTTATATTTTAAGATGATTTCTGTTACAAAAATTTTTACTAATTTGAAGTGCATGCTGTCTCGTTCATTTCCACAGTATCAGTGATTAGGATTTCGAAGCTATACAAAAGAGGAAAGGAAAAAAACAAAAGTAATACTGCCATTGGTATCCTCGTCTCGTGTCAGCTGTAATCCCGTAACCGTGAAGAGCAGTCGCATGAATTTTTACGCTCTACGTGGTTTGGACGCTGGAAGCAGTGATTTCGCCTTTTTCCTATTCTGTAATTGAAAGCTTTCCATTTTTCACACGTGTCACCTCCACTGCTTGTAACGTAGACCACGTATAGCTAATGGCACAGTCTACGTGCCCAGGGCTACCACGTTGTAGTACTGAAAGTTGAAGATGACAGACGAAAGGGAGACACCGTGTGCGTCCCATTTTTCATGTTACAACTGATGCAGAAAGGACATCAATCTACAACGTGTAAGAGAACTGAGACAATGAGTTGTAAATCCCAAGTTCCCCTGGATACCCTAGACCTTGTCAGTTATTAAAGATCATTGATGAATTGGCGCATTTATAAAGACCACACTAATGCTGTCTTGCAGAATATCTCTGTAGGCTGGGTGGAGTTCGGGAGGTGGTGAAATTTATTACAAGCGGATAAGCTACTACTACATGACCTGAACATATAAAGGTTTAATTTCGATTTCACTCTGACCGCCTTAAAACATCTGAGTTACGCATTGATTTCTTACCTGCAGAACGATGTCGGCAGAAAATGTATTCCTTAAAACGATTCCCACGCACGAAATTTCAAGATAGCTCCAGTATCTTATTCCTCGGCTCTTCTGTAATCCTCGGCAACATTTTGTGAAAGGTTTACTTTTAACAAGTTCTTCTCTGTCAAATCCCATTTATATAACTTTGTATCAGACGATCGCATGCACAGAAGGTTGAAGCTCTGCGCCTTCTAACCGAACGTTTTTGGTATATTTGATTGAAAATACTGCCTATAAGTCAGTCATATTAGATAATTTATTTTCTAAAATACACTTTAGTTGACGCTCAACGAAATTTTTACAGACATAAAATGTGATCCTTCTCATATTTTCATCAGTATTAAATTGCCTTCATATCGCTCTCAAACAAGTATTTGAGCAAGAATAAAGGAGCAAAAAGGCAATACCGTGCACGCCGCTTATTGCAACCATAATTATACTCTGTGGAATTATGTAGTTCTAAATTATTAATCATCTTATACAAAACCATGACCATTCTAATTTTAGAATTCCTGCGCGTGATATGGTCCCTCATGCGAATATATTTATTACAACATTGGAGGCTATTCAGATAAGCATTCATCGGCGATTTTGCTTCAAAGGCCAGATTCAATATTCTTCAAACGTACATATATCACATGCTCCTGCACTACTTATCGAATTAAACTTTAAATGTACTTACCAAAGCTAAGAAATAACAATATGCTCTAACACAATTCATTTCACATAAATATGCAGAATACAGAATATCAACTTGGTTCACATTGTCTCAAGCCTTTTAAACTTACAGAATTCGGCAAATAACTCCAATGACTGATTCAAATGTAGAAAATTTGCCACAAGAAGCAGCAAGGTGACGTTCTCTGTGCGCAACCATTTCACTGATATTGTTTATTTTTGATGCCTATGTTCTACCATAGATGTGGCGCATTATAGCCAAAGCAATTAATGCGCCATCAAACCTCCATAACAACAACAACCACCACAGATGCCACAAACCTATGTGTTTATCCCTCGTCAGACTTTATTCCATGACTATTCATTCTCGGGAGTTTTAACTATTGGCATGTTCAGCCACAAGGACAATCCACTTCGTATGATATTATAATTAAGAAGCACTCACAAATTTCAATATAGTTCATTAATAATTTAACATTTGCCTTTTCTTTTCGAGTCAAAACAAATACAGTAAATGCTCATTTCTAAACAATCATAGAAAAAAGTTAAATAAACTTTAAAAAATAAAATTAAATTGATTTATATATAAAAAATCTCAGAAAAATGATATGCTAAATTACAAGCGGTAATGAAAAGTGTGAATTTAATAAAACAATTAATTATTGAGCCTAATGAATGTACTGTAAATAAACGTAGAGCCTGTTGACTGGGCAAAACAGGCTCTGTTTATTTAGTTTATTATTCTATCAAACACAGCGATATAAACTCCAGTGCAGGTCCCAGCGACATAAACTCCAGTGCCATATAGTTTAAAATATAAAGAATGATTATGATAGAAAAAAAAATTATACTGAATTGTTAACACCGTTCAAACGAAATAATAAAGTGAATCCTAAAAAATCCTAATTAAAATGAACGTGTTATCTAACTTTCATAAAATTTATAATCATATGAAAGTTAAAAAATTAACTTCCATAAAATTAAAAATTGCAGAAAAGTTTAATTTTCCTGTTTACACCTCCGGCTGACTACAGAAAGAGGAGGATTAAAGAAGTTTACAAGAATATTGACTGTAAATTCTAATTTCGTGTGTATCTGAACACTCCGACATGTGCCATTGCACTGAGTTGCGAATGAAAATCCGGGAATGTTTCAAGGAGGTGGAACTTATGACCCCATTTGGAACAAATTAACTAGAGCACCCAATAAAAGAGCCTTTAAAGTATTCTCCTTTGATATAAAAATTTATTTAAATCCAGATCTTTCCGGATGAGTGACCAACAGAAAAACAACTGTACTCTACAATTACGAAGGACCACAATGGTACAGGGAGAACCACACGGTATACCAAAACGAATATGGTGATTTTTGTTGATAAAAAATTACGAAATTAGATTTTAAAAAATGGTGTGGTAATTATATAAAAATAAAAACTATTTCAAGCTTTAAGAAAATAATCGAAAGTAAACACAATACGACCTTAAGAGATTCGAATTCACTTCATTTTGACACTGAATTTAATAATCTAAAAATAACTCTAAGGGCTAATGAGAAGACAAAACACAATTCTTTGAAAATTCCCTCAAATTTCTAAGGATTCTTTGAAAGTGTAACGTTTTTAAATAACGCATAAGTTATAGAAGTACATTTAGCATTCTTTTGATTTTCTGCGTTTCCTTGCGAAAGAGAAAAATATGAAATAAGTACGTTTAGAAAACAGCAGCGCCACACAACCGTGGGCATTCTGTGTTACAGGCCCGCTGAATTACATTTTGTGGAGTAGTTCAGCACTTGCGACGCTCACGTGGCACAAGCTACAGACAGACACAGATCGATTCTTGTACGGTATTTGTAGATTCGGTACATCCTCCGTCTCTGTGTGGGGGGTGTATGACGAATCCACGTGATGCTACGAGCGTTTCGGTCTGAGTGTTTCCTTCCAGAGTGGGAAAATTGGACGCGAGAACTGTGATTATGTCACGGAGACCCACTTATGATGGTGATTTGTCACTTTCTCGAAAAGTTGGCTGATATTTGACAATGTTACCGGAAGAGAAACAGATGCTTACATGTGCGCACACGATATAACAACATTCCTGGCAACATAAATGTAAATCGTGCATAACTAGAGAGCTGACTGTAAACTAGTGCCTTACTTGAGGGGATCCAAGATTCCGGTTGGACTAATGAGTTCTCTCTTTGGCTCTTGAAATCTCATTGGGAACCGATACGAATTGTTCATAGATAAGTTTAAGAACGCTT
This sequence comes from Mastigoproctus giganteus, assembly GCF_048544385.1. Lineage (NCBI taxonomy): Eukaryota > Metazoa > Arthropoda > Arachnida > Uropygi > Thelyphonidae > Mastigoproctus > Mastigoproctus giganteus. The sequence continues at coordinate 144,391,636 of NC_143577.1, forward strand.
AAGAAGTAGCAAGGAGCTCGGTAGAGTCGGATACCACAGCGAATCAGAGACATAAGTGAATTCAGAAGTTAAAATTAGCGGACTATCTTGTTTCTTTAACCACCAAAAAACTGATGATAAAATTACAACTTAGTGCAATTACAGATTCATGTTGTGAGCTCCATAGAAAAACAACTGCCATTTGTTGCCTTTTTTTACTGCTTTCACTAAATGTCATTATTGGCGGATCTGCTTTTGCGACCAATGTTAGTTAGCGACCTGCAAACCTGTACTTTTTAATTAATAGGATTGAAGCTACGCATAATTAAAGTATGCAAATCAATGTGCTCTTTAAAAAAAATCTTAAAACAGCCGTCAGTACAAGTATAATTTCTTATCAATATTCAAACATAAATTTCTTTTTAGAGGCATTGCTTATACAGATAATTAACGTTACGACCAGTGTGCAGTGTTAATCAAAAGAGAATTATTAATCCTGTGGAACGAGAATTAATAGTATTGTGTAACATTTTGCAATATAAGGTTAAAGGGAAAATCTAAATTTTCCGCCGAAAAGCGTTCTTTTTTTTTTTGGTTATTTTTTCCCCTAAAGAAAATTTCGTCTTGTCAGATAAGTTTGGAACATGACTTTGTTTTTTTTTTTTAACTGCTTTTTATCCAGACTACAGCGCGTATAGTGAAAGTTAGTCAAAAACGCTTAACTAAAACTTCTTAATTACGAAGCACGTGAATGTCAGAAACGTACGAGCAAAACACTCAAACCACAAACCATTGTCATACACAACAACTTTGGCACGTCCATGCCATTCAGATAAGCTCTTCACGTTATCTTTTTTCGCTTTAACCTTTGCAGAAATCCACTCATGTAGCAGCAAGGTAAAGCTGACTTCGGATGAAAAGTCGGTGTGAAGAAAATAGCCTTACTTTCTTCAGTGTTTGTCCAACTGCTTACGGATTATTGCAAAAGCAAGACGAATAGAAACCAGCTGCGTTCAAAAATAAGAAAGGAAGGGAGGAGGTGGGTTGATAAAGCGCGTATCCGCCACTACATGTCTTTACCATTCCAGGACTGCGTCACCCAATCTAATTCAGCTTAACCTCAGTTTATATAAGTGCGCAAGAATATAAATTTTTCATAAATGAGGAGAAAAATCGGAATAAACATACAAAAACTAAACGATTACTAAGTAATTTTGTCAATCAACGAAATAAAGTAAGAGCATGGATAAACTATTTCCTTCTACCAACAAAAAAGAAATAATATCACAGGGAAAGCCTTAGTTGTGGAATTCAATTTTAAGTATTCGCGTGAAAATTTAGTATGAAATGTTGGAACCAATAAAAATATACTCGTTGTGTTTTCTATATCTCAATACGCTGGAGTTAATCCCACCATTTTTTCATTTTCGTACCTCTTCTCGAGGTTGCTACATCCTTTTGATCTTCCAGTAGCTTAAAATGCATTAATGAAACAGGAATCTCGCCAGAAAAATGAAATAAGCTTCAAAAAATAAGCACCAGTTTTAAAATACAGAAATGAAACTTTACAGAACTTTTCACTTTTACAGAAATAGTTAATCAGATTGTTTAACTAAATTATTAGTAAATATCATTTTGACACGGCCTTGTCTTGTTCACCATAAACGTCAAAGAGAGAGAGAGAGAGTGTGTGTGTGCTTGCAATGATAAACAACTAACAGCTTAACAGTTTCAACTTTCTCGTCATCTCCCCTCTACCTTTAGAATGTAGTCTCTTTTTGGCACTGCTTTATTTGTTTGTTTGTCCTGTAAATTACGTCACCCTAGTCAGTATTACTTGAAATTAGTATTTTCGCTCTTGACCAAACTAATTGCCCCTACTAATGAGATATAAATATTATTTCCTAATCATCTGTGCTATTGTCACCTGTCTGAGCTCCTCATTTTTATAGTAGCTAATATAGGACCAGCCCTACACGGGCCAGGTTCCAGCATAGATGACCGGCTCCCCAACAACAATGTGCACGAGTAGCCGATCTTCATTTTCTATTAACCTTAATATGATGTACAATAAATCCATTGTATCTGGTTTCGGATACAATGAGTCAAGCTTCTGGGTATTGAGTTGTAGAGGCGTCGAATATTTTCTTGTGGTATTTCTCACTAAGCCTCCTACACCTCGTCCCATAAAACAAACGTGGTCTGTGCGGGCTGCGGGTGCCTCTATAGGCGGCTTCCAATCATGGCCCTGACGTGCTCTCGATGGGGGAGAAATCCAGAGAACTGGTTGGCCAAGACAGTAAGTCAACACCATGAAGACGCTCACAGGTATCTGTTTGGGAGTTGCCCTGCTGAATAATGGAGTCAGACACCCAGTAAGACAGGGAAGAATGACAGGTTCCAGAATATCGGCGATATAGCGGCGAGCGGTCAGATTGACATGGACGAAAACCAACCACGACCGATTACCAAAACTGATCGCTCCCTCACACCATAATACCAGCAGAGCACGTAGTGTGGTGTTCAACAATGGCTCTAGAAACGTTCCGTTCACAACCTCGTCGTCACAAGTGTGTTCGGCCATCATCGGGCCCCAAGCAGAAGCCGAATTCATCGCTGAAGACCACTTGGGATACAGAATGCCCTCCTTCCTGGATTAGGAAAGATTTTTGAGAGAATGCGTGAGAGAAGGATTATGGATTGTACAGAAAAAAAACCATTCTGTTAAGGAATATGGATTCATTCAAGGTCGCGATACCAAGGACGAGCTTTCGACGTTGCGGAACCATATCTTAGGATCAAATAGTAAGTATGTCCTTGGAACCCTTGTTGATTTTCAGGGATCTCTTAACTCCATTCAATAGGACTGTGTTCTCATAATGTTGCGACTAGCAGGCTGCTCAAACAAGATCTTTAGAGTGGTAAAATATTATTTTAAACACTGTACAGTAACCGTCAAGTCATCGGATGACCAGAGATCGGTTTACTTCTATAATTCTTGTTTATACTCCGGTACGACCACCAGGTCAGAAAAGTTTACAATAAATCAATCAATACAAATGCTAATCGTATTTAGCAGTCAAAGGCTTGAACTCCGATCCAGTCAAAGAGCGCCTGCTACTGCACTCGCGCTCCTGACCATTCGGCTACGTCAGGCCCTTACTTGGAATTGACATTTCTGATATTGACTTCTAAATGGATCTCCATGAACCTGACTTATGCAAACCCCCATATGTGGGTAGGAATACTGACACTACTTATGTTGTGTGGGATATCTAACCTGCAAACCCCACTTAGGGTAGTATCTTCTTGCTGACACTCCGCTAGAGTACGAAATGATACATCTTTCCCGTGCCTGAATAGGAACAACCAACCTTGCAAACCCTCAACAAGGGTAGGATTATTTTTTCACAGACATCTTCGAGTGTGGAATAACTATGCACCTGTGCACTGTTGGGTGGTTCAGGTGCTGTGACACCTTCCGATGTAGGATTCCAAGTGGCGCTCCTCTTTGCAGAGTTTCTGCAAACTTTTACTTCCCTGGGCTCTGGTGGGCTTCCCGGCCCAGAAGTGTCCAACCCTTCATTCCTTCTCTGCCTCCCTCATATGGAGGACGCCTTCTTTCTTCGTCCTTCCATCTTCCTATCCACTTTGACTCCCATTCCTCGACTGTCACCCTTTCTCGCACTTTTTTTTTTTACTTGGACTTCGTCCAGGAAGCTCAGGCGACCTTGGCTGAGACCAGACAGAGAATGATGGGCAGGCAATTTAAGGTCTCAGTAGGCGTCCTGCGGCCCCTCCCCACACCGGGTGGAAAAGGCCCGGGTTCGAATCCCGTCGATGACGCGAGGAACTTTAATTGGCTTTTTTCACTCGGTGGCTGAGTTAGTCGATCTCAGGCATAGATAGCAAGGTTTTCCCCCAGGAACTGGGGCTTCTCGTCCAGCAAAACAGGCAAATCGACCAGAGAACACACGAAAATCGACCAGAGAACACACGCAATTTACAGACACAAAACACTCTGTAGATGTAATCAATTACGGGTAACCCTAATAAATAGTTTTTGGGGGAAGGGGGGTCCTGCGGCCAAGAAGCCAGAGAAACAACAGAATCCAGCACAATACTACAAACATACAACATTGTCTGCCAGAGTAAAATGCGGTCCTTCTATGCTTGCCTGCCTCCACGCGGCTAAGGATGGGCAACGGGGGGTCCCACCAAGAGCCCAACGGCTAAATGGTCAGAGGAACAATATACCATGACTCTATACAACACTAACTTGCACTTAGACTTTTTAAACCTCTGGTTTTCACAGAGTACTGTGACACACAAACAGAGTACATAACGCCGAGATGGGGGAACCCCCTGGCACCGTCACACAATGAACACTATATTCTATGACACACACATATTTCTGGCATCTACAAAGTTTTGTATACTTCACAAGAGAACTGATGGCGCAGATGTCGAAGACCACCAGTGGCACCTTACCCTAAATAATGTGTCACTGTGACAAATAAGTAGCACAGTTGTGTGAACCACCGGTGGCGCCTCACCACAAACACTAAGTACACTATGTGACAAATAAGAGCAGATTTTTAATTTAGTCCAGGTGGTGGCAACCGCCATGAATGCTGCTCCCAGATGTTTAGATTGGAGATGATGTTGGCAAACATTTTTATAGATGATTCTTCTATGCTGAATAGTTGTAGGTAATCTATTCAGGTGAAGTAGTTGAGCCATAAGCGTGATGCGTTGTTGACGAGGGAGTTTTGTGGATACCCATTTAAGCATCCAGATTTCTGAGGAGCAGATTTTTTTTGTCTGCATGGGAGACGCGGAGGCCCAGATTTCGCTGCCGTAAAGGATTGCTGAATGGACGATGGCACTGATGAAATTCTGCATTTTGGAGATACAGTATCGTTAACATGAAAAATTCTTGTTTTTGAGATCCAGAGATGCTTCGCAAACCGTGACTGCAGGGCATCTAGATTGTTACGAAAGAAGAGCTTGCAGTCAAAATAACCCCATGTGTGCGTAAGTACAATTGGAATGGCTTTATTCCCAAATGATGATCTGAAGATTTGTTATATCTAGTTTCAGGGAGTAGACTACTTGTGCCAACATCTTTGGATTTATGGAGAGGCCGAATGAAGATAGATAGTTTTCAACGTCAGCAGGTTTACGATTAATCAGACTGGAAGTTGCAAGATAGGAGAATTTATTTTATCTGTTTCTGTTTATTTTGCAAATTTATTGATTACTTAGACTCTAAAGCATTTTTGTTGCAGTTAGTAGCAAGTTTCATGCATCATATAAGAGGGTTTAATTCAATATTACATATACGTACTAAAAAGCTTTTCCTTAAAGGCTCAAAATCAGACCTTATACCGATGCGCAATATATTGCTTTCCTCAAGTTTTGCTGGATATTTATGCACGGAGTATGCGAAGCAAAACCAATTTATACAAGTAGCATTGAGTTAAAAACAAATTTATTACTGAGATGACACTTCTCTGTAATACACCAAAGTAGCACAGAAAAGCTACTTTGGAAGGTAGTAGAGAGAGAGAATTCTTTTTGCACAACATTCGAATATAATTGATTACAAGATTAAATAGTGTTGCAATATCCCTTCACGACCAAAAGTCAGGGGTTTATGAAATATTTACTCAGATTTGCTTTACGATATTAAAATTAGCATGCTAATAGTGTAGCATCCCTTATCCTTAAAGCAAACTCATAACGAAGCCAGAGGCGCCTTCGTAGCCAGGAGCAGCAGTGCGTAGCACACGCTTCTTGATTAGACCGGTGTTCGAGCCCGTGACCACCAAATACGGAGGATGCGGAAAGGTCAGGGAATGACCACTGCATATCCCCGGAGCAATATGGCCTTAGTTGCTAATGCTCCTAAAAATCAAATAACAACAACATAACGAAGCCAGAGACTACAATACATTAGTATTATATGATGAACGAGACCATAAGCCAGGCTTCTGTATTCCTACTGTTATTTGGTGTTCTTTATCTTATTTAGTATATTCATTTTGTTCTGATAAAACTTTATTGGTACACATGAAATATTTATATAAAATTTATATAAAAATTTGTGGTTAAAATTATTATTTTAACCACACCGTAACTTATCACGCATATCTGTTGGTTTTTGTCTTCACAGACCGATTCAGATTTTTTGCGGACTGAAAAAACCTGAGAAAAATTCTGCAACCTCGATCGTTAGTCTGACATTTTTATGGCTTGAACATGTCGATTCTGCTTTTGCATTACATATTTGCTAAGCATGTAGAGTAATTCAATTTGTGTGGTCTTTTGGAGTAAGACACTCCGAAATTCATAGACAGTGTTGACTCAATACGGAGAAACTATATTAAGCAAAGAAAAGTGTAGGAGCGTTTAGAAAGGCCCAAAAGTGCGCTTGACGAACATCGTTCTTACACTTGCATCCGAATACGTCCAAAATGAAATTTAACATTACACTTTTTTTGCGCAAGTAAATCTTGCCTCTGCTTGGAAGTTTAATTATTCACTGAAAACAGCATTTTACTGTTGTGGCAATTTTATGTAATACTTTCTCAGAAAATGCTTCATCTGTAATGCGCCTTTATTTTCTTTTAAAATTATTTTTCTCTCCATTGGCCAGCTATCAACAAATAATTTATATTAATTCTTCGTAGAACCCTGACGAGTGTAAATATTCAACCACTCAAGACCACGCATTGAAGTGATATTTAAATATCATTCCATTCTCGCATTAAATTTAATTATAGGCTTGCAATAAAATATGGAACAAAACTATATGTACTCAATAGTGGCAGGACACTTGTGTTATTTGTTTTCCTTATCAAAACAATCAGTTTACTATATATTTTGTTAACTGTAATCGTTTAAGAGTCTACCCCTGTGAGGCAGAACTACGCTGTTGATAATTTATTCATAAGCAATACAAATTATTAAATCGGCATTGTGTCAATTAAGTCTGGAAACAACTATGTTATTTGAACATTAATTAAGACAGTGAAAACTTCATGGCTGAAAAGCTTGATGTTTTTCTCATCGATAAAACATAGAGCAGTCGGCTCTACGCCTGTATCTATATACAAATACCGAGAAGAGATACTTAAAGATGTTTTCTTACAACTTGTGTACTGTCAAGATCTCATGTTATAAGGCACTTGTTGTGAGGCTGCATTTGCATTCTAGTAGAGTTGCTACTTCTCGTTAAAAGAATCCTGATGAAAGAATGATCCGAGATGCAATAGCGGGCGTGTTCTTTTGCTGTATTCCATAAACTGTTGATTACCTCAGTCCAATTCATTCTCCGGCACTTATATTTCTGAATATTGAAGTAGGTCAAGAAGAGATTATCACTCAAGGTGCTTGGAATTTAAAAAATTCCCTAGTGCACTGTTTGAAACTTTTTAACACCACGTTCCATAACAACCCTCCCCCCCAAAAAAAATCCATTATGTATTATCTGCCCAAGCGAAAGACAAACGATAGTAAGGAATCGTGTATGGATAATATACTGGCCTTATTATGTGAAAAAGCCTCTTCAGTATGTTGAAAACCATCCAGATTCAGTCCTCCAGAGTGCCATTAATACAAAAAATTGTCATATTTAATGGAGCAGTTTCCACATAAGAATTCTTTCACGAATTATAAAATGCCACATACGAGTAGTAACCATTTTTTCTGAAAATTCGTACTCTATTATTCTCAATTTATATAAGCATTATTTATTAGAAAAAACAGGCCCAGTCAACATGTCGTGACATAAAATAATAAATATATCGCTTTAATCCAACTATTACAGAACAACAAGAGATGTATACAGAATGCTGAAAATCAAATCATGACGTCATTATGTGGTGCGTATACCTGCACTTGATTTCAGAATTGGGTATCTTTGCCAAGAACTGCCGAAAAATTATAATTGACAACATTCTATATTCTTCAATCAATCCGATAATTTCAGAATTCTCGGTAATTATCATAGAGTGGATATGGAGATAATTTGATATCTGAAGATAGGAGTAATGTTTAAAAATAGGTATCTGTTGAAGTAAATTCCAATTTCAACAAAAAAAGTCCTTCTATTTATGAAAAAAACTTTAATCTAGATCTTTACAAACGATAAGCGTGAGTGCCGCTGTCTAAAAATACTTTAATTATATTTTATGTGCACGATAACGTGGTATTAGGAATCCAAAAAAAGGATTACGTTTTCACTTCGACTAGACTCATACTGCTATATTTCATAAAATGCAGGTTATAAAGCTTATATTGCTGTAAATGCAAATTTATTGCACTCTGGAAAACACTGCGAAAACAAAGTTCACGCTGGATATCTGTCTATAAGAATATCGTTTTAAACTTTAGTGATAGAAATCTCTATTTTAATCCAAAATAAAGAATTGACATTTTTTCCCATTCGCAACTAAATATTGCCTTTCCCCTCTAGAAGTTATTGTGTGGGACTTAGTAATAGATTGGGATTTTAGTAACGATCTCGGTTTTTAAAATAAGTGTTATATTTATATCACGTAAAGTACCCTAGCTCTCTAAAAATTCATTTTTGTGACTTAACTTCCTTTAAGAAAAAGAAAGAAAGCAATAATTTGTAAAAGAGTTACGATGTCTTCTTGTTCCTGACATTCGACTTTCCAGTATGTCCGCTGATGACATCGTAATGGCGTTCCTTTAAATCTTGTATCTGACGTATCGTGCCATTGTCCCTTAAATACCACATCCATATCGTGTGTTAAGGGATCGAAATACACCACGAGTAAGGTACTAAGGTATGCATGTTTGAGCGTGCACGCATTTCGTGAAAAGCGCTTTTAACTCTGCGCACGTCCGAGCATCTCCTGCAGTTAGTGAGTTAATGCTCTCCGGAGGAGTTTAAAGATGGCATTTCTACGAATATTCATCCGAGTTGTTTGTCTCTGTTCAATACACGGTCTTTTGCAAGAAAAACTTTGCGTGTAGAAAATATAAAAAAGAGCCGGAAGAGAGGGGAATTATTATAAATCAAGATAACCGTTACCTCCCCTGCCTCGGTATTTTCTGCGACTTAAATCTTCCTTTCGGACTCCTCCGAGAATAAAGAAGATGGCAAATAATTAAAGCTCTTGGGTAGCTCTTGAAGATTAAGCAATCTGCCTCTTTTATCCGATTTCTCTAATATCCAGACCCATTTCGTTGAAGGAGCGCCATCAACGAACTTTATAAGCAGGTTTTTTTTTTTTTATTGTCCACTCGATGACCATACATTGTGTCCTTGAGCGGCCAATTATGAACTGATATCACGCATCAGTTACAGCATAATTTCCTCGGTATACTTATTATCAACATGGAAGACGGAATATGAATTACTTCTTTATGAAACACAATCTCTAAATATTGCCTTGAGCAAAAATAGTTAAAATGTTTTATTCAGTAAAAGTAAAACGTTACGAGTTTGAATATTTAAAATAAATTATATCTGCGTAGCAAACTTGTTTTTTGAAGGGGAGTATACGTTGTGATGTGGAGGGACGAAATGCATTCTAAATAAAGAATCAGATCCATCTAATGCTATGAAGAGTAATATGAAAATACATTATTTCCCATTCTGAACTTCATAACAGAATAATGACCCTTACAGCATCGGTATACATACGTAATATACAGACATTGGATAACATCTTAGTGGCACAGTAGGTCCACATATAGGTGAGCCGAGTTGCAAGCATTTCTCCTCTAACCATCCATCCATTACATTATATTCACGAATATATCACTATTTACATTTTCTGTTTCTTGTATATCTTAACAATTCAAGTCTTGATTAAAGTAAACACAAAATATGAATTTTCACTTGTGAATGAAGTTTTTGCCGCTGGAACGCGTAGAAAGCGATTTGGAGCACGGGAAAAGCTAAAACAAATTAGATTTGGTTTTATTGTTACTTATTAAGGATGAATTCAAGTACTTCAATGCCGAAAGGTCACAATGAAACATGTTCACAATGGAAGTTCCTTATTCTGGATCTGTAGGAATTCTGAGAAGGAGAAAAGGAAAGTGAATGTTATTGATGAACAGTCTTCGATAGTTCTGTGGATGAAACAAAATGAGTACAGTGTTCTTCAATGAGCAGATTTTTGTTTACTGGGGAAGAACATCAGTGAGTTCTGTTGTGAAGTAAGTGCATAGTTCTTTTTTGTTTGTAAATTTTTCAGCAAAAACGCACCTAACAACCAAACATTGTCTTTTTATCGAAATTAGACATTCTCTCTCAACTTTTTTCAAATCAATTAAAAATACATTAAAATATTTAAATACCAAACGGCCAACAATTTATATTTTATCGGTTATATCTGATCTGACTACATAATATAACAAAAAAAATCCTTATCTGACTACTTCTGTACAATTTTTGCATTACTAATCAATACTGAAGGGCAAAACCGAAAATTTTCGCCTAGGTCACCGAAAATTTTCCCAAGAATGGAGGGCATCAGCAACAAAACTTTTCAGCCATTCTCATTCTGTGTGGCCATCAGCAGATGGTTACAAAAATTTAACTCTTGGTACCGTCTGACGAGAATGGTTAAATATTTGGATATTTATTCTCGTTAGACTTTACTCAAAATCAATCGTTTCAAAGGTGCATAGAGGCTACATACAATTTCCAGAAATTTCCGTTCAAAGTTATTGCAATGATTTATTGATACTCTCTATATATGGCTATTATAATGGTTGTTCATCGTCATACAAATCAATACATACTTTTGCAGCAACTTCAATAATGGTTATAGTAAAGATGGGAATGTACATGGCTCGTCATTAAGTCGGTATCAAGGAACTGAACTTCAGTTAGCATTTGATTTGGTGTTTGGTATCGTCTGCATCGTCTGCTCGACTCAAGAGCTTCCTTATCATGGAATATTGGATTCTAAGATAGCTAAACAGGACACTCGGAAAATCTTCTAGTTTCAAGAAGCATCCTATACACCACTTTTAACTGGATCCTCCCTAGGAATTAATCATAATCAGGACCAACATCATCACGCTGGCAAAACTGCTTACATCCAGAATAAATGCACCAAACCTTTCGGAATTTATTTCTCTTCCTCGTAGCCAAAGGACATCACTCGAAACTGAGGCAACTCTGCTGCACTCCAACTATGAACAGCCCATAAGCCTGAAAAGGATGTCCTCGTCCAATGCCGTAGATCTAGTGAACCTGCTGGGCATAGATAAATATCAACTGTGTTCCAACAAGACCTACAGAATTGCCATTGTTCAAAAAAAATTGCCTACTGATGGGCTCTAGCTGATAGAGAACCTCTGGGTAGTTTCGTGTGCCACAGCCCCAACAATCGTCATTTTTATACTTATTGTATATACTGCACTATACTATATGTTATTTTTGTATTTATATTGTACTGTACTTATTTATTGCATGCAGATCACTCTGATGTGTACTTGTTATTCAGACATATTTATTTTATCTACCCCACTAGCAGTTTTATCTACCCGACTCGGCCGCGGGCGGCCAGAGCATAGAGAGAAATATGATATCATGGAAAAATTCTGCAAGCCTATTGAGCGTTGCTATAGTGTGGAAAAGGCATGAGGCAGAAGGAAGAAAGCCGACCTCATACCAACGTGGACTAGATGGTTGACCCTGATAAAACCTCGTCGCTAGTTTTGCGCATAACACGAAAGCGTCCTGCTACCCACCTGGTAACGATTTTCTTTCAGCAAGACATAGTGTGTATCTGTCAGCGGTACGAGTGGTCCCCCACAAAACAGCGAAAAAGTGGCACTGTGAAGAAACAAAATCTGCCAAGGCCAGATGAGTAGTGCATGTACCGTGGATATAGATTTGTTCATCTGGCCTCTCAGTTACTGGAAGGTCCCATCACCAGGAAGAGGCATTCCAGCATCCGTCCACGGCACGAGGAGCCGAACCAGGTCAGTAGAGGGACGCCTCTTGAAATCCATTCCCCCCAGCAGAGCTAGGAAGGAGAGAACTCAAGAAATGAAATGGGGGCAAAGGGAAGGAGGTAAGAAAGAGAAGAGGAAAAGCTGGAATCTCGAGGAAGGGAGGTCCCAATATAGAAATAAAAAATAATAATAACTATAGATAAAAAATAAAATAAAATAAATGGCTGAAGTCCAGATTAGGGTACCCCCTCCAACGTGGTGACGAAAAAAGTGATTGACAGGTGAAGGCTCCTCCCACTCAATTCTGTGATTGGCTAATTATTGTGGAGGCGTTTTCTTTCCGATTGTTTTGTGTCGTCAAGGAGCGGGGTACTTAGCATAGTTAGGGATTTTACCTCCCCCATCCGGCTGATTTTGAATCGGAAAATGAGTTCGCGAACAGAAAACAGCGGCAGGTGGGAGGATAAACCCCCTAGGGATATCAATCTAGGAAGACAGTGAGCGGGAAGTGGGCGGAGTCACAACTTGGAGTTTTACCAAATAAATATATAAAAAATTTTAAAAAAATAATTATAAATAAATAATGAAAAATATTTTTCCTCCTTTTCTCTTTTTTTTTTTTACTCTTACCCCTAAGGGTTAGCAGATCACCGGAGAAGAACCGCGGTGGACGAATATTGCACAGCAGTGCGTGCACTAGCAGGAATGTTAGAAATTCCTATCCTAGGTCGGGTTTTTCATGAGGATGGTCCCAAGTTCGATGAGAGAGCAGAAACAACCAGGAGGTTGCACACAAGAGAATCCTAGTCAGGTTGCAGTGGGACAGCAGGAGCAGCAGTCATACGGCGTCTCCTCCTTTTGAAAAGCGCAGTACAGAAGTGTGACAGTAGGATCATTTTCCATGCCATTGAATCTGCTTTATGAACAAATGTTTCCAGAACTACGATAATAATTTTTCTTTATGGCCTACGCAGCAGTCGAATCTGAACCCGATAAAGTATGTATAGAATGAGGCTGAAATGGCCGTCGGATGTGTAGTCCACCACCCCTTTGTCCACTGCCTGGGAACTGAGAGAGATTATTCAATCAGAATGGATCAATAAATCAGACAATCATTACCCTCATATTGTGAAGTCCGTATCGAGTAGAATTTGCTGTTCCGAACACAAATTGAGTTCCTACGCAACTCTGGGCGGAGAGGGGTTAATAAGCTGCTCACTGTTATTTATTCAAAACAACCGTATATTCCCGATTCAATCATTTCTATATACTCAATTATCTATAAAGGAACATGGCGACTACACAGATCTCTCTTTTCCAAATCATTAGAGAATCGTTAAAATTTATTGCGGCAAACCTTATATTGGACGCTGTGGATCTAATGGGCCGCCGTAGCCTAGTGGTCAGGCGCGCGGGTGCATAAGTACACGTGCCTTGAGTGACCGGGGTTCAAGCCCGTGACTACTGAATACGGTGCTGTTTCTTGTATTCTGTCTATCTTGTTAACTCCTCTGACTGTTTGGTCGTCCCGGAGTATAAATAGAAAATTTTAATGCCCTGTAATTTGATGGTTTGAAATTACGCTTAACCATTTTTTGTTTGTGACTGCTTGAGTAATTTTAAATATTGTTTAAAAAAAAACAAAAAAAGAAAGCGTGTTTTTCTAATATGTCGCATTAACAGTAATACGTAATATTACTGTTTGATGCGACTAGAAATAATTGTTCGGCAGTTGATATAACTCCGATGTCATTATTAGTGTGGCGCTTCGTATAAGAGACTACGGATTTCGAGTTGGGAATCCTGCGTACACTTTGCTGCTGAAAGTGAATGTCACGCTAGGATTTTAAGCTCACGCTAAAGGGGGAAAGAAAATGAAATTTTGTAGCCGATTTGAAAATTTTTCTATCCTAAGAAGGACGTCGAGTGACTGTTCGCCTCCTGTATAAGAAAGTATCGATTTTTCTGAGCAGAGCCATTAGGCCGCGACAGGCACTTTTTCCCTTACGTTGCGACACTCGACCGGACAGAGAAAAGAAATTGATGGTGTTTCTGTTGCTTTTATTCCTATAAAAAGCATACGGCAAAAGTCGTTAGACTGCTGTGTGTCTTCGGAGTGGGGGTTTGTTTAGAGGATCTTTAAGAACGACAGTTCGATTATTCCTCGTGCTCAAGGAAACTACTATGCTAAAAGATTGTTCCAAGTGAATGGACCAACAGTGCAAGTATGAGAGAGAGAGAGAGAGAGCGCACTTTTTTTTTCTGGATTATCGCGCAATAGTTAAGGGATTTTCACACACACCCAGTTATTGATCAGAGGATGACATGTACTGTGGTTAAATTTAAAAGCAGGCCTCGAAGGAATTATAAAAACTTAATATCGATAATTGTTACAGTAAATTAACAGCATTTACAATTTTCTTAATTAATACTAATTAAACATTCTGAAACCCTGATCGGTCTAATTTAAAAAGGTTTACATGCAGGTTGAATTTAATAAATACACGTGTAAACAAAAGGAGCATTATTACATTTTGTCCGTTTTTTCAGCATATCGAGCGTGTAATAAAAATAGAAATTATGGAATATGAAAAAAATTAACACATTATCCGTCTGTCCAACACCTCAGTTTAGGGAGAAATCTAAATTCCATAGAAACATCGAACTGCTAACTATAACACAGAATCCATCGAATCAGTGAGCTTATGTTACAAATTACAGGGCGTAAGCTCACTGGTTCGATGAGTTACTACCACGCAAGGTGTCGTGTAGACTTACTGGTGACTTCTTTACTATAGAAGGAAGTTTTTCATCGCAGAACTTTCTGCATACTAGACATGATAGATAAAGGAGCATTTATCAAACTTAAAAACGTTCAGATTTTTAAATTTGATGCCACTACTTATAATTAACCAAATGTTTTATAAAACTGTAAAACCTTCTCTATATCAGCATTAAGATGAGAGCTGAAAACCAGCGTTTTGGCACTTTGAGCTCCTTGAAGTTAGCAGATATTCTTGCTAAAATAAGATAAAAGACTAGATATTCTTGCGTATAAACACCCCTATATTTTTCGCCGTAATTGAAAAGTTATCTAGAATAACATTATATATGGTGTCCATCATGCAATTTCATGTTATTGTTCCGCACTTCTGTCAACCAGTACTCCTGCATTTCGTACAATATTTGCGTAACTTTCATATACAAATAAATCCTTCAAAATCTGCAATGATGATCTTCTCGCTGAAGACAACAAACCACTTCTTTCAGTGATGCTAAACAGTTATTTTATCCCAGTGGGTCTACCACCACACAGATCTAGGAGTGATATTTGAACCAAAACTCCAGTTCCACAGATAACTCAAAGCTGTTCACATCACATCAAAATATGTACACTGAAAGGACAGAATTTATGGGATACCTGGTTCCTGAGCAACGCGACGCTGTCACCCCTCTCGCTAGTGGACGAACCCACCATTTGGCAGGTATATAGGTACACTGCATTCACGTAGACGGTAATTCGATGTCGGATAAACGTCGTAAATTAACCGACTTTGAAGGAGGGATGATAGTAGGTACCCAACGGATGGGTCACTATATCGCTGAGGTGGTACAGAAATTGCACTATCCCCGTTCGATAGTATCAAGAGTGCATCTCATCGTTGACAGCGCTGTGGTCGGAGAAAGGTGATGGATGAACGTGGAAGTCGATGTCTGTCTCGAATTGTTTCAGTCAACCGGAGAGCGAAAGCGGCAAAAATAACTTCCAAGACCATCAGGCAATCTTTAGCCACAATAGGTTATGGGAACCGCCCGCAGAGCAGTTACAATCACTATAATTCAACACATGGAGAAGACTTGAGTTGAAATTCCATCTAGAAAGAAGGAAGTTTTTGGGTTGTTTTACACAATGATCTATTTAAATGGTCTGGAAAGAGGTTACACCCTGAAACGCGAGGTTTACATCTCGCGAAACAGGTTGGCTGATGCGTATTTGAAGCATCGAAGCAATTAAGACTAAGAAGCAAGAGTATGTTATATTTAGTATTACCGACATTAAAACATGAAATCTTCAGGAGGATTTTCTTGTTTGTTGGACTGATGTTTTCAGAGATAAACCCCATGGAACCCTCGCCTGAGACTGACTAAATCTGTCAAGCTGTGATTATTCACAGCTGAAAAATATTGCCTCTCGTCGAGTGGTATTCGAACACAAGCGTTTTCCACACGATGGGTAAAGAGAGCGATTATAACCACTGCGCCTGTTTTTATCCCTCTCCACGATTGCTAAAAACAGGCACACCGACCACAGCATATTGAAGCTTCATGGTTTTAAATGCCTCGATGAAAAATATAAAAATCTCTTTATTCGCTAATTATCATTACAGTAAAAAGTCATCAAAATACTGTGCTCAATCTCGGCTTAGCTACTAATGCATCGTTATTTCTTCAACATCGTAGTAGATCATTGCATTGATCTACTTTTGATAATGAAAAAAAAAAAAAAACCTTCAAGAAATGCACACGCTTTCAGTGAAAAACTAATCCTTTGTGAAGTATTTTCTTTTCCAACCTATTGGCAAAATACAGAGAGTACTTTTAGTAATGAAGTGAACACCTTCACTTGGAACTTTTTAAGCGCGCTTCTTAATTAAAGCTGGTTACCTGATAACTAACAAAGCAATCTGGCTGGAGAATTTATTTCAAACAACGCCGCCTGAAATCCATGGTACTAGGTCTGTTCAAAAAAAAAGTATCCAGATTATGCTCGCATCTGTTTCTAAGTTGAATATAAGCCCAAGCCTTAGTGGTCGAAAATTGGACCCTCTGTCTTTAGTAGGAGCAGACACCAACCCTTGATCGAAATCAAAACCAGTATAAAGTGCGATTTAAGTACTGGTTTCAAGTTCTGTGTTGAAATCCCTTATCTCCTTTTAAACCATTATAAAAAACTCCACGTTAAAATATTACGAATTAAATTATCTCTATATTAAAATATCCTGCAGATAACAGCAAGATGTTCCGTGAATAAAAGACGAATTAAAGAAAGACTTTCATTCACTTGGAAACTGTGACGATATTTAATTACACGAATCTTAAGTGCCTACTAATTGCATGAAGTAACATTGTAACCATATTTTCTCCGCTATGATCGAAATTCTTATACAATAAGATAGAAAGTTATCGCTATGATCTCCTGGAACTAAGAAAGATTAATGAACCCATCAAAATGAATAGCCATCATTTCTCAGCAGAGGTTAGCGACGATCTTAATGATCTCTCTAAACCCCGTCTTGGTCTGCGCGCTACGAATACTTGAAACATTTAATTCCGGACAAAGCACGTCTTCACTCGAATCCCTATGTCATTGCTGCAGCATCACCCCCTGAAAAGATAAAAGAAATGTCAAAATTTAAATCTCTCTAAGTGCAATGCTTTCCAAATCTTAAGAATTAAATCTCTTTAATCTGGAACGTGACGACCAAATAAAAGGCGTGAAACATCTGTGAAAGTAGGAAATAATCCAGTGATATTTCCTGAAACTCATATTTACAAAACGAACCTCGGCAAAAATGCTTAATATGTGAAGATGTTTAAATTAATCCCAAAATAATTCAGTACACTTGCATTCTAAGGCTAGTTTGTCTGTTTGCTGTTATAAAGCGTACAAAATTACGTCTAATATTCCTTTAAAATTCGTTGTTAAATTATGAAAATTTTAGAGTATTGAGACAAATGCAACACTTTATAAATTAATTAGTACGAACCAGAGCTGTAATGCTCAAATACGTTCTACGTTGATATTAATATTTGTAAAATAATAAGAGAAGTTTATTGAGGTAAACTTCTCTTATTATTTTACAAATATTTATAAATTAATATACTGCTTTAAGCTAGCATTACTAAGATAATTTCGAAACCAATTAAGGAAATCAGTTACAATTCTTCTATCAGCTTAGTAGAGCTATATTTGATGGTCGGGAAACAGTAATATTTTATTACTGTTATTTATTCATTTTCTTTTCATTAGTCTAATGTCCACAAATATCTTCTTTCGTCTTCTCAACTTCCAACCCATGCACGGTACTAAGTACTGTAGGTTCTAATACCTCGTTTGGGATTTTCATAAAAAAAAAAAAAAAAAAAAATTTCATGATAGCCAATACAGTATTAAATCTCTCTTCTGCCGCCATCGATATCTGCAATAAAGATGAGTTTAATTCTTAAAGTTTGGCACAATGTTTGGGGAATTTATCATTAGTATTATAATGGGAAAATGATAGTGGACAGTGGGAGTGCGGGCACTTTGAACAGATTTTAATTGTGACCGTCTCCACTAGGTGGCGCATCCGTCGAAGCCCTTTGAACAGAATTTTTCAGCGGGTGGTATACTACCTGTCCTACCCCCACTAGAGGGAACAGCTGTCAAAACACTTGCAGCAGAACTTCACAGCAGGTGGTCTTCCACCCGCCCTACCCTTCACAGTTGAGGAAATGCAGGATGCAGCCTTACAAATGCGCAACACGAAATGCCCCGGTCTAGACCTTACAGAACCGGAGATTGCTAAAAACATCTGCGGAATATATACCGAACTTGATGCTTAAACTCTTCAACCGATGCCTGGAAACAGGGAACTTCCCAACAAAATGGAAGACTGCACGCCTGAAACTAATCCTGAAGAGCCCGACAGAGCCACTGGACCAACCTACTTTTCTCCATAGCCTTACTTTCTACCCTACGTAAACCCTATTAAAGGATGCTCCACAAAAGAATCATGAACCACTATAAAACTGCCAACCTAGAATCACCCAGGCAATATGGTTTCAAACCCGGCTCTTCGACCATAGAGGCAGTCCAGAACCTCATAACCAGGGCCGCCCAGAGTAACAGGAAGTACTTCCTGGTAATAACAGTGGACTTTGCCGGGGCCTTCGACACCATCTGGTGGCCGAGTGTCCTAGGCAGGCTACGGAAAGAAGCACTCCCAGAAAACTTGTACAACAGTGTTCGGGCATATCTGACGGATAGGAAAATTAAAGTTGTCACAACCTTCCGAAGAGTGGTTAGAAGCGTCCGCAGGGGTCTGTTCTGGGGCAGCTGCTGTGGTACTTGGTGTTTGATAAATTCTTGGCCCTGGACCTTGACAACGTGACCAGTCATGCCTTTGCGGATGATCTGATCCTAACAATAGACGCGGACTCCAGAACGGGACTTGAAACACAGGCTAATTAACCACTACAGTATCCCTGTAGTCTTACTAAGAGGTTACTTAGACATCAGACGACCGTCGCAAATAAAAATAGCAGGAACCACCATTAAATTAACAAAGTAAATAAAATATCTAGGTATTATCCTGGATGGAAACTTATCCTTTACACCCCATCTCACCTACCTCAGAGAAAAACTGCGGAACTACGCCGCACCCGCACTAGCTGCTGTGGTACTTGGTGTTTGATAAATTCTTGGCCCTGGACCTTGACAACGTGACCAGTCATGCCTTTGCGGATGATCTGATCCTAACAATAGACGCGGACTCCAGAACGGGACTTGAAACACAGGCTAATTAACCACTACAGTATCCCTGTAGTCTTACTAAGAGGTTACTTAGACATCAGACGACCGTCGCAAATAAAAATAGCAGGAACCACCATTAAATTAACAAAGTAAATAAAATATCTAGGTATTATCCTGGATGGAAACTTATCCTTTACACCCCATCTCACCTACCTCAGAGAAAAACTGCGGAACTACGCCGCACTCGCAGCAAGAGCATCTCGCAGGGACTGGGTACTCAAAAGAAAAACCCTGTCCCTGTGCTACAAAACAATATTCATCCCAGCGATCACCTGTGGATCACCAATTTGGTTCAAGAAAGCGGAAACCGTGGTCAATAGAAGACTACTGGACACCATCCTACGAAACATACTGTTAACTTTCACTAGAGCATGCAAAGCAGTGAGTACTCACGCCCTTCAGGTCCTGGCGGGTGTCCCACCATTGGACCTTGAGGTGACTCGCTGTGGGCTGATGTATCTACTCTCAAAGGACATGCCAGTCACTATCCATGGCCTTACCCTGGACCTAACCAGCAACCGAAAAACAGAGAAGCAAAGAATCGTGGCTCACCTGTTGCAAATGTGCCGACACAGATGGGAGACATCCACCAAAGGACAAATAACACGACGATTCATACCAATAGTTGCAAAGATGTACCCAAAAGCACCATCATGGTTCTACCCATGGTTAAATACAACCTTCTTACTGACGTGCCATGGCCCATTTAACGAAAAACTCAATGCACTTGGGATAACAGAAGAGTCCACTTGCACCTGTGGTGAACTGGAAACTTGGCAGCATATCATGTATGACTGCGAAAACTATGAAGAACACAGATTCAGACTTATAAATACCTCCCTGACTGACTGAACCTCACAATAAATGCCCCACGCAACAAAATCTAAATATTCAAAATTGCGCATCACCCCTTCTTGGTCTCCAACATTTTAGCGTCTCACTCCATTAATTGCATGGTCCCATCTTTTCTCCCTCACCCTCGGTGGGGGGAAGAGACGGTATTTTCTCTCCTCTCCCACTCTACCTAATACGCTAGCGTATCCCCATATAAGTTGAAAATTTTAATTGCGTTCACACTAACCTCATTTGGCTTTTCTACTCAATTTTCTTAACCCCCACCGAATTATACAATAATTAAAATAAATTTTATTATTTTATAAAATAATAATTTTATAAAAAAAATATTTTTTTATATATTTTTTTAATTAATTTATCATTTTTTATTATTTTTTTATTTTATTTTAGTTATTTATTTATTTTTTTTTGGTACTAGCCACTGAAATCTCAGGAAATCAGGTGGCAGGACCTGCCAGAATAAATATCTAATATAGGTGTACCTGGTCCAACTCCACGAGGTATAGTGGGAACAACGTTGGGTCCCAGCAGGGGGTCTAGCGGCTAAATGGCCAGAAGAACAATGATACACAATACTACACTTACAAAATCCACACACTTTTAAATCTCTGGCCTTTACAGTGAACTGTTACACCTACAATGAAAGCGACGCGGAGATGGGGGAAACCCCTGGTGCCGTTAGACACGAACACACTATCAGCCCTACCCCAACGAAGGTGAGGACGTCTTCAAGAGATAAAAAGATAGTCCGTAAAATGGACGAGGAAGGTTTTTTTGTTAGATGCAGAAAAAGTCCACAGTAGGAGTGCGAGCACTTTGAACAAATTTTAATTGTCAGCCTTTAAGTTCCCTGAGCATTGTAGACAGGTTGCAAGGAAGGCCCATGGTGTCCTATCGATGATGAGATAAGGACGTCATGTCATAATCCCATTGGATAAGGCTATTGTTAGACCACACTTGGAATACTGTGTTCAGGTATGGAGACCGCACCTAAAGAAAGACATTGTGCTTCTTGGAAGTGTCCAGAGACGGATAACTCGCCTGGTGAGATCGACAAAAGGGCGTCCGTATGAGAGACTTCGAATATGTGGGTTGCAGAGCTTGGAAACTAGACACCTTAGAGGAGACTTGATGGAGGTGTTTAAGGCTCTGAGAGGCATAAGAAAAATGAATAAGGACGAAATTTTCACGGTTATAAATGATTCTAGAACAAGGGGCCATAATTTCAAGTTACGGGGGGGATATGTTTAGACTGGATTGCAGAATGTTCAGTGTTTTATTTTAGCCAGCGAGTTATAAATTACTGGAATAAGTTAGGGGAAATTCAAAGGTCGGCTGGATTACCTACGAGAGGAGAGAAACGCTTAGGTTGTCCATTTCCTTTTCTCTTATTTATTAATTATTATTTTTTTTATTTTCTTCTTATTATTATTTTATTTATTTTTTGTTATTTTATTATTATTGTTATTTATATTTTTATTATATATATATATATTTTTTTCCTTTTGGCTGGTGCAGCATAAGCCATAGGCTTCCTTGCACCATGTGGTCATTGGTAGTACTACTATACCTTCATCAATATCATTGAGGAATACAGAAAACAACAAATGGGCTCTAACACCAATCCCTGGAGGGCTCCACTAATAACATTCGTCCACGACGGGCAGTGTCCATTGATTGCTACTTTGTCTTCTCCCACTCAACCATCTCTCTTTATCCATAGCAGCAACCTGCCCTTAATACCGCACTGCTCCAATTTGTACAGCAGTGTTTTATGTGCAACAGTATCAAAAGCTTTACTGAATGTGCCTTCGTGTGTAGCACAGCTGGTAGGATCACCGTACGCCCCACACCAGATGTAAAATACCTGAGTTCTATTCCCGTCGATGAAGTGATTAATTTTTATGGCCCTTTTTCACAACATGGTTCAGTTAGTAAATCTCAAGAGAGAGCAAACAGAAAATCGACCTCAGAACACAATTTACAGGCAATATACACTGAGTAATATGGCCTTAGTTGCTGGCGATCCTAAAACCCTACTATAGCAACAGTTTCTTGGATCTCAGTCCATTTCGTCGATCCTCATGGATACAGATATCAATCCAGATTCGATATAAATGAATGCAGTCCAAGGGAAAACCTATAGTGACAACAATAGGGTAAATACCATCCAACATTTTGCTTTTATGTAACTCGTTTCAGTCGGCATTCGCATTTCTTATTTTCAACAAATTTATATTGTATATCTCGAAGGTCATACTTGATTGGGGGGGGGGACTGAAATTTCATCAGTGGTCCTACGTACAAATGACCACACGGTGAGTATATGATTATGACTGTGCACGGCAAGGAATGTGAAGAGGATAATGAAGCAACGAGTCTTCATTATCCTCTTCACCTTTAAGCACCACTCAAAATGCCGAATCTCGCATAGTGGGCTAAAGTTCACCATTCAAATAAGGGGGAAAGACATGAGGCTTGGATCCAGTAGTTCAAGTTCATGACGGCTAAATACGGTGCCGTTTTTGTATTCTCTCTATCCTGTAAACTCCTCTAATGCAGTGGAGTCGTATAAACAGAAATTTTATTAAAAGATGAAAACATGACACTTTCCTAGAAATGAGTTTCATTTAACTTAAATTGTTTTTAACTTATTTCATTTAACTGGAGACTGCCGAGTTAAATGGATTCCTGAAACTAATAACACGCAAGGGAAGAAAAAAAAAGTTAGAGAATTTAGTAATATAATACTACTAAATTATTATTAAAATATCGGAAAGAATATGCAAACATCTATATCGTCGTACTTTCAGGACTGAAAACAGCGCGAAAAAAAAAATCCTTGGGACCTTTCCATTCATAATTAGTGTAATGATTTAATCACCATTCCCTTTTGTTTTCACTAGAACCAGAAGGCTGTTTGGTGCATTATTAGCCACACGATTTTTGAATATCCAATATGAAAAATTGCTACAAACAGGATCTTTAAATTTTCTCATCGCTGCAACGTCATTCTTATAAAATAATTCCATTTGCCTTTCATTTGAACATCGTTCTCAAGGCTTATTAGCATTACTAGAGCCATATGATGCAAAAAAGCAAGCTTATACAATAAAAAAAAAGAAGAAAAATCCCATTTCACACAATCATTAGGAATAAAAGTTTGTCCAGTTCTTCCTTAAATTTATTTAAGCTAATCAACTTCTACAACGACGTGGAAGTTTGTTCCAGCAATCAACTACCAGCTGGCAAAAGGCAAATTTCCACACATCTATTCTACAACTGTCTTTCGTCAGTTTGAATTTATGCTCCCTAAGATTTCTAATTTCAGCAAGAGGAAGGATCCCATCAACATTGAGCCTGCTCAACCCATTCAAGGTCCAATATACCTCAATCAGATCACCTCGCAGATGCCTAGTCTCCAGACGCTGCAATTTGCAGAATTTTAAGCCTTTCTTGGTAAGAGGACCCCTTCTTTCCCCTCACCAATCTTGTTGCCCTTCTCTGTACACGCTCAAGAAATTCTATATAGTTTCTAAAATGAGGCCTCCAGACATGTAAGTAGTACTCAAGGCGTAGCCTACTCATTGCCTTATACAAAGGAATAATCACCTCCTCCTTCTCCCTACTAGCAAAATTCCTTTATATTATTGACAAGATCCCATGATCTGCTCTGGCATCCTATCTGCACTGCTCAAAATCTTCATATGTAACTGCACAATTACCCCAGGTCCTTTTCATTCTCTACCACCCTGAGTGTAGTACCACACAGTTGGCGCATTTCTCTGGGGTTACTTCTACCCGCATGCAATACTTTGCATTTGTCAATGTTAAATTTCAGTTGCCACTTCTCGGCCCATCGGCCAAACTTTTCTAGATCCTGTTGCAGTAGTATACTGTCATTAATATATGATGTATATGACAGTATTGTCATATACATCATATATCATCAATATCATCATATACAAAACAATGGGCCCAACACCGAACCCTGGGGGACTCCACTAATAACATTAGTCCACGAAGAGCAGTGTCCATTAATTACCACTCTGTCTTCTCCCACTCAACCACCCTTATATCCATTGTAGCAACTTGCCCTTAATACCATACTGCTCCAATTTGTACAGTAGTCTTCCAAGTGAAGTGCAACAGTATCGAAAGCTTTCCTGAAATCCAAGTATATGATATCAAAATTATTTTTTGCATCCAGTTCCCTTATAATCATATCATAGTATCCCTTTAAAATTGTCAGACAAGACTTCCCCTTAACAAACCCATGCTGTGACCGAGTGATTACTGCAGTCTTGTTTGTTTGTTATTTGGTTTTTAGTTGCATTACAACTAGGCCATATTGCTCGGGGGATATGCGGTGGTCATTCCCTGACCTTTCCGCATCCTCCGTATTTGGTGGTCAAGATCTCGAACCCCGGTCTAATCAAGAAGTGTGCTACGCACTGCTACTCCTGCCCACCTGCAGTCTTGTATAGATGATCCTGCAATACTTCTTTAACCAGTGACTCCGTTATTTTCCCTGGAACAGAAGTTAAACTAAGCGGTCTGTAATTATTCGTGTCACTCTGATCCCCATTTGTGAATTGAGCATACATTTGCACTTCTCCAGTTGTGGAGACCTCCCCATAATTATGGCTAAGGGTTTGCTTACTTCCTTTGTCGCCTCCTTTAATACTCCTAGATCCAATTTCTCCTCCATTTTGCTCTCAATTATTACAAAATCATTAAGCTCCCTGTTAGAGTTTAGTAAGCTTCTGTCCTACTCTTCCCTACAGAATTCTTCATGTGTGATGCAAAATACTCGTTCAATCTGTCAGCTATCTGAGCAAGATCATCAACAATCTAACCCTGGATATCAAATGGACCAACCTGATTCATCCCCGTCCTTCTAGAGTTTCTATAAGTAAATAAATCTTTGCTGTTTTGATTTGCATCCTTTGCCAAAGATGGGAATCTTCGGTTAAATAAGCAACTTCCTGTAACAAGCAGTTCACTACAGCAAGTGATTTTATACTGCATCAGACAAGCTATATTTTGTAGTGTGTAATTCTGTTGGGGGGGAGAGAACCTCATTTTCCCCGTTTATTTCATGAACATTTCAGTTTTTAAAATCAGTTTTTAATTAACATATCAGTTTTTAAATTAGTACCTGTATTTAAGGCCGATTCAGAATCTTTTAAAGAAATTCTACCTGCTTTTATGCTAGGCTCATTTGCATAATATTTTTACCACTTCTGAGCTATATGCTAAAGACATAAAACGATCTCGATTATAGGAAGAACAGCTGCAATAAAATATAATTTTTATCGTAAAATGAAACTTTACTCAAAGAACCGATGTCAAAGGATGATTGTTCTTACAATGACCTTAATCATAAAAATTCCTTAGTTCTCTAAACCACTCTTTTTCATGTTATTCAATAAACGAAACGAAGAGAAAATGAAATTAATCTCACCTTTTTTCACTAAAAATAAAAATAGCTGTTCTCACCTGGAATACTGTATATTTGCAGTATATACTTATACCACTTATTATGTTCACGTAGGAGCTTCAGAGAAACAATAAATATTAAGACAATGATAATAAAAAGTTGCTTTTACTCTGAAACCACTACATAGAAGTTAACAAGTAAAAGACTACGCGAATGTTTCGTGATACTATTGTGGATTCAAACACACGGCGTACATAATTCTACCTGCAGCTGACTCCTCAGCTGTGATCCGGCCTTTAAGCGAGTACCTCAATCTGCCCTGCATTTGTACTCATTCTCTATGCACAAACGATGCGTATATTTAGTTTATAGTATTAATTACATTAATCATATGAACGTGTGACTTTTACTTACAATCCTGATGAAATTGAAAATTTTATGAAATACTTTTGGTGACTCTTCTTGATCCCAACTGGTTGCTTGTCATTAGCAAATATTTTCATATGCCGCTAGAGTGTTTTGAATTTTGGACAGTGGTTGGTCTTTCTGGGTCTGTGTCAATACGGATAACGCTATTGTAAGCAGATTTATTTCAAGAAACGTATACTAGAATCCATGAGACGGACTACAAAAGTTATTAAACTATTAGTTATAACAACTTTTTTTTTTTTCGGTAGCTCGATTGACTTCTCGCCTGCCAAACAAATAAACAGACCATAGAATACATAGAGTAGGCATGACAAGTCTCCACTTTAGAGCCTTAGCTGCCTATTTGCAAATTTAAAACAATCTTAAACGCATTATTCTTATAAAGTTCTTGTACACTGCTCGACAAAATTAACAGAACAAAACTTTTTCATGAATATTTTATTGTTAACAGTGTCGCCGAAGGTCAATATTTGATATAATAGGCATCCTGGCATCCAAATTCCGAGTACCCGATAAAAATCGATCTACCTCCTTACAGAGCAGCACGTTATGCAAATTATTCATACCTATAAAAACACGGGTTGCGATGTGGCTTTACTTCATTTCCATTTTTTTGGCTTGCTCAGTTGGTTAGCCACATCTCCAGTACTCAGGATGGCAAGTGATTGTTTTTAGATGATTTTTTCAGACGGCGAGCCGTTGGACGACTTTAAGCCAGAGCAGTCGCAGGTGCCACATTCGCATAATGTGTCACGCAGTGTTGTCTTAGCATTATGAAAGCAGTTCTGCGCTGGGATGTAGCCCGGCACACTTTCATCACCTTCTCTGGGGGACAACGGTGTTCTCCCTCCTCGCCACCCCAATTTCTTCTCCTGGTGGGGCATGGGCCTGCCCAACTATTTGACCTGGGATCCTCTTCTCTATCGTCTCCGTACTTCTGCCTTTCACCCCTAGCCTCCCCACACTTTACCTATACGCCAGCATACGCCTCACACTGCAAAATCTAATCATGTCCAAATTGAATAACGTTCACAAACTTTTTGGCCTAACTAATTCTAGCGTTCATCCAATGACAGTTTTTTTAAAGGCCCTAACCACTGAAATTTCAGGAAACTAGGTGGCAGTGGCTGCCAGAGTGAACTAAAATAAAGGTACTGGGTACCTGGTCTGCCTCCAAGGGGATAAGTGTGGCTAATGTTGGGTCCCAACAGGGGTAAAACGGCTAAATGACCAGATGAACAACGATACACATACACAATATCCATACACTTTTAAATCTCTGGCCTCAACAGTGTTCTGTTTCACATGAACGTGTATACTACGCGGAGACAGGAGAAACCCCCCCCCCGGGTTCCGTTTGACACAAACACCCTTTACACTTTATCGAAGCAGTTTCAGGAGACAAGAGCCGTTACAAGAAGAGCTGGCCAAGGACGCCCGAAGGCTACGTAAACCAGAACAGACTGTTATCTGATTCTAACAGCAAGACGAAATCCTATGATGCCGTTCATTAATCGTCTCATGAGGGTGCTACTGCCACGGGTGAAAATATTTCCAACCGAACTGTGTTAAGAAGGCTCAATTCAAGTGGACTCTATTGCAAGGAAGCCAGTAGTTTGTATCCCATTAACACCCTTTTTCACACTTCTCTCTTATTACTCAGGGGATGTCTTTTCTTTCTTCCCCTTGCTTTCTGGCCACTTTCCTTCCCTTCCATTTCCCATACTATTCCACCTAAATGCTATTTCCTTTCGTTGAATACCTTCTGGCTCCCAGGCTTGCCTGATAGCTCCAGTAAGAGTCTACTTTTTGGTGGTTGATCCTGGTTGCCTCCATGTGGCTTGGGTTGGGAGTCAGGGTGCGGGCGTCCTCTGCCCCCTGGCTGCGAAATGCCAGGTGCCGGCACTCAATATTCAACACAACCTACACATACACTGTACATACCTACACATACACACTTGCTGGCATTGGCGCTATGTCTTGTCAGATGCATCAGCGGCTTATAGGGGAAACCCCGGAGACCACCGTACAATACACAAATACTTTAAATCCCATTAACCCCAACTCACCGCAGAGCTCGTCGAAATTGGTGCCACGAACACGTGACTTGGAGCTCTGATAAATGGGGTATAGTTCTGTTCCCTGATGGGTCCCGTTTTAGCCCTACAAATAGAATCTAGACATTATTTCATCTGGAGACAACGAGGAATGCGGTACCATCCCTCCAATATCAGAGAAAGGGACGCTTATGGTGGAGGCAGTGTTCTCGTGTTGGGCGGAATAATGATCAAAGGCCTCACCTCCTCATGTTTTTGATAGCAGTACTGTAACTGCGTAGAGTTACCGAGAAAAATCCTCGAACCCTATGAGCGACTTTTCAGGGGTGCGGTTGACGCAGATTTTCTGTTCATGCACGATGTCGCCAATGCCCACAGAGCTCAAGTGGTGGAGGAATATCTTAAAACTGAAGATATCGAACAACTGTCGTGGCCAGCACGATTATCAGACTTAAATTCGATCGAACACGATCGGATTGATTTAAGCCTAGTAATCCTCCTTGGTCCGTTGGCGAGATAATGTCTGCGCTGGTGGAACAATGGGATTTGTTGCCACTGGATCTTATAGACACCCTTATATCGAGCATAGTTCACCGCTGTCAGGCCTGTTTAGTCGTTGGAGGGGGATCATGTGCCGTACTGATATCATGTGACCACATTTTCGAGTATCTTGTATCGACTTCTATAATGTGGCATTTTTGGTAATTCTTATGCAATCCTATAAATGTCCTTTATACCTCTCTGATGTTTCTCTCTGCTTCCTCATTTTATCCTTATTCTATGGTACACCAAATTTTCTCCAGCTTCATCCGAAGCTGCACAAGTTACACCGCGTTATCTGTGTTCTGTTAATTTTGTCGAGCAGTGTATTATCGCAGTCTATTCTAAAAAAAAAAAAAAAAAAACCACCAACTTTAAATTATATACTGAGTCTTACGCCACCTGAATAAAGGGTATTGCTTTTATTTCAAGCTACTATCTTGAAACAAGATTGAAATAGCCTTCATTGCTCACCACGTTGAAAGAAGTACGTATAAAGTAATATTAATTAATATTATTCAGAACTTCTTGGTTTAAACTAAATATTCTATAATCAAGCTTAAAATTGTAATATATGAGAGAATTGGGGGGGGGGTCGTTCTAAGCACTTTATCAGAACACTTAGAAACACTATTGAGAGAATTTTATCCTCCACAGATTTTAAGTCTTGAAAGTTTAATAGATGCTTATTAAACGGACATCTTTGTTCTTATCATATACCTAGTAACTTTTATCAAGTATATTCTGCGAGAGAGAGAATAACCTATAAAGTGCATAAAGTCTGTTTAGTTGAAAACAGACTTTATGCACTTTATGAAAAACACTGTATCTTGTACTGTATCATTGCCTCTAGTCATTCCCTGTCTCTCAAAACGCTTCTTCCCAATTCAATAATCATTTTCCCATTAATATTTGCTTCCTCCCAGGCATCTCTTTATTTAAGAGATACTACAGACGCTCTAATTAACATAATTAACAAGATATTCTCATTGTTCTTTTGACGATCGTAATGCTTTTAAATTATATTTCGCAGCTTTTATCATCGTTCCATTTCACAAATTAGTTTCCTTCCAGGTCCTCTTTGAACATCACGACCATTAGTTGTTCATATTTTTGTGTATTGAGTTCGTAAATTACCTTATTTGTCCGTCTGTCTTTGTTTGATGGCCTTTTAAAAATAATACTTTCTCACCATTTTGTTCATACCAATGCTGGTGCTATCTGGTTAATGGGATTGTTCACATTCTGCCTACCGTTTGTAGCAAAAAAGTAATGGTCCAGTAATCAAGCGAAGTAACTCTCGCCCTCCAGGGAAGCTATAAAGATACCACAATGAAAAATAAATCCATTTAATAATAAAAAGTCAACGTGTGAGGTTTCGGATGTTTACTCATCTGCAGAAAATAAATTTAAATGTACATAGATAGAAAAATAAACATCTAACAGCAGTTTTCAGTAAACTGTCATAAAGATAATAATGTACAACGATGCTTCAAATAATATGTAGTACTGATTCCTAAAGTAAAAACTCAACTTAAAGAAGACTTAAGAATAGGTGGGACATTATGAAAACAGGACAAGAATACTGTACATACATATATACTATATTCAACTTTTACTCGTCAATATCTTCATCAGAGTTCAATATTTTCCACATAAGTAACACTAGGTGCAGATTAGGTAGATGGAAGGGCGTCAGATAATGGTGAAACAGCTGGGTTTCCACTTTTTTAAAATATTTTTATAGAAGATTGCACAGTAAGTGTCTTTTTTTCTTAAAAAATCTCAGTGTAGCATGCTAGACAGCCATAAACACCTCTTTTCACTTTTTTCCATATTTGCCTCTTCTTCTTCAAAGAATGCCAAACCCTCAGAAATTGATTTAAAAGCTGCAGCCATTTTCTCCCACGAGAAAACATTTTACACGGCGTGACATGTAAACCAATGTTTTTTACTGGCTAGATTAGTTTTATTAACCAAGAACAGCTCAGTATAATTATCATATAATTTTCTGATAGTTATTGTAATAAATACATTTTTTAAAAGTTTATTTATTTAAATCTTACAATTATTTTCACTATAAGTTTGGCATTTAGTTTTATAAGGAACTCTATCTATTGGCGACTTTAAGAAATTTTGAATGAATTGTGACGTTCGTTATAGCGAATGTTCGTAAGCCGAGAATTCGCCCGTACTGCATATGGGTAGAAGTAACCCCAGAGGAACATACCAACTGTGTGGTACTACACTTATAGTGATAAAAAATGAAAAAGACCAGGAAGTAATTGTGCAGTCAGGTATGAAGTTTTCTGAGCAATGCAGACAGGCTGCAAGAGCAGGTCATGAGATTTTGTCATTGATATATAGGAATTTTTCTAGAAGGGAAAAGGAGGTGATTATCCCTTTGTATAAGGCAATGGTCACGCCACGCTTTGAATACTGCATACAGGTCTGGAGGCCTCATTTTAGAAAATATGTAGATTTGCTTGAACTTAAGATATCGCTTAAGTTCTGCAAATTGCAGCGGCTGGAGACTAGGCAACTGCGGGGTGATCTGATTTATGCGTATAAGGCCTTGAATGGGTTGAGCACGCTGAATTCAGATGGGATTCTTCCATTTGCTCAGATTACGAATCTAGGGGAGCATAAATTCAAATTGAGGAAAGGCAGTTGTAGAATAGATGTGCGGAAATTTGCCTTTAGCCAGTGGGTGGTTAATTTCTGGAACAAACTTCCAGCTGGCGTTGTGGAAGTTAATAGCTAAAATGTTTTAAATTCAAGGAGGAACTGGACAAACTTTTAGAGGGAATGGTTGTGTGATTTTTTTTTTTTTTTAAATGATGCTACATAAGCTCATACGCTTGCTTTCTTGCATCACATGCCTCTATAAAACTCTGAAAAATCCCCCTTTGTCGTTTGGCTAATATTTTTTCAGGATTAAGCAATGAAAGCTTTTTGAAAGCATTATCCGCATCGCATAATCTAGATTGCAGTTGTTCGATAGCATCAATAATGAATATAAGGCATCTTCTTTTAACCCCAAGAACCTTCTTCTCTAGCACGTTGAGTCTCCTTGAATTCATTTTGATTGTCCATCAACTTCTCTCTTAAATTTGGCTCCATAGTCGATATATGCCTTTTTCCGTACCATCAATATTGTAAATTCTATTGTAAAGAGTTTTTATGAGTAACTAATTCATTAAACAGTTTATATGGATCAATGTTCGATGACTGAAATATCGCATTAACAGATTCAAAATCTTTTACAATGGGCGTAGAACTCAAAATACAGATAATTCATTTTATGATAAAGCAAAAATCCGGCTTTGTACTTTGTCTCTGTTCGACCAGAATTTTCTGATACTGCAAAATAACCTTTCAGTTCTTGCCATTTTAATAGAATATTGAACATTACCTTTCCTTTAACGAGTCATCTAGTTTTAGAAGTCTTCTAAAATGGTAGGTAATTATTATACTGCTCGATAATTATTTTCTGGACTAAATGTTTTAAATATAGATTTGTATTCTTCTCTACGTAAGTTACTCTTTGAGAACCAAAGTGGAATCTAACTTATGAGAAATCCAAGGTTGCATAGAAGTTTTGAAATGCATGCTGAATGCATAATGCCAAATGCACTTCATTTGCACACAATTTGTGTCCAATTTCCTTTATTCGTGTTCACACTGGATCAGACATCGATGGCCATCACTGAGCAATGACAAGAAACCCCTACTGCAAAATTAATTTCAGCCTGTTTGATATTTTCTCCAGACTCTGAATTTTTCTTAGTCACAAAAGATGCTAGAGAATACTTTGATTCAAACCAGTAATGTTAGATTTGTGCTTAAAAGCTTCATTTGAGCAAAATTGTAGTGTCACTTTTCACTGTGCAACGACAGAGTTTACAGAAAACATCCTCACTATTATTTGGCACTTTCTGTAACCACGAATACTTCTTCTCCCATCCTTCTTTGTACTTACGGTCACAATGGTATGAAGGCTTCCACCTTGGAATTTTAAAAAAGGGTTATCCAGAAGTTTTAAAAAGCTTGTACTGTTTGCAACATGCACGTCAAAGCAGTCACTGTGCCAATGATGAATCCAGACAAAGTGCGGCTTTGCGTTGCAGTGCTGGCCGCTAGTTTGTTCGGCTGTTTGAACGGGTGCTAGACTGGACTGCTGATACAGTGGTAGCATTTTTCTTATTTAAGTAAATAACACATATTTCCAAAAAATCGCGAAAATAGAAAACTCGTGG
Source organism: Mastigoproctus giganteus (assembly GCF_048544385.1). NCBI lineage: Eukaryota > Metazoa > Arthropoda > Arachnida > Uropygi > Thelyphonidae > Mastigoproctus > Mastigoproctus giganteus. The sequence continues at coordinate 144,424,729 of NC_143577.1, forward strand.
CCAAACTCGTGGTATTTGGAAAAGACCAAAATTGCTGAATTTGCCCATTAAAAGGCCAAACTGGCAACCCTGCTTGATGCCATCTATCTATTCCTGATTTAAACAAAAGTCCATTCAGTGCACAGGAACTTACTTAAATACTCAATAAAATTCAATTAAACAAATGTCTGGACCATGACCTGACTTATAATATATTTATCAAACATTTTTATGACCTAAGGACTAAAGTCCTTAAATTATTCAAAAATTGCTTGCAACATGTTGCAAACAATTGTTGAATTGGAACGTTTCCCAAACCATAGAAACACGCCATTCTTAAGATATTACATAAACCTGGCACCCTCTAGACGCCAGATCCTACCGCCCTGCTGTTTGAAGTAGAGCGTCATCTCGAACTGCTACAATCTTCACATCGTTCTTGAATCGATCACACACGGAACAGCCTGAACCGAAATCATTATCCAGGAATGTACGTTTAAACTGTGCGTGGATGCTTCAGTGTTTCTTAAAATCCTGTTGCTGCTCCGGCCGTGTATTACGTGTTGAACGATTTGATGGAGTACTTCTGACAGTAGGTTTTGGCTTCTTCGTTTTTCGTTTACGGCTGCGCTTCGAGGACTCTTCATCGTTTTCCTTTGCAGTTTTAACTTCATTGACTCCTTCCAAAATTTCTAGGGAGATGTAACGCTCTGAATATGTGGATGGACCTTCTCCGGCTTCTTTTGTTCAACTCCATCGCACGCTTTAATGTCTTCCGCTGTCAAAATAGCTTAGATCTCTCTTTTGGACTCAATGGAGGTGGGTTCGGTGGTGGCATTGCACTTACACGTGTTCTATACGCATTACAACGCTCACTATTAGTCTTCAGCTGTTGAATTATAAATTCTTTTTTTCCGTCGAAAATTTTTATTAAATACGGTGGAGAGTGATGTAATCAGTAAGGGTACTGATTGGGTCATGTTTCGTGCCTGGTACGGAGTGGTACAATGGTGTGTGTGGGGGGGGGGGATAATGAATCATTTCGTGTCACATTTTCTTGGCGATTTTTGTCAATCCACGGACGCATTGCACGTGTATATGCTCTATACGCCTTACAACGCTCAATACAGTGCACATCCGCTTTACAATTGGTTCACTGTACGATCAAATCAATTTACGATGGACACTCCATAACAAAATACTGTTCACTATACGATATGTAGTTTGCCCCAACTACATTGTGATCATGTTTGCGAATTGTATTTTAATTTTATTAACGGAGATTCTAATAAGCTAAAATAGGAGGAATATTATTCACGGGCTATAAAAGTAAAGTTTAGGCCAGCCCTAGAATTTGCCTCACAGGTCTGGTCCCCACATGTTGCGTACCAAAAATTAGAAATTGAAAATATTCAAAAGAGAGCAATCCAGTACGTTTGCTTTAAAAGTGGCCTTGAATACTATGAGAAATCCTACCAAGAGTGGTGTGTATTCTTTGGACTCGAAACGCTGGAAAAAAGAAGAGATAAAGCCGATTTACTCCTTCTTAACCAACTATTAAATGGTACCCTGAATTGCCCTCATCTCGTCTCACAAATAAATTTCAACGCTCCGACAAGAGCGCTAAGAAACCATCCACTGCTGAAACCATCCTATGCGAGAACAAATTATGGATACTACAACTTCTACAACAGGACTGCAAGATCAATGAACAAAGCAAATATTGAGATATTTGGTACCCCCGGACACTTCAAGAGGCAACTGAAATTGCTAACCTCATCCGGTACCTGACTTAAAATAGACTCTTCTTTTAAGTTCTAAGACTCTGATTGTGTGTGAAGAAATACCAGTGCTCTGCCTGTTCACTTAAATAGGACGGATGAGTCCTTTTATTTATTTAGTTTATTTTATCTGTACATATACTTTTTTCTTTACTTTGGGAAATGTATACTCCAAGCTTTTTGAAGCTATGTAATAATTCTTTGTAGCTGCACCCTCAGGCACGTTGTTTGCTGTTTTGTAGCTGTTAATAATAATAATAATAATAAGATAAAAAGCACAAATTTACACTTTATTACCTTACCAATTAACAAAATTAAATTATACGTAAAAATCAGAAGAATATTTTCCACAGGTTAACAAAAAAAAAAAAAAAAAAAGAAAGGAACGCAAAAAGCCAATTACACGGCGTATTCCCATGTAGTCACCCTCCCAATTACTAACTGTGCCTAAGTTTAGCGAACGCACGAAAACCGGGGCATTTAGGCTAGTAGGATAGTCAGCTGTTCTAGGCATCTGTAATGCGTTTACTTATGACAACGGTCGCATTTTCGTTGCGTTTTTTGTCAATCCACGAACGCAAGTTACTCCCATCTGAAAACTGCCTGGAGCGCGCCTAAAGAAGTTTCACTTCAAAAATAATACTCTGAAGACCCTCGTGGGTAGCACAGTTGGTAGAATCGCCGTCCTCCCCACACTGGGTAGAAAAAGACCCGATTTGAAGTCCCGTCGATAACATTAGGAATTTTTAAGCGCCTTTTTCACAACGTGGCTGAGTCAGTTGATCTCAGGCGAGGGTAGCATGCTTTTTTCTCGCTGAAACTCGGGCTTTTCGTCCATCAAACAGAAAATCGACCACAAAACACACGCAATTTACAGACAGTATATGAAGAGGATGGCCTTAGTCGCTGATGCCCCTAAACTCCTACTACAACAATAACTCTTTATACTACTGTCCTCGTCTATTTTCCTCACCTTTTCCATATTGCCTCCCTATTACCTATAATATATTGTATATTATGTGATGCGTTGTTATATATTGCGTAAGCAGCTACTTACGTTTCACAGTCATTCTGAATGCACAGCTTCACATGGTTCACATCACATTTTCACCCTACCAATGGTGCAAAAATGTATAAATCGAGACTCGTCAGACTTATGATCTTTATCCACAGTTGACGTTGGCGGCACTACTCCAATCGAATCTTTCGATTTTTTGCAGAAAGAAGTGGCTTTCACATAAACACACGGCTACAAAATCCCAGGTCCTTCAACTTCCGCCGCATAGTTCGGTTGGAAATGGCTCTTTCTTTTCCTAAATTGAATTTTTCAATCATCTGCTGTACACTGGACCTTTTCTGATTCACAATTCGCTTTAAATTCCTGCGGCTCGTTCTTAGACTACCAACTTTCTCCCGCATTTTTCTTTCTTTTAGAGTTGCTTCTCCTTTCGTCTTCTATTCATTGTTCACTTTTGAGATTGTTGCTTTCGACACACCAGTGATTTCCTGTTTTCTCAATCGGGGCTCCTGCTAAACATCCTCCAAAAATAATGCCTCTTTGAAAATCGAAAAGATCACGTCTACCCTATGATTAGATCGACTAAGCAGCTTCAGGAAAGTATTTATCTAACACCAATAAACTAGTGATCATACCATATGACCACTTACATTTGCATAGTAAACATTTAATTTTCTGTTGATGCTAATTGCAAAAGGTTTCTAATTTTTGGCAAGAGAAAATAGACAATATATTAAAATAAAATTAATGAATCAAATCCCAATAGCAAGGCAAACCAGTAGAGCGAAAAGTAAAAATAAACCCATACGTAATAAAACAAAAAGGTGAAGAGGGGAGAATCAAGATAAAGGGTATTGCAGAAGGAACGCTCCTAAAATAATTTAGAAAAGGCCAATTAATAAAATACCAAATAACAGAAATTTTAGAATATGCCAATTAGTTGAAATTTAGCAGCACCCAGTCGATAGCACCAGGTTCAAATTATGTGAAATATCACTAAAAACGGATACGACAATCAACTACAATCAATCAATAATTTTAACACTTGACCAACAAAATGAAAATAAATAAAATAGACTGACCATTATGCCCCATCTCGACGGAGAACCACAAGACCAATAATGGTCAGGGGCTCACTGCATTTCAAACATTAAGACAAATCCATACATCATTGAACCGATAACACAGATCGAACTGCAAATACAATGCATTTGAATAATTATTATTATAGTCCAGGAAAACTAAAGCAAATTTCCCTTTAACCTGGGCAAAATTGCTTCAGAAGCGTTCTAGAGAGTTTCCAGCTCAGGAATCATTCCTAATATTCAAAATCCGACGAAATCGGACCACGAGAACACCCCCAAAAATGGCGGACTGGCTGATTCCTCCTGAATGCAAAAAAAAACTAATTCACGGCTCTATAGCGAATATTTTTCGTTTATTTGTGAATTTTGTAATTTTTTTTTGCTTTTTAATATTTAATAAAATATTAAAATTATTGAATATTATTAAAAATTATAATTATTAAAAATAAAAATTCAAAATATAAAAAAATATTGAACAATTTTTAATATTTTGTGTATTATTTACTAATATTTTGTGTTTAGATTCAGTTTCAGACTGAAGTTTGCCTTAAAGAATGGAGATCTCTGAAGAATTGTATGTGATTTGTAAGACAGAGGACAGGAAGTAGTTAAAATTTCGCAAGAAGGAGCAGATGGTGTAAATGAAGCCAGCCGCCGTGGAAGCAATGTTGTTGCAGCAGCCGGAATAAGTGTTCACGTTGCATGTCGGAAAATATTTACAAATAAGAAGAACATTGACGACAGACCGCAGGTGAAGCAATACCAAGGAAAAGTGCTCTTTATATGAAAGCCCATCTTGTAGTGCCATTCACTGTTTGTTTTGTGATACCTTTGTGGACTTTTCTTCCAAACATAAACCAAAATCAGAGCATGTGAAAGTACGAACTTCAGAGTTCATTGAACCCATAAAAAGGTGCTGTGATGATTTATCATTTAAGGTAAGAGGCCGTTTGGAGTATTATCTTTGTGATCTTAATGCTGCAGATTGCGTCTACCATCACACCTGCAGCGTCAATTTTCGAAGTGGGAAAAACATTCCTCGCGAATACTCTTCTTCCGATAAGTGGTCGAAGAAAGGGCGACCTAATAATGAAGAGCAATACCACGCATTCCTTCAGACCTGCACTTACTTGGAAGAGAATGATGAAGAACAACTGCTGATTGGAGACCTAATTTCCAAAATGGAGGAATACCTTCAAGGGAGTCAGAGCTGTGCCTACGAACGTAAGCACATGAAGAGAAAGCTTTTAGAACATTACGGAGAGAGTATTATAATTTCGGGTGAAAGTGGGAAGGCAGATGTGGTAACTCTACGGAAGACAGCCAACGAAATTCTTCGAGGTTATTACCAAAAGTCGAAAGAATGTGATATTGAGCTACAGAAGATTTACACAATAGAAGCTGCTGCAAAAATAATCAGACGTGATGTCAAGTCTCTCGACTCTTCTAGAGTAGATGTGTATCCATCTCCAAGTGACCTCACTGAATAAAGTGCTCTGGATTACATTCCCAACAGTTTGAAATTACTATTATCAAAAGAATTTGTGGGAAAGGATCTTTCCATGAAAATTGGTGTAATCGTCCAGAGCATTATGCCAGGTATCCGTCCAAGAGGATTACTATGTCCATTATAGATCGGTTTGTCTATTCAGCTGCACCACAACTGTAGGTGCATAGTTGCCGATGCGCCCAATAAATTCCGAAACAAACAAACAAACAAACAAACAAACTGTAGGTGCATGTACCTTATTGACGTTCTCTACCATCTTGGTTACTGTTCGTCGTATGCAGAAGTAACGCGATTCGAAAGAAACGCCGCGGTATCAGGCGACTGTCGCTCTTTTAATTTTACTGAAAACACTGCACTGCTTCTAGCAGCAGATAACGTCGATCATGATGGGAAGAATACCTTTCACGGAATGGGTATGATTGCTGCAATAACTTCAAAGATCAAGCTCCATCCAATTATTCACAGGCGTAAGGTTAGTGAAAGCGACATTAAGGTTGCAACAGTTGACATTAGGGAATATAGAAACACGAGAAGCATGCCGAGGGGGATCTCATTCAGCAAACTTCCAGTACTCACTGCCCCGATAAGTAGATTTGGTCTTCTCTGCCAGATCTGTGCAGCAGAAAGATCAGGTCCAAGTAGGTCAGGAGCAATGCAAGTAATTCACTGTGGATCAACTGTTTCACATCCAGGTGTGGCATCGATCACGTTCCTTCCCATCATAGATATGGCTGCAAGTGACATGACCTGCATATTCTAGACTCTACGATATCTGAGCAAGATAGCACACGATCAAAACGCCCCGTGTATTATTGATCAGCCTTTATTTTGGAAAGCTTCCCAAATCATCAATGAACAAAGAGACCTGCAAGAGATTGTTTTAATGCTGGGAACATTTCACACTCTGATTAATCTTTTGGGAGCAATCGGTACTCTGATGAATGGTTCAGGATTGTCCTGAAGTACTTCAAGTAATCTATGGACCAAGTGCTGTGCTACATATGATGGCTGGAAAAGCTGTTTCCAGAGAGATTCGAGGTCATATGATAGTAAATGCAGCTCTTAGTACTTTACTGGTCACACAAGTTTTCCCTCGCAATGAAGATAGAACCCCTCATGGCCTCGTTAAGGAAGCTTGTGACCTGCTCGACAATGTTATGGCCGCCAAACAAACAGTTGAGAATGTGGAATTGTCTAATACATTGTCTCAGATTGGTACTGCTTTGGAGGAGAAGAGAACTCACCTACAATCTTCTTCGAGAACAAGTAAACTCTGGTTGGAATATCAGAGAATAATCAACGTTGCACGTACCTTGATAACAGCAGATAGGACCGGCTCATGGGATTTGCACTTGCAAGTTATGCTGGAGATCTTCCCCATAATTGCAGCAGCCGGACATCACAATTACCTCAAGTCGCTATACCTGTACTTGCAGAAAATGTTCAGTTTGCCTTTTAAAAATCCAACCGTGAACAAAATGTTCCTGGAAGGTAAGTTTGTTGTAAGAAGAAGCGACAGATTATGGGCCGTACTCGGATCAGACCTGGTAATAGAACAAGTACTAATGCGTTCCCTGAAAAGCAGAGGACTAACACGAGGAAGTGGATTTACAGAAATCCAGAGGGCAATATGGCTGTTTTCTATGCCCCTGTGTTCTACTTATAGCTTAGCAATGTAGGAATACACCAGAGTTTTGTTGGAAAGTAGTGAACAACACAAAGAAATGAGTGAAAGCAGACAAATGAGGGACAGTAATGACATTAACAAAGTACTCGAACGACTGGAATCCATATCCCTATTTAATTCTGACTCAAGTCTCTGCAACATTATGACAGGGGTAACTGCTGATTCTGGAGTTAACGTTGATGAATTGCACTCCATGGGTATTAAATTACTGTATTAGGGTTACCCGTAAATGAAATTACATTAACCCGTATTCGTGTCTGTAAATTGCGTGTGTTCTCTGGTCGATTTGCCTGTTTTGCTGGACGAAAAAAACCTCAGTTTCTGAGGGAAGAAACCTTGCTATCTACGCCTGAGACCGACTAACTCAGCCACGGAGTGAAAAAAGCCCACTAAAGTTCCTCCCGTCATCGACGGGATTCGAACCCGGGCCATTTCCACCCGGTGTGGGGAGGACGGTGGCGGTACCACTGTGCTACCCACGCAGACGCACTCCATGGGTATGGACATCATCGTCAAAATGATAGGAAAAGAAGTATTCACATATTCTGCCAAAAGGTCAGACAAAGTGAAAACCATAGGATCTGCTGCCGCCGTTGTGAGCCTGTCGATATACAAGTAGATCCTGCACTCCTCTTTCAGAGAATGATGACAATTGCCACTGGCGGTGACATGAATCTTGAAGATGTCATGTATTAAGAACTTTGTGCGTACCCTTCTGCATTATTCGAATCACGAAGTATGTTGAGGAAAGCCGACAAGTCTCAGCTCATGCAGTATTGAAATACACTGAAAATTTACGCATGGAAGGAGCTGAAGAAATTTAGTGTACAGACCAGTGTGTATTGGATGGTGGATCTCTACTACATCGTATTCCATGGCGTAACAATGAAACGTTTGAAAAAAATTGCAATCTTCTATACAGATTTCACTCTGAAAACCAATGGAAAAGCTATCATTGTTTTTGATGGCTACGGCAGCTCTCCTACGATTAAGAACACGGCCCGCAGAAGACGCAGCACCAAGACAAGTAGAAATGTTAACTTCAGTCCGGGCCTACCGTTTGTCGGCAAGAAGGAACACTTCTTGGCTAATGAAAACAACAAGCAAGCAATGATTTCCCTTGTAGGTGAGATGTTGAAGAAGCATGGGTGTACTGTGCACAATGTAGATGGGGATGCTGATGTGGACATCGTTCGTGCTGCAGTCTCATCATCAAAAAATGCAAATACAACAGTTATTTGTATCAACAGAAGCAGAATCAACTTGCTGATTCTGCTTCTGTAGCATGCCAAAGACAGTGGTTTCAAGTTGTACTATCGCAGTGACATAAGACGGGAACCATCTCCCAATCCTGTGTATGATATTCTCAGCATTCAATCATTGTTGGGCAGTGACATCTGCAAGTTGCTCCTGTTTGTGCATGTTTTCACGGGCTGTGATACCACATCCAGAATTTTTTTTCGATTGGGAAGACCTCGGCATTCCACAAACTGATGAAGGTGGCTGAACTCCGTTCAGTTGCAAATACTTTTTGTTCTGATTGTTACCAACACTCAGATATTGAAGCCGCTGGAAGAAAGGCAATGCTTCTGTTGTATGGCTGCAAAACATTGGAATCCACAAACGCACTGCGTCATCGAATGTTAGTTGAAAAGGTAGCTGCAGCTAGATTACTTGTTATACCCGAGCGTTTGCCACCTACCGATTATTCCACAAAATACCACAGCTTTCGCACATACTTTACTTTCAAATAAGACCCTGGAAGACTACAGAAGAGAGGATCAAGGCAGAAGAGTGGGGTTGGTATGTAAAGAATAATTCCTACTACCCTATACTCTGCGACATGCCACCAGCTCCAGATTATCTACTCAACATGATCCGCTGTTTCTGCAAGACGAAATGTGGTACTTCACGATGCGGATGCAAGCGTAACGGATTGTCCTGTTCAACTGCTTGTGGCGAGTGCGAAATCAGTGGTTGCAATAACAACCACCCAACTGCCAATAATGAATATGATGACAGTGATGAAGACGTTCAAGTTTGTCTTTGACAAAGTTGACTTCTGTAATGAACAGAACATGAATCAGATTTTGAAATAATCGTTTCCTTGATTTTAAAATTCTGTAAAATATTTTTAATATCAAAATTTCATAATAAAAAATGGTTGTGTGGTATATTTTTGAAAGTTATTTTTATTTGAAACATTTTTAACTGTAAATAAAAGCATTATCTCTCTCTACAAAACGTAAATTAGTTTCTTTTTGCATTTATTAGGATACAGCCAGTCCGCTATTTTGAAATCCATTTTTTGGGGGTGTTCCAGGGGTCCGATTTTGGATATGTTATTCAGCAACGAATCCTGAGCTGGAAACTGTTTAGAAAGCTTCTGAAGCAATTTTTCCCAGGTCTAAATGCAAATAGCCTGGGCTATTATTTTATTATCTGTTTATTTCTCTTTCGAGACACCCATTAACAGCATGTAGCTAGAGGGTGTGGTTACATTATTTTAGTATTTTCAAGCATATTTACATGAACTTATTTACAAAATATGGAGATGAAAAAACAGATCATGTGGTTAATAAATTAATTATTAAGTAGTTTTAATTACTTACTAAATAATTGATAAAAGCTAAATATTATTATATAAATTATTAAATTAGCTTTCTTATTATACTTGTACCTGCCGGTACACATCATCAAAGATTTTTTTCCTATACATTTTGTCTGTACATATTTTCTCTGGATCTATGTTTAATTTATTAAATAACTTAACAGGGAAGAATCCCCTGCCGGGAAGAATCCTCCCCAGAGAGTCCAACTGAGTCAATTCGCACTTGAGACTTTATTCTTCCCTATATTAATAATTTCGCTGCTCCTAGACAGGCAATATGCAAGAGTAACCGCGAAATCTTGTCTATGGCTTCTTCAGTGGGCATTTTATATAGGCTTTGAAAGTTATATTCCGCTAAGCATTGCAAGATGACCTCGCATTTAATATATTTTGTGGATAATATCAAATTCGATTCATTACCCTGATATGTGCGACCGTTAATGGTGGGGCACTTATGCAGTGAAAAATTATAATTGAACAGATCCTAGCACTCACATGGCGACACCATACCACAAAGGTCATACATATTACTAAGTCACTGTTAAATTAGAATATACCGGGTGGTTATAAAATGTTTCCTTATTCAGGAGACCCCTAGTGTCAAGAGGGTTTAGATACCGCTGTGAAAATCAGTGGGTATGTCATTTAGGATATGGAGAAGCGATTTGTAGAAGAAGAAAAATTAGTTCAAATTTCCGCCACCAGAGGTAAAATTGGCACTGTAAACATGAGATGGAATACTTAACTTACGATTAGATTTTAATATCAGAATTCTATGGATATTGTTCTATATGCTTTCCTTCACTTGAGATGACATTCTCAAAACGGAGGACTGCGTGCGACACAATTTCGTGTAGAATCTCATTGGGGATTTTGGTTACATGCTGTTTAATGCTTGCTTTCAAATCGACAAGCGTCTGTATGCCGCCACAGTAAACTGTCTTTCAGGTATCCTCATAGACAGAAATCACAGGAATTGAGATCTGCTGACCGGGCTGGCCAGAACTGCGGAAAGTCTCTACAAATGATTTCCGAAAGTTGAACGGAACAGTTCCTTCACTTGTCGACCAACGTGGGGGGAGGGGTACCATCTTGCATGAACACTACGGCCTCCAAGCATTAGCTTTTTCGCAGAGCGGGAATAATGTGATCTCTTAGAAGAGCGCAGTACCGTGCACTAGTTACCTTACAGGGAGGGCCATGAGGTGTAGACTCATCAAAGAAAAATGGTCCGATTATAAACTCTGCTATGAATCGACACCATACTGTAACATAACCTAACGTAACACCATAGTAACGTATGAACTTAGTAGTGGTCTTTCATGCACAGCAGATGGACGAGAATATTCGGCAGTTTTGTGCATTTAAAGCTCCATGAAGAGTGAAATGTTCCTCATCAGACCACAAAATCATTCGAACCCATGTATCGTCAAGTTCCATACGAGCCAGAAATCGTAGAGCAAAGTCTATTCGTTTTGCTAATCACAACGCTTTACTACTTGCAATACGTGAATCTATACGGCAACAAGAGTAAAATTATTCGAAGCACTTTACGTACAGTAGACCAAGGAATTTTCAAGTCAATTGACATACCTCTGGCAGACACTACTGACTGGTAGTGTTTCCCCATTGTGACCATTGCAATCGTCACTTCATCCACTACCTCCGTTGTGATACGGGGTCGTCTCCTCCCTGCCTGGAATTACACGATCGCTTCAAATTTCTTTATTAATTTTCGAAGTCCCACTGACAAGGTCAAAGGTCCTTTAAGCAAACCTTTAAGTTTCCGATATTCGCGTAGTGCTGCATTGGCTTTACTATTATTCTGGTTTGTAAGAGCCATAATGGTTATTGACGGTGGCGTTGGCCTTTCTGCTTTTATCTAACAGGATGTTATTTGCGTAAGCAGCCTGTCTTGAAGTAAATGACAATTTTTATAGACGTGCAGCGCCGTTTTCCCCTGGTGATGGAAATTTGAACTATTTTTTTTTCTTCTACAAATCGCTTCCCCATACCCTACATGATATACTCACCGATTTTCACAGCACTAACTTTAACCATTTTGACACTAGGGTCTCCTGAATACGGAAACGTATTTTATAACCACCCGGTATATAGAAAAATTAGACTATAGATGGCAGTACGAGCGAAACATTAGCATATCGTCTTACTAGTGACAATGTAAAATTATCAATATTTATCAATCTGACCCTATATGGCCGAGGTCCCCAAACTTTTAGAGAAGCAGGCAGCCAGGTGAGCAGGAGCAGCAGTGCGTAGCACACGCTTCTTGATTAGACCGTGGTTCGAGCCCGTGACCACCAAATACGGAGGATGCGGAAAGGTCAGGGAATGACCACCACATATCCTCGGAGCAATATGGCCTTAGTTGCTAATGCTCCTAAAAACCAAACAACAACAAGCAACATATGAATTTTTGGAATATTTGATGGGCCGGAGAAAATTCCTAATTATTTAAAACTACATTCTCTGCATATCTTTAATATTATGCAGAGAAACAATTTTAAACTACCTATATCTACAGATTCAAAAATAAATCGATGGATATACCAGTTCGTTCATGTCAAATTTTAATTATTATTTATGTATTGTACTAATCACAAAAATACAGTTAGCAATACAACAAAATTATAATTAATTCGATGATGTGGTTGTAGAGTGCGACTAAGTTTCATAATATCGGGTTTTAAAGTACTAGTTCCAATTCTTAAAAAAGTAAAAAAGTAATGTAAATGCCGGTCAATTAGACGTGATCGTATTTTTGATTTTACATATTCCATTTTTGAAAAGGTCTGCTCACATACATACAATACATGTACTTCAGAAAATTGATGTTATCTTCCTTGCAAAATTTTTAATTTTTGGATAATCTGACTCAGATAATGTAGAATAAATTTGAATTAGATTTTCATTTTCAAATATTGTATTCGGTGCATCATAAGATTATGGAGAGAAACAATTTTGTACTTACCTATATCTACAGGTTCAAAAATAAATCGATGGATATGTAATATATACCAGTTCGTTCATATCAAATTTTAATTATTACTGTTGATGATTACGGGTGGTTGATTACTGGAACAAACTTCCATTTTTTTTGCTGATGCTGCATAAGCTTGCTTTCTTGCGTCATGTGCCTTGCTAATGCTAAGATTGAAGATCTACCAACTGTAATTGTAAATTCTCATCAACATCGTTGAAGGGTACGTCAAAGGATTTTGAAAAAGTTCAAACACTTTTGAATTATTTTTAAAATCGGAAAATCTACCGCAAAATTTTCTTGCAACAAACAAATGTTTTGAACAAATTTTTCAATGGAAAAATTGCAACTAGGCATATTTTTAGATAAATTATTGCAACATGGAAAATTATTACGAAATAGTTGACTTTTAAATAACTCCAGTTTTGTTTCTAATGCTTTGGCATTATAATACAATTCATTGGCAAGTTTGTCTAGTCCTTGTAGTTTCATATTAAGAAAATTCAGGTGTTCACAAATATGACAGGTCCTACAGTCTCGAAACGTTATTAAACAGTTGGGCAGACAACTTGAGAAATCGCGACCCGTTAATTTTGTAAAATCGGAAAAATGCTAATAATTTATTGTATTTTTTTCTTTGTAGAGGATCTGCGATCTCATTATGGATTTAAAATAAACTCTGTGGATTTTTTGAAAAGAGTAGTATAGGCTATTTTTGGAAATTTTAAAGGAATATTATATATTTTAAGGCAGAAGAATACTCTTACCTGGGGATTTCTTCAGGAACGGCTGCATCTGGGTGAGGTGTAATTCAAGTATTGAAATTGCAATTATATGGAAGGAGGACGAAGGAAAAAGCCAGCTTTTGTCCTAAACCCTTGCATGAGGAGCAATTGTAGGCATAAAGGGAGGTAATGTCCTGAAGCCTGATGGGGGCTTTTCGTTAATACCGTTTTCAAAGGAGGGTGAATACGTGTCGAGGCCGTCTTTTATAGCCCGGGCACGTTCTATGCCGTATTTCAAAAGCGTGGGGGGTGAGTAGTCGAAAAAGGATAAAGGGGAAAAATTTCCCGCCCCACCGTATTACATTATAGTTTGGGAATTTGGAAATTGTAGATGTTTTATTTTTTTGGCGAAAAAAAAGATAGGAAAGGAAAAGAAAGGGGTTTCACTCGGAAATCTTGGTGCGTGACTACCCGTCCCCGTTAGTAGAGGTCCTGGATTTGGGGGGGGGGGGTTATGTTCTGTTGTTAAAGTTGAACTTATAGGATATTTGTTTTAGGTCCCATTCTTCAGAGAATATTATTGGTATATGTATGTTTATTAATCTCATTGCTAGTGTTCACATATATATGTTCAAAAGGCAAGGTTCCACAACTATTTTTGATCTGACAGTTCCGAAAAGGTTTTAATTTTTCATACATAAATAGATCTATTTCAATCCTAAGTTAAATCGTTTCAAGTACGTTACCACGACTTCATCACACTTCAGTGTAGAACAAGAAATCACCAGATTCAGCCTCAATAGTTTCAAGAAAATTTTTGAATTGCCGATGATTCAGACCAGTCTTGCGAATATAATTTACTGTCGATATTAATAGCTGAATTACTGAATCCACGGCTAAACATTTTCCTCACAAAGACTGCTGGTGAATTATACAATGAAATTGCATTGATATTTTAATATTTTTACTCTCAAGATATTTATGAAGCTGACCCATGACTCGTAACCGCTAATAGCAAATCCCGATTCAATTTAAGGCCGTCAATTGCTTCTGACACACTCAAAAATATATTTTCACCTACCTATATCCAGTTGTATTTTTCAGCTTTTTAATGCAAATAGCTCTTCAGTTACTGCAAAATTTTGATTTACACCTCGGATATACACTGAGTGATCATTGAATTATAAACCCCTATAAAAACTGAATGCGACTCGTTGACAACCGTGACGTACGAGAGTGCGAAGTTAGTCGACCTACGTAGCACAGATAAGGTGTCAGTGGTTCAGTAGGTAGTAAAATTCCGAGATTGATGGGTAAAAGGAAGGATTTATCGGACTTTGATAAAGGACAGATTGTGGGTGCTCGACGAGCTGGTGCCTCGATTTCCGAAATGGCTGAACTGGTGGGTGTTCGAGAGCCTCCGTAGTTAAAGTGTACCAGGACTAGCGTCAAAATGGTCAATGACCCGACGACAGAACTGCAAAGGTCAGCGGAAGGTTGATGTTAGAGGTGAGCGCCGGGTCCAACGACTCGTACAGGTGCAGCACTGTTGAAGAGTTGACTACCCAATACAACATGGACCAACCCAGAACAATATCTGGCATCCATGGGCTATACCAACAGACGACCCCTATGGCATCCTCTCCTAACCAAGGTTCATTGCCGTAAAAGACTCGCCTGGTGCAAGGAGCATGCAAGTTGGACGTTAAAAGACTGAAAGGTGTCGGATAAGTCACGTTATTTACTCCACACCGTGGATAGTCATACGGATTTGGCGTCAACAACATGAGGCTTTTCATGCATCATGCATGGTATCAAAGGTGCAGGCGGTTGTATGGTGTGGGGCATGTTTCACTGGCAGGAACTTGCACCCCTGGTGCATGTGAAACAACGTATCAGTGGTCTCCGCTATCGTCAACTGCTTGCTGACTGTGTACACCCTGCTATGTTACACTTTTTCCCGAATGGCGATAGTGTCTTCCAAGATGACAATGCGCCGAGCTATCGGGCACTTGTTGTGCAGATGGTTTGAGGAACACAGCTCTCAATTCCAGCGTATCGATTGGCCTTCGAATTCCCTCGATATCAATCCTATAGAGCACTTGTGGGACACTACGGAAAGGCATATCAGGCATCTGGATACACCGATCACCTGCATTGCTGACCGCATTACACACAGCTTGGTTGGCCATACCTGCTGAGCGCTTCCGCCATCTTGTTGAACCAATGACGCGTCGGATAGCTGCTGTACTGAGGGCGAAAGGAGGACCTACTAAGTATTAGGTTGGTGGTCATAATTCAATGATCATTCAGTGTAAATTAGTAATTGAACTAATAGCAATTCACGAACTTTTTCTACGAGTTCATTTTGAACATCTGCTCCTAAATCTTCAATTGTTTTTGTTATAGTTGATGAAGATAAACTTACAGACGTAAAATTCTTTACTTTCTCAGGACATATTTCTTCTGCAATTGCCAAACAAATTTCCATCCGTAAAGGCCTTTCCTTCTTCGGCAATAATTTGAGAGGTTCGAAAACTAGCTCTAACTGCAGATAAATTTTCATGAGTAAAAGTTCTAATCTTCTGTTGTTGACTTTGAAAATTTTTTTGGTTAGCTCTTGGAGTTTTTTCTTCCGTAAAGCTCCTTGAAATTTGTCGTAATTTGAGGAATGTTTTGTGATATAGTGACGTTTCACATTATATGCCTTGAACACCGACAAGGCTTCAATGAAAAAAAAACACACATGCAAGTATCACTGAGCAGTGCAAAAAAAAAAATAAATAATAATAATTAATTGGCCACCGCTCATTAAAAACGCGACACTCAGCATCAACTTTTCTTTTTTTCAACATCAACTTCGACATGATTTTTATGGGCTCACCGGAATAAAAGTAAAATACTCGTGATCGTAAGTAGGCACTGATGTGTGTTAAAATTTTATGAAATGTTTTAACAAAGGATATCACGTAAATTAATAATATAGTTTATTATGCTGTTTGCCTAATAAACTACATTATTATAATATAGTTTAATAAGGTGACGTTTCGTGTATCTTCCCAATACTCATCATCAGACCATGCTGTGGGGAGAACAGAAAGGGCTACAAATTTGACTATTTTAGGACATTACAATTACAATTACCAATATTTCAATTGGTAATTTATGATTCTAAAGTATTAAGTTTTGAATTGCTGTTACAATAGAAAACATGAAATCTAAGGTAATACAAAGAGACTAAATTCATACCTGCCGACAGCCTCCTTTTGCCAATGCTCCCAGAAACTTTATGTGCAGCATACAGGCTGCCAGCAGTTAATTTTGAGCAGAGGGATTAAATCCATTAACCAATAGGATAGTGTCATGTTTTTTATCCTGTATCCGGGGTTTAGTATAATAGAAGCCAGGTGACCTTTTTTCCCATACTCTGGGCTCATGATCCCAAGCCACATTGGGATCGGGGGAAATGAACTGGCTGATGCTGCGGCCAGATCACCAGAACCCCAAAACACTTATTGCCTCTTAGTCCCCTATACAGACTACAGGCAAATAATACACCAAAAGATTAATTCCCAATGGCAACAATCTTGGCATGAGCAAGTCACAAACAAGCTCTATCAGATAAAGCCTGTAATCGGACATTGGCAGTCTAGTCTGCGCAGGAACCGCAAAGAGGAAGTTGTTTTAGCTCGCCTCCGCATAGGACACAGTCATCTTACACATGCTTTTCTGCTGAGGGCAGATGACTGTCCTATGTGCGAGAACTGTGGCACCATTTTAACTATTTATCACATTTTAACAGTGTGTCCACGTTTTACCCCTGAACGTGATTTTTATTTTACCGCTTTTAGTCATCTGGCTGAGCCTTATACACTCAGCCAGATTTTATCCGACAATGACCACGTGTCTGCTGTTTTTAGCTTTTTAAAATCAATAAACGTTTTTGCTTATATATAAAATATACATTTTATTGTGATTTTCTGTTGATTTACCTTTTATACATTTGTTAAAGTTTTTGACAAATGTATAAAAGGTATAAAAGTTAATGAGTAATCTTTCAGTGACCTAATTAATTAGGTCACTGAAAGATTACTCTTTTATACATGACCTGGTCTTGGCGCATTATAGCCTAAGTTGCTAATGCGCCAATAAAACCCAAATCAAACCCAAACCCAAACTCTGGGCTCATGTGCAGGCTAGTTCAGGATCTTACTGATACCAATCATCAGTCCATGCTGCTAGTGGCAGGTTTTATCCTAGATCCGGGATTCTTGTGTAGTGGAAACCTAGAGTGACCTTTGCTCCCATACTCTGAACAGTGCAGGCTCGCAAGGGATTATGAAATCCCTTATTACTGTCTCTAACGCAACGCACATTGCTATGTTATCTGTTAATCTTGACCCTGTCATTAAGACAGGGTTGCGTTAATTTATATCTAACAGACTAAGCTGACACACAGAGTCGTCAAAACTATTAATTAACCGACGAATGTTAAAATAATCTGTAATATGTGTTTTTCATAAATTTTATTGTAATTTAATATAAATATTAATTTTAAGGTCTAATTAGTTTACAGTAAATTACACAGATTAATCAGTAGAGTGGAACCCAATATAAAGTACACATCGTGAGTAAAAAAAAGATGAAAAATTAGAGATGAAATAAATAAAAGAATGCATGTACATAGCAATAGATATAAACGAAAGATTGAAAAAACTATATTATAATTTAAAATGAAGAGCACACCAAGCTGAATGAATAGTTAGTCTGGAACTCTGTGAGAAGTACACGGTATGAAATTGAGTCAGTCACAGAGTTTTTTGTGATGAAGGTCGAGAGATGACATTGTACACAGCTGAAAAAAAATCTGACGAATAAGATTGGCATAGTTGGTGGCAGTTGCTAGCGTTTAAGAAGGACTTGGCTTAGTGGAGACCTGATTGAGGATGCAGTTCCATCAACTGTAGTGAAGTCAGTGTCCAGCCGTTAGACAAGTGGAAGCATTTGAGCTGGCAGAAAACGATTTGCCAACCCGAAGCATAGCTTAGAGTTAATCCTAAGAGCAGCTGGTGAGATTCTCTATCAACACGTATCCCAAAAGAATGTTTTTGAAATTTGGCCGATAATTAGCTTAACTGTAAGTTGTTGGCCTTCGTTTTTGCAGGGTTTGAGCCTTTGCTCAAACCCTGCTCTTGGAAGAAAGTTTGCTCTTGTAAATAGTACAGGTGAGCAGCTAGAATTCCGGGGCGAAGATGTGTTTTTAGGGAAAGACAGATGCTCAAATTTCAGCTGTGTATAAGAGAAGTGGACAGACGATGGTCTGAATGTAGTTGACTGTGGCTGTTCTGTTGCAAATGTATTGTAGGTATTATCTGGCAATCCATTTAAGACGTGCAACGCCTTAAATGGAATTTTCTGGGTGAGGAGAAGCTTAAGATGGCAATTGCATCTTAACTTGGCGGAAGTGGTTTCTCTCAGCGAGGAGAGCATGCACCCGGACTTACTGGATTGATTTTTAGATCAATTTGCGTGAGATATGCTACAATATCAAGGCGAGCTCAGCTGATGAATCTGTCGTCTGGATAGGAGGGTCGTTATCTTTGATAGTGTTGAGTATCTTAACGACTCTGTCCTGTTGCTAACTAGTAGGGAGATGAGCGCGGTGAAGAGAAACCGGAGAGAACTTCTTGGGACTCTGATGCATTGTCGCTCCAGAAACACTTTCCAACGTTCTAGGCCAGGGGTGGGCAACAGCCGGCCCGCGACGATGTTGAATCCGGCCCCCTCGGTAAATGCATAAATATAGAAAATCCATACCTGACTACACTCGCCGTAAACGTTCGGCTTAATTCGGTTCAATCGGGAATCGCGGCCAGTACAACAGTAACCAAGTGATTCTACGCAGCGTCAAAGAGTTATTTCCTAATTATTATTGTAGCATCGATCGAACGAAGTTCCTTTGGGTTTGACTTCTTATTGAAAAAAATAATATTGCTGCGAGATATTTTATGTTTTATGCCTTTTCTAATTATTACAATTTTTAATTTAATACAATTTACAGCCCATAAAATGAGCCAATTAAAAAAAAAAAGAAAAATTGATGCCGATTGCCGCATTTTCAATGATAATTGGACATTCAGATATTTTTTTAAAAAATACATTAATAATTTGGTAATTCAAGTAATATAACATTTTTTAGGTTCTGATTTTTTTTATTAAATCGTTCAATCTATTCCGGCCCGCATCATGATGCGAAAATTTCATTCGGCCCGCATCATGATACGAAAATTTCATTCGGCCCGCTGACGAAAAAAGTTGCCCACCCCTGTTCTAGGCATTAATTAGTATTAGAAATGACCACACGGTGCAAGGAAGCCTATGGTTTATGCTGCACAAGTCAAAAAATAATAAATAAAATAAATAAAAAATTAGAATAATAATAAAATAATAATAAGAAGAAAATTTAAAAAAATAATAATTAATAAGAGAAAAGGAAATAGAAAACCTATGCATTTCCCTCCTATTGTAGGCAATTATCCAGCTGACCTTTGAATTATCCCAAACAGTCAGCCTCTACCAGCCATGTAGGTAACTTATTCCAGTAATTTATAACTCGCTGGCTAATATTTCTATCAACAGGATTTACACTTGTAATAAACAGAGGGAGGAAGTGATGCTCCTTCATATTTAGGATATTACAATAAAATAAACTGTCTTATATTTTGTGCAACGTTAAAACATAAGTTTACATGGTTTGAACTATATTAAGTGGAACTGCCTGTTGTCCTAATTTGTCTTAAAAGCGTATTCCTATTGCTGAAAAGTAGAGATTATGCATAAGGCTAGAAAATCTCGTCTATGAGATTTCATCAGTTTTCGCTTAGTGATGCGAGTAATAAAGAGATGAATTGCCTAATCTTTGCCTTCTGGTTGCGACAGGCAATCGGAAAAGTTCATTGTACTCTGAAAATCTCAACTAAAGGAGAGAGTTGTAGAAGCGACTACATCCTGTGACTTAATTAGCGATCATAAGTTAAGAATAATGTCATTTATACTTTATAAAGGATAAAATCTGTAAGAATTATTATAATATTGAGGTATACTCCTCTTATTATTTTACAAATATTAATTAGAATATAACCAACCTAAAGGAAGTAAGCAAAACAAGTAGAAATATAAGAAAAGAAGACATTTAAAACTAAAAGACGAAAAAAATAATAACTGGGTATAAAATCAATATGAGAAAGATAATATATAAATAATTATGTACAGTTAGCATTGATGCTTTGGTTTTTTGCAATTAATTACTTAATTAAATATTTATGTAAGGCCAAAGAAAAATAGAAAATAAGTTCAAAATATCAACACAGAGTGGAAGAGGATGACATACCGAAGCAACCGTCATCAAGGGATCATACCGTGATTATCCATCTAAGACACAGCGTTTCGAACGTCAAAGACGATACAAAATACTTCCACGAAAGAATTGATAATGATAGTAATAATAATAATAGCAATAAAAAGGCAAAGCAGATAGAATCGAATGGGTCAAGATGGTAGTCTTATATCTGAGTGACGTCTCCGATATCCCTGCAATGTCTGTATTTGAGCCATCGTGGGTAGTACAGTTAATAAAATCACCGTCCGTCCCACACCGCGTGGAAAAGATCTGAGTTCGAATCTTGTCAGTGACGCGAAGAATTTTTATTGGCCTTTTTCACAACGTGGTTGAGTTGGTCTGTCCCAGGTGAGAGAAGCATGGTTTCCCCTCCGGAAACTCCGGTTTTTCGCCCAGAAAACAGCCAATGAACCACAAAATTTATAGACATTATGTACAGCGCAATATAGCTTAAGTTGCTGATGCGCCAAAAACCCAGCAAGAACAATGTCTTCATTTTATCACTATTAAGTACTGATTACAGTACTTCAAATTTATTTTCGTTTATTCCTTTTCCAGTAGGTCTCAACATGCTCAATTGGGTTGAGATTGAGTGAGTTGGGTGGACATGGGAGAACAAAGAATTCATTGTCATGTTCCTGATACTAGTTGGCAATCTTGCGGGTCTTGTAGCACGGCGCATGAACTTGTTGATTTATTATTTTTTTTATTTATTGATTATATGTAAAAATAGCAAGAAATATTTCTTGCTATTTCTACATTCTCCAAGAAATAGCATCTGCGCCGTACACAAAAAAATAATTTATTAAAATCTCAGGTTATAATGGAATTTCGTACAGACGCTGCACTTATTTGAAACACACTGTTTTCATGAGTTTTCCCCATTATTTATTTGAACACACTATTATCATGAAGGAGCGTACTTGTTCGGGACGATAGAGGTAGGTGTTCTCATTGAGTCACTGATTAACGGCAATCAGAGGACCCAAAACAGTTCCCAAACCATAACACCACTGCCCCTAGATTGTCAAACACAATAGTGCATCTAGGGACGACAAATTGGTGGAGCAGCACTAGATAATAGAACCAGGCACAACTCCTCATTCTTAGAAATCGGCACTAGGCAGTCATTGACTGGGTGTTGATCGCTGTAGACAGTGTTACTTTTTCAACACAGATTTTCCAAAGGGTGGAGTTCGACTAAACGTCTAGGTGCCATCCAAAACAATAAATAAATTCTTTATTGCTAATAAGTACAGGACATGTACTAGAGACAATAATACTCAACACGGCGACATGGCCAGGAGTTTTACATTATAAATGAAATTAATTGGCAAAAAGGAAAAAAAATACCGTTACATGGAAATTATGAGTTACAAACATGTAAATTATAATAATGAAAAATGAGGACTAAACGTCATAGGGAGGAAATTATCCTAGTTCCACAGATGGAATCCACTCGAGGAGCATGTGACGGTATTTGTAGTCGGTAGCTAATTTCTGAAGGTCGACTCCAAGACGGAGCAGTGCCTGAATTTTGGGGAGTGCCTGGGCAGGTAGGAACCGACTACAGTTTCAACCGGTTGTATTTGAGGATTAGTGTGGGCTCTGACCTCAAGGATGGCGTAGGATTGTGCCACTGACAGAAATCCCAGATGTTTGGGGCGTTTATTACTCCTGTGTACATTTTTACTGAAGTCACTAAACGCCTGCTGTCAATTAACCTCGGGATCCTGGGTACATTTAGCTGCTCAGCCATGTCAGTTGTTCTCAATTGAGGGGGTCGGCGATGCTTATTTGTGGCCCATTTCAGGGTCCAGTATTCACACGAGAACACCGGTTTTTGAAGTGAAGGCGACGCAGATGCCCAAATTTCAGCAGCGTATAAAATAGCCGGATAAACAGTGGCTTGAAGATATCTGGTAGTGGTTGCGGCATCGTTGGAATGAAGTAAGTGTTGTTTCGCTTTCCAGCGTAGGGTGTTAAAACGCTTCCGGAGGTATTCTGTGTGATCATTAAATTTCAGCTTCGGATCAAAATAGACCCCGAGATCTTTATGGCAGGTAACCACTGGAATTTAGAGTACCTAAAACTGAAGGTTGAATTATTGTTGGTTGCTGTTTCAATGAGTAAGTCATTATTGCAGATTTTGACGGGTTAAGGTTTAATCCAAACATCTTCAAGTAAGTTGAAAGAGTGGTCAAGTTCTCTGTGATGGAAGACGTAATTTCCATTGGGTTTGCATACGGTGGGATTAAGGTAAGAAACTTTATATCGTCGGCATATATTAGAGCATCATCACGATGACTCATGAAAGGAATCAGAATCGCTGAGAAGAGAAGGCCAGACAGGACACCACCTTGAGGAACTCCTGCATTAATTTTTCTTGTAAAGTGGGTTTTCTTCAAAGTGAGGTAGACACTTCTATTCTTCAATAAGGCGGTGAGGAAAGCTAATAGGTCTCCATTAATCCTGAAGAACAATTGCAGGAGTCTGAGAAGGGCTGTGACGTCTAGGCTGTCAAAAGCAGCTTCAATGTCAGCGTACACTATAGCTAATTCAGATTTAGTTTCGAAGGCTTGAAGAATTGATGTCTGTGCGGCCATGAGGTTTGTTATGGTGGATCTATTTTCGACTGCGAAATGGAATTGTTTCGGCTTCTGTGGCATCAGCTGTTTGTTTAATGCCGGAAGGAGTACCTTTTCTAGAAGTTTGAGGAGGGTGGAAGAAGTTGAGATTGGTCTGAAATCTTTTAGGCTTGTTGGTGCTTTGACCTTAGGCAGTGGCCTCACAGAGTATTCATTCCACTGAGCAGGGAAAACTCGTGTGGAAAGAATAGAGTTGTAGATTGAGAGTAATGCATCTAGGATATAGGGGCTAAGGCATTTAATTATGAAATGAGGTATCGTATCACGGCCTGCGGTACTAGATGGTCGCAGGGAGTTAATAGCATATATCAGTTGCTGTCTTGTGATGGAAATTATGGAAAGGTCATCAGTAGGAGCAAATTGGGAGTTTTGGAGAGGAATTTCAGCAGAGGTGTAAATGGTATTGAATCTTGAAATGTAGTCAACTACATAGGCATACATAATATATCTTTTATTGCGTTTATTGCTTGCAAGTGAAGCTGTATAATTAAAATAGTTTCTTACGCAGAATGTGATGATGTAAATATAAAGTGTTTGTATCTATGTATATATGTAATAAATAAAAAGGTGTCATGGCCTCACGTTGCTTTCTTCAAATGTGAATACGCCCAACAGCATGACAGAATTGGAAACGAGATTCATCAAACCAGGCTAACTGCTTTCAGATATATGACAATGATTTCTCCATCCTCCCATGGCCGCCGAACTCACTTTAAAGATTTTCACATGTCAGTGGTCCGGTGTTGGTGCTGACGTACCCATTCAAGGCGCAGTTTCTTGTGTCACGCAGTGGGCATTGGTACGCGTGACGGCCGTCGACTGCCAGAGTCTATACGAGCGCATATAGGCCTATGTTGTACTGGGTGGGTAACTGGGCAACTCTACTGCGTCGGTGCTGTGTTACAAGACGAGACACGATCCACCACGGGTGTTGACCACACGTGGCTGTGTAACATATGACCTTTGGCCTGTTATTCGACCGCTGTTGAGCCAGTCACGGTAAACTTGTGACACCACAGAATGGGAGCACTTAACCATTTTGGCGGCTGTTGTTGATACTGGCACCAGCATATTTTGCTCTCACAATCATTTCATATTCGAAGTTGGAAACATCTCGACGCCAACGCATTCTTCCTTGCAGACACTCAAAATCTGATCCAGTGTTTGAGTGTCTGCAAGGACACTCAAAAATTCGTTGCCACGTGTGCGAACTACAGTCTTATATCAGCCGTTCACCAGCCTCATCGACCAGTCCTTTCCTACACAAGGGGATGTTGCTAATGGAAAGCCAACTCAGTGTAATTGTAGCAACTTTTGGCAATACGGGCGATTGTACTGTAGGAAGCTTTTTTTGCACATATTGGTATAAGCAAAGAATGCTTATTGCAGAAACAACTTTCTTGGGAGTTGTTTCTGGAATAAGTTACCTCTAAGGGTTGAAGTTGAGACTCGACAGCTTGGAAAAGTTAAAAGTCAGCTGGATCAGCACTTGTTGGAAACACATATGTTCTTTTATTATTATTAATAATAGCTGTTGCAACAAAAACGTTGGTATTTCCTTGTATATATGGCTGATACTAAATATTAATACTACTAACACACACACAATACAGTCCCTCTATTAAATTAATAAATCCGTCTGTGGCAGCCTAGTCGGCATGGCACATCGACTTGTGTCACTCGTTTGGATAGATCTGGATTCAATTCTCGTCGACGACTGGAGGAACCTCTGAAGTCCTCTTCATTTGAGACTGTAGTTAGCCACTCTCAGGGGGAGAGTTTTTCTGTCTGGGCAGCACAAAAATCGGCCCGTCAATACAAACTTCTACAAATATAATACAATTACGGTTATGAGCACACGCTTGGGGGACCGTTAATACCAACATTTATATTAAATTAATGATGCTTTGGAAAGAAACTAACTCCGAAGACTAGAAAAACACATTCTGAGATTTTTTTTTTCTCTGTTTAATTGAAATGAAAATATTTTATTTCATTTGGAAACTAAATATTTGTTTGATTAGTTCGTTCGTGAACGAAAAACATTGAAATAACAATCGATTATTTTATTTACTATAAAATGCGAGGATATTATTTATTGTGTTAGAAAAAATAGTATGTTAGAAAAAATAGTAAATATTGAATATAAAAAATACTAAAAGCCACGTGAATTAGAGGAAAATTAAGTCAATCATGGAAAATTAAACATTAATTACATAAATCAGATTAATAAAAACATAAATAATATATGCTTATGACGACGATACACTCAATTACTGAACTCCTGCTCTATTTTTATGACGTTTCTATTTATTCAGTTTCTCTTTGAATTGTTTTCGAGCCTGGTACTTTTGATTGTCTCTGACTGCAGCTTCTGCCTCAAAGAAAACCGTCTTTCATACACTCTTAAAATTACTTCTGTCTTAATTCTGTGATCTTCATTTTTTTTTGCAGGGTACTTCCTCATATGCCACGGCTCACAAGATGAATTCTACTCCTCTAACAGCAAACGATTGCCAAGACAGGGGGCAATTCAACCGACAAGGGTATCGTAAAGAGTTCAGAAATGCGATATCCGGTGCAACTTTTATGATACCTCGCGCACATCCTCAGCTCCTGGAGCTCACTTTCCGACCCACAATTCCTATTTATCACGTGACAGAGCAAATTGAGGAAATCACGGCTCGCGTGAAAAAACACACACACACACACACACACACACAGTGTGTGCATGCACAAAGCATGCATGATAACTGGGAATGACAAAAACCTGAATATATTACAATTAATCTAATACTAGAACGACTTAATAGCAAAATTAAAGTTTTTCCTTTAGTAATAACACAAGATTCTTGCAATACCATCTAACTGCTGTCCCTCGTTTTCTACGCTGAAATATATGCAGTATTCTCATTGCATATATGCTCAAGATTATCTGTTTCAAATGGCTAATTTCTCTTACTTGGCACGTAATATAAACAGAATTAGCTGTATGGTACACGACCTTATCTACTAGTATAGATAACTATGCGCACAGGCGTAAATACAAATCTTATGTCCTTCCAGCGAGAGCTGGAACCATTTTTATTTTTTAAGAACTTCATTATGCTAATATATGCGTGTGCGCGCGCGCATATTCGTGAACATTAAATGAAAAAACATATAGTTAGTAAAAATAAAAATTTAAATGGCTTTAACGACATTAACTCTTGGGGACACTTTCTAGAAGTTTTTGGCATATGGAGACTGGCCTTGCCCTTCTTTTCACATAAAGCAACGGATGGCAAGAAGTCATGTTTGAAATGGCTCATTTTTACATAATAGAAATACGTTTTCGTATTTAGTTGGTTATATCACATCCGCCGTCATTATTTTTATTTTAGTGTTAGGTGTAAGAAGTTATATAAAGGCTTATACCTCAGGCATTCTTAAAATGTCAGCTAAATATTCGCTTATCTTGATTACATTTTTTCTGTTCATATAGAAGCTTACTAAATCCAGAACTGAAGAGGAATGCCTTCTAAAAAGCAACAGCTGCATGCTTAAACCACAGTATTGGTTAAAAAAGGAGAAGCAAAAATAGCTAAGCATAACTTATCACTCAATTTAAAGTGGTGTATTATTTAATATAAGTTTTCCAATAGAGGCGCTCATTGACGTACAAAATTTGTGGATGAATTGTGCAGTAGTTCAAAATTATAGGTATAAAACAAGCTAGGCAAAGCAGAACATGTAACATTTTGATATTCTTACTCGAAACGGGCACAAAACAGGCAATGTTTAGTAAAGACGTTTGTTTCCGGCTTTCGTTCCCTTAAGATTCTCACTTCCATTTCCTGCAGCCAACAAACCAAGGAAAGAGCTCGTTACCATGACAATGCATCACTCGCATAACAGTCGGAGTTTACAACAGCGCAAACATCCTGCGAGGCAAGATCTTAACATCCTTTCCACTCATAATTCTCTCCTTTGCCTGGCAACGTGAGGCGAATTTATAGTACAAGCTGTCTCTTAAAAATGGCTTAGAAAGTCATTTCCAGTTCGGTGATAGATCAACGCCTTCAATTGGCAAGCTTTCATGTGTAGAAGACTTCCGATGTCATATGCAAATGTGATGCCTTTTAATGACTCTTTACTGGGATCGCACGGTAAAACTTTATTTTTAGCAGATTATGGAAATTTTACTAATCGAAGGCCGCAGCTTTCGGAAACAGTTTGCTTTTACTGTATTCTGATAACCACAGTCTGCAGCATGGGTGAAATACAGTTTGCTTGAACGTGGGATGAAAGCAAGCAGCAAGCTGACACTTCGTTTAATCAGAATGTTTACTCTTCTTGGTAATTTTATGTTTTAAATTTATTTAAAAGCCAACTATATATATATACATATATAACTGAATTACTAGTTTATGAAGACCACTGGAATATGTTAATTCATTGTTTTCTCTGCTTAATCCTTATTACAAAAATAAATTCCAAGAGAACCTCCTGTAAAGGGACGGACTGGGCCAGAGCAACGATCTCTGACGTGATCAACACCAAATTAGAATCAAATATTTTTAAAAGGCTCAAATAAAAAATTTCATGAAAATTCGCTCAATGGGAGTCGTGCCGTTACATGAGGATGGACAGACGGTCGGATATGGTGAAGACAACAGGCACTTATGTATACGAACTCGCCTAAAAATTTGCAAAAGCTGCGCAAGCATATTTAAATTATAAGTTATAGATTACCACATAGGCACTTAAGTTACAGATCGCTAGCGATTAAAATTTCAATTGGGTTCCATACATACACTATTTTGTATTAATATTTCTCGCTGTAATCTATTCTCTTCGAACAATTTATTTTTATTATTTTTTTTTTGCGTTAATACTTTCCTGGTGGGTGTGTGATATTTTATAGGAACCTTCTGCAAGCCGATCTACAGTATTTTGAAGTAATTGATGCAAATGCGCGAAACTGGAAAGCAAATAAATTAAATTGGAAGCTGCAGATATGGGTAACCGATAGCTGTCCAGATTTTTTGAGGCGGTCACTTGTTAAGCCTATATGTACTCACGTGTCACATTTTTTTTTTTTTTTTGTTGTTGTTGTTGTTGTTGTTTGGTTTTTTTTTAGGTGTGTTAGCATATATGAATAAGCGCCTATTATCTTCACCACTAACAAAACACAAATTAATTCATTTTCCAACGTACAAATGATCATTAAAAATAACACTACCCGTCAATTTTTTTTCATACCTCTGGAACGAAAGTTGGTTATTCTGAACAAAATTAATGTCCTAATTATGAAAATATCGATCTTTTACTTCTGTTACGTCTATATCAAAAGATATACGCATTTTATAAAAATTTCTTGTTTTTATACAATATCAGATTGTATGAATCAGAGCTGTAATACTCAATATGTTCTACGTTGATAACAATATAAGTAAATTAATAAGAGGAGTTTACCTCAATATAGTACGTGGAATTGTTTGTTTGTTTGTTTGTTTGGTTTTTAGGAGCATTAGCAACTAAGGCCATATTGCTCCGGAATATGCGGTGGTCATTCCTTGACCTTTCCGCATCCTCCGTATTTGGTGGTGACGGGCTCGAACTCCGGTATAATCAAGAAGCGTGTACTACGCACTGCTGCTCCTTCCCACCTGGCTACGGAGGCGCCAGTACGTGGAACACTTCCGTATGATACCCTCCAGAAATTTCTGGAGGGTATCATACGGAAGTGTTCCACGTACTATATTGAGGTAAACTCCTCTTATTAATTTACTTATACAATATCAGATTAGAATCTGATACTACATGGTTGTAATATTACACACAATATATGTTACTTAGACACGTTTCCCACTCAATGATTTTATATTATACTCCAGATTGCTTTCCCGTTTAAGGAACCAACAGTAATCGCCCATCATGGCAGAGCCCCAGCAACCTTGGTATTGTGGTATTGTTTTTCCATTGAAGATACGTCCTGGTGGAAGTGCTCTCCTTGTTCACCACTGACATCTGCTAAGTTTTCAGGAACGAAATCCAGATGGGAATGAAGGAAATGCATTTTCAATGACATCCGGCACCCCATGTTCTTGTAACATTTCAGCAAGTTTGTCACCAGTTGCTCATAGTTCTCTTCTTTTCTCTTTCTGAGGAATCCGTATACCACAGCCTTGAAAGATCTCCATGCAGCCAGTTCAACATCATTCAGGTTTCTTTGAAATTCTTCATCTTTTAGGAGCTTTTTTATTTGAGGAGCTATGAAAATTCCTTCCTTCAGCTTTGCATGAGGTAAATTTGGAAACATTTTCAGTAAATATGCGAATCCTCTGCTTTCTTTATCCAGTGCTTTAGTGAAATTCTTAATCAGTCCAAGCTTGATGTGTAAAGAGGAAAGAAAAACCGTTTGTGGATCAACCAATGGAACATACCTTACATTCCTTTTTCCGGGAATATATTCATCTCTCTTATCCCAGTGTTGTACGACGTAGTGTTTGACTGTTCTTCAAACAGGCCTCTGAGGTTGGGTATATTCATACTGTGGATTTTAGTGTTTTGCACCAACCTTACGTAGAAATAAAAACACAAAGGAAACTGGACTTTTAATAACTGTGTTTATAATAAATTATAATAACCTGTATTTACAATAAATTTAACTTTACGATAAACTATACATATAAAATATTAAAATCTGCTACATTAAGAACAATAAAATGCATTAAAATATACTAAGTTAAAAGCGATAAAAAAACCATAGCTTTCAAAGGCTCCAGCCTTCTTCTTCAGCGGTATTTTCTTATTCTGCTGTTGTTGTTGTTATTTGGTTTTTAGGAGCATTAGCAACTAAGGCCATATTGCTCCGGGATATGCGGTGGTCATTCCCTGAATGACCTTTCCGCATCCTCCGTATTTGGTGGTGACGGGCTCGAACCCCGGTCTAATCAAGAAGCGTGTGCTACGCACTGCTGCTCCTTCCCACCTGGCTACGGAGGCGCCAATTCTTATTCTGCAGTACATCTTTAAATATCAGTAGGTTCATGGTACTCATCACGTGTTTCATTCTCACGCGTTCCGTTCTCTTGCGTTGTGGAACCGGAAGTGGCTCGAGCGGGAGTCATACGGAACCGTTCATCCCTTCTGAGGATAGTGGCCTCAAAGAGGGGATGAATCCGCGTACCTCTATCTCTATTAATGTTGATTGTAGAACAGATCCGCAAACTCTCGAGCCACTTACGGTCCCAGAACTTATGCGCCCGATCGGTGATGATAGCATCGTCCGGGGAGATCTTTTTTTTTTTTATCGCTTTTTTTTATCGCTTTTAACTTAGTATATTTTAATGCATTTTATTGTTCTTAATGTAGCAGATTTTAATATTTTATATGTATAGTTTATCGTAAAGTTAAATTTATTGTAAATACAGGTTATTATAATTTATTATAAACACAGTTATTAAAAGTCCACACATACTATGTACAATTATAATAGGAGCAGAACACAACATATTGAACTATCAAGTGCATAGCTATGATGAAATAACTTTCTGCGTGTACGTTTGCGTGAACATACTACTCTCCAAAAAACTATAGGGACACCTCTGTTTTTATAATCCAATAGACCTTCCCAAATAAACAGAACTCCAATCAGTATACAAGGAAGGTGCATGAGCCATAAATTAATATTATTTTTAAAAAATTATTAGTTGTAGTAGTATATGACGCAAGGAAAAAGGCTTATAAAGCATCAGCTAAAAAAAAAACAATTCCCATCACTTCTTCGCCCGCCGCCAATAATTTTTCTAGTTCTGACTTGAATTTATTCAAACTCCTCCACAACACCAGATAGATTGTTCCATCAGTCAATCACCTGCTGGCTGAATTCAAACCTTCTCATATCTATCCTATAAATATCTATCCACAGTTTTAATTTATGCCCCTTCGTATGTAGTCTGAGCAAGAAGAAAAATTCCATCAACACTGCGTTTGCTCAATCAATTGAAAGCTTTAAAAACCTCGATCAGATCACCTCGTAGGCAGGGCCGGTCCGACAGTATAAGTGAACTAAGCGATCGCTTAGGGCGACAAAATTTTGAGGGCGCTGACTCTAAATCACCAAGTTCTGAAAATGATCTTAATTCTGTTGTATTTGAAGCTACCGAAAATGAGCAAAGACATTCAAAAGGTAACGGGCAAAGACGTTCGACATATCGGTTGGAAACACTTACTAAAAAGATATTGAGTTCCTTCAATTAATTAACTTAATAGGAGGAGGTCCCCCTGTTCGCTGATGCTCTCCACCCACCCCCCTCATTGCTCGCTGCTTATTCATCCGGAAACATTTTATGATTTTAATGGAAACGTTTTATGATTTTAACGAATTTATATACCTTTTTTAATAAGAAATTAACAACATTTATATGTTTAAGACGTATAATTCAGCTTTTTTGTTATAAACATCATTATAAATTACTTGACTTTTCACTGTGCATCCCCTATAAGTTAATGAATTTTATTAATATAATTTATAACTCCAGGGACTCGCATCTGGTGAGTATGGGCTTGGCATACCCAGGGTCCTGAGCTGAATATCATCATTCTTCTCTTTCTTGGCGATTCCCTTCTCTCTCTCTCTCTCTCTCTCTCTCTCTCTCTCTCTCTCTCTCTCTCTCTCTAAGGGTAACTCAGAAATTGTCTTTGGCTGGGGCATCATAAGCGTTAGGCTTCCTTGCACCATACGGCTAATAATAATAATAATAATAATAAGGAATTTATATTTGTTTCTAAACGATAAACTGCATGATTCGAAAAAAAATAAACTGAGGGATGAAAATTACCAGAGATTAAGTTATCTGAGGTAGAGCGGTGAAATAAGAGAGACAAAAATAGGTTCCCAATCTTATGTGTAATAAAAAAATAAGTAGCATCCGATTTATTTGTATTTAATCCATAACTTCGTTCTTTTCCGGGAAAGTTTTCATCTTATTTTGAATGTAACCCTTTATGCCACAGCACTGAAATTTCCGAGGTCAACGATACAAGTAATCATAGAAATTTTGTAAAAGTTACGAAAACTTGAATATAAATTTAATAAAAGCGGATCGACGGCAAGAATAAGAATCCATTAATTTCGTGTGTTTTGATATTCGTAATATCTTAAAGGATAAAAAATTAAACCAATCAAAACGAAACTAATTTTTACCTTTCATCTTGTCCTAATCCTAATTAGAACCCGCGATAGTTCGAGAAATTATTTTATACCTTACAATAGATATTAATTAAAACTGATACGGTACTCTGAGGAATTTCAGACGTCTAGGTTTATTTCTTATCAAGTTAGTCACAAATTTTATCGTTGCGATTACCTAAATGATCATTACGATTCATTTTATAGATTACTGCTGCAAAAAATATCAAAAAATATTATTACAGTTGTTAGTATTATTTATTCTATTCGATTTCAATAATAATAAAAAATTTAATCACTATTCCTTATTATTTTTCAGTTAAACGAACGATGCTTGCAGGTAAAAAATTATCGGGTGCTGAATATCACAAAAGAAAGGCTAGGACTCAATTAGAAATTAAAAAGCAATCAGGGTCATTGAAAAGATTCTTAAAAGAAGAGCCAGCTTTGAGAGAATCCGTAATAAGTGAAACTGTGGTTCTGGAAGATATGAAAGATGAGCTTTCTTCGCATGATTCTGCAGGAGCGGCAGATAGCGTGATAAATTCAGATCTTAGAGAAGAACGTGTTGATGGAATCGTTGATAATATTTCTGATCCTGCAACATGGTCATCTGTTAAAACAGATTCACTTAGATTAAAAGCAGTTTTAAAAGTACCAGAAAAGCCAAAAGTGCTGATTTTAATTAGCCTCAAGACAAGAATAACCTTAGATTTACTGTTGCAAATGTCAAAAGGAATTAGAGAAGAGATTACCAGAACATGGCTTGTGTATTCACCAATTAAAAACTCAGTGTTTTGCTTTTTTTGTAAACTCTTTAGCTCGACAAAAATTTCTCTTGCTCAGGATGGTTATAATGACTGGAGAAATTTGAGTCAAACCCTTAAAGAGTATGAAACCTCACATTCATTATGAATCGCACAAGAAATCGATAGAACACAAGAAAAGAGCTTCTAGTAATGAAACATTAGATTCACATTTTCAAAACAATTTGTGTGCTGAAACTCGTCATTGGCAAAGAGTATTAGAAAGACTATTTGGAATAGTCGAATTTATCGGACACCAATGTCTTGCATTTAGGGGTTCATCGGACAGATTTTATGAAAGCAATAATGGGAATTATCTGAAATTAGTAGAGCTGCTGGTAAAATTTGATTCTGTCATGGCAGAGCATTTGCAAAGGGTAAAATCCAATTAACTCCGAACCACCATTTAGGGAAAACTGTTCAAAATGAACTAATATAGCTAACGTCCCTGGCAGTGAGAAATAAGATATTAGAAAATTTAAAGCAGGCGAAATATTATTCGATAGTTGTTGATTGTACTCCAGACGTAAGAAAAGTTGAACAGATGTTAATAGTAATACGTTTTCTCAATATTAATCAAGGAGCAGAAATTTGTAAAAAATTTTTGAATTTCGTTCCGGTTGCGGGGAGGGAGGGGATGTATATTATTATATTTTATTTTATTATTTGCAATTCTCTTAACAAAACTAAAAATTTGAAATTCGCTGAACACCCTATTAATGTCTTTAACACCCCCACATACGCAAATCTGACTACAATTTTCAGATAATTCCAATTTACATATGTAATGTAAACATATATTCCATATACATATGTAAAGCGGTTGTTAGCAGAACATTAAAGCCACACA
Organism: Mastigoproctus giganteus; assembly: GCF_048544385.1. NCBI lineage: Eukaryota > Metazoa > Arthropoda > Arachnida > Uropygi > Thelyphonidae > Mastigoproctus > Mastigoproctus giganteus. The sequence continues at coordinate 144,459,007 of NC_143577.1, forward strand.
TTTTTGTTTACAAAAATTAACAAACCTTTAATGAGCATACAACATTTACATAAATACAGCATTTACATAAAAGAAACAAATAATTACATACAAACGTCGCAGTTTCCATATACATATGTAAACCATGCTACAATACACTACACTCTCTCTCTCTCCTCAATTGTTCTCGATATACGAATTATTAACATCAGTTTGTATCAGTTGTATTTTACATAAAATTGACTCCACAATGATTACTCAATCATTATTTTACCTTACCAATTTGTTTTTCTCTTACATTAATAATATTTACTTCAGCTCTTATTACTCCTTTAGAATATTTGTTCCAGCCACTTACACATAAAACGTATTACATCTGGTACCCTCTTATCTCAATAACATTCCTTATAGGTCACCCATTCTGCCTTAATTAATATCTTAGACACCCTAGTTATCACCTTAGTCATCTCTCTTTACTCATAAGGTTTTTCTATTAATAAAATTTATCTCTTTGCACCTCATCTGATATGTTACCTTGTTTGGCACTTGGCCTAATTTAATGATATAGGTTAACCTGTCCTTACAGTACTACCCTTATAATTATAATTTCTTTGCTAATTCCTTTATATTATTACTTTCCTTTTACTACTCCTGAACCACCCTTACATTTATTCATAATCATTAACAACAGGAATGTTCCTTTCTTTTACATGGACTATCTATCACTCATTAGCTTACAGAGCTAGGTTATGAGTCCTTGAGTTCAGGATTCAATAAAGAAACAAGGAACAGACTTACATTCCGACATCTCCGCTACTTCCAATTTCTTTGATTTCACATCCTACGTGGCTGACAGGCTTACTCCAGTTCTGGGCTCTCCGGTTTTCCTTCAAGGCTGACAGACATGCGTTCACTGCCGGGGGCAATCCGGTTTTTTTTCGAGGCTGACAGGCTTGGGCTCACGGCTGGGGCTCTCTTGACATGATGCACCTTCTTGTGTAGACGATATATTCACAGGAGTACATTCTCTGCGGTCATCACTAGAACCCATGAGCAGTTCCTTCACGAGGTTTCCTTCAGACTCTTCACAAGGGCCTACATTACCAAACTCGCCTACCTCTATTTCAACCCGCAACTCTCGACCCTCTCTCCTTAGACCATACCACACAGAAGTCAGACACAGAAAGCCCTTCTCTCTCAATTTTTTTCTCCCCGAACTTCACTCTTCCCTTCAAGTTTGGCACGCCTCCCCCAAGGATTCCAACCAATCTTCTTTTTCTGTTTAAATTTCCGTTCCTTCCTATTTGCTAACGAGGTTCTCCCAAGCTGTCTCCCCAGCGCACAAACCAACCCTTTTCTAGAACTTTCTTATTTTTTTTTCACAGGTAGCATGACCCTTTCATGTCCACCGGCAACCTCCAAAAACACTAATTTTCGTTTCACACCTTTCTCTCTAAAAGTATCCGAACACCCAAAAATCAGCCAGCCTGACGCCGTTTTATTTTGACGCGTACACTGGACGTTCACTCATTTCTTGTTTTGGTTCTAACGGTGTCATAGATCAAAGGAGTAGCTTCGTATAATCCCGTTTCACGTCCTACTGTTCTTCCTTAAGCAACCCCTTCACGCTTGTTCTCAAATGGCACCCCCTTTACCTAGTCCTGCTGTCCCTGTTTGCTCTCTCATATTATTTGAATTACTTGTTTACCCCTTTGCTACTATTCTTAATTCTCACGCTTGACTGTCCATTACTAAATCTAGCGTTCTTCAAACTTTAACCTTACTTTTAGCAAAAACAAATGTTCTTATTTTAATTTGTAAGATCTTACACGGTCAAGAAAACAACTGCGTCAGAAATTACCGAGGCTATTTTTACCGAACTTGAAAAGTACTGTATCTCCATCAGTAATATGCGCGGTCAAGGATATTGCAATGCTTCAAACATGTTCAAAAAAGGATACTTGAGGTAAATAATCGAGCATTTTTTGTTCCTTGCCATGCTCACTCTTTGAATCTTGTCATCAACGATACTGCTAAATCATCTCACATCGCTGTATTTTTAGAGTAATACAGGGTATCTATGTTTTCCTGGGTTGATCTACAAAACGTTGTTCTATTTTAATCAAAAATGTTACTAAATTAACAGTAAAACCATTGAGTAAAACTAGATAGGAAAGTACAAAGAGGCGATAAAACCTTTCAGTTTCATTCGGGCGAAATTTGATTCCCTTTATGAAATAAGTCGAGATTCGACCTTTCATCCATTTGCCCGCCATGAAGCGGTAACATTAGAAAATAAAATAAAAGCTTTCCATTTTATTTGCTGTATCGTTGTCTGGCATAATATTTTAAAGATGACAAACATAGCCAGAAGTATTCACAGGAAAAAAAAAATTCGATTTCGCAAGTTGTTGATATATTAAAATAAACCCTAGAAAGCCTCAAGAAATGTCGGTCTGACATTGTACTTGATGAAATTTTAGAAGAGGCCAAAAAAATTGCCGTGGATTTGGAAGTCCAGCCATTTTTTCCCATAAAGAATCATTCGTCCCCGAAAAACTTTCAACTCTGTTGCTGATGAATCCCTAATAGATTTGAAGACACAAATTAAGGTAGATTTTTTTTCTCTATCTATGATGTAGTTATCATGTCCATAGAGGAAAGGGTTATACAATTGCATAACCACAATAACTTATTCAATTTTCTATACGATGTTAAAAACATTAAAACTCTTTCCAAAGATGAACTTTTAAGAAAATGCTTGGATCTACAAGAAGCACTGACAAACTCAAATGACATTAATGAGAGTAACTTGGATGGCTCGGAAATGTTTCAGGAAATAACACCACTTTCTCCTTTAATAAAATCGGATTGGACACAATTAGATGTGTTGCGATTTATTTTACCAAATGATTTTGCTCCCAATAATGGCAGTTGCATTGAGAATTGTGTAAACTCTCCCAATAACTGTAGCGGCTTGTGAAAGAAGTTTCTCTAAATTTAAAATTATAAAAACTCATTTGAGATCAACTATGTCTCAAGAGTGACTGACTGGACTGGCAACTATCTCCATAGAGCAGGATGTTTTAAAAAAGATCAAATTTGAAGACTTACAACATGATTTTGCCTCTGTAAAAGCTCGAAAACAGAAATTCTCGTAAACATTTGTGTGACTTTTACATTAAATTTAATGTAAATAATATCTTTCAATTTTTGCTAAACTTTTTTCCATTTGTGACATTTAATCTTATTATTGTATAGAAGAAAATGGTTATATCAAGCCTTTTAATTATTACTTGCATGAAAATTCAACACAAATGTGAAGAAGGTTTACATGAATGAAATGTATGAAAATTTACCTAAACTTCATATTAAATTTTCTATAATATATTCGCTCATTTACTTTCGCGTGTATTGCTTTCGCTCATTTACTTTCGCGTGTGTGATATTTTATAGGAACCATCTGCAAGCCGATCTACAATATTTTGAAGTAATTGATGCAAATGCGCTAAACTGGAAGGCAAAAAAATGAAATTGGAAGCTGCAGATAAACCCATGTAAAAAAATAATTTATTCTATTTCTGTAAAACTTTATTTAATTTTAATTAAATAAGAGTGTCTCATCACCCCTTTGGCATGGCTCGCGGGAAAATTTTACCGGCGAGGATGCCCAAAAGGCACCGCGCTTGGGGAGCCAAAATATCTTGGGCCGGGCCTGCTCGTAGGTGCCTAGTCTCAATAAACTGCAATTTGCTGAATTAAAACTTGTCTTGGCAAGACCACACTTTCATTCACTTCACCAATCTCATTGCACCTATACCAACATATCTACATCCTACCTAAATGAGACCTCCAGACCTGTATGCTGTACTCAAGGTATAGGCAACATACTACAAAATATTCAGCCAATTCCACAAAGAAGTAGAAACGCTCATATCGAAATCTTGCAATATGTATACAGATATGTCAATTCAGGACAGCCTACTTATTCACAGAGATTTTAAACAATTCTCCAATTTCAAGAAGCACAAGAATATAAAAAGTAGAAAGCTACAACTCCATAATGCAGATGGAATTCTCTTATTGAACGAATTCAGTATTGGCCAAGAATTTGCCAAATATTTTTCCAGAATCCAAACAAATGATACATTGAGACCGGCCTCATTTCCTGACTTCACACTTGTTAAAGATGATATCCTCATCAACCTCTTTATCACTGATGAAGATTTAAAGTCAGAATTAAAAATCATGAAAAATGACTACATTAGAGGTCCCGATGACATTTCTGGCTTATTTTGGAAAATAACTGTCACTACCTTAAAATCTCTCATGCTTCGGTTCTTCAACTTGTCTCTCAGGCTGGGAAAGTATTCTAAAGCAGGTTAATATAGTTCCAATTTTCAAAAAAGGTGATAAAAAGGATGTAACTGGTTAGAGACCCATATTCTTGCAAAACAGCCTGGCTAAACTCTTCGACACAGCAGTACACAAACATCTCTTCAAATTCTTCAGGCCTTTCACTGATCAGAATCAACATGGTTTCTGCTGTGGCAAGTCAGTCGCAAATTTGCTTCCTTTCTGGCAATATACCTCTCAAGTTCTTGATAACCACCTTCAAAGTGATGCAGTCTACACAGATATATCTAAGGCATTTGATAAAATCCCGCACGAACAATTTCTGGAAAAACTTAAGCTACTATATATGGTATCCGTGACCCTTTTCTCTCATGGCTACAGAAATATTACGCATTGTTCCTTGAGCGTTATCATCAATCAAGTGATTGATGATAACGCTCAAGCCCTCTACTTTTCATTGTTTTCATAAATGATCATCCTTCTTTCATCTGCACCTCCAATGTTCAAGTTTCTCTCTATGCAGATGATCTTAAGATCTACTCAGCAGTGAAGGAAATTAGTCTCAACAGCTTCAATGCGCCCTCAATAAAATCTCTCTGTGGCTATTTCTGAATGGCTTCTCTGCTAACCCCTAAAAGTGCAAAATAATCTTTCTCATCCTGTAGATCTCCACAACTAATAATTACGGAGTACACTATTAACTCTGTGATCATCGAAAGGTGTGACCAAGTTATCGACTTGCGATTCTCTTCTTCAGCAGTGCTAAATTTCATGCCCATGTCCCTAAAATCACCAGCAAAGCATTCAAGACACTGGGATTTATCAAAAGGAACACCTACAAGTTAAAAAAGTACCTATATGCTGTTAACTTTATAAAACTATTGTTCTGCCAATCCTTGAATTCAGTTCACCCATTTGGAATCCTCACACAAAGACTTTAATTTGCAAAACTGAAGCAGTCCAAAAATATTTTGTCCGTTTCCTTACGTTCCGTAATCCTGTATTTTATCACACAGTGTACTATGAATCGCTTTGTGATTACTTTCATCTGAGGCCTCTTTGCTAGAAGAGTTATTGCTGACATCACCCTTCCAGCCAAAGTAAACACTGGAACTTACGAAGCATCTGATATCCTTAGCAAAATCAACTTCAATGCTCCTTGTAGACAAGTCAGGAACCTTACACTGCTTTGTCTTGACTCTGCGACCACTGACTTTATGAAGTTCAGTCCACTGAACAGAATCAGCAAATGACTCTCATTGACTTTTTCGACAGCTCCCAATCACTGATGAACTGCATCCACAAGTTTGCCTCTTCTCTTGAACTGCAAAGTGACTAGCTCTTATCTAATTATTGTTTGTTTTACTATTTTCTATTCTCCAATTAATTAAATTATTACTTGTTTACCAGTAACTTAATTTAATGCATACCTCGAGCATGCAGCAGCATATTCGAGAGGCAAGCAGAGAGGCCAATACTCTTGATCTGGTTATCAGCAGTGATAATTCGTGTATTAAGAATTTGCAGATAAAGGAACCACTAGGTGGCAGTGATGAATGTTCTAATGTGGGATTTACATAAAGATATATACTGCCAATGTGCTACCACTTTATTAGGTACGCCCTTGCTGTGCACACAAATCGTTTGTCCCACAACGTTGCAAATCACATGACCATAGTTGTAGTAGTAGTAGTAGTAGTAGTGGCACTTGATGCAAGAAAGCAAGTGTAGGAGCTTATGCAGCATCAGCCAAAAAATAAAAAATAAATAAAAAAAAAAATAAAAAAATCACACCATACCCTCCAAATGCCTGTCCAGTTCCTCCTTAAATTTATTTAACCTATCAACTTCCACAACGACAGATGGAAGTTTGTTCCAGCAATTAACCACCCGCTGGCTAAAGGCAAATTTCCGCACATCTATTCTACATCTATCCTTTCTTAATTTGAACTTATGTCCCCGTAGGTTCGTATTCTGAACAAGTGGGAGGATCCCATCAGAATTCAGCGTGCTCAACCCATTCAAGGCCTTATAGACCTCAATCAGATCACCGCGCAGGTGCCTAGTCTCCAGCCACTGCAATTTGCAGAACTTAAGCCTCTCTTGGTAAGAGGATCCCTTCATTCCCCTCACCAATCGTGTTGCTCTTCTCTGTACACGCTCAAGCAAATCTACATCTTTCCTGAAATGAGGCCTCCAGACCTGTACGCAGTACTCAAGGCGTGGCCTGACCATTGCCTTATACAGAGGGACAATCACCTCCTTTTCCCTGCTAGTAAAATTCCTATATATCATTGACAAAACCCCATGACCTGCCCTAGCAGCCTGTCTACATTGCTCAGAAAACTTCATATCTGACTGCACAATTACTCCCAGGTCTTTTTCATTTTATACCACCTTAAGTGTAGTACCACACAGTTGGTACGTTTCTCTGGGGTTACTTCTACCCATATGCAGTACTTTGCATTTGTCAAGGTTAAACTTCAGTTGCCACTTCTTAGCCCATCTGCCCAAATTATCTAGATCCTGTTGCAGTAGCACACTGCCATTACTGTCATTAACAACCCTGCCAACCTTCGTGTCATCTGCAAACTTCGACATTAAGCCTGATATACCTTCATCAATATCATTGATAAATATACAAAACAACAGTGGACCCAACACCGAACCCTGTGGGACTCCACTAATAACATTAGTCCACGAAGAGCAGCACCCATTGATTACCACCCTCTGTCTTCTCCCACTTAACCATCCTTTTATCCATTGTAGCAACTTACCCTTAATACCATTCTGCTCCAATTTGTACAGTAGTCTTCCATGCGCAACAGTGTCAAAAGCTTTCCTGAAATCCAAGTATATGATATCAAAATTATTTTTTGCATCCAGTTCCTTTGTGACCACATCATAATAACCAATCAAATTTGTCAGACAAGACTTTCCCTTAACAAACCCATGCTGTGTCTGAATTATTGCTGCAGTCTTGTCTAGATGATCCTGCAATGCATCTTTAACCAGTGACTCCATTATTTTACCCGGAACAGAAGTTAAACTAACTGGTCTGTAATTACTCGTGTCACCCTTTGATCTCCCTTTGTGAATTGGGGATATACTGGCACATCTCCAGTCCGTGGGAACCTCCCCTGAATCCAAGGATGCTCTCATAATTATGGCTAAGGGTTTGCTTAGTTGCTTTGCCGCCTCCTTTAAAATAACTGGATAGATCCCATCCACCCCAGGTGCCTTTCTTATGTTTAACTTCAACAATTTCTCCTCCACTTTGCTCTCAGTTATTACAAAATCATTAAGCACACTGCTACAATTTGATAACCTTCTTCCATTTTCAAACTGTAATAATTCCTCACGTGTGAATGTAGATGCAAAATACTCATTCAGTTTGTTTGCTATCTGAGCAGGATCATCAACAGTCGAACCATCGATGTCAAGTGGACCAATCATATTCATCCCCTTCCTTTTAGAGTTTATATAAGTAAAGAAATCCTTGCTGTTTTTCTTAGCATCTTTTGCCAAAGATTTCTCGTAATCCGCCTTTGCCTGCCGAACCTCCTTTGTGACCTGATTACAGACTAGCTTATATCTGCTACAGGCTTCTGCGTCGCCTGATAATTTATATGCATCCCATGCATTTTTCTTCTCTGTCACGAGTCTCATTAGTTCATTTGTGGATATAAATACAGCAGAACAACCTTTCCAGTATCAGTTAAGAGTACAAACCGTAGCAAGAATCGGGAAAAGTAGTAATCTAACGGACTTCGAACATGGCATGGTAGTAGGGGGCAAGACGTGCTGGACAATGCATCTCTAAAACGGCATTTCTCCTGAACTTTTCACGCACCACAGTTTCAAGGGTGTATCGAGAATGGTGCAACGAACAGAAAACATCCTCTCAACGACACTCCTGTGGAAGAAAATCGCTTGTTGATGAGAGAGGTCAGGGAAGGACGGCTAGAAATGTGCAAGCAAACAGACGGGCCACAAAGTGGCACATCACGTCAGAATACAACCTTGGTGCACAGAACAAAATATCGCTACGGACCACTAGTCGCATTTATTATTAACAGCTATATGGTGCAAGGAAAAGCCTGAGGCTTATGCCGCAACAGCCAAAAAAATAAATAAATAAAAAATTTCCTAGTTACCCTAAGGGGAGAGAGAGAGAGACAGACAGAAAAGTAGAAGGGAATCACCAAGAAAGAGAAGAATGATAATATCCAGCTCAGGACCCTGGGTTTGCCAAGCCCATACTCACCAGAGGTGAGCCTCCGGATTACCTTTGTCGCGAATGGGCTACAACAGCCGACGGCACACATCGCTTACATTTGTTATCAATGAAGAACAAGAGAGCACGCCTCCTGTGGGCACAGCAACCGAAACTGCACTGGACTATCGAGGATTGGAAAACAGTTGCTTGATCAGACCAGTCGAAGTTCCTGGTGCATCATGTTGATGGAAGGCTCAGAATTTGACGAAAACCTGAATCCCTGGATCCGTCATATATAACGACTACTGTGCAAGGTGGTGGGGGGCAGTGTTATGGTGTGGGGAATATTTTCTTGGCACACGTTGGGTCCATTGATACTCATAGATTCACGTCCGAATTCCAAATCGTACCTAAACATCGTTGCTGACCAAGTGCATCCGTTCATGTTGACAGTTTATCCTCAGTCAGATGGTTACTTCCAGCAGGATAATGTGCCGGTGCACAAATTCGACCTCCGCCGAATCTCAAAGAACTGCGTGAAACACTCATATCTGCATGGTACTCCATTCCTACACAACGTTTTCAGCATTTTGTTCAATCCATGCCTTGACGAATTCAGGCTGTTTTGAAGGCTAAAGGAGGATTAAAACGCTACTAGGTAGTGTATCTAATAAAGTGGCAGCAGAGTGTAATTACCATCAGGAATAAAGGAAAGGGTTTTTGCTTCCGTAAAGGTGACTACAATGGTCTCAGATAATTTTTAAATTCTGTACAGTGGTACTAACTGATCATGTTACCAACAACAAATTCTAAGTGGGAAGCATTCAAGGAATTAATCGTGGAAACTACTAGACGTTTCATACCTATTAAGAAATATTGTTAAAGGTTTAGGCCTAAATGGTTGTCAAATTAACTAATAAGACTAGTGGCAGAGAAGAAAAACGCTTGGATCCATATAAATTATCAGGCGACATAGAAAGCCCATGGCAGATATAAGCTAGTCTCTAATCAAGTCACAAAGCAGATTAGGCAAGCTAAGGAAGATTACGGGAAATCTTTGGCAAAGGATGCTAAGAAAAACAGCAAGGATTTCTTTACATATATAAACTCTAAAAGAAAGGGAATGAATCAGATTGGTCCATTTGGCATCGATGGTTCAACTTTGATGATCCTGCTCAGATAGCAAACAAACTGAATGTTTTGCATCTTCATTCAAACAAGAGGAAGGAAAATGCCAGAAGGTTATCAAATTGTAACAGGGTGCTTAATGATTTTGTAATAACTGAGAGCAAACTGGAGGAGAAATTGTTGAAGTTAAACATAAGAAATGCACCTGGGTTGGATGGGATCTATCCAGTTATATTAAAGGAGGCAGCAAAGGAACTAAGAAAACCCTTAGCCATAATTATGAGAGCATTCTTGGACTCAGGGGAGGTCCCCACGGACTGGAGATGTGCCAGTATATCCCCAATTCACAAAGGGAGATCAAAGGGTGACACGAGTAATTATAAACCAGTTAGTTTAACTTCTGTTCCGGGTAAAATAATGGCGTCACTGGTTAAAGATGCATTGCAGGATCATCTAGACAAGACTGCAGCAATAATTCAGACACAGCACGGGTTTGTTAAAGGAATGTCTTATCTGACAAATTTTATTGGATACTATGAAATGCTTACAAAGAAACTGGATGCAAAAAATAATTTTAATATCATATACTTGGATTTCAGGAAAACTTTTGACACTGTTGCGCATGGAAGACTACAGTAGAAATTGGAGCAGAATGGTATTAAGGGTAAGTTCCTACAATGGATAAAAGGGTGGTTGAGTACAAGCAGATAGAGGGTGGTAATCAATGGACGCTGCTGTTCGTGGACTAATGTTATTAGTGAAGCTCCACATGGTTCACTTCAGTGTTAGGATCACTGTAGTTTTGAATATTTATGAATGATATTGATGAAGGTATATCAGGCTTAGTGTCGAGGTTTGGCAGGGTTATTAATGACAGTAATGGCAGTGTGCTACTGCAACAGGATCTAGAAAATTTGGACAGATAGGCTGGGAAGTGTCAACTGAAGTTTAATATTGACAAATGCAAAGTACTACATATGGGTAGAAGTAACCCCAGAGAAACGTACCAACTGTGTGGTAGAAAATGGAAGTAATTGTGCAGTCAGATATGAAGTTTTCTGAGCAATGCAGACAGGCTGCAAGAGCAAGTCATGGGGTTTTGTCAATGATATACAGGAATTTTGCTAGCAGGGAAAAGGAGGTGATTATCCCTTTGTATAAGGCAATCGTCAAGCCACGCCTTGAGTACTGCGTACAGGTCTGGAGGCCTCATTTTAGGAAAGATGTAGATTTGCTTGAGCGTGTACAGAGAAGGATAACAATATTGGTGTGGGGAATGAAGGAATCATCTTACCAAGAGAGGTTTAAGATCTGCAAATTGCAGCGGCTGGAGACTAGGCACCTGCGAAGTGATCTGATTGAGGTGTATCAATGAATCTTTGAATAGGTTGAACAGGCTGAATTGTGATGGGAGTCTTCCACTTGCTCAGATTACGAACCTAAGGGGGTATAAATTGAAATTGAAGAAAGACAGTTGTAGAATAGATGTGCAGAAATTTGCCTTTACCCAGTGGGTGGTTAATTGCTGGAACAAACTGCCATCTGTCATTGTGGAAGTTGCTAGCTTAAATAAATTCAAGGAGCTGGACAAACATTTAGAAGAGATGGTTATGTGAATTTTTTTTTTCTTTCTTTTTTTTTTTTTTTTTTTGGCTGATGCTACATAAGCTCATACGCTTGCTTTCTTGCATCACATGCCTCTATTACTATTACCTCTTTTGTACATATGATTTTAATGTTTGAACTGATATGAATGTTTATGTTATTGTTGGATCTCTTATTATTGTTATTAACTCTGTTCATTGTTCTGCTCTCAGATACACTTTTATTGGTTACTTGTTGTGTATCTTATTAATAAAAATAAATTTATCAGTTCTAGCCACAGTTTTTGTTCCTGTTGGATATCGGTATCAGTATGATTTTGAGTAGTGAATTCTGCTTCCTCTTGTTCTGTTTAATGGCATGTGAGAGGCCAATAAAAGCGATGTGGAAGTCCAAGGGGACATGTAGACATGTATAGTATCTTATGTGGGACGGCACCTGAACATGAGTTCAACTCCACCTTTGTACACTGTGATGGTTACAGATCACTGTAACAGGCCAGAAATGTGTGTAATGTTATGTTTGTGCAGTGTGTGTGTTGTTTAGTTGTTTCTGGCCTCTTTGTCACCAGGCAGGCGATCACCTGGAAAGCCTGCCCAGTGTCCGTCTACACCACGGGGAGGTGAGCCACAACTATGCATATAATGTGGCGGACCTCGAGTAGCTCGTACTGAATGCCCAAAACGAGTTTGGGATCATTCAAAAAAAAAAAAAAAAAAAAAAAAAGAAGCCAAAGTCTACTGGTTAAGTGCAAAGTTCAAAATAAAAGCAAAGAACGGGATGGGAGTCAATTGGACGGTGGAACTGGCGCCATCTGCTTGGCAAATCTTAAGCACCCAAAGCAGAATTTATATAGAATGGAGCAGCCTGAGATACAGGGAACGTATATCCATTCCCAAGTGCTTTCGCTGCTGCAGATATGGCCACACCACCCATACTTGCACACAAAGAGAGCCGACCTGCGGCCACTGCTCTGGTAAAGGACATGAGTACAATACCTGCCCCAACAAAACCGATGCACCAACCTGCGCAAACTGTAAGAGTCTGAAACTGGAGCACTCACACTCCATCCGCGATACTGGGTGTCCGACATACCAAAAAATCAAGAGTTCCTATCAACAGAGAATAGATTATGGCCACACACCATAAACAATTCAACTCCAGCGTTCTCACATTCCACCAACTCAATGCACAACGTGCCAGAGCGGTGGCGGAGCAAAGCCGACGATGAAAACGCTGACATCCTCATAATATTGGAAACGTACACGCACCAAAAGCAAGTACGGGGATGTCCTATTAAATACAAAATTGTGCAGTACACAGATGACACTCCATGGGCAACTGTGATAATCAGGAACCCCCATATCACGGTCACAAAAATCCCACAATTCTGCACACCATGGGCAGCATGTGTCCACCTTGTCACCTCCCTGGGAAGTCTTTATGTGGTTGCTCTATACTGCAGGCCAGGGGCAGAAATCGACTATGCGATAACATACCTGGAGAATCTTCAAACAGCACTAAGCGGACACAAGATAATAGTGGGGGCAGACGTCAACTGCAGGTCCCCCTCTGGCACAGTACCACGCCTGAAAGAAGAGGCTCAACGAATGGGCAAAGGCTCGAGGAGCACCTGGCCAACTCCATATTTGTTGTTAAAAACCAACCCTTCTGCCTCCCGACCTTCTGCAACACCTTATGGGAAGCAGAGATTGACATAACATTAGCCACAAGAAACCTAGACACCCACATCACAAATTGGACGGTTAGAAACGCCTGGACGACCTCGGACCATCGTACAATAACCTTCACATTAGAAAGGAATCTGACAAGAACAGCTGCCGACAGGCACATGCTAAATAGATTTGCCCTCAGCAAGGCAAACTGGGACACCTTCCGAGAGAATCTACGCACAGCAGGCCAGCAATACCTGCACACACTGAGGGAGCAGGAATGCGAGAGCGAAAACCCAGAACGACTCCAGAAGGATTTAACAAAAATAATAACAGAAGCAGCAGAGAAAGCCATGAAGAGAAGAATGCCCATTGCAGGGGCCACGCCCTGGTGGACTCCAGAGCTCACACGAATGAGGAAATTAGTACAACACAGAAGAAAACAATTTCAGAGGGCTAGGAGGAATTGGCTGCAACAAGAAGTCACTGAACTCAGGAACCAATATAGAATCGCTAGAAATTGTTATACTGAACAGATAAAGAAAAAGAAAAGAGAATCATGGGAGAGGTTGGTACAAGGGTCAGGAAACAGCAACCCCTGGGGGCTGGTATACAAAATTACCACTCACAAACTCCCCAGGGGGGAAGTTGTGACAGCCACCAAAACAGCACAAGGAAATTTAACCATAACCTGGGAGGGGTCGATTGGGAACATCCTGGACAACATCCTTCAGGAGCTGCCAACAACACTAACAGATGAGCAGCAGGCTATCTGCCAAGCAAACAATTGCTATAATAATGACCAAATAGAACCCCCCTTCACCTTAGAAGAAATTCAGGATGCAGCAAGCCGCGCAAAAAATAAGAGATGCCCTGGACTGGACCTAATTGAACCGGAGATGGCAAAAGAGGCAATGGAACATATACCGGAATTACTGCTAAAACTATTCAATTGCTGCCTGGAAGCAGGTAAATTTCCACTACAGTGGAAAATGGCAAATTTAAAACTGCTCCTAAAAACCCAACAAAGCCATCAGAGACACCTAGTTCCTATAGACCCATAGCCCTGCTACCAACCCTCAGTAAAATATTCGAAAGGCTACTACATACCAGAATCACAAGGCATTATAATGAAGTAAATCCTAACATGACAAAGCAATATGGATTTACTCCTAGCAAATCCACTATCGAAGCAATACAGAACCTCCTCTCTAGAGCCACCCATTGTCAAAGGAAATACTTCCTCGTCATCGCAGTTTCGCTGGGGCATTCGACACCCTCTGGTGGCCGAGCGTCTTGGCGAGACTCAGAGCTGTCAACCTTCCATTGAATCTTTATTATTGCATGAAGGATTACCTGGCTGATAGAGCAGTGCAAGTTACCACACCATATAAATGCCTTAGTCGCCCAGTCCGCAGGGGCTGCCCACAGGGTTCTGTCCTGGGGCCGCTCCTGTGGAACATTGTCTTAGACGAATTCCTCGCCATGGATCTGGGTGGTGTGGAGGCCCAGGCCTACGCAGATGACTTGGTCTTGACCATCGAGGCTGACAGCAGATCCTCCTTAGAAATGCAGGCAAATGATGCCTTGCAAAAGCTGCTAGATTGGACGAAGCTACACTTGCTCAAGCTAGCACCCGACAAGACAAAATCGGTGCTGCTAAAAGGTATGCTAGACTTAAGGAGACCACCACAAATTAAGATTGAGAACAAAACAGTTAAGCTGTGCGAACAGATTAAATACCTAGGAATAATCCTGGACAGAAAATTAAATTTCAAGCCACACTTAGAATATATTAAACAAAAGATAAGAAGATACGCGGCCCTCATCGCTAGAGTCACTCGCAGGGACTGGGAATTCAGACGTACTACCCTGTCTCTGTACTACAAAGCTCTCTTCATCCCTGCCATCACATATGGCTTCCCTGTCTGGTACATGAGGGCGGCACTAGAAGTGAATAAACGGATCCTCGAAACCATTCAGAGGACTATCCTCCTTACTATGTCGAGAGCAACTAGAACGACTAGCACGGCTGCCCTCCAAGTCCTGGTAGGAGTTCTGCCCCCTGGATCTTGAAGCTATCCGCTGTGGTCTACTCTACCATCTTGCCAGAAACATATCGGCTACAATGTATGACCTCACCACTGACATCACTAATGACCGCAACTGTGAGAAGAGAAGAATCACCGACCACCTAGTCCAGATTTGGCAGAGGAGATGGAGCAACACAGGAAAAGGTGCAGTGACCAGAAGATTCCTCCCCACTGTCACCAAGCTGTACCCTAAGGCGCCAGCGTGGTTTCACCCTGGTCGAAATACCACCTTCCTCCTTACAGGGCACGGCCCGTTTAAAGCTAAACTTCACCAACTTGGCATCATAAATAATGCAGACTGTCCCTGTGGCAACCCAGAGTCCTGTAGACACTTAATGTTTGAGTGCGATTTGTATGATGACCTACGACTACGCCTAATAACAGCAATCCAATATATCCCAGACAACCAAGAACCCAGACTGTTAGACACTCAGGAGGACTACAAGGCACTCAGTCAATATGCCCACAATCTATTTTCTAGAAGGAAAACAATGATAGAAATGTATATTTCTATCATTTCTAGTCTTTCTACTAGAAAGAATGCAGGAGGTCAAACAAGTAAAAAAAAAAAAAAAAAAAAAACTCAGCTTACAACAGAAAGTCAAGACTTTAGGATGATTTGGTTGGCCTACTGTCGACCTAAAACTGCACTCCCTTGTGCGGTTTTTTTTTTTTTTTTTTTTTTTTTTCGGGGAGGGGGTATTTGTACTTCCCCTCTCCTCCCCATATTTTATTTTATTTTATTTTTTTTATTTTTATTTATGTTTTATTTATTTATTTATTTATTTATTATTTTTTATTATTTTTTTTAATTTTTTATTTTTTTCCCTCTCCTCGCGTCCCCATGTCGTGGGGAATGGGCATGCCCCACTTAAAATGGGGGATCACCTTCCTATCCGACCCCTTCTTCTTCCTATTTCATCCCCCCGTCCACACCCTCCTTCCCATTACTTTCTCTTGTACAGCGACTGCCCCACATGTCCAAATTTAAATCACATCAAATTTTGGCCGACCTATTAGGCTCTCTAGAAATAGTTCTTTCAGCGTAAAACCCCACGCAGCGCTTTCTAAATGCAATTTTACTTAAATCAACAGCGATAACTCCAACCTTTATTTTAGGTCCTAGTCACCGAAATCCCAGGAAAGTAAGTGGCAGGACCTGCCAGAGTATAATTAGTCTCTTGGTACACCCGGCCGGCGTCCCCGTCGCTAGGTATGGTAACGCCGGGTCCCACTGGGGGCCCGGTGGCCAACAGACCGGATGAACAATGGGCACAACAAACTACATACCACACGACCCATACATTATTTTTAAATCTCTGGCATAGACAGGGTACTGTCACTCGATACATAGAACATACGCGGAGATCGGAGAAATCCCCGGAGCCGTCAGACCCTCAACATACCTATACCTATACCTGGTTAAGTGCAAGCGTAGCATCTTGCTCACCATCACAAGAGCATGCTGCACTGTCAGCTCTCATGCGCTGCAGGCCCTGGCAGGATCACTCCCCCTGAACCTGGAAATTGTCCGCTGCGGCATGCTCTTTCAACTGTCCAGAGGTAAAAGTGTATCCTGCATCGGCTTCACTACCGATCCAGCCAACAACAGCAACATAGAGAAAAAACGTCTTATCAACCATCTCCGGCAAACCTGGCAGTCCCGATGGGCAGAATCAACTAAAGGTGCCATAACCCGGAAATTTATCCGGGACGTTACCCAAGTCTACCCCCACCAGCCGGCCTGGTTCTCACCGGGGCTCTACACCACCTTCCTTCTAACGGGGCATGGTTCCTTTAATGCCAAACTTTCGACCTTCGGAATAAAAGAATCACCACTATGCCACTGCGGTGAAAATCAGACATGGACGCATCTGATGCATGAATGCCCCCTCTTTGATGATATAAGATGTCACTTTATAACAAAAATATGTTTCAACCCGAAGGATCGGGAACACCTTGTACTGTGGGAGGAGGAGTACTATAGAGCCCTCTCGAAATTTGCGCACGAACTGTTCAGCAGACTACGAGCATTCCCACAACTTCCCTAAACTCGACACTGGAACTCTGACAACTGAAACGGACAACAATGACAAGAAGTTTACTAGATGAGATCTATATCCCCTTATTGACACCATCCCACACTGACATCCTAATTATTGGAACAGCAGTGGATGGGATCCTATCCCAACACTGACCAACTAATGGACTTACACTGTCACGGACCTGACGAAGCCACAGTTTTGCTGCATACACGCCATGTTAGTGATCTGAGCAGGCTCCCTTGTTCGGCCCTTTCTTCTCCCTTACCCCGGCGGGGGAAGGCGACGGCTTTCCTGTCTCCTCCCCTCCTTGCCGACCCCACTCTTCCCTCTGGTGGGGTATGGGCATGCCCCACTGATTCCACCTGGGGTCGTCTTCCCTATTGACCCCATTCTTCTGTCTTTATCCCCCCAGTCTTCATTATCCCTACCCAACTCTATCTGTATGCAAGCGAATGCCCCACACACCAAAAATAACCGTGTCTAAATTACGCTATTCGCCCACCATTTTGGCTTTTCCAATTCTAGCGCAATATTCCCACGCAAATTTTTTTTTTTTAAGGTCCTAGCCACTGAAATCCCAGGAAACTAGGTGGCAGGACCTGCCAGAGTGCAAATTTAAACTAGTGGTTACCTGGTCTGCCTCCACGGGGCGAAGTGCGGGCAACGTTGGGGTCCAGCGGCTAAATGGCCAGAAGAACAACGGTACATAACATAACACACTCACATGATCCACACACTTTTAAATCTCTGGCCTTCCCAGTGAACTGGTACACCCACAATGAAGGCAACGCGGAGATGGGGGAAACCCCTGGTGCCGTTAGACACTTAACGCACTTTGCACTTGGTTAAGTGCAAGACTAGTGGATGCTACGATCCCGTATCTAGGGAGCCCAAACCCAGGCACTAGCAAATTCCCGCCTCGAGAGAAGGGCAAGAGGGCAGGAGAAAGAAGTCCCGCACCAATACACAGTAATGAAAGTCCTTGGGTGCCGGCAAAAAAAAATAATAAATAAAATAAATAAATAAATAAGAATAACAATAAATAAATAAAAATATCAAAAAAAAAAAAAAAAAAATTCCAAAGTCCACTGGTTAAGTACAAAATTAGTGGATGCTACGATCCCGTACCTAGGGAGTCCGAACCCAGGCACCAGCAAAATCCCGCCTCGAAAGAAGGGCAAAAGGTCAGAAAAAAGAAAACCCGCAATCCCGCACCCATAGGCAGTGGGTGCTAACAAAAAAATAAAATAAATAAAATAATAATAAATAAATAAATGAAAAAATAATAAATAAATAAATAAAATAATAATAAATAAATAAATGAAAATAAATAAATAAATAAATAAAAATATATAAATAAAAAATAATAATAAATAAATAACAATAAATGAATAATTAAGATAAAAAAAAAGCCAAAGTCCACTTGTTAAGTGGAAGACTAGTGGATGCTACGATCCTGCACCTAGGCAGCTCAACCCCAGGCACCAACAAAATCCCGTACCCACAGACAGTAATGAGTCCTTGGATGCCAGCAAAAAAAAAAAAGAAAAAAAAATAATCTCGCTTCCATATGGAGAAAGCAGTGAGTGCCAGCAATCCCGTACCACAGGAGACCCAAATCCTCGGTACCAGCAAAAGACTTCGCCACGGAAGGCCACAATTTCTGCCCCTTTAGGAGCTGTGGAGAAACAGAAAATAAAACTCCGATCCATGGAAGGAGAAGGCAAGTTCGTTCGTAAGTTTGTCAGGTAAGTGCAGCCAGTGAAGTCCAATCAGGTAGTCCAGTCGGATGAGTCCTATCGAAATGTCATTCTGGTTTGAAATTAGTTCTGGGAAAAGAGAAATATAGCAAGTACTCTATCTTAGGTACGTCCTGTCAGATTAGAAGGTCCATTTTATAATATAACCGTGATAGGTGCGCTGAATACTAAGTATTTGTTTCAATAAAGTCCAAGAGCGTAATGAAGTATCAGCATAAGTTTTTTTTTTTTTTTTTTTCCTCTCCTCTTCTCTATTGTTTGAAGTTTAGGATACATTTCTAGATAAATGCGAAAAACCTATTATACAGTTAACATTCAAGAAAGGTAGTGGTCGGAAGTTTAAGAGTTTGTTGTAGATAGGTGTATTTTCCAGCAGTCCGACTGTTGAAGTAGAAGCAGGAGATGGAGCAGCCAACATCTCTTTTCTTTTTGTGAATACTTCTAATGCAAATCTTTGAAATGTCTGAAAGGATTCCTCATTTTCCACGAATATAGCTTCATTTCCCTCAACAAAATTATTATGATAAGATTTTATTGTTGCTCTTTGGTCATTGTAGTTGAAGCAATGATAAATCACATGAGCACAAGTTTCCTCGGACCCGCAGAAGCAAAGCTGTGAGTTGACAAGGCCGAATTGGAATAATTTTGAATTTAGGGATCCGTGTCCAGTGATTAAGAATGAAGAGTACAGACTAGGGCTGAACCATTTCTTAACATCTCTTCCTGTGGCAAAGGTAACATCTGATATAAAATTTCGTGTCACATGCCCAGTTTGGCTGGTATCCCATCTGGTTTGCCAGATGTTTATCAAATTTTTCCATATTCTGAGTTTTTCTTGCTTCACATCTGCATCTATACTACAAGTTATGCCAAGAATTTCAGTAGGAATTCTGTGTTTTATTCGGTAGCAGAGACCTTTGTACACGAGGTGAAAATCCATTGGAAGCACACCTCCTAAGACCTGCAGTGCAGCAGAGGATACTGTCCTGAAAGCGCGAAGCATGGAAAGGAGCATAGATCTTTGAAATGTGATTAGTTTACTTTTAAATTTGATGTTTGTTGCCCTGTGAAACCACACTCCAGAGGCATACGTGGCCATTGGGACAAAATCAGCCTTGTAATATAGGGAAAGAGTTTTCCTATTTAATCCCCATTCAGTCTTGGTAATTCTGATTAGAGCTTTAGTACACTTTTTGATATTTGAAGTTAGATAGTTGACGTGGCCACAAAATTTAATCGGTCATCCACAATAACTCCTAGATATTTGAGCTGTGGAACCATTGGAATGGAACGGCCATTAATTTTAATGAGCGCAGGTCTACCGTAATAAAATTTTCCCCTGAAAGTCATCATCTTGGTCTTTGAAGGAGATATACTCAGTTTATTAGTGGCTGCCCAAGCAAGGAGATCAGAGAGGACCATGCTGGCGAGAGAGAGAGAGATTCGAGATCCGAGCGAGAGTTATCTGCAAAGATGAGAGTCAAATCGTCGGCATATGCTATTGCGTGTGTCTTATCAAAACTGCGAAGTAACTAACTGTCTAGTACTATATTGGTCCCAAGACAGAACCTTGTGGACACCCTCTGGAAACTTTTCTTTTTAGAGACTGCTGTTTTGAAATGACTCTGATATATCTAGTCTTGAAAATAGCTTCTAATTACGTGGAACAGTTGTCGGGAGCAATTGGCCTTGAAGAGTCCATCGAAGGCACTTTCCCACCACAAGGAGTCGAAAGCGCCATCGAAATCAATAAAAATGGTTAATTCATATTTAGATTGAGAGGTCCCAATGTGATGGACGAGATCGACAAGGGCATCTACGCAAGGTTTTCCCTTCTTAAACCCGAACTGTCGGGAAGAATTTAGGTTGCTGTTTTCAAAGAGGTTTATAATTCTTGGAGCAAGTCATCTTTCAAATAATTTTCCTAGATTTGCTAGCAACGAAATTGGTCTGTAGGCTTTCGGGTCTGAAGCTGGCTTTCCTGGTTTTTGTATAATTTTGATCAGTGCACTTTTCCATACATCTGGAAAGATTCTTTCCAAAAGGCATTTGTTATATAAATTGATGAGAACTTCTGGCATTATTTCAAAATGTTTTATTATGAATATGTTTTCAACTAAGTCGAGGCCCGGACATTTCTTGATTTTGATGTTGGAGATGGCTGATTTCAATTCACTCACTCATAGTAAAGAGTTCTGCATCTTCAAGAGGTTGGTATGCACAGTTGTTATTTCTAATGGAACAGTGCTCAGGGGAATCAGTGGATTGCTCATCGTGTGGGAGAAGCCTGTCCAGTATGGCATTGACATTGTTGCTAATGACGGTATTGTAGACCTCAATAGAGTGGATTTTATTTTTGCTGAGTTTATGTAACAAGCCCCATGGGTCGGCGTTGCAACAGTTTGGACAAAGTTTTGCCATGATGCAAGTTTCTGATTATCGATGGCTTTTACATATCTCTTTTTCAAATCGCGTCTTTCTACTTCTGGATCAGGCCAATTCCTTTAATTCTGATAGTTTTTGCGTGCTTTATGCACTTGCTTACGCAAATCAGAAAGCTCTCCAGTCCACCAAGGAACAGTGTGTGAGCGAACAACTTTCTTCTTATTGGATCGGGTTGTAGCCTTTATTATAGCGTTTTGCACATAAGTGGCATGTTCAGTAGCAGAGGAGGAGGCCAGGGAAGAAGATATATCTGGAGAGAAGTCAAGTCGAATAGACGAGCAGAAACTATTCCACTTGATGTTTTTGATTGAGTATATCACTATATCCTGTGGGGGAGACCAGTTTAAGCCTGTTAGAGATCCTATAGAGATGTTAAAGGTGATAGCTCTGTGATCGCTATTTGTAAGGTCAGTGTTTACTTTCCAGCCTACAATTTTTGGAGAGATTCCGTTTGAAGACAAAGGAAGATCTATATTAGATTCTCCCAGAGTATTAGAGAAAGTATATGGCTGATGTGGCAGATAATGAATAGTCAGATTGTGCGCGAAGATGAACTCTTCAAATAATCTTCCTTGGTTATCTAATACGCCGCTGTGCCATAAATATGATTTAGAATTTGAATCTATTGTTATTAATAAATCGGCTGTTCCGAGAGTTTCAAAGACTTTTTCGAGGTACAATAAGGAAAATTTCAGGTCTGAAGAAGGCAGACAGTACAGGGATATAATGTAGAAAGAAAAAGACGATACGGTTACAAGAATACAAGTAGAATATTGATCACACAGACTTGAAATGACTGTAATATCTAGTTTCTTGTTTAATATGACAATGGCCGATTTAGGATCAGGGACTTGAGCATGGACAACCCGAGAGGCCAAAGAGAATCCCGTGACTTTTGAATATCCACCCTATGACTGTTTTGAGAAATAGGGCTCCTCTATGCATATTAAGTCCAGATGGTGTTCTTCTCTGACAATTCTTAATTCATCTGTGACACTCCGAGATCTGTGTGCATTTATTTGTAGTAATTCAATTGGATTTATTACTGTATTGGTGTTTATATCTGTAAGGTTGCCATTGGTCGTATTATTCATTTATTAGTTTCGTACGAGCTATCTCAAGAGCGCGTAAGTATTCAGGGCACTGAGTATCCCTGACCGAATGGTTGTGATCTCTTTCTTCTTTTGCAGTTGATGCATTTGGGTGGTTCAGCTTTGTGCAGACAATCCGAAAAAATGTGTCCACCATTGGCACAGTGGCCGCAGGATGTTGAGTTATTGGTGTAGTGATGAGAAGTGTTCGTATCCCAAGCATTTAAAGCATTTGGTTATAACAGTAAACCTCCGATATTTGTGTGCATTATGCCCTAAGTGTCTTCTATTATTACTCTGCAAGAGCTTGAAAATTCTCAGAGAGAAGCCAATTACCCAATTCACAGTTGACTTTGATTTTGAAGCTGTATTAAAACAGAAAGATGTTTTTTGTGCTACTTCTTCATGAGAAAAGCTATAGTCTCTGAGGTTATTTTAGAAAAGGTCACTCACTATATCTTCTTTAGTCGTTTCTTTTGGAACCTCATAAATGAGCAGATTTGGATTTGAAAGTTTGGGTTTATCGGTAAAGATTCCTATATTAGAGAAGGAAGATGAAGAAGCAATCTTTTCAAGATCTTTTTGGGATGCAGTTTCTATCAGTACTTCTTTGTTGCGAATGAGACGAAGAGTTTTAATTCTTACATCTTTGTACACATGTTTTAATGTTTCAGTTACAGTGTCTTTGATTTTCCTGACTTGTATTTAGCTTGCATTGGTCGGAAGCTCTCAGTATTAACAGGTTCTGCTTTTCCTTTGAAGGATCATCAATGTGTGTAGTTTCATTATGAACAGTGATAGAAGTGTGATATCTTTGGTTAGTAGAGGCAGAAGAAATATCTTTTTTAAGAATCTGTGCAAAATAAGGGGAAACTTGTTTCCCATTTGCGTTTTTCATGAAATTGTCATAAAGGTTTCCACGTGTTTGCAATTCGTCTGAACGAACCTTTAGACGCTCATTTTCGATTAGGATGGCATTGGCTATAGTCCCAAGTTGGCCCATTTGTCTAGAATGAAGTTAATAGCTGACTTAGTCACTTTGTTCGAATCACGCGTTAAAAAGCCGACGACTTGTTTTTTTTAGTTTTGACATGGCTTCGTATGCTGAGGGAACATCCTCACAGGTCGGGTTTTCCATTCCGGTGTTTGTAGTCTTGGGATCTATTTCTGTAGGAGATAGCAGTGTCTTGGGCAGTACACTCCAAGTTATCGCTGGTATTTGAATCCGTCAGTTTAGAACAGTCCATTTCTATAAGGACAGGCATAGGGGGATTATCAGATTTTTCTTCATTAGAAGTATTTTCTGTAGAAGCAGGATACTTTTCGACGTTATTTTGTAGAGCCAAATCGGCTGTTGCAGTCACATCTGCTGTCGCTATTGATATCCTGTCTCTGCCCGAGAGGGAAGGGTCAATTTGATTGTGGGGTTTACCCTTATCGCTCTGTTTCAATCAGAAGGGGTAAGGTCACAGTTTCAAGAACAGGAACTGACAAAGCACACTATTTAGGTCAGCATATAGTGTGTTCACTTCAAACACTAATCTCAGTATTGAATACTGCTGTTAATTTGTAAAGGCAAAAACGGTGACCTACCAAGGGGAGGCGGCCTGTTAGTTGTGTAGTTCTGTAGGATGCAGACATATATAGTATCTTATGTTCAACGGCTCCAGAAATTCATTTAACTCCGCCTTGGTACACTGTGATGAATGTGGACATGTGTATATGTAATGGGCGGCACCTAGAACGTCTGTTCAACTCCGCCTCGTGTCTCTGTGAAGAACAGTATCACTACAAATGGGCCAGATATGTGTATGACGTAGGTTTGTGTGTATTGTGTGTGTGTTCTGTTGTTATGTTCTGGCCACTTGGCTACCCAGAAGCAACAGTCACCTGGACAGATGATTCTGGGTCCTCGTCCACACCACGGGAAGGTGGGCCAGTTCCAGTAGAGCACGTAACGCCTCAAAAGAGAGTCTGACCCACCTGATGTTGCCAAAAGGTGGGCCAGATTCCTCCGGGGGCCCATTCCAGAGAAAAAGGAAGGAGCGAGAGAGAAAAGAAAAAAAATAAATAAAAAAATAAAAAAATAATAGTAATAAAAAAAAAGAAAATAATAATAATGATAATAATAAAGTAAACACAACCCGTGGTGCTGGTAAAAAAAAAAAATCATTAGCGAGAAAAAAAAAAAGACACGCGATAAAAAAAAATACTAAATAAATAAAAGAATAAAATAAAATAATAATAAACTAATAGTAAAAGAAAGAAAAAAAAAAGGGTAGTCTTCAATAAATACTCTTGTATCCAGAATAATTCATATGTGGAACTGATGACTTTTAGGATCAGTGCAATGACAATTCATGCAAACATGAACCATAGAAGAAAATAGATCAGAGAAGCAAACTATTGTCCCGGTTACACAGTTGGATTTGGTGGATTGTTCTGGTGCGCTAATCTGGCGTTGATTCTTTTTCTGCGAGCAAACACTGAGAGATGATTCTCATTATACAGAAGCATTTCCTCTTTCCCCGGAGAGAGAAATCTGGAACGTCAGTTCGGAGCTTTACCCTAAGATCGTCGTAGATTGCACAGTTAAAGAGCAGGTGACTCCAATCTTCTGTATACCCGCAACTGCAGAGATCGGTGTGGTGCAAGCGAAACTGAAAGAGTTTTTGATTGAGAGAGCCATGTCCTGTTATCAGAAAGGAAGTTTGCATAGTTAAAGCGCACCAGGTTTTAACCGATTTAGAGAGTAAGAAGGTCACATCAGGCAGGAATTTTCTTGTCGTCGCTCCAAGTGCGGTGGTGTCCCATCTGGTTTGCCAGATGCTAATTAGCTCGTTAAACCATCTGGATTTCTCTTTTTTAGGATCTTCATTTAAATTTAGCTGGATACCAAGTAATTCTGAAGGTATTTGTTTTTTGTGTCGAAAGCAGATGCCACGATAGATGACAAATAGATCCAATGGGAGGGACCCCGCAATAACTTGCACTGCAGCGGTGAAAACTGTCTACAGACTCTGAGAATAGAGAGGAGCATGCTCCGCTGGAGGAATTCAGTTTTAACCTCATTTTGGAATTATTGGTGGCCCGATGAAACCAAGCTCCTGCTGCATAGGTGACTATGGGCAGGAAAACAGCATTATAGTAGAGAAAGAGTGACTTCCTAGAGAGACTCCACTCCCCTCTGGAAATTCGAATAATTGACCCTGTGAACTTTTTGATTTTGGTACTTATGTGAATCAGATGAGGATAGAAGGAAAGCTTATGGTCAATATTGACCCCAAGGAGTTTTGCCTCAGTGACTATAGGAAGCCGCTTGTCAAAATTTTTGACTTGGGGAGGCCACCTGAGATCTAATTTGGATTTAAAAAGCATCATTTTTGTTTTCGCTGGATTAATTTTAAGTTTGTTAGCCAATGACCAGGTGGAAAGGCCAGTTAAAATCCGGTTTGCATTCACCTCTAACACTGCACGAGAACTGCCTGAGACCACAATTGCCAGGTCATCGGCGAAAGAAAACATTTTGCAATTCTGGAGAGAGTGGCCCAGCCAGTCTTGAAGCACAATGTTCCAGATAAGGGGCCCCAGGACTGAACCTTGGGGACACCCTCGAAAAACCTTCCTAGAGACTTGGAGGAATTTGGACTTGACAATTATTGAGCGGTCAGAGAAATAGTTTTGAAATAATTTGTACATATGAAAGGAGCATCTGGCAGACCGGAGACGTTCAAGGGCGCTGTAATGAATACAAAACTCTGTAAAAGGCAAAAAATGTGCGTAATGTTATGTTTGTACAGTGTATGTGTGTTGAGACCTTGTTTAGTTGTTTCTGGCCATTTAGTCACAGGAAGGTGATCATCTGAAAAGTATGCCCTATCTCCGTCTACACTCTAGGACAGTGATTTTCGACCTTTTTTTTTTAACAATGGCACCCTTAAATGGTTTATTTTATTTTGTGCACCCCTACTCGATTTTCTGCCTGTTAGATACGATTCTCTCTGTCTGTCTGTCTGTCTGTATATATGCATTTAATATAAAAATATATTATATGATAGTTATTATAATAATATAATTATAAACAAAATCACAATTCATAATACAAATTATATATACTTATATAATAATTTTATTCTTTATATAGAAGTACTAAATAAATTTCAATTATAGATCACCACAAAATTAAAAAGATACGGTACAGCTCTATAATGAAATAAATATATAATTAAAAAAAAAAGTTTAAGTAACTTAAACCCGAATTATGTGGTACCCCTGGAGTGTTGTTGCGGCACCCCAGTTGAAAACCACTGCTCTATGATGTAAAGTAAAAAAAAATAATTTATTAGGGTCACCACGAAAGTATTTCATCTATCCATGTGTATTGTCCGTAAATTGCAGGTGTTCTCTGATCGATTTACATGCTTTGCTGGACGAAAAACCCCAGTTTTACATAAGAAATAACCTTGCTATTTACGCCTGAGGCCGACTAATTGAAAAAATTCCATAAAAGTACCTCGTGTCATCGACGGGATTCGAACCCACGCCTATGGAGAGGACGGTGACGATACCATTGCATTACACACACACAGATGTAGATGTAGAGCATATAGTGGCATAGTGTTTGGGTCGGGGCACCACTGGTAGTTTCCCACAACTGCGCCATTATTTCTCTTGTGCAGTAAGACAGAGCTCTGTAAAACCTAGAAGTGTGTTGTTTTGTCTGAGTGTAGTGTTGCACTGTGTTGTTCATATGCCTCTCTGCCGTGGAGCCCCTAGTGAAATCCGTTGCCCGCCACTACCTCTCGGAGGTAAGCCAAGCAGTCCCATATTCTCTGGCTGGTCTCTGCTAAGGTTGCCTAAGCTTTCTGACAGGGACCAATAAAAAAAATGGGAAAAAAAGATAGTGGGGCATAATGAGTCAAGAGATGGGAAGAACAGGTAGAAGTATTGGGGATGTAGGCGAAGGCATCCCAAGTGGTCAATGGATGCTAAATTTCATCAGGAAGAAAGGGGAAGGGATGGGGGTCCAAAGTGACTGAAAGGCAGGACAGATAGGATCACCATTCGGCGGCTCTGTCAAGTTCCAGGTGGTGTCCAATCCAGGGGTTTAAGTCAATCCACTGGTAGTTATCACATTCGAATGGTCAGATAGTTGTCCATTTAATGGTCAAGTCACATGACTGTATTCTGGATGGTAGTCCGTCATGGTCTCAAACCAGTCTGTTGTCTTCCTTGGGCCCATTGCTCTGCCAGTACAGAAACTGCGGGTAAGAATTTCCTTCAGCTGTAGAGCTCTTATGCGAAATGCATGAAAGCTCTATGTTCCTCCCTACTATCAAGTAGGTTTGCTTCTTGATCTTTGGGTATGTAGGTCAACGAAGGAAATGAGAGCACAGAGGAGATCCTCATATGGGGACAGTCCGAGGTGGAACCAACTCTTTTCCACCACAGATGCAGGTGTGATCATCGGTGATTCCAAGGGCCAGCAGTTTGCCTTTTAATAATCCACGGCCAGTTAACAAGTACGTAGCATATAGGCCAGGCAAAAGCAGGGGAGGGGGGACAGCCTATCGATATGGAGGAAGAACTTTCTGGTAATTTCACATTTGTTGGAGGTAGTTCATCTTGCCTTTCACGCCCGCTATAGATGAGTAAAAAGACACTTTTCTGCTGTTCTGTCATTTGCAGGGTGTTGTCAAGTCGAGGATGGTCTTAAAATTTGCTATGGAGATATGGAACAGCAGACGACCTCCAGGTCCAGTGGCATGGCACCCACCAGGATCTGCAGAGCATGGGTACTGACAGTGCAGTGCAGCAGATCAGTGGCGTATCCAGCTATCATCTTAAGGGGGAGGGGTTATGGCGGCCAGTGAGTTTTTTTAGAAAGCAGGTGGCATTCAAAAAAACTTTAGGGTTAAGGAGGGGCAGATGCCTCTTTACCCACCCCTGCAGCAGATGCGGGTACTGGCAAGCAGGGTGTTCCTTTGCATAGAGTCGAGAATTCTTCTATCGGTAACAGTGATGGCTTTCGAGTACCATATGCCTGCTGCATAAGTTATAATCGGGGTAAATATTGCTTTATAGAATAAGGACAGAGTATGCTGTACCAATAATCTCCAGTCCCGTTTGGAGACCCTGGCAACAAGGGCAGTGTAGTTGTATATCTTTCCTCTTAGGTATTTGAGATGTAGCTAGAAATTTAGTTTGCTATCAAGGATTACTACTAGATACTTAAGTTGAGTAGAGAATTTTATGGTCCTCTCATCAATTTTTATCTGTGGTGGTCTGGCTGCACTGACACTTCGAGAAGGATGGAGTCGGTTTTGGTTGCAAATGGTGAGACTGGTGTTTGGCCAGTCCTATAGCTTCTGTAGTGCATTGTTTGCCAGAATCTTCAGAAGAGGTCCCCAGAATCTTCAGTAACGGTGATAATAAGATTATCTGCATAGGCCTGGGAGGTGCAGGTCCATGGCGAGGAATTCATCAAGGACAAGATTCGATAAGAATGGATCCAGGACCAAGCCCTGTGGGCATGCTCTATAGACCCGTCTGGTTATTTTCCTGTATGGAGCATTGACAGTGATTGACACGTTGGAAAAGTAGCGTTTGATTGTTATACAGATTATGGGAAGCTTTGATTGGCAAAGTCTGCCCATGCAGTTGACCAATGTCCACTCACCCTCTGGTTCACGTGATGTGTTATTGTTGGAGACAAAGGCCTTTGTTACTGATACGAAGAAGCAGATGTGGGAAACCACCGGTGGTGCCTGACCCTAAATACTATGATACCGAGAAGCAACTCTTATCTCCACACCAATTTGGTTACAAGATTGGATGTAGCACTGAAGATGCCATCCACAGACTAATTACTCATGCCACACAAACGGAAGCAAAATACTCCTTAGCTATTATGGTTGACATCGCTGGGGCCGTTGATCGACTGTGGTGGCCTAGTGTCCTTCGAAGACTTCGGGAGGCTGGAATCTCCAGCAACCGCTACAACAGTTTAAAATCATACCTTCAGACAGGCCAGAGTTCACATTGTCACTAAATTTCAAACAGTCACAAGAAGTGTCTTCCGGGGTTGTCCTCAGGGTTGCTCGGGGATTATTTCTATGGTCCTTTGTCTTGGATGAGTTCCTGGGGATGGACCGTTGGTAGGGTTCTTCCCTTAGCCTACGCGGACACTAGAGCTGCCTTGTAGGTTAAGGCCAATGTGGCTTTTTGACGCCTCCAGAGTTGGGCCAGCACACGTCAACTTTCTCTCTCCGGTGAGAAGATAATGTCGATCTTATTGAAGGGGAAACTCCAGATACGCAGACTCCCAGTTATGAAGATTAATAATATTCATTTCGCCTCTGAGAAAGATAAATAACTAGGCCTCTACACTGACACCAAGCTAATCATCTATCCTCACTTGAAATACCGAGCAATCGAGATACAGAAATATGCAGCTATGATTAGGCCAGATTGGAACTAAAGCACAAAGCACTCTCCCTAATTTACCAAGCAGTTTTTGTTCCGATTGTCTGTTATGGTGCTTCAGTCTGGTGCACCAAATAATATGCACTGGAGTGAAACAAACGCAAGCTAGACTCCATAGTGATTTATGCTTCTGTTGGTAACCAGGGCATGCCGCACTGTCAGCACTTCTGTGGTCTAAGTCATCGCAGAGTATATGCCCCTAATCCTTGTAGTTCCCAAAAGAGACTTTTACATCGTCGAAAAACAAGGCATACCTACACAGCTACTGAATCTCCAACTGGACCCGACAAGCAACCACAAACAGGAAAAAAGACTAATCTCAGATCACGTGCAGTGCCTCTGGCAGGAATTCTGGAATTCAACCCACAAAGGAGAAATAACAAAGTTCTTCCCCTCAATCAGTTTCACCTTTCCCAAGCTTCCTCCTTGGTACTCACTTGGATTGCGAACCTTTTTATTAACAGGACACGGATCATTCCAGCAAAAACTCAACTCTATGGGTATCGAACCACATCAATTTTGCCATTGTGGAGATGAGGAGTCCTGGGCCCACGTTATGTATCAGTGCCCCTCGTGTGAAAACCACCGGTTACAAATGTTTACAGTAATTCGAGGAACTCCCCGCAATCAGGAGCAAGATCTACTAAATGACGGAGATAAATATATTGCGTTCACTCGATTTGCCCAGGCTGTCTTCACCACAAGGCATGCCAAACTCATCGTTGCTAGGACATTCCAGAATACCCCCCACTCCCTGCTAACCCCTTCGGGGGTAGTATAAATGTAAATCTATGCTACAGAAACAATACTGCAAAGCCTTTATGGGTAGGATTCATGCTGACACCCAATTTAGGGTACGGGATCGCTACTGGCACTCAACTGGGTGCTAGATCACAGGGGCTCCTGCGACTTTTAATCCCCTTCCCTACCCCTGCTTCACCTAAATCCATGGTGGATTGTCTTCTCTATTAGTCCAACTTTCTTTCACCCCACAGTCTGACCACTTCCTTTTATTCCCTGAACTCTCTTCAACAAAAAAAAATAAATTTTTGTGGCCTGTCAAGAAGCTCAAGCGACCCTGGTAGAGGCCAGTCAGATTATGATGGGCAGCCTGGCTCATCTCGCAGTGGTGGTGGCGGGAAACGTATGGTCCCATTAGGAGCGCTGCGGCCAAGAAGCCAGAGAAACAACAAAACCCAACACAATACTATACACATACATGTCACACATTTCTGGCATTTGCAGAGTTCTGCATACTTCACAAGAGTACAGATGGTGCAGCTGTGGGAGACCACAGGTGGCGCCTAAACACTATGTTCGGAGAAGCAGAGGCCGCCGACTTACAAAACAAATTAACGTTAGCGAAACTACAGAAATGCTAAATACCTATAAGTCTTTAGGTTTCAGTGCAAAACTTTTAATGACAGTATAATGTCCCCCAAAAATACTAATACTGAACAGTTAAGAAGGCATCAATCAAATAAAACTTTATCACTAGAAAAATCAATGGCAGAACTAGCATGGGAGCAGCCATTTTAAACGAAACAACAGCGTTGAAGAAGCTTACCAAATGAAATTTTATAAATGCCAAAAACAAGTCGCTCCCCTAAAATTTTGCCATAAGAAGCACATGCACTAACTCATCAACTTAAAAGGAGTCAAGTAGACCACTGATACTATATCCAAGATGGCACAAAATAACCAGAATTTTTTTAATTTTTAATGGAGTATGAAAATACACTACAAGCACCATGCACCCTCTTGTGGTCTTTTCCAGAATATAGAGTAGGTATATATCGGTTCATGTCTAGCGGGATTCGAATCCGCGACCCTTTGGGTTGCCAGGCAGGCACTTTACCCACGTGGCTAGCCCGGTCGGCCATATATTATCTCTTTTATCTAAAGCAAAAGATACCCTAGGTATGAAGAGTTTGGTGACACACTCTCCTCCTATCTTTGCTGCCATACTTCCAGCAGTTGACTCGTAATTAATTTTTTTGCCTTTCCGTATTCCATTGTTATATTCCCTTTTAATACTATGAATTCTAACGACAAACCCTTCCTTAGATTATAAATAAAGGCTCTATAAGCCACATACAAATCAAGTGACAGAAAGCCCGACAGAACCTGCATAGCATTGGTGGACACTGTTCTACAAATTTTGAACAATGAAAGGATCATTTGTCTCTGAATTTAAAGAAGCATCTGTTTAAATTCCACATTTACAACTCTAATATACCAAATATTAGAACCATGTTACAATCGGCAGAAAGACAAGGCCTTCCTGCGCAACCCCGAATCAGTTCTTGCTATCTGGATAATAGCAGAGGAAAAATGTTTAATATTTTGACTTAAATGTTCTAGATGTAGCTTAAATGACAAGTTATTGTCAATTACTATACCCAACTGTTTTATATGGGCAACCATTGGCACACGTTTACCATCCAGAAAAACTACTGGAGGCCTCTCTATAAATTACCTTTGAACAGCATCGTGGCTATTTTCTTAGTATATATTTTGTGCTTTATGGCCCACAAAGATAAACTTTTTGTTGCTGTCATGGCTGTGTCCTGCAAATCCCATATGGACCTTCCAAGTACACAAACCATAAGATCATCGGCATAGGCAACATGATGACAGTTACCAATATCCTCCTGAATCCACAAATTTAACACTAGATTCCAGAAGATGGGTCCCAGGTCTGGGCCTTGGGGGCACCCACGACTTACCATTTTGGAAAATGCCATATGCTGAGACCTAATAGCCACTTTTCTGCTTTTTAAATAACTGGCCATAACTCTATATAGAAGAGTGGGACGTGAAAGCTGTCGCAGAGAATGCTGTCATTCCATACGCTGTCGAAGGCACCCTTGAAATCAATATACAGCACAAGAACATATCTGCTAGCTGACTGATTTATGTAATCCACCAGATCTTTGACAGCATCCTCAGCTAAACATTGCTTCTTAAATCCATGCTGATATTGCAGCGGAAAATCAATTTCATTCAACCAATCAGTCAATCTTAACAACAACCTTTCATAAATTTTTGCTATGTTAGGCAACAAAGATATTGGCCTATAACTCCTTGGATCACTTAACTCTTTCCCAGGCTTGCACAACAATTTTATCACGGCTACTTTCCAAAACCCAGGAAAAAGCCCTGCAAGATAACATTAATTAAATACGTTAACCAAAAAGTGTGGATAAATTTCCAACATCATCATAATCACACTATTTTCAGTAAGATCTAGCCCTGGTGTTTTACTGACATTTATATTTATAACCTCTAGCTCAGTAAATAAAATTTGGTCATTAAGGGGCAGAATAATCACAATTCAACCTCCAAACAATCAAAAAAGATTGTCAGCTATCAACTGCAAAGTTATAAGCCAATTTCTGGTTTCATTATCCTCCTGCCTTATTGACGGTAAGGGGTTCAATTGCATCTTGTGTACCACTAATTTGTAAACAAAACCACAGGGGTTAGCATTTCCAGCCCCCTGGACCAAAGTTTTCCATGACTCAAGTTTACTAACCACTATAGCTCTGTGATATAACCTCCTTTTATTCCTGTATACTTCCTTAAATTAATAAGAGGAGTTTACCTCAATATAGTACATAGAACACTTCCGTATGATACCCTCCAGAAATTAAAACGAAAAAATCGACAACTTACCGATACATTAAAGTAAAATATAAATAATTAAATAATCAATTTAACACAATTCAAAATCAATTTAAAACAATTAAAATTCAAATTAACGCAATAGAAAGAATCTAACGAAAATATTCAAAACGATTTTTGAATATTTTCGTTAGATTCTTTCTATTGCGTTAAATTGATTTTGAATTGTGTTAAATTGATTATTTAATTATTTATATTTTACTTTAATGTACCAGTAAGTTGTCGATTTTTTAGTTTTTTTCCGTTTTAATTTCTGGAGGGTATCATACGGAAGTGTTCTACGTACTATATTGAGGTAAACTCCTCTTATCAATTTACTAATATTATTATCAACGTAGAACATATTGAGTATTACAGCTCTGATTCATACTATCTAATACTTCCTTAAAGTATTCTGAATCTAGTGACCCCCCAGTGACCTATACCTTTGATATTGTCTCCTAGCAAAAAAACTACCTCCCATCCTAATCAAGCCAAATCAGAATTCCACCATGCAACCACCCTTTGTACTTTTTTTTCTAAGCTTAACCGCATATTGTTGTGCTCTAAACGTTATTCTGGGTATAGAATGCATATTCCTGAACATTTAGCTCATTTAAACTCATATTATCCAAAGAGGTAATATCAGTCTTTACAGAATCTATAAACTTGTTCCAATTAATAGACTTGTAATTAAATCTGACTTTTTCCAGTAATAATTGTGCAATAATATTCCCAACTTAATTTTACATTACCCAACTTAATTTTAAACACTACAGGATGTATAGTAATTATCGTGTTTTTTCGCTAAACAAATCATCTAAAATCCCTGTCAATATCATACATAACAGATGGCTGCCTGCCCTGGGTATCCGCCAACAAATACTTTCTCCAGTAAAGAGAAAGATCACTAGATCCTCCATCATAGGTGTTATGCCGCCGTAGTCGGCTGGTCATGCTTCAATGTACATAAGTACACGAACCATGAGCGACTGGGGTTCGAGCCCATGACTGCTAAATATGGTGGTTTCTTGTATTCTCTCTAACTTGTGAACTCCTTTGACAATGTTGTTGTCCTGGACAGAAAATTTATTTAAGGTGCAAATCAGAATCCAGTGAACCACTTCTTCGACTGTCTTTTGACAGTCGATTTCTGCAAAATCGACTGTCATTTGCATTGCCAAAACTTGGTTGGACGTGTACCAAAATTTCCTCTTATGCGAAGCTTCCACAAGATTTTGTGCCCTATGCACCACACGGGATCCAGAATTGGTGATGGTGATACACACCTCGTGCTTCTCCTTCATCCAATCAGCTTCAAGCAGTACTCAATCCTTTGAAACTATCGTGGTATGTCTAAGGTACCAAGCCTATTCTTAATGATTTTGTATCTATCTAGCCAAACTATTCATGAGTTCACGCACTCATCAATCATCTGTATCCAACAGCTCAACACTTGGTATGTGAAGACTTCAATTTGCCTCCAACTCAGAATCACCGTCAGCGGAGAATCTCACTTCTTCCGGTCTATTGAGATGATTCGAGTTAATCACAGGCCCACAAGAGGACAAAATTCCCTTGACGTTCTCCTCGGTGCCTTGCCTCCATCATGAAGATGGCTGTGATTTTGTCCGATCTGACAACGCTCTCATCTTTCTCCCTGCATTTCCACAGATTCCTGACTTTCACATCCCAATCAACACAGCCATAAAGAATCTTAACAGCTCCTAAATAAATCAACTCATCGCGCTGCCTGGGGGTTGCCTGCTCAATTCCTTGGCTTTTTTGTGTTGTCCTGCTGTTGACCTTCTCATTCACTAAATCAAGACTTGCAGTCTTGATTTAGTGAGCAATGCAGACAGGCTGCCAGGGCAGGTCATGGGGTTCTGTCAATGATATAGAGGAATTTTGCTAGCAAGGAAAAGGAGGTGATTATCTCTCTGTATAAGGCAATGGTCAGGCCACACCTTGAGTACTGCATACAGGTCTGGAGGCCTCATTTTAGGAAGGTAGATTTACTAGAGCGTGTAGAGAAGGGCAACAAGATTGGTGAGGAGAATGAAGGGATCCTCTTACCAAGAGAGGCTTAAGTTCTGCAAATTGCAGTGGCTGGAGACTAGGCACCTGTGCGGTGATCTGATTGAGGTATATAAGGCCTTGAATGGGTTGAGCACGCTGAATTCTGACGGGATCCTTCCACTTGTTCAGATTACGAACCTAAGGGGGCATAAATTCAAATTAAGAAAAGACAGATGTAGAATAGATGTGCAGAAATTTGCTTCAGCCAGTGGGTGGTTAACTGCTGGAACAAATTTGCATCTGTTGTTGTGGAAGTTGATAGGTTGAATAAATTTAAGGAGGAACTGGACAGGCATTTGGAGGCAATGATGTGATTTTTTTTTTTTTTTTTTTTTTTTGGCTGATGCTGCATAAGCTCATACACTTGCTTTCTTGCATCACATGCCACTACTACTTCTGACTATACAGCCACAAACTCTAAGAGTCACCTTTTGTTCTAAGGCATGGTGGACAGCTGAGCTGAGTGTCTAAAACCAAACAGTGCTTTCACACCTAATATCAATATCGTAGATGCAGTTGCATCTACGATATTGCATCTGATTCTAGAGCCATCTTTCATCACTGCAAGTTGGCTGCAAATGACAGTCACACGAAATCCACTCTAAAACGGGTTAAACCATTCTACAAAACCAATAATAGAAACGCTGGCCTTGATCTATGGCTAAAACATATAATCAGGTTTTTTAATCAAGCTACTGCTCCCATAATGCCTTCACTAATCGTTTACGACCATTCCTCTGATGTACTTGCAAATTAGGGCATGTACTTGAATGCCAGTAGGGCATTCATCATTACCACTGCTAGTATTGATGAAATACCACGATACTATTAACAGTTAATACTACTATTAACCCATTCGTCATATACCTGCTTCTCTGAATCAGTGTTTTGAACAGCACGGCTTTCCCCCAATGTGGCACAGATGCCACGTTAGTCCTGTTCCTAAAAAGCAACTTTCACCAAAAATCGACCAATTTGGGCCTATTTCCTGTGCATCGAACCTCGTAAAGATTTTGGAAAAGGTCTTACTGACAACCATAACAAATCTGATTCTCTCACAGAAGCCAGACAATATTCATTATGAAATCCTTGGCAAATCAGCTGTCAGAAACTTAGCAGCAGCCACGTCGTCTATCCTTCAAGCACATGAACAAAAAGCAGAATTAGCCATCACTTAACTCGATATCCATGCAGCTTTTGATACAATATCCATTCCAGCTTTATTTTACCTTACAGTATTACTTTAATATTCGGAAAGATATGATTGCTTCTTAGATGCCTTGTTCCATGCAAGAACACTTGTGCTATCAACCTCACTTAAAATCACTGTAGGTGTTCCTGAAGGAGTTTTGTCAGGCATCCCTTTCACCACAGTAATAACACCACTGATCTCATTCAAAGATATAGTCAGTTATGCATAGAAACTCAAGCTCTTAACAAAGATCGCCCCTGAAGATAATCTCTTATAGGTTACAGGTCTTGGTCATAACCAGTCTCTCTTATCTCCACATTGCTTTCATTGTGGGTGTAACAGTTCACTGCAAAGGCCAAAGATTTAAAAGTATGGATTTTGTAAGTGTAGTGTTACGTATTGTTCTTCTGGTCATTTAGCCACTAGACCCCTGCTGGGGCCTAATGTTGCCCACACTTGGCTTCATGGAGGCAGACCAGGCACACAGTAGTTTGAAATTTTTACTCTGGAAGGCCCTGCCACCTAGTTTCCTGGGGTTTCAGTGGCTAGAGGCATAAAAAAAAAAACCATCGTAGTGGTTGACACCAGATTCTGTAAGGCCTAAAAGTTTGTATACTTAGTTTAATTAAGACATTGTTAGAGTTTTACAGTGTGCGACATGCACTGGTGTATAGATAGAGTGGGGGAGACTGAAGGCTGGGAGTGAAAGGTAGAAGTATAGGGACAATGGAGGTGCCTTAAGATTGTCAGTGAGGCAGGCCCATGCCTCACCAGGCAAAGAACGGGGAGGAGACCACAGAAACTGTCTCCTCCTCCCCTGCCATGGGGAAGAGAAAGATAGGACCACACAAGGGAGTGCAGTCAGGAAAGCCAATCTGGCCATACAGCAATACTGCTCTTTTGCCGTTGTTATTCCTATCCGAGTCACCAGAATTTGGGAGTCACTCGTGGGACCTGTAGTGGCAACTGATGCAGGGAAGCAAGCTTACACTCATGAGCTAAAATATTATGACTGCTTGCCTAAGTGTGTTAGGTCGCCTTTCACCGTGATAACCGCTTGCACCCAGCATGGCGTTACCATAAAAATGAAGGTGTTCTCAGCTATCCTGGACCAGCTGGACAGGGCATCCCGGAGTTCGGTAAAGGAGCGAGGCACGGGCAAATGTTGCATTCCACTGCATCCCACAAATATTCAATAGGGTTGAAGTTGGCTGCCATGGGGAGCACACGAAACGCTTGAACATGATCCAGAACCATTTCTGCACAATTCAGGCCATATCTTGTTGAAAGTGTGCAGTGCTATCTCGATACATTGTCACCATGTAGGGCAAAAACTTGGTCCGAAACAATGTAGAGATAGGATCTGGAGGAGAGTTCAGTGCAGATGTGGGGGGGGGGAGTGTGTCCGTGAAAACATCCTCCAAGCATTATGATACCATCACTGTCTGCCAACTATGCAGTCTGGTTGCACAGTTGGCCGATATAATATCAGTTGGATGTGAATATCAGCTGTGCAACCCAGTTGCACATTTGATGATATTCAAATATGGAGACCTCATCTGAAAAAAAAAAAAAAACATTGAGATTCTTGAAATGGTCCAAAGATGGGCAACTTGTGAGATCAGCAAAAGGACAACCATATGACAAAATACATCCGATGATGTGGGCTGCAGAGCTTGGTAACCAGGCACCAGGTTAATGAGGATTACTAAAATGAATGAAGCCGAATTTTTCACTTTTAGAGATTACCAGAACTCGGGGAACAAATTCAAATTACAGGAAAAGAGGTTTAGACTAGATTGCAGGAAGTTTTCTTTTAGCCAGCGAGTCATGAACAGATTGCCTCCACAGATAATTCAGGTTGTTTGAATAAATTCAAAGGTCAACTGGAAAGTTACCTGTGTGAGGTGAGAAGCAAATAATTTGTATTTCTTATTTGCTGGTTTTTTTTTTTTTTTTTTTGGCCAGTGCAGCAAAAGCCTGTGGTTTCCTTGCGTTATATGGCTATTACTATTACAGTACTACCATAACCAGTCTCTCTTAAAATCACCGTAAGTGTTCCTGAAGGAGTTTTGTCAGACAGTCCTTTCACCACAGTAATAACACCACTGATCTCATTCAAAGGTGTAGTCGGTTATGCATATAAACTCAAGCTCTTAACAAAGATCACCCCTGAAGATAATCTCCTATAGGTTACAAATACCATTAATTCAACCCTCAGGACATTGAAGCATACCCATCCTGTTTCAGCTATTAATAACAAATGGGCTTCTCATTAAGAATTACGAAGTTCAAGCATGCATCGACCTCTGCGTGGCCTTTGATGCCAAAATGGCATTAAATAGCCACATCAACATGGCAACTACTAAGCTGTCTTGGCTTAGTGGGCCACCAAGCAGCAATTTCTCCAGGTTTATGACTCTTCCATCCACAAAAGGTGTCTTGTAACTTCATTTTATCGAGCAATTTTCTACGGTTCTGAAATTTCTCTCTCTCGGTGGCTTCCACTAACACGGAGAATTTATGCAGCATAAATAGTTCAATACAAACAGTTCACTACAACTGAACTTTTTTTTTTTTTTTTTTTTTTGTAAGGTCCTAGCTGCCGAAATCTCAGGAAATTAAGCGGCAGGACCTGCCAGAGTAAATCTTAGTCTACTGGTGTTTCCTGGTCTGCCTCCATGGGGCAAAGGTGAGGCAACGCTGGGCTCCAGCGGCTAAATGACCAGATGAACAGTGGTACACAACATTACACAGGTACAATACCCACACACTTTTAAACCTCTGGCATTCCCAGGAAACTGGTATGACCACAAAGAAAGCAACACGGAGATGGAGGAAACCCCTGATGCCACTTGTGTTTCACCAAACTTTTTCATTGAATTTGTCCATAAATGGGTAACATAAGCCAGAATATCACCAGTGGATAAACACTGAGTGAATCCATACTGGCGATCATTAATCAGATGGAAGGTTTCTAGGTAGTTTAAGATTTGGCTCTTAATTGATTGAATTTCTCCATTACTTTAGAAAGAATAGAAGTAACTGCAATGGGATGATAATTGGATGGGAGGGATTTGTCACACTTTTAAGGAACTAGCTGGATATGAGCAAATTTCCAAGCAAAAGGAAAAACACCTTTGCAATAAGAAAGTGAAAAAGCTGGCAAAGAACAGGAGTAAGTTCAGGAGCACAAGTTTTGAGAACAGGTGGAGAAATACCATCAGGACCTGGAGCTTTCTTAGCATAAAGATTTGTCAAAATCCTTCTAACATCCTTTTGATGGAAGACAGCAGGAGGCTTTTAAGATACACGAGTTGGACGAAAAATGGGATGCTAGCAGGTCAGCTTTATTCTTGGCTGAAGTGACAACAGAACCATCTGGTTTTGACAGAGGACCTATTTGTCATTCATACTGTATAATATTAACATATCATTCAAGTGTATTTTTCTATTAATTGTTATGTTACTTTATGTGCCTTACTCAAATTGTAAACTGCTGGCATTCCAATGTCGTGAAGGCATTTGTACAGTTCTCCTTTTAATAATAAAGATATTTTACTGATTAGAACCATGCATATAGGGGGGGGGGGTTGGGAATGTGGGGTTTAAAATTTTGCAGTCCCTTAACAAACGTGTATTTGAGAGAACACAGTTTAATTTTAAACTGTGTTCTCTCAAATACACGTTTGGTAAGGGACTGCTGTAATATTTGAAAAAACTGAATTTATTTATAACTGAATTATTACAATTCAGGTAATCCTTGTATAACACAGTAGTTAGGTTCCTATAAAATCTCGTGTAGTGCGAAACCATGTTACGGGACTGAGAACCAGTACAAAAAAAAGGGGTTTCATTCCAAAAGCTAACAAAAAAATACATAATTTTTTTGACTATTGGAAACTTAATTTTTATTAAAAATAGTAATAACTGAACAAATGCCTTACAAACTGTGATACATATATGCCAGATAATGTACGTTCATTTAAGTTTCTTCCTCTTCATCCCTGCTAAGCACAACCAAACAAGAACGTTTTTCTGTTGCAGAAGCAGAATATCTTCACCTTCTGAACTTTCTTCTGCAGCATTTAGATTTCATGTATCTTCTGCTCTCTCTAAAAAATCAGTAAACTGGTTTGTTAGCTTATGCTTGATAGATCTTTGTAAATTTCATGGTATTGAGCTAAGCATTTTTGAAGCTCCCTTTTGTGCTCCTTTCAGTCAAGAGATCTGCATCCAATAAATAAGATTTTAATTGCTCGGCAATTAGAAAGCAAACTTCATGCCTTCCCGTATGCTGTTTGGTGTAAAATTTGGAACTTCAGGATTTATCTGCGCTATCATCCTCTGAATTGATCTGGTTTACCTCCAATGCCATTTCCACCAAATCTGCTTTGCCAGCCTCTTTTTCTACCAATAATTATTGAATGTCTTCAGTAATAAATAAAGGCAAATCATCAAAGCCTTCCCCTCCTTAGCAAGTTGTACTATCGCACTGATTTCGTTTTCTGCCGGTTTGACCATATTTCCTAAATGAGCTGACTCTGACCATGCATTTTTCCAACACTCAGTTAATGTTGACGGTTGGTTTTACTTTGAGTGATAGAGCTACGATTCCAATACAGTCCACAACTGAAAAATGTTTCCATGGCTCCATTACTTCAATAGCTTCAGAATCAATTTTTTCCAAAATTGATTGTAATAATTTTCTGATGAAATGAGTTTTAAAGGTAAATTAAAGTTGTATTAGGTGGGAGGAACATTACTGCAATGTTTGGATGACAAATCTTTTGGATGGCCTGGCACGTTATCCAACAGAAATAAAACTTTTAAATCTAGATTTTTTTCCAAAAGTTCAATAGCACAGAACCTATATTTTATTTATTTATTTTTTTTTTTTTGCATAACGGACTTGCCAAAAGTGGGGATTCACAAAAGATAATGGAAACGTTGAAAAATTATATCCAATAAAATAGCAGGGTTTTCTACACACAAAAGCTCAAAAATACCTTGTTATGCAAAATTTGCCACAATTCTCTGTGTTGGAGCGAAACCATGTTATATAAGTACTGTGCTGTGTGACGACTGCCGCAATTTACCAATCGTGTTAAAGTGAAACCGTCTTGTAGAAGTACCGTGTTATACAGGGATTGCCTGTATAACATTACTATGATGTAACAAAGTTATTGGGAATAATTCATAGAATTCGGTTGTGAGTGGGTGCTGAATTCCTGCCATATAAGTTTCCTGCCAATTTACACAGACTTAATCATGAAATGGATTTGCACCATACCGATTCGTCAAACATGAGGTACAGCATTACACACCTTTCTTTCAACTAACCCTGGTTATAGCTCATGTGACTGCTAATTACTGTATGGTCCTGTAATTCTCTGTCATAAATTTCTGACTTATATGGTCGGTCCTGGAATATGAACAATAAAATAATTTTTATTAAAAAATTTTAGTACTATTCTTGGCTGATGAGGCAGCCATATCGAAATCTTCATATGTATTATTTACAGTTTTTAATCTGGATTTTAAAAAATCAGTGGAGCGTTTACTTGAAAGTAAGGTTTAGTTGTTCAAAATTCTGAAGAAATCAGAAAGCTATGGCAGTTGAATAAATTACAAGAAATCCTGAACAATCAAAATGGTGAATAAAAGATGCTTTCATCGCAGTCATATTTTGACTTCTGTATACAATTCCAAGGGGAAGTCAGCTTTTTGTCAATGACAATCAGTAAATTTTGATACTGAAAAGAAATTACTTTTTTCAAATGCCTGAAAATATATGTTTTGGTCAGGAGGAAGTGGTGGACTCCCCCTTTTCACCCATTCGCGCACAAGTCATTCCAAATTTCATTAAAACCTGACAACTATTTTCTTTTCTTTTTCATATATATTTCGAATTGTGTCTGGTACATAAATGTAGGTATGTTTCAAATCACCTAACACTACTCCAGTAGGAAAGTTGGCGCGACACCAAATGTATGTGCTATTTGTTTCCAGGATGGTTTATACCTGCACGTGATTATAAATCTTCTTTGCATGTGTCTCCACAAGTCAGTCAGTCAGTCAGTTGTTTTTGTGTTCTGCAATTTAATGGTAATTTCAATGGTTTTTAAATTTGACCTGTAGAAGTACATATCACTGATATCCTTATCAACCAACTGATTCACTGACAAAGCTTTCATCCTACTATCAAGCAAATTTTTATTTACTATTTCCCATATCCATACCATTGCCAAATGAGTACGAACTGCTGCAGCTCACTGTAATGTCTTTGTCCACCAGCCTTGAGTGTCCAAAATTTTACAATCCAATCAACACAGCATAAAACTGAAAATGTTGCTTAAATGGGCTTGCAATAATTTATAAAATTTAGAAAAATTTATTTTTTATCAAAATATGATTTTAGTTGAGCAGCTATTTTTAAATTAAACTTTTATTTGTTACTATGCATGCAGAGAAGTGTTTTTCTTTATAGTTATAATTATTATACTTGTGTATTGTTCTTTAATGCCAATAATCAG
Organism: Mastigoproctus giganteus; assembly: GCF_048544385.1. Classification (NCBI taxonomy): domain Eukaryota; kingdom Metazoa; phylum Arthropoda; class Arachnida; order Uropygi; family Thelyphonidae; genus Mastigoproctus; species Mastigoproctus giganteus. The sequence continues at coordinate 144,502,356 of NC_143577.1, forward strand.
ATAATAGCATTTTTTCTCAATCCTTTAATCAAGGATTCCTCTCTCTCAGCACGGAAACTGTTCGATTTATTGACATTATTTTGCATCTAGCACAGCAGTAAATGCTCAAAATTTTGCAAGTATGAAAACAGAATCCATTCAGAGGGGCCAAAATCACAGAAATAAAACAATAATATGTAACTTGAGAGCAATGGTTCCATATACCTGTCCCCATTGAGAAAGTTACTATTTGTTACTATGTGGCAACAACCTTTAAAGATTTCAATTCTTTAAGGAGTGTTTTGGAGGTACAAGGAGTTGTGTTGACATCTCTGATGATGAATAATTTAAATCAGAATGACAGTAATATTCAGTAATGAGAACAGGAATATTTAAATGATCTAAATATATTTAGGCATATTATTCAGAGAAAAAAAAAAAAAAAAAAAAAATATATATATATATATATAATACAAATCCACTACCATATATACTTAAAATAGTAATGCTTTTTTTTTATCTACAGATCTTGTATAAAAAAGCATTAATTCTATGACAAATCTAATTGCTATACTATACATTTTTGCACTATACATTCATGTATCTCCTTACAATGTTTTTCATGTAAAAAAACATGTACAGTGTTGTAAAGAAAACTTGAACAAGTGAAAAAATCTCCTTGTAATACTATAATGTTTTCTTTTTCCTAAAAAACTACAGAAGGCAGGAGGTAATGCAAATTTAGAAAATATCTGTACAACTTCTATAACTGGTGTAATTTTAAAATCATTAAAATGGAAGATTCTATTAAAATGGATAAATTCTAAGTATTTAGAAAATTCGGAATTTCAAAAGTAAATACCAAAACTGAAAATATTTTTATTATTTTTTTTTAATAAAATTTTTATTCACCAAACTGATCCATGTCACTGGCTTTTAGAACCCACTTAACTTTAAAAATACAAATATTTATCATAGAATTTCTGTAGAAAAATGCTCTAAATCTGCATTTCTCCCTTGTTCTCTATCAACAATATGACAAATAAGGATAATATATAATCTGTTTGTTTAATAAGTAAAAATATTTATTCTTACCTATAAGGACCTTGTTCATATAATTAATCATTTATGGAACAAAATTCGTAAAACTATGTGCTGCAATTTTACCAGACTATTATTGGCAAAGTGCAGAGGCCAATACCATTTCACAGGCATGAAAAATTTTCATTCAGCCAAAGAGCTGGTTCAGAAGTTGACTGGCTTTGGAAACTTAGCTTATAATTATTTCTGAAACTTTTTTTTTAACTTGTTTTCATATCTTAAATATGAACTAATATTCAACAATAATAAAAATTTTCATTGTAAATATAAACCTACTCATATTAGTTATGCTGCGCTAGTAATTTCATTCTTCTATATGCAACAATAGTAAGTGCAACGGTGAAAGCTATTAAGAGCATGCAATTTGAAATTGCATTGTGTAGTCTTGTTATTCCTTCTTCTTTAAGGTGGATCTGGGATGTAAGAGTATGCCACACTATAGATGATATACGTGCAATGGCACACGGAATATAAGAACACCCAAAGTAACTCAACAGAAACATCAGAATGCTAGTGATATTTAGTAATATTAAAATGCCAATAGTTGGCAAAGATAAAGATAAGGTTGTCCAAAAGTTTCGCATTCTATTCTCTCCAGTTCCTGAAAACAAATTTCTTCCAAACAAAGTCAAATGTTGAAGATGATAGTTGGGAGTCCATGGCAAGGGTGATGTCTGCAGTATAGCTCTGTCTTCAGACTTGAGACGAGCTTTATATTCTGCTGGAAAGTTTGCTCGCACTTCAGTAGATATTTCTGCAAAATGCAAATTATCAACGTTTATAAGTAAGGGCAAATTTAGTTATTTTAGTTGGTTTTAACATTAAAAAAAGAAAGATTTCATCAAGAAAGAAAGATCTTTATAACAATTACCCTTGTTATTCTTTAAGTTAAAACGATTAATAACATAATATATGATACTCAATTTACAGAGAAATTTGGGATTGAACTACATTCAGTTAATACTGGAATCCAAATTTCCATAAATCTTATTAAATAAAGTCCAGAATTTCAAGTTTTTGAATAACTTATATTAGTAATTGTAGCTGGCTCTAAATCAGAAACTCCAGGTTGGAAACAATGCATATGAAGGTTGTGTAGCTTGGTATGAGCAAAAATTTGTGAAACTGTGTGATTTTTTTGATGGTCATAGGTAGAGCACAGAACATTTATGAAAACTTAAAACAACACAGTATCTTCCATTTGATATAACTACAACCTCTTGATGGAGACAGTTTTCTCATCAGTGAATCCAGAAGCTAAATCTTGATCATAAAGAGCTCCTTACCTATATGAGGGTCAGTTCATAAGTTCTGACAGAACTTATTTATCCTCCCCAAAACTGACAGAATTACTGAAAAAAATTCAAGGATTATTGCAAAGTTGAAGACTGACCTGTAATGAGACTGTCTGTTGGTGGCATCAGCCATGACACAGTTCGTACCCTTTTGAGAGAATATTTGGCAAAGCAAAAAATGGCATCACGTTCTGCAACCCTAACTTCTCTCTGAAGGAGAAAAAGATCAATCATAGGCATTGAGCACCTTTGCTGCTCAGATTGAAAATAGATTTTTTCTTTTCCTTTTTACAATGAATATTGCAATTCATGAAGTATGGTGTTTTGAATCTGCTGAATGATGCCAACCAACATCAAAACGGACCCAAGAAAGTTCAGCAGGAGCCAAGGAAAATGAAATAATAGCCACTGCTGCTTACACTTCTGCAGGTAGTTTTATTTGCATTCATCAGGTAAATCATCCATAAATGGAACCAGATAAATTCCACCTTTAGATGAAAAAAATTTTACCTTTAGGTGAAACAGCAACAGAAAATATTGTTTCATTTTTAAAAAAACATATTTGGGATCTATTGTAAAAGAAACAGCCAAACCGGCTAAGCCAGTTCCAGTCTGAACGACAATACAGAATCAATTCCATCTTCTCCTCGTTATCACTGCTGCACATAGCTAAGGACAGCACTCACAATGACATTATGGCATTAGCCATCTTCCAAAATGAGAGCAAAATATTATTATAGAAGAGGAAGGAAGGGGAGTTGTTGTTTTGGTTTTTAGGAGCATTAGCAACTAAGGCCATATTGCTCTGGGAATATGCGGTGGTCGTTCCATAACCTTTCCGCATCCTCCGTATTTGGTGGTGACGGGTTCGAACCCCGGTCTAATCAAGGAGCGTGTGCTATGCACTGCTGCTCCTTCCCACCTGGCTATGGAGGCGCCTAAGGAAGGGGAGACTATACTGAAAGTGTATAATGTACTTTCTCCAGAGTTAAGAAATTATGTCATTTATGAACACAACCATAGAACTTACTGACTAGCAGTTCAAACTTGGCAGTGGAAAATCTGAATATTCAGGAACGCTTGTGCTGATAGGATTACTAATCACAATCAATTAAATTTCATATTGTTTCTCATCAAATTACTTATAAATAATTAAGTTCAGTATTTGCAAACAGTAGTTAGTTCATTATTATTTAAATATTAATAAGATCTCTCTCTCTCTCTCTTTCTCTCTCACACACACACACACACACACACAACTAGAGTTGAGATACATGGGGCATTTGAAAAGTTTGTGGCCTGAGTATGAAGGGCTTATTTGAGTGGCCCAGTCACACACAACTTTGCACCATAGTCCCCTTTGGAGTCAATACACTTCTGCCATTGGTGCTGCAATGCATTGATTCCAGCTGCAAAGAAAATTTTCCCTTGGTCTTCAGGAATGCATTCACTGCAGCAATTACATCACTGTTAATGAGAAAATGGATGCCAACCAGGATATTTTTTCAAATTAGGAAATAGGTGAAAGTCTGATGTGCCAGATCTGGTGAATATGGGGGATAGTCCAAGATTTCAAAGTTGCATCCATGCAGTGCAGCCATGGCAATGACGGATTTGCAAGCAGGCACGTTGTCCTGATGGAACAAGAAGACTCCTTTGTTGAGTTTGCTTGGCATTTTTCTGTGATGTTTTCACACAAATGCCTCACAAGAATTGCATAATATGCCCCTATGACTGTCTGGCTTTTCTAAAGGTAATCCATTAGTAACACACCATCAGCATCCCAAAAATCTAATGCCATCACCTTGCCAGCAGGAAGAATCAACTTGGCTTTCTTTGGAACAGAAAAGAGCTGTGTTTGAAGAGCCTGGCTGCAAGCCCACATCTCACCCATGATCACAAACCTTGCAAGAAATTTGCTGGATCGTCTTGAAAATTATACAAATGTTCACTTGACAACTTTTGTGCGTTTTTGATCTGCTGTCAACAACTTTGGAACCCATTGTGCTGACACAATTTTCATAGTGAGTTTCCTTTGTTATGTGGCATACACGTTCAGATGAGATGTCCAAGACACTGGAAATGTACTGAATTGTCACTCACTGATCACCATCACCAGATCATGCACACTGTCAACTTCTGTAGTGATGGACGTTGCAGATCTTCCACAGTGTGGATCATCTTCCAGACTCTCCCTCTCTCGTTTAAATTCTGCTTTCTACATTGTAACCATGGAATAGGAAGGATCAACCTCCTCCAGTGTTGTAACCATATCCTAGTAAATTGCCTTTGGCATTAGTCCCTTTTTTTTCTCAAATCTTGGATGACTGCACAGTGACTGATTTTGTCCATCTTTACTCATTCACACAACTTTGTTGGCTTCAGGACCTGTAATTAAAAAAAGTTGCTAATAAAACCGTATGAAACTTGGTAGATTACTATTTGAAGTGCTATACATTAAGTATAGAGATTAACACAGTATCACTACCCTTTCATACTCAGGCTATAAACTTTTCAACCTCCCCAACCCTCATAGAGAGATGTTTGCAGTTTGATACTTACATTAGACATTCAAGCTGAATTCCTTGTAATCTTTTATACATATGTGAATTCTTCTCTCTAAGCTTGAAAATTGCTCTGTGAAACATTTATTTGATAACTTTTCTGCATGCTGTGATGTCCTTTTCAGCTGGTTTGCTGTGTGAGAGCTGTTCTGACAAAAAACAGACTTCAGACATCCCCACAGACAGAAGTCAGGGAGTAACAAATTGGGGCTTCGAGACCCACACCTTGTAAAATGCAGGTCTCAAATTCCCAAATTGTTCTTATTTATCTCTACTAGATGCATACTTGCCAACTTTTAGAAATCTAAATCCATAACTGTTTTAAATACAGATCCATTTTTCAACATTTAAGGTTTTCTTCATTTACAAGTTCTAAAAGTACTTGATTTTATTTTTATTTTTTTTCCCAATGTGTTCAATTCAACAAATGATTCGTTTCTGAGTACTAGATGCAGGGAGCATGATGATCTTAGACTGAAACTTAGCACATTAATATAAAAACTGAGTTACTAAGAAAACAGGCAATACCCTGGAACAGATTAAAATTAGGGACTCAACAACGAATCAATCATCTAGTGGTATGCCAGAGGTAGTTTTATATGAAAAAAACAGTGGTGAAACAGAACCAGAATGTGTCACCCACATTATTGATAATGTAATCAGTCACGACTTCAGGGTGCTAATGGAGTTTTATTTATATTAAATGCAGACATACTGAGGATTTAGTTTCAAAGTGCAGTGTCATAAGACAGGGCAAAAATTAATTATGTCTGCAATCCTGGCCAGGCATGATAGGAGGGATTTTAAAATGTGAGCAGTGTCAATTAACTTTAGGCTGCACGGATTTTGCAAGGCTTTCAGAGGGAAATTTTTACCTGTGTGGCTTAGTTGGAAGAACAAATTTATTTTGCAGGGATGACATACAGTGATACACGATTTTTATGATGGTATATCATCAAAGTCATATTTGTACCTGACTAAAGGGTTCAAAGGACATAAGAAAATTTAACACAAGTAAAGTAGAACAAGCATTAAGGGAAAACAAAGGATTTAAATCATCAGTAATACAGAAAGATAAATCATACTGAAACTGAAGAATAGCAGAGAAGGCAAAATTCAAATAGCAGAAGACTACTACAAAGAGTTATACAAGGAGCGAGGGAATGATGTCAGCAGTGGGGAAGACGGATCGCAAATTAGTAACACGTACAACACACCTGATATCCTTCCTGATGAGGTAGAACATGCGTTGAAGAAAATGAAGAATCAGAAAGATGAAGTTACTGTAGATGAAGATGAAGTTATTGTAGTTAAAATTGGGAGGAAGAGACATCACACAAAACTGGCAAGACTCTTCACAAAATACATTAGAAAAGGTTTGGCGCCCAAAGAGTGGAATAATGCAATCGTAGTTTTGCTGCATAAGAAAGGAGATAAATCAGAAATTGGAAATTATAGACCAATTAGCATGTTATCCCACATCTACAAGTTGTTCACAAGGATCATTACTAACAGATTAGAAAGAATACTTGATGAGAATCAACCGAATTGATTCTCATCAAGTGGGATTTACTCAAAGAGGTAGTTACCTCTTTGAGTAAATCCCACTTCAGCACACTGATCACTGCCACCTAGTGGTTCATTTATCTGCAGATTCTTAATGCATAAAGAATCACTGCTGATAATCAAATCAAGAGTATTCCTCCCTCTAGTTGCCTCCCGAACATGCTGATGTAGAAAACAGTCATCCAATAAATCCACAAAAGCCTTGTTAGTGTGTGAGTGACCAGACCCCAAATTCCAGTCAATATCTGGGAAATTAAAATCTCCCATTATAAGACTCTCATTTACTGGACCACTCTATTTCCCTGTACAGTTTGTTATTGTACTCATCAGAGTCATTAGGCCTATAGCACACTCCTACCCTCAATTTTGATCTCCCAATGCTTATGTCACACCAAACTGACTCGACACTGCACTGTCCAGCGATGTCCACTGGCTTCACTTCCTTGGTTTTTATGTGTTTCTTAACTAATAGCATAACCCCTCCCCCCCTTCCTATCCTGTCTATCCTTTCTGTAGATGTTGTACTCCCCAAATTGCAGTTCTGCATCCCTTATATCTGTGTGACACCACGTCTCTGATATCCCAACAATATCTGCCTTTGATGTTTTGAGCAATACCTCAAATTCATCAAATTTATTTACTAAACTCCTAGCATTGGTGTACATGCAAGTATACATGCACCTATTTCTATTCTTAGCTACCCTAACACAACCCATGTGTTTACTTGTACCGCAATGACACCCAGCAGTCTCTGAAATATCCTGCATCTTGTTTTTCAGGATTCTGCTCATTCCAATAGAAGCAGTGCAAGAATCTCTTTCACCTCTGCCAGTGGCTACTGTTAATCTATTCGTCTTTGTCTACCTCCAAGCTAGCAGTTTTCCGACCCACCTAACACTGCCTCGATAGCATCAGCAAATATTCTTGCACCCTTTCTATTTAGGTGTATCCCATCCCTGTAGAAGCAATCTCTCCTGTTCACAAGTACAGTGCAGGCTGAAAAAAATTCTACCTCTTGAGCCTTGCACAATCTTTCCAGGGCCAAATCGATCTACAAGGCTCTCATCATATACTCCCTCCTATCGTGTCTGGGCAGAATTGCAGACACTTTCAAATTCAACCCTATTTCAAGGCTTTTTTTCAACAGTGACCTGTACTTGTTAAGCACCTCTGCCGGTCTCCTACTCTTGATATCATTAGTGCCAACGTGTACAACTATATCACCTTTTGTGCCCTTAAAAGATGATATCTGCTCTACAACGTCATCAACCTTTGGCCCTGGCAGACATACCCCAGTCCTGTTCCACCTATCCTTTTTACAAAGCATGTTCCCCGTTTCCCTGACAATAGAATCACCAACAACTACTAGTTCCTTTGCAACCAGCGCATTCTGCCTTGGGGGTTGCCGCTGTGTTGCGCGATGACCAAGTGCAAGCTCTGGCGTTGATGTGAGCAGCTGAGAGCTTGATGGGCCCCTCAATTTAGTTCCTTCGAGGGCATCCACCCTGTCCTTCAAGCTCTCATATAGGCCCATAAGAACGCTGAGTTGTTGCCTGATTTCGATACACTCTTTGCATCGCGCACACACAAAGACATCCCCCATGGCAATATCATGTCCCGTACCTGATTGCTCCACAAACATCATGCAAGCTGTGCATTTTAGAAGGCTGTGATTCAGAAGGCAACTGCCCCCCTCAGTTCTCCTCTGAGCCACAGCACTTCCATTAGCTTGAGTCTTTTGTTTTGCTGCTCTGGTTTGAGTCATGATTTCTTTTAATTTAAATAAAATTTCAATTTCAGTTTATAACCCTAACTTATCTCCCAACACAGTTATAACGGGATATATATTTTTTAGTGTCAAGTATTAATTATCTCCGAGTTCCTTTTATATAATTTCCGTATCAGTTATGTATTAATTAATTATGTTACATTTGTAATCTAAGTCGGTATATGTATTCAGTTAAAAGTACAATTTAAATGCCAACGAAGTTCAACAAGTTTAATAGATTTTACCGATCACCGAAAATATTATAACCTATACTATATTAATGCTATCTAGGTTCGATATATAACGATCATATGACAAGACAAAGGCGGGAAGTTATGAACGGTAATCTATGGACACTTAAGTATTAATTAAGTTTCAAATCTTGCTGTCTCAATTCAGAATAAACTACCGATCCTTACTAGGTCTATAAGCTACTTACAAAAAATAATTTGATGTAAAAAATATTCAATAAGTGGCTAAGTATGGCTAAAAAACTTCTCGTTCAGCGGAGTTGCGACTTGTACACGTGGATACCCTTACCGATACTTTTATGCAATTGCAAGGCCGAGTAAAGAATAAATACACCAAATTAATCAGAAAATCACAAAATAATGCTATACTTTTTTTTTTTTTTTTTTTTATGTGAACCCCAAACACGAGAGGTATTAGAAATTATAGTACTTAGTACCGTGCTTGGGTTGAAGGTTGAGAAGACGAAAGAAGATATTTGTTGACATTGGACTTGAACTTCTGTAGATTGTAATTTTCAGGAAATACATATGAAGGAAGGTTGTTCCAGAAAATGGCAGTTGAATGAATAAATGAGGGAGATGAAAAGTTGGTTCTGTGGGTTTGAAGTTGGACAGTAAATGGATGTTGGCTGGTGGCGGCACGTGTTCGGACTGTTTTGAAAGAGAGAGCGGGAATTATAGAAGACAATTCAGAAGAACAGTGCCCATGGAAGTATCTGTAGAAGAGGCATGCAGCAGAAACAGTGCGTCTATGCGAAAGCGAGTGGAGAAACTCTGTTAGAGATGAATCATTAATTAACCTAACTGCCCTCTTCTAAATGGAATCAAGAAGCCTGAGAGAGGTTTTGGGAGAACCACCCCAGATGTGGGAACAATATTCCATGGCAGGGGGGGGATTTGCGATTTATACAGAGTGAGCAGCTGTTTGGAAGAAAAATAACACCGAGAGCGAAAGAGAAAACCAAGTTTTTTAGATGCAGAGGAAGCAATATTTGTAATGTGCTTGTGCCAAGACAGATTAGAAGTCAGGGTAATCCCCAAGAGAGATATATCATTTTGCCTAGAAATTGGAGTGTCACTAAACATAAGCATAGGAGCAGAAGAATCCTTTTTGCGAGATATAAGACAAGACTGAGTTTTAGAAGGGTTGAAATCAACTAAGTTGTCTTTGCCCCACTGGAGAATTACCTGAAGATCGGCATTTAAGGAATTGGTAGCAGATTTCCGAGAAGTTACAGCTGATTGAGCAGGACAAGGTTTCTCAAAATGGAAAGTTGAATGCAATGTGCTATCATCAGCAAAACTATGGATAGGATTTCCAGTCAATGGAAGAAGGTCATTGATATACAAGAGGAAAAGAGTGGGGGAAAGAACTGAACCTTGGGGGACACCAGCATTAGTGGAGAAGTTAGAAGACAGAGAGACATCTACCATCACCCTCAGTGAGCGATCAGTGAGAAAACTGGATAACCAATTACTAAAAACAGTTGGCAAACCATAAGATGTAAGCTTGTTTAGAAGAGCTTTATGCCAAACACGATCAAAAGCCTTTGAGATGTCAAGAGCAACTACTTGTGTTTCACCGAACCTTTCCATTGAATTAGTCCATAAATGGGAAACATAAGCCAGAATATCACCGGTGGATCGACACTGACGGAATCCATACTGACGATCGTTGATCATACGGAAGGATTCTAGGTGGTTTAAGAGTTGGCGGTTAATTGATTTCTCCATTACTTTAGAAAGAGTAGAAGTAAGTGCAATGGGACGATAATTGGATGGGAGGGATTTGTCACCCTTTTTAGGAACTGGCTGGATATGAGCAAATTTCCAAGCAGAAGGAAAAACACCTTTGGAATAAGAAAGTGAAAAAAGGCGGCAAAGAATAGGAGTAAGTTCAGGAGCACAGGTTTTGAGAACAAGTGGAGAAATACCATCGGGACCTGGAGCTTTCTTAGCATCAAGATTCATCAAAATCCTTCTAATATCCTTTTATTGGAAAACCACAGGAGGCATTGAATGGAGCATGTTGGGAATGGTGGGAGGTGTTTTACCAAGATCATTAATACATGAGCTGGAAGAAAAATGGGATGCTAGCAGGTCAGCTTTATCCTTGGCTGAAGTGACAACAGAACCATCTGGTTTGGACAGAGGTGGGAGCAGAGATGGGCAAAAGTTGCGGCCAACAGCTTTGGCAAGAGACCAGAATGCTTGGCTACCATTAGGGCAAGAAGCAAGTTTTCTACTCTTAGCCTGTTCAAACTCTAGTTTGGACTGATTAATAACTGCTTTACAATTGTTGCAAGCTTTGGTGTAGGCAGAAAATGAATCTGAAGAATTAGAAACAAGCCAATTATGATATGCAACGTTCTTCTGTTGGACAGCCTTAGCACATTTATTGGAAAACCAAGGTTTAGATAAAGGGCGATATTTTAAAGTGGAGTGTGGGATAAAGGATTCCATTCCTTCAAGAATAATTTCACTGACACGATCTGAGCAAACGTTGACATCAGAAGTTTTGAAACAGTAATCCGACCAAGGAAAAGAAGAAAAGAAGTCTCGCAGGTCATCCCATTTTGCATTCTTGTAATGCCAAACAACACGAGGTTGGGAATAGCCATGAGATAAAGGTTCCATTGGAGAAGAGACAATCACCAAGTTGTGATCTGAAGTGCTTAAAGGACCTCTCACTTCGACCGTGTACTTAGAAGGGTTGTTTGTGAGAAAAAGATCAAGCGTATTGGCTGTATGATTAGGATTGTCCAGTATTATTGTAGGTAAATGAACAATCTGTGCTAGGTCATTAGTAATTGCAAAAGCCTCAGCATCTCGACCTGCTGGGTCCGTGTGACTAGAAAACGGAAGCCAGCTGGAGTTGTGAACATTAAAATCACCAAGGAAAATAACCTCACTGTTAGGAAAGTTGGACTGGAGAAAGTCAAGTTGCAAAGAGAGGAAGTCAAAGAGCTCCAAGTGATTAATGGAGTTGGGAGAACGGTAGAGACAACAGATGAATTTGACACAATGAGGTAGAGAGATTTTAAGCCAGAGAAGATCAAAGAGAGGAGATTCCAAATTGCGAAGTCTCTGACAGGGAATATCAGAACGGACATATGCACAAATACCACCTTTGAGGCGAAAGGAATCATACAGCGAATAATTTGGGCATCTGAGATGAGCAGTAGTTGAATCAACTGATAACTGAGATTCTGTCAGAAAAAGTACATGGGGTTTGGCAGACTGCAAGTGGAAATGGACATCGTTGAGATTAGAATTGAGACCACGTATATTTGTGAAATGAATTAGGAAGTCCTTGGGAGGTTTAGATCTTTTCGCAGATAAGCTTGCTCTATTAGTTTGACAATTCATTGTGTATTCAATAGTAAGAAAAAGTGGTGGGACATGCTGTATGAAGTAATGAAATTTTTGGATATGGCATACATGTGGTAAGAATATACCCAGATCCTTGACATAACGTGGCCTCGACAATGCTCCCCGCATACACACTACTCGGACTCCCTCCAGTCACTATCTGGCAGAGTAGAGGTAGCAAGATTATACACTAGCTGATCCGGAAGCCTCCTAGAGAGTTACCAATAGGTTCGGTCCAGTGTACTACCTAGCGGCCGCCCTGTGAACACCGTTTTAGAGCTGTACCCTTGAAATGTAAGGAATATTGTGGATCTCGCCACGACGTTCATCATAACCTCAAAAGTCATCAATTATACTGCATGATGGAAGAGATAGGGAAGGGTTGACCAGAACTTAGCTCTAGAGACTAAACATGGGTTCCACCACTTCAAGCCTCCAATAAGCAAAGTGGTGGTATTTCACCGGTTGATGAGAGTCATCTACCACCTAGTACAGCCTGGTAACATAGAGGGGCGTCGGTCCTCCATGTGGTGTGGGCGCCACACCTCGACCCCTGCTTACGTTGGTTCACACCTAGGTGGTTAACCACCATGTACTTGTGCATGGAGGTTATACCCAGGATTACTAACAGTCCCACCATTGTGAAGGTGCAAGCAGAGGATTTGGCTGTCACAGACCGTCCAGACTTCGCCGAAATTGGGTCCACTTGACTTGAGTGTCACCCGAATATCAGTTCCATCAGCGTTTTAGACTCCCAGGTAGCAAGTACAGCTTGTCTGGCATATCTGAGAGAATGTCTGTGATAACCTCAAGGACCAAAATACTACTAAATTTAAATCAAGTTTTAGAAAAACAATAATTTCAAATCAATAAATTAGAAAAATCCACTTAGCGGCTTTGAACACGTCTCGCCTCTACTAGCCTCGTCAGCAGACTGGCATTTGTGGATTATGAAAAGGCATTTTAATCCATACAGCATAAGGCAATGTTTCGGGCACTGGAAAGATAAGGCATAGATACCCCATATATTATGATTTTGAAGAAAATATAGGGGAATGCTACCTCCTTTATTAGACTAGACAAAGACAGTAATAAATTTAAAATTGAGAAAGGAGTTCGACAAGGAGACACAATATCTCTGAAATTGTTTACTACTGCCCTTGATGAAGCTTTCAGAAGATTAGACTGGTCGCAGAAAGGAGTCAATGTGAATGGAGAGTACCTAAACAATTTACGATTTGCAGATGACATTGTAGTCATAAGCCACGATCCCAAAGAATTGGAGGAAAATCTTAATCAGTTATGCAGAGTTAGTAAGGATTTTGGACAAAAGATGAATATTGCTAAAACAAAAGTAATGATGAACAAGTATGCCACAGAAAAGGATAATGACTGAAGGAGCAGTAATTAAAAAGGTGGAGTCATACTTATCTAGGACAAGTCATTAGCTGTAATAATGATAAATGGATGGAAGTCAAGAGAAGAATAAATTTTGGATATATAGCATTCAGGAAATATTGTCACATACTGAGGAGCAATATCACAAATTTGTCTGAAACGTAAAATAATTAACCAATGTATACTCCCCACCATGACTTATGGAAGTGAAACTTGGGCACTCACCAAAAGAATGGAAGAGAAGCTGAGAACTGCACAGCGAAGAATGAAACGAATTATATTTGGAATCAAACTGTTAGATAAGAAGAGAAACACATGGATTAGGCAGCAAACTCAAGTAAAGGACATTCTTATCAAAACTAAAGAACTAAAATGGTCTTGGGTAGGACACATAGCTCAAAGATGTGATGACAGACGGACTAAGAAAATAACAGAATGGTACCCAAGAGAAAACCTTGAAGACAACAACGGAGATGGAAAGATGAAATTCATGAGTTTGTGGGTAGTAAATGGATGGCCATTGCACAAAACAGAAGAAACTGGAAAGTTGCTGGAGAGGCCTTCATCCTGCAGTGGATTGAAAATGGCTGATGATAATGATGACGAAAGGGTTCAAATGAGAGGATTCCAGAGTCAATTTGAGCTGCGGTCTCAAAGGTCCATAGATGATCACTCATAAGCAAGTACAAGCAGGGCAGAAATGTATAACAGGCTGGCAAAGGTACAACGTGATTAAATAATAACAAGGAACATCAGGGGAATTGAATAAAACACAAATAAAGAGTTTAAACTGCTTATATAATAACGTCAGGAATATTGTCAATAAAACAAGAATTTATGCTACTGATGGTGTTATAATCAGGTTAATTATAACCTGGTGTCATCCTGATATAGGGGATGATGAGCTTCATTTTGAAATACAATATCTGCAGGAAGAATAGCAGGAATGGACAGAGAGAGAGAGAGAGAGAGGTGTTATGCTTCTGATCAAAAGCTGTATGAATGCAGCAAGTTCAAACCATGATTTAGAACAATTTCAGGAAAGTATCTGGTGCATCACAGCCAGTGGTAAAAGAAAGTTGAATGGTGTGTGTGTGTGTGTGTGTGTGTGTGTGTGTGTGTGTGTGTGTGTGTGTGTGTGTGTGTGTGTACGCACTACAGTCTCCATGACAGCACTGTGCATGATATGTTACTCTATGTAATTTTAATGGAAATTAAGTCAACATGCTTTGTTATGAATCATTTCCACTTTCCACTCATTTGCCCACCAGTTCAAATTGTCCATCTGCAATTTGACAACAGTTGGAAATTTACAAAAATATTTACCTTTTGGGTAAATTTTTTTAATCAAATTGATGAATTATTTGTATCAACGGATCAAGAAGAGTATAAGCGGTGTGAATATCATTGAGCTGGTCATCAAGATCCAAGTAATATCACAAACACGATGGAAGAAGATCGTTCATGGAAAGCAACCATGACATCCTAAAGTAGTAGTAGTATGTGATGAAAGAAAGGCAAGTGTATGAGCTTATGCAGCATCAGCCAAAAAAAAACACACCATTCCCTCCAAATGCCTGTCCAGTTCCTACTTAAATTTATTTAACCTATCAACTTCCGTGACAGATGGAAGTTTGTTCCAGCAATTAACCACCCGCTGGCTAAAGGCAAATTTCCGCATATCTATTCTACATCTATCTTTTCTTAATTTGAATTTATGTCCCCTTAGGTTCGTAATCTGAACAAGTGGAAGGATACCATCAGAATTCAGCATGCTCAACCCATTCAAGGCCTTATACACCTCAATCAGATCACCGCACAGATGCCTAGTCTCTAGCCACTGCAATTTGCAGAACTTAAGCCTCTCTTGGTAAGAGGATCCCTTCATTGCCTTCACCAATCTAGTTGCCCTTCTCTGTACAAGCTCAAGCAAATCAACATCCTTCCTAAAATGAGGCCTCCAGACCTGTACACAGTACTCAAGGCATGGCCTACCTGACCATTGCCTTATACAGAGGGACAATCACCTCCTTTTCCCTGATAGCAAAATTTCTATATATCATTGACAAAACCCCATGACCTGCCTTGGCAGCCTGTCTGCATTGCTCAGAAAACTTCATATCTGACTGCACAATTACTCCCAGGCCTTTTTCATTTTCTACCACCTTAAGTGTAGTACCACACAGTTGGTACGTTGCTCTGAGGTTACTTCTACCCATATGCAGTACTTTGCATTTGTCAAGGTTAAACTTCAGTTTCCATTTCTTAGCCCATCTTCCCAAATTTTATAGATCCTGTTGCAGTAGCACACTGCTATTACTGTCATTAACAACCCTGCCACCTTTGTATCATCTGAAAACTTCAACATTAAGCCTGATATACCTTCATCAATATCATTGATAAATATAAAAAACAACAGTGGATGCAATACCAAACCCTGTGCGACTCCACTAATAACATTAGTCCACGAAGAGCAGCACCCACTGATTACCACCCTCTGTCTTCTCCCACTCAACCATCCTTTTATCCATTGTAGAAAATTACCCTTAATACCATTCTGCTCCAATTTGTACAATAGTCTTCCATGCACAACAGTGTCAAAAGCTTTCCTGAAATCCAAATATATGATATCAAAATTATTTTTTGCATCCAGTTCCTTTGTAACCACATCATAATATCCTATCAAATTTGTCAGACAAGACTTTCCCTTAACAAACCCATGCTGTGTCTGAATTATTGCTGTAGTCTTGTCTAGATGATCCTGCAATGCATCTTTAACGAGTAACTCCATTATTTTACCTGGAACAGAAGTTAAACTAATTAGTCTGAAATTACTCGTGCCACCCTTCGATCCCCTTTTGTGAATTGGGGATTCATTTGCACATTTCCAGTCCGTGTGGACCTCCCCTGAGTCCAAGGATGCTCTCATAATTATGGCTAATTATGAGAGTTGCTTTGCCGCCTCCTTTAATATAACTTGATAGATCCCATCCACTCCAAGTGCCTTTCTTATGTTTAACTATAACAATTTCTTCTCCACTTTACTCTCAGTTAATACAAAATCATTAAGCACCCTACTACAATTTGATAACCTTTTGCCATTTTCAAATCTTAACTCCTCATGTGTGAATGTAGATGCAAAATACTCGTTCAGTTTGTTTTCTATCTGAGCAGGATCATCAACAGTCGAACCATCGATATCAAGTGGACCAATCAGATTCATCCTCTTCCTTTTAGAGTTTATATAAATAAAGAAATCCTTGCTGTTTTTCTTAACATCCTTTGCCAAAGATTTCTTGTAATCTGCCTTCACCTGCCTAACCTCCTTTGTGACCTGATTACAGACTAGCTTATATCTGCCATAGGCTTCTGAGTCGCTTGATAATTTATATGCATCCCATGTATTTTTCTTCTCTGTCACGAGTCTCATTAGTTCGTTTGATAACCATTTAGGCCTAAACCTTGAACAATATTTCTTAATGGTATGAAACTTTTAGTAGCTTCCACGATTAATTCCTTGAATGCTTCCCACTGTTGGTAATATCGTCAGTTGATCCCACTGTACAGAATTTAAAAAAACTGTCTGAGATCACTGTACTCACCTTTACGGAAGCAAAAACCCTTTCCTTTACCCCTGATGGTAATTATATATTTAAGTAAATCCCACATCAGTAAACTGTGAATACTGCCACCTAGTGGTTCCTTTATCTGCAAATTCTTAATACACGAATGATCAATGCTGATAACCAGATCAAGAGTATTACCCTCCCTGGCTGCTTCTCAAACATGCTGCTGCAGAAAACAATCATCCAATAAATTCACAAAAGTCTTACTACTGTGTGAGTGACCAACCCACAAGTTCCAGTCAGTATCTGGGAAGTTAAAATCCCCCATTATAAGACATTCTGATTTACTAGCCCACTCTATTTCTCTGTACAATTGTTCATTGCACTCATTCGAGTCATCAGGCCTATATAACACACACCTACCCTTATTTTTGCTTTCGCAGTGCTTATGTCACACCAAACTGACTCAACAGTGCACTGTTCATCTATATCAACTGGATGCACTTCTTTTGATTTTATGTTTTTCTTAATTAACAGCATGACACCTCCTCCCTTCCTATCCTATCTATCCTTTCTGTACACATGGTACTCTCCAAATTCCAATTCTGCATTCCTAATATCAGTGTAACACCATGTCTCTGATATCCCAACAATATCTGCCTTTGATGTCTTGACCAACACTTCAAATTCATCAAACTTATTTACTATACTTCTAGCATTGGTATACATGCACCTATTCCTATTCCCCCTGACACATCCCATATACCCACCTGTTTCACGATGACTACCATCAGTCCCTGAAACCCCCAGCACCCCTTGCTCCAGGTTGTTACTAATTCTAATAGAAATTGTGCAAGAATCACCTTCACCTCTGCCTGCGGCTACTTTTAACCTTTTAGACTGTGAATCCCCCCCAAGCTAGCAGTTTTCCGACCCACCTAACACTGCCTTGATAGCATCAGCAAATATTCTTGCACCCTTTCTATTTAAGTGTATCCCATCCCTGCAGAAGCAGTCTCTCCTGTTAACGAGCACAGACCATGCTGAAAAAAATTTTACCCCTCGAGCCTTGCACATTCCTTCCAGGGCCGAATTGATTGTCATTGTCAGTGGACAATGACAAATGAGATTTCACCAGTTGAGGGTAAGAGCAAGTGTCAATTTCAAGAAAGCAGACTAACGCAGACTAATGCACATCTTGTGCTCAATCAGTTGGGATGAGATATGTAAGACGAAAAGCTCAAGTGAACTATGGTGTACTTTCAAGATGGATATTAAGAAAAAGACCTGGGGGTAATTGTGCAGTCAGATATGAAATTTTCTGAGCAGTGCAAACAGGTACCACAGCAAGTCAGAGTCTTGTCAATGATATACAGGAATTTTGCTGTCAGGGATAAGGAGGTGATTATCCCTTCGTATAAGGCAATGGTCAGGCCACACCTTACGTACTGCGTACACGTCTGGAGAACTCATTTTAGGAAGAATGTAGAGTTGCGAGACTGAGTACAGAGAACTGCAACATGATTGTTGAGGGGAACAAAGGGGTACTCTTATCAGGAAAGGCTTAAGATCTGCAATTGCAGCATTTGGAGACTAGGCACCTGTAAGGTGATCTCATTGAGGTGTATAACGTTTTGAATGGTTTGAGTAGGCTCAATGCTGATGAGATTCTTCCTCTTGCTCAGATTACGAACCTGAGGGGCCATAAACTCAAATTGAAGAAAGGCTATTGTAAAACAGATGCATGGAAATTTGCTTTTAGCCTGTGGGTAGTTTATTGCTGGAACAAACTTCCATCCATCGTGGAAGTTAATAGCTCAAATAAATTCAAAGAAGAACTGGACAAACTATTGGAGCAAATGGATGGGTGAAATGGGAAGGGTTTTTTTTTTTTTTTTTGACTGATTTTGCTGTATAAGCTTTCTTTCTTGTATCATATGCCTCTGCTAATGCTAATCATCAAAGCCATGAGTGCATTCATTCGTACTATTAAGGGGGTACTATACTACATACTATAACATTTAATTGAGCAAATTTTGCCTTTTTTTTTGTTATCTTAAAATATCTAAAAAAGTTAAGTTCAAAATTATAATTATTAAACATAACTGCAACACGAAAAAGATAAAAATCTATATAATCAAATTGATAAGGAGGTTTTTATTCAAATGTTTCATAACTAAAAAGGTGATGTAAAGCCAAGATGTGTTATCTAGGATCTCTTCATGAAACTCATGTTTTGTTATGTTTGTCAAAGTGGATTTGTTGTATGAAAGAAAATAGTTCCAGTAGATTTTGAAAAGTTACCTAATATGTCACAAAGAGTACGTACATTCTTACTGTGAAAACAAAGTAATCTGCTATTTCTTAACTGAGAGCATAGCAGTACTGTATTTCACTGAAGTTGAATTTGGCAGCATAATCTACACCATGGCTCCCCAAACTATGGCCCATGAAAGAATTTTAACCAGCCCAAGAATATTTCAATTGTCGTAAAAATGAATGTTTACATTAGATTACAATAAAATTTATGAAAAAACATTTTACAGATTATTTTAACGTTTGTTGGTTAATTAATATTGATTAATTATTGACTCTGTGTTATCAGCTTAGTCTTGTTAGATATTAATTCTGTTATTTCCACTCAAAGTTTTTCTTTGAAACATCATTAAAATAATCCATTAATCTTGACCATGTCATTAAATAGCAACAGGCATTAGAGACAGTAATTCGGGATTTCCTAATCCCTTTCCAGCCTGCACACCAACTCTGATGTTCAAAGTTTTTATTTATTTATACACAGGTTTCTCACACACAGGGCACACACCCTAAATAAAGGTGAAAACGCTAGGAAATTGCATAAAATACAAAACAGTAGTAATCAGTATAAAACTAGAATTAAAATATATACAAAATATAGAACTAGAATTAAAATATATACAAAATATAGAACTAGAATTAAAATATATACAAAATATAGAACTAGAATTAAAATATATACAAAATATAGAACTAGAATTAAAATATATACAAAATATAGAACTAGAATTAAAATATATACAAAATTTACATTAAGAAAACAGAGTAAGGGGCAGATTCTTATAGATAGACAGATTAAGAGTAAAATCAATATTGTAATAATTCATTACTTGAAGGAAACAAAACAGAGGACTACCAAGTAAGTGATCAGTACGAGGAACATGCAGTGAGAAATTAATTTTATAACAAGAATTTAAATGGGGTATAGCGAAAGGTATTTGTTCAAGAAGAGATGGAGAATCGATAACAGAGTTTATGATATTGTAAACAAAAAGAGACCCATGGAGTTGTCATCTAGAGTGAAGAGGGAGTATGGGAGCAAAGGTTATCCTAGGCTTCGACTACACAAGAATCCCAAATCCAAGATAAAAACCTGGAGCAGCATGGTCTGATAATTAATATCGGTAAGATCCTGAACCAGCCTGCACATGAACCCTTGTGTCCAGAGTATGGGAGCAGAGGTCACCCCTGGCTTCTACTATACAATAAGCCTGGATCCAGGATAAAAAAAATTATCCCACCCTATTGGTTAATGGAATTAATCCCTCTGCTATAAATTGGTTCATAGGTGCCTAGTCTCCTGGCACTGCAATTTGCAAAACTGAAGCATTTCCTAGTAAAACCCATTTTCCCCACCTCTTTAAATGACATGAGATAAACAATTTTACAACAAACAAATCTCTAAAGAAACTCAGAATTCGAAAGGATCACTTGGTCCAGTTCATTTTGTTGTAAGAAACACCTAAAATGTTTTCCATGCCAAATCCACAATATGCATGAACTCTAATTTCAGGATAATGTTAAAAGATTGTTACTGTTGCTGGTTTAAAAGCTTACTCTGCTGTGAAGATACTGAAATTTTTGATAAAATTTGATTTCACTCGTGAAGTGTGGTTTTACCTTAGTAGCAATATCAACAGCTAAAATTAGAGAATACAGAGTACTGAAAATCTGCACATTTTCACAAAATCCACTTACAAGCATATGATATGCTTGTACAATATGCAATAACCCTAGGCTATTCCCAGCTACTACAGCAATATATGCATTGTGTAAAACTTATAAAACACTACAGTACTGATTATATGCCCACCGGAACCTCACAAAAGAAAATATTCACGAATTATACTTATCCTTCAGTTCTGTTTACAAACCTCCTACTTTGATACTGTGATCTTCATGTTAACAATAGCCAACTTTATTTTTATGTTTCTAAATATTTGGATAAACAGAAAATTCAAACAAATCTGTCTAATTAGGAAGTTCCTTTACTACAAAAAAAAGTGTTTAATTTTTTATGCATTTTTGCATAAAAAATGACAAAGATCCTCAATTACAAAAAACAATCCTGAATTTACACAAGCAACCTAAGGAATATATATGAGCTGAATATATCTTATTCCAAAAATAAGATCCTATTATTTTGCATTCTTAAAACAAATATATGAACTACAAACTCACCTCTGTTTATTTCACAACATCCAATCAGCTGTCTACACAAAGGACAACAAGTATTTGTTGGATCTGGCTTAGCCACCTTTCTGAGACAGACTTCACAGAAAACATGGCCACATGGACGACAGGTAAATGGGCTGAAAAAGAAGTCAAGACATATGGGACAAACAAGACTACTACATAACATGGGATCCAGTGCTGCATCATAAGTTTCTGCTGTGCCTAAGAATGAATCAGATGAATTCCCCATTTGCTCCTGCAATTAAAAAATACACAAGAACTGAAATATAACAAGGCAAGCTATTAGAGATTTATGAATTTAATTCCCAATTATTATATAATAATTCTTTGTCTCACCTATAAAAACAGGCCAATGCTCTATGTTTTATTTATTACTAAAGCAATTAAAATATAGCATTTCTTATTTGATTTCTAAATTTGCAATGCTCAAGAATATAAAAACCTTGAACTAAAAGGCATAAACATTTTTGTCCCATTTAATAACCATGTAACCAGAAAACTCATAGTTCCCTGGCACAGATATATCAAAAACATGAATGACATTTACATTCTTCTACAAATTTTTGAACTTTGAAAAAAAAAAAAACTTTTTTTCAGTAATATACAGCATAAGTTATATATCAGGTCAGAATGAAAAGTGATGTCTCTTAGTTCATACCTAACCTGAGTTCATAACCTCAGTTCGCACAAGTTCCAACAAGGGTCTCCATGTGGCTAATAGTTTCAGTTAATATGTGGGCAGTAGAATATTTGAATATTTACAAGTTGTATTGTTTTAAACAGAAGTAACTTTGAACATGTGGTTCAAATAATGTGTAGTTATTCAGTTTCTTGTTGCCAAAAAATGTTAGATGCATTTTAAAATGCTATTATAACTTGATATTATTGTATTAATCTGAATTCACTACTATGATTTGGAAAACAACAGTAAATCCACGGAATTTCTCCGTAAAACATCTCTATGTCCAAATTCAAAGTTCAAGAAGAGCCAGGCTGTTAACTGAATTTTGGAACTCCACGACTGTTACCTACACTGAGGCATTAGATACATTCAGAAAAAAAAAAA
Organism: Mastigoproctus giganteus; assembly: GCF_048544385.1. Lineage (NCBI taxonomy): Eukaryota > Metazoa > Arthropoda > Arachnida > Uropygi > Thelyphonidae > Mastigoproctus > Mastigoproctus giganteus. The sequence continues at coordinate 144,524,794 of NC_143577.1, forward strand.
AAAAAATCAAATCAATAAGATTTGCAAAACAGCAATACAGTTTCAATGGCTAATTTAAATGGAATACAAAAACTAAAGTGCTGGAGACAAAAATGTACAAAGTTAGATGAGGCATAGTAAAAAAATTATACTCAAATTATAGACAAACTTTTTTTTATATATATCTACAAGTACATTTTCTTTTTCATTTATCTCTATTCCCAACAGCAAAATTGTCATATTCATTAATTGCAAAATTGTTTCAAGCTTGAATACATGCATAATAATTTATATATCTTAATAGCAGGATATTTTAGGTACTCAATATGATTTGAATTGCAATATCTGTATATCAAAATAAACCCCATGACATTTCCATGATGAATGGAAAAATAATTTAAGGGGGAAAACAAATATATAATAACAATAATTAATGCAAAAACACCAACTGATGAAAGCGCATTTACTGTATTACAAGTAAGAACCTTAGGCCATACTGGAGACCCCTACTCACAAACTATACTGGGACATGGCCTAATAACAGATACAATGATCCCACACAACACACTAGACACAACCTTCACTGACAAGAAAGAAATGACTACCTACCTGATTGACATAGCAGAGCCGAACACCAGCAAACTCCAGAAAACCTACAAGGAAAACACTAGGAAATACACAGACCTAACACAAGAAGTCAAAGAAATGGCACATCAAATTTCATGTGGAAAACATTCCACTTCCACAACAACAGATGGAGGCCTGTTCCAACAAATACCTGATGGCTGAAGGAAAACTTCTGAACATCTAGCCTGAAAACCATCCTTCAACTTAAATTTATGCCCCCTTGTGCGTAGTCTCAGTAAGATGAAGAATGCCATTCACATTCAGCATACTAAATCCATTCAAGTCCTTAAACACCTCATTCAGATCACCCAACATGTGCCTAGTCTCCAGAAGCTGCAATCTGCATGGCTGAAGCCTTTCTAGGGAAGAGCACCCTTTCTCTTCACATATCTGGTTTCCCTTCTCTGCACCCATTCCAGCAAATCTACATCGCTCCTAAAGTGAGGCCTTAAAACCTGTATACAATAATGAAGTTGAAGCATAATCATGGCCTTATACAAAAATCACCTCTTTCTCCCTGCCAGCAAAGCTCCTGTACATCACTGGCAAAACAGGCTGTCCTGACAGACTGTCTGCACTGCTCAGAGATCTTCATATCTGAAGGCCTTTTTAATTACCCCAGGTCTTTTTCATTTTCCACTTCCTACAGTGTGTAGTACCACATAGATGATAAGTTACTCTGGGATTACTGCTATTCATATGTAGTACCTTACATTTGTCAATGTTAAACTTCAACTGCCATTTTTCAGCCCATTGACTCAATTTTCCTAGATCTTGTTGCAGTAGTTCATCCTGCTTATTGTCGTTGACCACCTTCCAAACCTTTGTATCATCAGCAAACTTCGACATTAAGTCTGATATACCTTCATCAATATCATTAATAAATATTGAAAACAGCAATGGACTCAGCATTGAACCCTGGGGGACTCCACTGATAACATTAGTCCACAAAGAGCAGTGCCCATTGATAGCCATTCTCTGTCTTCAACTTAACCATCCTATTATCCATAGCAGTAACATTGCCACATTGCTGCAGTTTATACAGCAGTCTTTTATGTGTAACACTATCAAAAGCCAACCTGAAACCTAAGTATGTGATATCAAAATTATTTTTTTTGCATCCAGTTCCTTTCTCACTGCATCATAGTCACCTATCAGATTGAAACAAGACAGCCACTTAATAAAACCATGCTGTGACTGCAGTATAATTGCATTCCTGTCCAGATGGTTTTGTATTACTCTTTAACCAGCAACTCCATTATTTTCCCTGGACCAGATGTTAAGCTAACAGGTCTATAATTACTCATGTCGCCTTTTAATTCCCCATTGTGAACTGGAAATATAATTGCACATCTTCATTCCACAGGGACCTCCACTGAATCCAAGGATGCCTCATAAGTATGGCTAATGGCTTGCTTACATTCTTTGATGCCTCTCTTAATAGGACTGAACAGATCTCATCCACCACAGGTGCTTTTTTGATGTGAATACGTCTTTAAATTCAGTCTGGTATAGGGGGTCTCTACAAAAACTCTAGCGACCAAAAAAAATGGCAAGATTTGTCATGCTTATATATCATAAACTATAAATGATAATCAAATGATTTAAATTTTGTTGGATAGAGGGTTTATGTCCTTATCTAAAATGGTGGGTAGTGGGGGTGTGCAGCGGTGGGAGGGAAGGGTAGCGCTTGCACATGAACACTGAAAATGGCGACGACGCGTGGCGTTTGGGCAGTGTAACTTTGGATTGCGAAGAGATAGGACGTTGAAATTGGTGTCGATTTGTAGAGAATAACAGGATCTACAATATTATTTAGCAATAATAACCGATAAAATAATATTTGTAAAGTTATAAGCTGATAAGTGTACCAAGTTGAAGAAAATTTTCATAATGTCGAAAAAATTGCAAAGGAAATATGAACAGAAATGTAAGAAACGTATATCATTGGAAAGAAAAATTAAAAAGTTCAACGTGAGTTCAACTTGAAGTACATTTCTACATCACCCACTACTCTGGGCAACACTTGTAAAGCTTACCTTGGTAAGAAACATCGATATAAATACTATGCCATATGTATCTTACTTCTCCTAACATCGGCCTTTGATAAATAAAATTATATTTCACTTATAACCACCAAGACTTTATTCATTTACATCTTACCCTTCCTCTAATAACACAAAGTCGGATTCACACCTCAAAACGATTGCGGTTGTGTCCCCATACACAACCCACCCCAATTTTTTTTTTTATGTTCAACATCAACAATTCCTCTTCAATTATCCTTGCAGTTATGACGAAGTCATTTACCTCAACTTGAGTTTGATAAACTTCTGGCATCCCTTCCCCTAAAGAATTCCTCATGGGTGAATGTACATGCAAAATACCTATTCAATATGTCAGCAACCTGAGCAGGGTCATCAACAGTTAACCCACTGACCAAGTGGACCGATATGATTCAATTCCTTTCTTCTACTGTTAATAGAAGTAAAGAAGTTTTTTCTGCTTTTCTTTGCCAGAAACCTCGTAATTTGCCTTAGTTTACCTAACCTCTTTTGTGATTTGATTACAGACTAATTTATATCTATCATAGGCTCCTGAATCATCAGATAATTTATATGCAACCCATGCACTTTTCTTCTCTGCTGCTTGTCTCAATTGTGCATCTGACATCCACTGAGGTCTCCGCCTTGAATAGTATTTCTTTATTGGTACAAAAAGCCTAGTAGCTTCTATGATTACTTCCCATTTATAATTTGCCTTAGTAACATCATCAGTCATTCCTGCTGCACAGAATTTAAAAACTATCTGACACTACTATAGTCACCCTTATGAAAGCAAAAGCCTTTCCCTTTATCCTTGACAGCAGTTATGTCTTTAATTAAATTCTACAATGGTACACTGTGATGGTCACTATGCAGTGGGTCGTTTACCTGAAGATTCATGAAAATTTTCTGCAGATAACCAGATCAAGAGTACTGTTTCATTTTTGTTGCCTCTCTAACATGCTTCTGAAGAAAACAGTCATCCAAAAAATCTACAAAAGTCTTGCTAGTGAGTGACCGACCAAACCACACCACAAATACTAGTCAACATATGGAAAGTTAAAATCCCCATAAGACATTCTGATTTAATGGCCCACTATTTGTTTGTATAGATGTTTGGTATACTCATTACAGTCATTAGGCCTATAATACACTCCTGTAAATTTTGTTTTCCCAATACCTATATCACATATTTTGATGCAGAACTACGTTGAGATTGATGCTCTGGCTATGCTGATGACCTTCTCTTCTTGATATATGGTAATGCTCGATCATACCTAGAAAAACAGGCTGCGAGAATTATGTGGGATCTGATGGAATGGTCTAAGATCTAATGGCCTGCAAATCTCAGAAAAGAAGACAGTGCAATTACTATTGAAAGGTCAACTCAGTATGAGTTAGACACCCTCTTGTGAGGACTCAAGGAGTGTCTGTATGATATGTAACATTATGTAACATCTGTTAAGTATCTAGGGGTGGTGATAGGAGAGTGAATGAATTTTGTCCCTTATGCTAAATATTTAAAACAGAAAATTAAAATATTATATGCCAAGTTAAAGAGAGTCATTAGAGTTGACTGGGGTATCAAAGGTCATGCATTAAACTTGCTATATGATTGTTTATTTGTACCTATAGTCACCTATGCCTTGGCAGCTTGGCTACATAAGATGACTAATTCATTGATAAAGAAGCATATACTGCAGGCCCAAAGATTTGCCCCCCTATTTATCACTAGAGTGTGCAGGACAGTGTCTACAGATGCTCTCCAAGTGATTTCGGGTAGATTACCTGCTGATCTGCAGATCATTTTTATCTGCGTTGATACATTACATAAGGCATAATGTAAGGAAGATTGTCTTGGGTGTGAGTTCATGTCCAGAGGAGGGGAGGCTGTATACTGGACAGGATGTTAAAGTGGAGAAAAAGGGAATATCGTCAGAAATGATGCAAGTATGGCAGATGAGGTGGGAAACATCTGAAAAAGGAAAAGTTACTTATGTTTCTACCTAAAGTGAATATTATAGAAGAAAGAAAGTCTGGCAACAGTTCAGAGTACATGCGGCCTTCCTTCTTACTGGGCATGGGCTCGCAAAGAGCCTGTATGAGTTGGCTCTGGTGAGAGATCAGAACTGCACTTGTGGAGAGGAGGAAACATCAGAACATATTCTGTTTTACTGCAGCCAGTATGCTGATCTTAGGAATCAACTAGAATTATTATTGGGTGCCCTTGAGTAGAGTACATTATGGACCATGTTTGTGGAGAAGTACAGATTTTATTTTAACAAGTTTATACATGCTGTGTTTAAAAGAAGAGAATGTATCAAGCTGGATAGCAGAGCCTGCTTCCCAGTGGCAGGGATGTAAACCAGGTCCACTGGGATAAGTAAAGTTAGTAATGAACCTAACATCTATCTCACTTTGCTTGGGCCAAGCGGCATAAGAGCTCTCGTGGTTTATATTTTGAGTTATTTTGAACTGTTAAATTCAGAGTTTAGAGTTTTAACGGCTAAGTTTAAGTGACGTTAAGCACTATGCCACATATAAGCCTAGGCTTGGGCAATGGTACTTAATGGCACTTTGAATGAATACCTATATCACACCAAACTGACTCAACATTGCACTGGTCACCCATGTCGACTGAATGCACTGCCTTAGATTTAATATGCTTCATAAGTGCATAACTTTTTCACTCCTCCTGTTCTGTCTATCCTTCCTGTATACAGTGTAGCATCACTGTATTGTATTCAAATCACTGTATTCAAATTCAGCATCACTTATGTCTGAATAACACCATGTCTATGGTATCCCAACAATGTCTGCATTTGATGACTTAATCAATACTTCAAATTCATCAAGTTTATTTACAATGCTCGTGGCATTATTGTACAGGCAATATAGTCATGACATAAGAATAAGCAAAGAGTATAACAAAGTCAAGCACAGAACACTGAAAAAAGATAAATGAACTAAACCTAAGGAAAGAAGGGACAGAAGAAGAAACATAATGAGTGCTATAAACACGCATTGTGTTTAACAATATATTTTGACAAAAAACCAAATAGTTTTTTTTTTTTTGGTAGTTGTTGGTGCATCGACTTCTGTGGCCATAATGCACCTCCCCAAGTTTTTGCAGTACTTTGATCCAAGCCTGAGGCGGGATTCGAACCCGCGACCTTCGGGTTGCTAGGCAGGCACTTTACCCACCCGGCTAGCCCGGTCGGCAAGCAAATAGTTAATGCCAAATAAAAACAAATGTAGAACAATGACAAGATCCATTAATCAGTGATGCAAGTAACAGCAAGTAATAGCAAGTAACCCAGATAATCATCAAATCTGACAATTTAATGATTATCTTGGTTATCAACTAATTGCAGGAATTTACCAAAAAAGGCCTCAATTTTTTTTAACAAGAAAGACTTGTTCTACAAATTGCAATGTCTGGAGACTAGACACCTGTGAAGAGATCCTGATGCTGAAGGTGCTGATGGCATCCTTCCCCTTGCTCACACTACGCACATACACACAAGGTGCATAAATTCAAACTGAGGATGGATGGTTGCCAGGCATATATGTGGAAATCAGACAGCAGACAATAGATTGTTGGAACAAACTTCCATCTAGTGTTGTACAAGAGGGTAGTTTGAATAAATTCAAAGAAGAACCACACAAACTATTAGAAGGGATGGGCAGGTGATATGAAATGTGTTGTTTTTTTATTTTTGGCTGATGCTGTATAAGCTTGCTTTGTTGCATCATTTGCCACTACTAATACTATACCTATTATAGCAATCTGGATAATGATTGAGGTGAGATTTACTTAAAATTTAAATTTACTATAACGATTGGTGTGGTGTTTACTTAAGAATGTAAATGCCATAAATCGTAAGAGGATGGGCTTTTGCTTTCGTAGAGGAGACTACAGTGGTCTGAGACATTTTTTAACTTCTATTCAGTGGGGCAAACTAAGCAAAAAATTCTAAATGGGAAGCATTCAGGGAAATAACCATAGAAGCTACTAGGCTTTTCATACCAACTAAGAAATACAGTTCAGGGCTTAGACCTAAATGGATGTCAGATGAACTATTGAGACATGTGGTAGAGAAGAAAAATGCATGGGATGCATATGAATTATCAGGTGATACAGAAGCCTATGGTAGATATAAACTAGTCTGCAATCAAGTTACAAAGTAAATCAGGCAAGTTAATGGACATTATGAGAAGATTATCAGCCAAAGAATGCCAAGAAAAGCAGCAAAGACTTCTTTACTTGTAAACACTAGAAGGAAGGTGATGACTCATTGGTCCACTTGATATTAATGGTTGAACTGTCGATTATATAGCTCAGTGTGCTGACAAACTAAAGGAGTTTTTACATCTACATTCACATATGAGGAATTCTTTTGGAAAGGGAATGCCAGAAGTTCATCAAACTGTAACAGAGAGCTATATGATTTTGTGATAACTGAGTGAAAAGTGGAAGGGAAATTTTTGAAGTTAAACATAAAAAAAGGCACTTGGGATGGGTGGGATCCATTCAGTCATATTAAAGGAGGCAACAAAGGAGGTAAGCAAACCCTCAGCCATAATTATGAGAGCATCTTTGGATAAAGGGGAAGTCCCTGTGGGCTGGAGATATGCAAATGTATCCCCAATTCACAGAGGAGGAATAATTTTGAAATCATATACTTGGATTTCAGGAAAGCTTTTGATACTGTTGCACATGGAAGACTGCTGTACAAATTGGAGAGGTGTGGCATTAATGGTAAGTTGTTACAATGGATAAAGAGATGGTTGAGTGGGTGGCAACAGAGAGGGGTAATCAATGGACACTGCACTTCGTGGACAAATGTTATTAGTGGAGTTCCCCAGGGTTCAGTGTTGGGCTCATTGTTGTTTTGTATAATTATCAATGATATTGATGAAGGTATATCAGGTTTAATGTCCAAGTCTGCAGATGATACAAATGTTGGCAGGGTTGTTAACACCAGTAAAGACTGTATGCTACTCCAACTGGATCTAGATTAGTTGGGCAAATGGGCTGAGAAGCGGCAACTGAAGTTTAGCATTGACAAATGCAAAGTACTGCATATGGGTAGCAATAACTGAAGAGAAATGTACCAACTGTGTGGTACTACACTCAGGGAAGTGGAAAGTGAAAAAAACCTGGGGGTAATTGTGCAGTCAAATATGAAGTTCACTGAGCAGACAGGCTGTCATGGCAGGTCATGGAGTCTCTCAATGATATATAGAAATTTTGCTAGCAGAGACAGAGAGGTGATTATCCCATTATACAAGGCAATGGTCAGGCCACACCTAGAGTACTGCGTATGAATAGGTCTGGAGGCCTCATTTTAGAAGGATGTAGAGTTGCTAGAACTAGTACAAAGAAGGGCAACAAGGTTGGTGAGGGGAACAAAGGAGTGCTTTTACCAAGAAAGTCTTGAGTTCTGCAAATTGCAGTGCCTGGAGGGTAGGCACCTGCAAGGTGATCTGACTGAGGTGTATAAGGCCTTGAATGGGTTGGCCATGCTGAATGCTGATGGGATTCTTCCTCTTGCTCAGATTAAGAACCTGAGGAAGCACAGTTTCAAATTAAGGAAATATATTTGTACAATAGATGTGCAGATTTTTGCCTTTAGCCAGCTGGCAGTTGGTGGAACAGATGTCCATCTTTTGTTGTGGAAGTTGATAGCTTAAATAAATTTAAGGCTGAGCTGGACAGGCATTTGGAACGAATGAAGGGGTGAAATGGGAGGCGTTTTTTTTTTTTTTTTTTGCTGATGCTGCATAATCTTGCTTTCTTGTATTGTATGCTTTGGCTAATGCTAATGATAAAATGCCGATATGAGTAATTAGAGACCTGTTAGCTTAACTTCTGTTCCAGGGAAAATAAGAGAGGCACTGGTTAAAGAAGTAATGCAAGACCAACTAAACAGGAATTTTTTTTTTTTTTTTTTTTTTTTATGAAAAACCCCAACCACGAGAGGTGTTAGGACCTATGCTACTTAGTACCATGCTTGAATTGGAGGTTGAAAGAAGATATTTATTGACATTAGACTTGAATTTCTGTAGACTTTAATTTTCAGGAAATACATACGACAGAAGGTTGTTCCAGAAAACAGCAGTTGAATGAATAAACGAGGAAGGTGAAAAGTTGGACAGTAAATGGATGTTGGCTGGTGGCAGCATATGTTTGGACTATTTTGAAAGAAAGAGCAGGAATTACAGAAGCCAATTCAGACGAACAGTGCCCATGGAAGTATCTGCAGAAAAGGCATGCAGCAGAAACAGTACATCTATGAAACAGCAAGTGGATTTTTGGTTTTGGTTTTTTTTTAGGAGCATTAGCAACTAAGGCCATATTGCTCCGGGGATATGCAGTGGTCATTCCCTGACCTTTCCACATCCTCCGTATTTGGTGGCTCACGGGCTCAAACCCCAGTCTAATCAAGAAGCATGTGCTACGCACTGCTGCTCCTGCCCACCTGGCTACAGAGGAGCCTCACAGCGAGATGTGAGTCATTAATAAACCTAACTGCCCTCTTCTGAATGGAATCTAGAAGCCTGAGAGGTTTTGGGGGCACTGCCCCAGATGTGGAAACAATATTCCACGGTAGAGCAGATTTGCGATTTGTACAGAGCGAACAGCTGTTTGGAAGAAAAGTAACGCCGAGAACAAAAGAGAAAACCAAGTTTTTTAGATGCAAAGGAAGCAATATTTGTAATGTGCTTGTGCCAAGAGGGATTAGAAGTTAGGGTAAACCACAAAAGAGATATATGAACTTGCCTAGAAATCACAGTATCACAAAAATAAGCATAGAAGCAGAAGAATCCTTTTTTGCGAGATATAAGACAAGACTGAATTTTAGAACGATTGAAATCAACTAAGTTGTATTTGCCCCACTGGAGAATTACCTGGAGATCGGCATTTAAGGAATTGGTAATGGATATTCAAGAAGTTGAAGCTGATTGAGCAGGTCAAGGTTTCTCAAAATGGAAAGTGGAATGCAATGTGCTATCATTGGCAAAAATATGGATAGGATTTCCAATCAATGAAAGAAGGTTATTAATATAAAAGAGGAAAAAACTGAACCTTGGGGGACACCAGCATTGGTGGAGGGAGTTAGAAGACAGAGAACCATCTACCATCACCCTCAGTAAGCAATCAGAGAGAAAACTGGATAACCAATTACAAAAAACAGTTGGCAAACCACAAGATGGAAGCTTGTTTAGAAGACCTTTATGCCAAACATGATCGAAAGCCTTTGAGGTGTCAAGAGCAACTGCTTGTGTTTCACCGAACTTTTCCATTGAATTTGTTCATAAATGGGTAACGTAAGCCAAAATATCACCAGTGGATTGACACTGACGAAATCCATACTGGTGATCATTAATCAGATGGAAGGTTTCTAAGTAGTTTAAGAGTTGGCAGTTAATTGATTTCTCCATTACTTTAGAAAGAGTAGGAGTAATTTCAATGGGACGATAATTGGATGGGAGGGATTTGTCATCCTTTTTAGAAACTGGCTGGATACGAGCAACTTTCCAGGCAGAAGGAAAAACACCTTTGGAATAAGAGTGTGAAAATAGGCAGCAAAGAACAGAAGTTCAGGAGTGCAGGTTTTGAGACCAAGTGGAGAAATACCATCAGGACCTGGAGCTTTCTTAGCATCAAGATTCATCAAAATCCTTCTGACATCCTTTTGAAGGAAGACCACAAGAGGCACTGAACGGAGCACGTTGGGAATGGTGGGAGCTGTTTTACCAAGATCATTCATACACGAGTTGGAAGAAAAATGGAATGCTAGCAGGTCAGCTTTATCCTTGGCTGAAGTGACAACAGAACCATCCGGTTTTAACAGAGGTGGGAGCAGAGATGGGCAAAATGTTGTGGCCAATAGCTTTGGCAAGAGACAAGAATGCCACCAAATCTCAAGCTCACTCTAAACAGGTTTAAAATAGGTGCCAATTGGGACACCTTCACAGAAGCACTGGGTGTCTCCACCAGTCAGCTGTCTGCCAAGGGCCCTCAACCTCTAAAACCTAGATGCACACCAAAGAGCAGTCACATTGGCCATAACAAATATCTGCAATTCAATCTTTAAGCACAAGAATCCATCTCTCAGCACTGTTTCCTGGTGGTGCTCAGAACTGCAGACTCTGGTGTGAAGTTAACAAGAGGAAGACCTAAAGTACTAGAAGGTCCTGGACCCACCAAAGGTAGAGGCCATCAGAACACAGTATCAAATAGCAAGAAACTCCAACACAGCCTCAATCCATCAAAAAAAAAAGAGGGCATTGCGGGAACACCTTGTAGCCACAACCTGGGAATACCAACCCTTGGGGAGTGGGTTTGTATACACATTTGGTGTGTATACAAAATTACCATCAACAAGCTCCCCAGAGGCAAAGTCCTCACATCCACCATTACACCACAGGGCATAATCACTACAACCTGAGAATAATCTAGCAATAACATTCTGGACACCATCTTCCAACCACCTATCTCAGGCCTTACCCAGTCTCAAGCTCAAATGTGTGTTGCCAACAATAGCTACTTCATTCCAGCAACCAAGGATCCCCCTTCATGCTAGAGGAACTCAGCCAAGCTATATCCAAACTACAGGACAGGAGGTGCCCAGGTTCAGATCACCTTGAGCCTGAGACTGTCAGGAAGGTGGCAAACAACTCTCCAAACCTTCTCCTCAAAGTATTTAACCACTGCCTCACTAGTGGGACCTTTCCTACAGACTGGAAAATAGTAAATCTCTGTCTACGTCTGAAAAACCTCAACCAACCACCTGAACAGCCAACATCCTACTGACCAATAACTCTTCTCTCAGTCCTCAGCAAACTCCTCAAGAGGCATTTCTTCTACAGGAATGACAAGCACTATGCAAATGCTAACTTCAGTCTAATCGGCTTCAGTCCGGGGCACTCGACTGTTGATGCATTGAACAACCTCTTCACATCTTCCCAATCCACAATGGCAAAGTACTACCCAGCAATCACAGTCCACTTCGCCAGGGCGTCCGACTCACTTTGGCGGCCGAGCGTCCTAGGCAGGCTTAGAGAAGCACAGATACCCCATAACATTTTCTCCTGCATCCTAAAGCTACCTCAGTGAGAGATCAGTCTGTAATGATGCCATACTCCAGGGTTGATAGAAAGATCAACAAGGGCTGTCCACAAGTCTCAGTTCTTGGGCTGACATTCTGAAACGTGGTCCTGGACGAGTTCCTCAACCAGGACCTTGGACCAGTGAAATCCCAAGCTTATGCAGACAACTTGATCCTGTCTATGATTCAACCTGTCCAGGTCGATCAAAGAGAAGCTAACATCCTTGTGTACCACTGATGACCCACTCTGCCGCTGTGAGGTCTCAAAGAAACCTGGCTGCATATTATGTATGACTCCAAGGAATATGAGGACCTGAGATCAATCTTAATCCCAAGAATCATAAATCTCCCAAAAGACCAGGAACAAATTGTAATTCAGTATCAAGACAACTACAAACACTTCACCTCCTTCGTGCAACTGCTCTTCAACAGGCACAGAACTGTCAAGAGCAAGCCTTAATCACCAATAACCACAAACTCAAGACCTACTGACCTCCCAGCAATGGACACCCCTCCCCGGCATGCACAATGGCCTTCCATCACTAATTGCTTCAGCCTTGCTGACATACCACCTAAATATAGCCAAAAGAATTGCCAACTATTGACTGAATGGACTAAAGAAACTGACTGTGACTACACAACTAAAACATTGACAATTATTGGACTTGACAAACTTCTACCCAGCTGGAAATTTCCAGCACAGACTTGTCATGACATAGGTTCACTAGCTTTATGGAAATCAGCACTGAGTTCCCTACCCAGTATACTTTCAATTCCTAACCCCACACACCCCAGTCACCTGATGGAATCATCACCATTCTCCCTTGGGGATGCCTTACCTCTACATCCCCAATACTTCTAACTTTACCCTTCCCACTTGACTTTATTTCCCCACACTAACTTAATTTTTTTTTTACTTGGTCTCTGCCCAGGAAGCTTAGGCGACCATGGTAGAGACCAGCCAGAAAATTATGGGCAGCCTGGCTATCTCCTAGCAGTGTGTGCAGGCAATGTGAGGTCCCATCAGGGACCCTACATCTAAAAGCCAGAACACACAACAAAAGCCAACACAATACTTCATAAACAAAACAACACTTTTTGGCTTTCATAGTGATACTGTTTGTCTACACAGAGTTCATATGGCACAGATGTGGGAAACAACTGAAGATGCCTTTCTCCTAACACTATGTCATTTTAAACAAATGATATCAGTATAAGGAAAATATGCTGTTTGTAAGAATACTGAACCACTGCAACAGTTGTTTCAAGAATACTAATTGCTTCAGATGATGGGTAGCCTCAATTAGCCAATCTGTAATTAATGCATCTAATCTAAGTGGTGTAAGAAAAAAACATTAAATGAACACAGTTCTTACTGTCCTTAGAAATTCTTAATACTATGACTACTCAGACGATGGTGTGCTAGTTCCTATATGCTGCTCTAGTTCATGTGCGTCTGTCATTCATTATGTCTGTATTCAGCATGTGTTTGTGAGCTGATTTATATGTTGTGTGGGCTGAAAAATCTAGAATAACTCACAGGGAAAAAATATATTTCTACCACCTTAGGTTAGTCAACTACAGCCTTGATTGGGGGGGGGGCCTTTAAAAATTCCTAATGTTCAATGGGATTTTAAACTTGACCTAAAGTAGTGAGAGGGAAAACCATTACACTGTTACCGAGAGTACTGAACATAAAAAAGAAAATTTTTAAATTATTTTGATATCTGCATTTATTTTGATATCTCCATAACCACTGCTGTTTAGAGGGTGTACCTCTACGTTGTTTACAGTTGTAGTAATAAGTAAAATTTTTAACCAGTTAGAAGTTACATAAGATCATTTTAGTTCACTTTTTTTTTTTTTTATTCTGACATCACTGGAACACTAATGTTCTCTATGGAGTAACTCAGTGGTTTCCAATGTGCTTTTTTCTCCCCCTACAATTTCTCTCTTAAAAATGCAAGTCTGTATCATTCACAATAAAAACGAACTACAAAGTTTGCAATACTTTGTATAACTTGGTATAAGCCAGGTGAAATTGTATAACTTGTATATATAATTTCACCTGGCTGCCAGCTCGTTAACTAGGAGTCAATTTTGAGCCAATATTATTTTCTATTTCAGTAAACTTTGATTAAAACCTATCATGTTCATTGTGCTTTACAAGAAAAAGAAAAAAAAAATGTGCTTTTCAACATATTTATCTATTACAAATATGAGAAGTCTACGGATAGTGTGAAAATGAGCCTTCAAAGTTGGCAATATCATGTGTATGTGATTTCACATGACTACTTACAGGAACACTTTGCATTAAATCCATATCATCTGTATATTAAAAAAAAATAAAATAAAAGTTTAAAAAATGTGGCCTCAGCATCTAACATAGTTTTACTAGTGCCACCCTTAGCCTCATCTGGTTGAAGACCCCTGATATAAATTAAACAAGAAAAAATTTATTTTGTAGACATGAAAAGATTAAAATAATTTTGAATTTTCTCAATTAAGTTTATCTTTACCTCTTTTTGATTTCTGTTAAATGTTCGATTTTGTTTTCTTGTCACCAACCTTGTTTTCTCCTGACTTGGTTCCTTTTCCTGCAGTGTTTTCATAATTTTAGATGTCCTGTTAGTATTAACTGTTTCAACATTTTCCCTCTCTTCTTCACTTGAAAAATTGAAACTGTCTAGTTCTATAGTAATAAGGACAGAACAGCTTCAAATGAGGGAGATAACTAAAAATATCTATTTCACTTATAGCTAATTAATTACTTCAGAAGAAAATCTGATTACATAGAAAATATAAAAATCAAATTCGAATAATATAACACAATAACTAATGATAACACAATGTATTACAAAAACCTTAAAGTTCAGTATTAACATAACATTTTATTACTCTAATGCTATTTTGTAATTTCTATATTAATTTCTGTAATAACATCAGTATCAGCAAAACTTGTTATAAATATATTACATTTTCTGAACAACTAACTGTTGTTCAGAAAACCATACTGATAATTTCTTTACCTACACAATAATCCAATGCTTTCCAAACTTTTGCTGATGGCAACACACTATGCATATTACAAAAATAATTTGACTACCAAACGCAGAATTTCATAATTATCCAACACCTCTGCACCTTTTGTTCCCTATCTATCCTCAAGTTTATGGTAAAACAAACAGTATGCAACTGCACTTGTTTCCATTCAAAAACATATGAACAAGGGTACGAGAGAAGATGATATATGCAAGACTAAGCACAGGCTTAACCAAAGAAATCAAAAATCAACAATAGTTAGCTTTCAAATAGAAAAACAAGATTGCAGCTTACTGGCCGGAGTATAAAATACACGAAGAAATAAACAGCATAAATTTTTATGCATTACACAATAACTGTATTGTAATCAATCAATTACATCAATATATGCAGTGAAATGAAAACGAAGTGAAATCAACAATGACATGATGACAAAATTTTGTGACATCCTTCAGGATACGACACCCCAAGGTACTGCAACACCCACAATCGAGTTCTGAAATAATCAATGGGATATTTAGTATTGGTAAATGATGCAAGGAAGTAAGCTTATACAGCATCAGCCAAAACACACACACCTCTCAACATCATATGTCTTGCCCTCTAATAACATCAGTGTGCATTTTAAAAAATTTCCAATGTTTTTTACTGCTGATAACTATGTAATAACCTGCTGATACCCAAGTAATCTGAACTAGATTTTTAATGGAAACTTCAAGTTACTTGAAATTTGCTCTATCATACTGTATCAGAATGTTTTATAAATAAAAAAAATGAAAATATTGGTGGAGGGGCCTCTGGTTTATTTTGTATTTTTACAGACTTTACAAATTGGTTATTTTTACATAAAAATAAGTAAAAACAAATATCAAAGGCCACATCCTCCTGTTGAGCACAGATGCTCACAAACTGTATTTCTCATACACTAGACTGAGTTAAACTTGTGTCCTTTTGACTTCCTCAGGCAGAAATTAGCTTCCTGAGAAATTTAGAATTTTTAGCTGGATGAATGACTCAGTGCAACCTCTTTTTAGCATTCAGCAGTAGGCAGCCACACTGACTCTGCATCCCCCTTGGTACCTTTTTCCATGATAGAATCTTTACCCCTGCTCAACCCTTAAAATACCTAAATTTTTTGGGAAATAGTTGAAATGAGAGTGCAAGTAATGTGCCTTAAAACTCATACTGAAGCATAATTTTCTGAACTGCTCTAACATGTCACAAACAATCATCTCATAATCTGGGTGTATATTGTTTCTCAAAAATTGTGCACTACATTTTTAAAGCCAGTCCAAGGCATCACTCTTAGTTTGGTTCATGGAATCTTCAAATACAGAGTCTAACAGCAGCTTGTGGATTTGAGGCCCAACAAAATTCCTGCTTTGATTTTTCATATGCACGTAATGGGAATTTAATTCAGACCTACTTGAAACAATTTTGTTCTTTATGTTAACTGTTAAAAATTAACTGCTTCATTAAAGATAGCTTTATGTGCAGAGAAGGTGACGATACTTTCTTTCTAAACACTAGTTGCTCGTCTTTAATGTTCTTTGAACCTGGGGTCATATAGTCTTGGTGGTCACACTTTCCTGTCTCAATGTTCACATCTTGCTTGATTATCCCACTCACACAGAAAGCAAGGCATTTTTGTGTAATCTAGTTGATCGCCAAGCAGCAGACCAATACTTTTAATATATCATTTAGCCTTCTTTGGAAAAATGAGGAACCAATTATTTTTCACGATTCTATACCATGAAAAGACTATAGCAGTGATTGACCATAGCATTTTTTTGCAGATGTGTGGCTGTTTGCACTTCCACAAGTTTCTTGTGGAAGTATGAATAACTACAGAAAATTAACACATATATAAAAATAACTTTTAAACTAACATTTGGTGTAATAAACAGTTTTAAAATTTGACCTTGTCATAAACTGGAAATTCTTTGCAGCATTTCTGGTGGACTGAAATTTAGTCATTTTCCCCTTAATTACAGTATTGGCCAAAAGTCGGTTTAAATCAAAAAATACATTTGAACACAAGTACTGTAGACTGATTGATTTTTATTTGAAAATTGAACTGATTATTAAAATTTTTTGATGGAGCCTCTCGGCTACCCAAACTCCTCCTAATGGGTAACTCCTCCCAGGTGCTTGGAATGGCAATGAATAGCATTATTCAAGAAGGAAGGTGGGGAGGGGGGAAACGGCGTGCAACAACTCGGGTGGGTGGAGGAGTATCAAAATATGAAAAATGCTATAGCGAATAACTGAGTGAACCGAATGAGTGTTGTTGTTGTTTGGTTTTTAGGAGCATTAACAACTAAGGCCATATTGTTCCGGGGATGTGCGGTGGTCATTCTCTAACCTTTCTGCATCCTCGGTATTTGGTGGTCACAGGCCCAAACCCCAGTCTAATCAAGAAGCATGTGCTGCGCACCGAAGCTGAGTGAACAGTGCTATACTGGCATACAACTATACCTGGATATTAAAAATAAGTACTTCATTACGGAGCATTCTGTTTATAAAATTTTCCATTTAAAGCCAGTCCACACTTCCGTCATCTTTTGCATAAGTATGGGCATGTCCAGTGGATGTCCCGAGAGAGAGAGAGAGAGTGATGAGTTGGTCACCACCAAGAAGACAGAAGGAGGGACAGCCTAAACTTACATGGAGAGGAGTTGTGGAGGCAATGCGAGCCAGAAGGTTGCATGAGGGTTTCTGGGACAACCATTCACAATGGAGAAGGAGTTTACAAGGCAACCACTAAGCAGTGGTTCTCCAAAAGCATCTCCAAAAGTAAAATAAATAAGGTAAAAACATGCTTTGCCAAGCAGTTATTAAAGAGGTCTTACAAAAAAAAAACTTGGACAGGCATCATGGAGTTTTTTTTTTTTTTTTTCAGAACAACTGCCTCCAAGAAGTCATCATAACCAGGAGCTCTGCCATCATTAGTTAGTTGTAAAGCTGTTTCCAGCTTTCCTGAAGTCATTAACATATATTTGATTCTTCTGTATGATCACCAGCTGGTTTTCATTATCAGGACTATTTGTCACAAACAATTCATCTAGAATTGTTGTAATAGAACTTGACTAACCTAAGGATTCTTTCTACTATACCTTATCACATATCGAGGACAACTGAGTGAACCGAAGTTGATAAAATTTATCTTTAATAAACAGATACATAGAAGACCAGGAGTTGGCCAACCCACTGGTCTGTACAAACTCTTGCCAAGATATCCATTTAGATAATGTAATAGTATTTGTCATATAGTACAAGGAAGCCACAGGTTTTTGCTGCACTGGCAAAAAAAAACAAAAAAAACAAGTAGATAAGAAAATGTAAATTATATGCTTCCCTCCTCACACAGGTGGATTACCTATGAATTTATTCAAACTACCAGCCTCAACTACCTGAGAGGGCAACTTGTTCCAGAAATCAATGACTCACTGGCTAAAAGAAAACTTCCTAATTTGAATTTATGACCTCTAGTTCTAGAATTATTTATAACAATGAGAATTCAATCTTCAATCATTTTACTAATTCCACTCAGAGGCCTTATAAATCTCAATCAGGTCACCTCTGAGGTGCCTGGTTGCCAAGCTTATGTAGCCCACATAATCAGTCTTTCCTCATATGGTCGTCCTTCTGCCGATTTCACCATTCAAGTTGCCAATCTTTGGACCCTTTCAAGAGAAGCTTAATTTTATTTTTTTCAGTTGAGGTCTCCATACTTGAGCACAGTATTCAATCTATCTAAATGTTTCTGAACTGCACTCTTAATAATTGCCTCCAAGATTTTCCC
Source organism: Mastigoproctus giganteus (assembly GCF_048544385.1). Classification (NCBI taxonomy): domain Eukaryota; kingdom Metazoa; phylum Arthropoda; class Arachnida; order Uropygi; family Thelyphonidae; genus Mastigoproctus; species Mastigoproctus giganteus. The sequence goes on from NC_143577.1 coordinate 144,543,411, forward strand.
TACCACAGAAAACAGACTAACTGGTCGGTAGTTACCAGCTTCACTCTTAGAACTGCCTTATTATATATTGGCAATATATTGGCACTTCTCCAATCCACAGGAATATCCCCCAAGTCCAAAGTTACCTCATAATTAACCTCAACGGTTCAACACACTCCCTCAAAGCCACAGGGTATATGCAATCAACTCCAGGAGCTAGCATTAGTAGAGGTATATTAAGCAAGAAACCAAGCTTATACAGCATCAGGCAAAAAAAAAAACCTTCCCATTTCACTAACCCATTCGTTCCAAATGTTTGTCTATATCTGCCTTGAATTTATTTAAGCTAGCAACTACCACAACAACAGATGGAAGTTTGTTCCAGCATTCAACTACGCACTGGTTAAAGGCAAATTTCCACACACAAATTCTACAACTATCTTTCCTCAGTTTGAATCTATGCCCCTCAGGTTTGTAATCTAAGCAACAGGAAGAATCCCATCAGCATTGAGTCTGCTCAATCCATTCAAAGCCTTATACACCTTAAGCAGATCACCTTGTAGGTGCCTAGTCTCCAGAAGCTACAATTTGCAGAACTTAAGCCTTTCTTCGTAATGGTACCCCTTTGTTCCCCTCACCAATCTTGTTGCCCTTCTCTGTACCTATTCTAGCAACTCTACATCCTTCCTAAAATGAGGGTTACAGACCTGTATGCAGTACTCAAGGTGTGGCCTGACCATTGCCTTATACGAGGGGACAATCACCTCCTTATCCCTGCTAGCAAAATTCCTGTATATCATTACCAAAATCCCATGACTTACTCTGGCAGCCTGTCTGCACTGCTCAGAAAATTTCATATCTGACTGCACAATTACCCCCAAGGTCTCTTTCATTCTCCACTACCCTGAGTCTAAAACCACCAGTTGCCACTTTTCAGACCATCTGCCCAATTTTTCTAAATCCTTTTGCAATAGCATACTGCCATTACTGTTATTAACAACTCTGTCAACCTTTGTATCATCTGCAAACTTTGATATTAAGCTTGATATACCTTCATCAATATCATTGATAAATATACAAACAACAATGAGGCCAACACCGAACCGTGAGGGACACCACGAATAACATTAGTCCACGTAGACCAATGTTATTAGTGGTGTCCCACTTCTCCCACTAAACCATCCTTTTATCCATTGTAGCAAGTTTCCCTTAATGCCACACTGCTCCAATTTTTACAGTACTCTTCCATGTGCAACAGTATCAAAAGCTTTCCTGAAATCCAAGAATATGATATCAAAATTATTTTTTCATCCAATTCCTTGGTGACCATGTGATAGTATCCAATAAAATTGGTCAGACATGACTTGCCCTTAACAAACCCATGCTTTGGCTGAATTATTACTGCTATCTTGTCTAGATGATCCTGCAATGCTTCTTTAACCAGTGACTCAATTATTTTCCCTGGAACAGCAGTTAAACTAACAGGTCAGTAATTACTTGCGTGACCTTTCGATCCCACTTTGTGCATTGGAGATACATTTTCACATCTCCAGTCAGTGGGGACTTCCCCTGAATCCAAGGATGCTCTCATAATTATGGCTAAGGGTTTGCTTACTTCCTTTGCCATTTCCTTTAATATAACTGGATAAATTCCATCCACCCCAGGTGCTTTTCTTATGTTTAACTTAAACAATTTCTCCTCTACTTTACTCTCAGTTATACAGGGTGTCTCAAAAATATTGGTACAAACGTTTATGGGAGGCAGGTAACATCTAAAGGAATGTGAATCGCATAGGAACGTCGCTGTAAGTCGGTACACGGCGCTGTTCATCAGTTCGCGAAATGGAAAATTTCTGGTTTACTCATTCAAGCAGTAGTCGCCACACGAAGAGCATGCATCGATATATGAACTGTGAGCTGGCAGACATGCACCTAGTGTATGGATTAGCAGAGGGCAATAAACGAGCCGCTCAACGAATTTATGGAGAACGCTTACCAGACAAACATGTACCGGACCACCGTTTGTTTGTGCATGTGCATCAAAATTTGTGCGATTATGGGTCATTTAGAGGTAACAGGAGTAGTGCAGGCAGACCACGTTCCATGCAAACTCCCGCCATGGAAGAAAGTGTGTTGAATGCCGTCCAGAATAATCCTACTACCAGCACACGTGCCGTTGCCTCTGCCTTAGAAGCGTCTCGTTGCAGTGTACAGCGTCTGGCACAACGATTCCTTACACCCCTTTCATCTCCAAAGGATTCAGTTACTGCTCCCCCAAGATCATCCCTGCATGTGCGGCTTTTGTGCAGTGGTTTCTCCAAGAAAGTGTTCAACGCTTGAATTTTCCAGATTATGTTTTGTTCACTGATGAGGCTTATTTCACTCGGGAAGGCTTATTCAACCAACACAATGCTCATGTGTGGGATCACGACAACCCACACGTTGTGCACCCCCCATGCGCACAACATCGCTTCACAATAAATGTGTGGGCAGGTATGGTAGGTGACTGATTAGTCACCGACCATAACTGTTACCATCCCGCATGAACTCAGCTAAATATCGGATCTTTCTTGAACAAGTTCTACTGGGGTTACTTGACGATGTTCCAGCAAATGTGAGACGCAACATTTGGTTTCAACATGACGGGGTGCCTGCCTGTTATAGAAGGTGGTTCGTTACCATTTAAACAGGCGTTTTGGGCATCGATGGATTGGCCGTGGTGGACCCGTTGCCTGGCCCCCACACTCGCCTGATTTATTGAGCCTTGATTTCTTTCTGTGGGGACCCTCAAATCTATCGTGTATGAATCGCCTGTGGAGACAGAAATGGATCTCATGGCGAGACTTGTCTGCACTGCTGCTACTGTCAAAGAAACTCCACGTGTTTGACCGTGTCCACCAATCCATGCTACGTCAGTGTCATGCATGCATCGCATCTCATGGTAGAACCTTCGAGCATATTTTGTAACATCATGAAGTGCATCCATCTCATACTCCATCGTTAATATTATGTCAAATAAATGTTTGCCACTAATTACTGTCTTGTGTCATTTCTGCTTCTTGTGCCTCTGCTACTACTTTCCCATGACGTTTCTAGTTATGGGTTCCTAGGCGATTCACATTCCTTTAGATGTTACCTACCTCCCCTAAATGTTTGTACCAATATTTTTGAGACACACTGTATACAAAATCATTTATTGCCCTGTTAGAATTTGATAAACATCTGGCCCTCTCCTCCTTGAACAACTCCACATGTGTGAATGTAGAAGCAAAATAATGATTTATTTTGGCAGCTATCTGAGAATGATCATCTACATTCAAACTATTCATCCACCCCAGGTGCTTTTCTTATGTTTAACTTCAACAATTTCTCCTCTACTTTACTCTCAGTTATTACAAAATCATTTACAAGATCAAGTAGACCAATATGATTCATTACCTTCCTTTTAGAGTTTATGAAAGTAAAGAAGTCTTTGCTGGTTTTTTTTTTTTTTTTGCATCCTTTTCCAAAGATATCACATAATCTGCCTTTGCTTGCCTAACCTCCTTTGTGACTTGATTCCAGACTGGCTTTTATCTACCATAGGCTTCTATGTCACATGATAATTTATATGCATCTCATGCATTTTTCTTCTCTGCCGCAAGTCTCATTAGTTCATCTGACATCCATTTGGGCCTAAACCTAGAACAGTATTTCTTAGTTGGAACAAAAAACCTAGTAACTTGCAAAATTACTTCCTTGAATGCTTCCCATTTAGAATTTGCTGTTGGTAACATCATCAGTTGGTCCCACTGTATAGAACTTAAAAAATCTCTGAAACCAATGCAGTTACCTTTACAAAAGCAAAAACCCTTCCTTTTAGCCCTGATGGTAGTCACATCTTTAAGTAAACCCCACATCAATACACTGTGATCACTGCTACCTAGTGGTTCCCTTTATCTGTACATTCTTAATGATGAATAATCACTGCTGATAATCAGATCAAGAGTGTTAATCCCTCTAGTTGCCTCCTGAACATGCTGCTGTAGAAAACAATCAGCCAACAAATCCATGAAAGCCTTGCTAGTGTGCGAGTGACCAACCCACAAGTTCCAGTCCATATCCGGGAAGTTAAAATCCCTCATTATAAGACACTGATTTACTCGCCCACTATTTCTCTTTATAATTGTTCATTGTTATAGGCCTAATGACTCTGATGAGTACAAACTCCTACAATCATTTTTGCTTTCCCAGTGGTTAGGTCACACCAAACTGACTCAACATTGCACTATCCATCTATGTCAACTGGATGCACTTACTTAGATTTTGTGTGTTTCTTAATGAACAGCATAATCCCTCCTCTCTTCCTATCGTGTCTATCATTTCTGCACACATTGTACTCCCCAAATTCCAATTCTGCATTCTTTATATCTGTGTGACTCCACGTCTTGATATCCCAACAATATCTGCCTTTAATATCTTGATCAGCACTTAAAATTTATTTACTATACTCCTAGCAATGGTGTACATGCAGCTGTTCTTTTTTTTTTTTTTTTTTTTTTTATGTAAATCCCAAACACGAGAGGTATTAGAACCTATAGTACTTAGTACTGTGATTGGGTTTTAGGTTGAGAAGACGAAAGAAGATATTTGTTGACATTGGACTTGAACTTCTGTAGACTGTAATTTTCAGGAAATACGTATGATGGAAGGTTGTTCCAGAAAACGGCAGTTGAATGAATAAACGAGGAAGATGAAAAGTTGGTTCTGTGAGTTTGAAGTTGGACAGTAAATGGATGTTGGCTGGTGGTGGCACGTGTTCGGACTGTTTTGAAAGAGAGTGGGAATTATAGAAGCCAATTCAGAAGAACAGTGCCCATGGAAATATCTGTAGAAGAGGCATGCAGCAGAAATGGTACATCTTTGCTGTATTTACATATTTACCATTAAAAAAATACTCCACTTTTTGGTTCCTGGTTGGATGAATAGTGAAGTTGCCACATTACTTGAGAAGAAAAAGGTGGCATGGAAAGGTTACAGAGCAATAAAAAGTACTGAAGCCTATAACAGCTACAAGATGATCTGTAATAGAGCCACAGAAAAGGTTCGACAGGCAAAGGCAGTTTATGAGAAATCACTAGCAAAGAGAGCAAAGAGGGGGGATAAGAAATTCTTCACATATATAAATGCCAAGAAGAGCAGGACAAACCAGATCGGACCTTTACGTAAGGGAAATGGAATAGTATTAAATACACCAGCTGCCGTTGCAGATTAACTCAACAGTTATTTTGCATCAATATATACAAATGAAAAACCTTTTGTGGCAATGGGAAATTGTGGGAGCAAAGTTGAGAAATATGCAATTAATGATATTGAAATTTCGCAAGATTATTTAATGAAAAAACTTTCGAGCCTACAGGCCAGTAAGGCTCCTGGAGTTGATGGAATATGTCCTATAATCTTAAGGGAGGTGGCAAGTGAGTGCATTGAACCATTGAGGCTAATTATGCAAGTATCACTAGACTCTGGGGAGATTCCCTTGGACTGGAAAGGTGCCAATGTATCTGTCATACATAAGGGTGACTCTAAAAGTGAAGTGGGAAATTATCGACCTGTCAGTCTGACTTCAGTGGTAGGGAAAATCATGGAGACAATGTTCAAGGGTGGAATTCAGGATCATTTGGATCGAATTGAAATTCTCAAGGATATTCAGCATGGTTTTGTAAAGGGAAAATCATATTTAACAAATCTCGTTCGCTATTTTGAAATGGTCACTCACAAGCTGGATTAAGGAAATAATTTCGACATTGTTTATTTAGATTTCAGCAAAGCTTTTGACTCAGTCCCACGTGAGCGTTTGCTTTATAAGCTGGAACAGATTGGAATCACTGGGAAAATCCTTAGATGGATAGCATGATGGCTTCAGGGCAGGGGGCAGAGGGTTATGATAAATGGCTATTCCTCAGATTGGGCTGATGTAAGAAGTGGGGTTCCAAAGGATCAGTATTAGAACCACTGTTGTTTTTAATTTTCATAAACAACATTGATGAAGGGATAGAGGGCGTGATGTCTAAATTGCAGATGATGTTAAAATTGGTAGACTATTTAATGATCACTGTCAAACTGAGCTTCTTCAGAAAGACCCAGATAGGCTTGAGGAATGGTCAGAAAAATGGCAGCTATGCTCTAATCCAACAAAGTGTAAGGTATTACACCTGGGAAACAGTAATCCCAAAATAATTCACTTGGTGGAGTTCAACTAAACCCAATACTGGAGGAAAGGGACTTGGGTGTTACAATACGGTCGGACATGAAATTCTCCGAGCATTGTAAACAAGTTGCAAGGAAGGCCCATGGTGTACTATCGATGATCTATCGAACTTTTGCAAGTAGAGATAGGGACGTGATATTCCCATTATATACGGCTTTTGTTAGACCACACTTGGAATACTGTGTTCAAGTATGGAGACCACACCTAAAGAAAGATATTGAGCTTCTTGAAAGGGTGCAGATGGGTAACTCGCTTAGTGAGATCGGCAAAAGGGCGTCCTTAGGAAGAAAGACTTCGAATATGTGGGTTGCAGAGTTTGGAAACTAGACACCTTAGAGGAGATTTGATTGATGTGTTTCAGGCTCTGAGAGGCAAGAGCAAAATGAATGAGGACAAAATTTTCAAGATTATAAATGATGCTAGAACTAGGGGACATAAATTCAAGTTATGGGGAGAAATGTTTAGATTAGCATTAGTAGAGGCATTTGATGCAAGAAAGCAAGCTTATGCAGCATCAGGAAAAAAAAAAAAAAAAAAAACCACTTCCACTTCACCCCTCTGTTCGTTCGAAATACCTGTCCAGCTGAGCCTTAAACTTATTTAGGCAATCAACTTCCACGACAAGGGATGGAAGTCTGTTCCACCAACCAACCACTCGCTGGCTAAAGGCAAATTTCCGTATGTCTATCCCACATCTGTCTTTCCTCAATTTGAATTTATGCCCTCTCAGGTGATTATTCTGAGCAAGAGGAAGAAGCACATCAGCATTGAGCATGCTCAAACCATTCAAGGCTTTACACACCTCAATCAGATCACCTCGCTGGTGCCTAGTCTCCAGACACTGTTATTTGCAAAACTTAAGCCTTTCTTCGTAAGCGCACCCCTTTCTTCCATTCACTAATCTTGATGCCCTTCTCTGTACTCGTTCCAGCAGCTCTACATCCTTCTTGAAATGAGGCCTCCAGAGCTGTATACAGTACCCTAGGTGTGACCTGACAAGGTCACACCTAGGGTACTGTATACAAGGGTACCTTATACAAGGGAATAATCACCTCCTTATCCCTCCTAGAAAAATTCCTATATATCATTGACAATACACCATGAGCTTCTCTTGCAGACCGTCTGCACTGCTCAGAGAACTTCATATCTGCCTGCACAACCCCACCCCCAGGTCCCTTTCATTCTCTACTACTGTCAGTGTAGTACCACAGAGTTGATACGTTGCTCTGGGGCTGTTGTTTCCCATATGCAGTACTTTACATTTGTCAATGTTAAACTTCATTTGCCACCTCTCAGCCCATCTGCTCAACCTTTCCAGATCCTGTTGCAGTAGCATAGTGTCAGTAGTGTCCTTGACAACCCTGCCAACCTTCGTATCATCTGAAAACTTGGACATTAAGCTTGATATACCATCATCAATATCATTTATAAATACAGAAAACAATAATGTACCCAACACTGAACCCTGAGGGACTCCACTAATAACATTAGTCCACGATGAGCAGTGTCCACTGTTTACCACTCTGTCTTCTCCCCCTCAACCACCCCTTTATCCATAGCAGCAATTTGCCTCCAGTGCCACACTGCTCCAATTTGTGCAGCAGTCTTCCATGTGCAACAGTATCAAAAGCCTTTCTAAGATCCAAGTATATAATATCAAAGTTATTCCCTGCATCCAGTTCTTTTGTGACTGCATCATAGTATCCAATCAAGTTGGTCAGGCAAGACTTCCCCTTAACAAAACCATGCTGTGTCCGAGCTATAACTGAAGTCTTGTCTAGATGATCCCGCAGTGCTTCTTTAACCAGTGCCTCCATTAATTTTCCTGGAACAGAAGATAAACTCCAGATCTATAATTACTTGTGTCAGCCTTTGATCCTCCTTTGTGTATTGGGGTCACATTTGCACATCTCCAGTCTGTGGGTACCTCCCCTGAGTCCAAGGAAGCTTTCATAATTATGGCTAAGGGTTTGCTTACTTCCTTTGCTGCCTCCTTTAATATAACTGGATAGATCCCATCCACACCAGGTGCCTTTCTTGTGTTTATCTTCAACAATTTCTCCTCCACTTTACTCTCAGTTTTTACAAGATTCTCTAGCTTACTGCCAGAGTTGAATACACCTCTAGCAATCCCCTCGCTGAATAACTCCTCATGTGTGAATGTCGATGCAAAATATTCATTTAGTTTGTTAGCTACCTGCGCAGGATCAACGGTTGACCGATAGATATCAAGTGAACCAATCTGATTCATCCCCTTCCTTCTAGAGTTCACATTAGTAAAGAACTCTTTGCTGTTTTTCTTTGCATCCCTTGCCAAAGATTTCTCGTAATCTGCCTTCGCCCGCCTAATCTCCTTTGTAACTTGGTTACAGATCAGCTTGTATCTATCATAGGCTTCTGTGTCACGTGTTAATTTGTATGTATCCCATGCATTTTTCTTCTCTGCCATATGTCTCATTAGTTCATCTGACATCCATTTAGGCCTAAACCTTGAACAATATTTCTTAGTTGGTATGTAAAGCCTAGTAACTTCCAAGGTAAGTTCTTTGAATGCTTCCCATTTTGAATTTACTGGTGGTAACGTCATCAGTTGGTCCTACTGTATAGAATTTAAATACTGTCTCAGTCCATCGTAGTTGCCTTTACGAAAGCAATAACCCTTCCATTTACACCTAATGATAGTTACCTCTTCGAGTAAATCCCACTTCAGCACACTGTGATCACTGCCACCTAGTGGTTCATTTATCTGCAGATTCTTAATGCATGAAGAATCACTACTGATAATCAAATCAAGAGTATAACTCCCTCTAGTTGCCTCCCGAACATGCTGATGTAGAAAACAATCATCCAATAAATCCACAAAAGCCTTGCTAGTGTGTGAGTGACCAGCCCCCAAATTCCAGTCAATATCTGGTAAATTAAAATCCCCCATTATAAGACTCTCTGATTTAATGGCCCACTCTATACAGTTTCTTATTATACTCATCAGAGTCATTAGGCCTATAGCACACTCCTACTCTCAATTTTGATCTCCCAATGCTTATGTCACACCAAACTGACTCGACACTGCACTGTCCAGCAATGTTGACTGGCTTCAGATTGGACTGCAGGAAGTTTTATTTTAGCCAGCAAGTTATAAATTATTGGAATAAGTTGCCTGCATGGGTGGTAGAGGCTGACAGTTTGGGGAAATTCGAAGGTCATCTGGATAGTACCTTCGGATCAGCGAAGTGCATAGGATGATATTTATTTATTTTTTTTTATCATTGTTCTTTTCAGGGTTTTTTTTTTTTTTTTTTGGCTGGTGCAGCATAAGCCATAGGCTTTCTTGCACCATGCAGCCATTACTAATACTAATACTAAAATACTAATCTATGAGACAGCGAGAGGAGAGACTCTGTTAGAGATGAATCATTAATTAACCTAACTGCCCTCTTCTGAATGGAATGAAGAAGCCTGAGAGAGGTTTTGGGGGCACCACCCCAGATGTGAGAACAATATTCCATGGTAGGGTGGATTTGCGATTTGTAAAGAGTGAACAGCTGTTTGGAAGAAAAGTAATAACAAGAGCAAAAGTGAAAACCAAGTTTTTTAGATGCAGAGGAAGCAATATTTGTAATGTGCTTGTGCCAACAGAGATTGATTAGAAGTTAGGGTAATCGCCAAAAGGGATATATCATTTTGCCTACAAATCGGAGTGTCACCAAAGAAAGCATAGGAGCAGAAGAATCCTTTTTGCGAGATATAAGACAAGACTGAGTTTTAGAAAGATTGAAATCAACTAAGTGGTCTTTGCCCCACTGGGGAAATTGTTATTGTAGTTTGGTTTTTAGGAGCATTAGCAACTAAGGCCATATTGCTCCGGGTGTATGCGGTGGTCATTGCCTGACCTTTCTGCATCCTCCATATTTGGTGGATCACGGGCTCGAACCCCGGTCTAATCAAGAAACATGTGCTACGCACTGCTGCTCTTGCCCACCTGGCTATGGAGGCGCCACTGGAGAATTACCTGGATATTGGCATTTAAGGAATTGGTAGCAGATTTTTGAGAAGTTGAAGCTCATTGAGTAAGGAAAGGTTTCTCAAAATGGAAAGTGGAATGCAATGTGCTATCATCGACAAACTATGGATAGGATTTCCAGTCAATTGAAGAAAGTCATTAATATACAAGAGGAAAAGAGTGGGGGAAAGAACTGAACCTTGGGGGATACCGGCTTTGATTTTGGTTTTGGTTTTATTGGCGCATTAGCTACTAAGGCTATAATGCGCCAAGACCATGTCATTTATAAAATAATTTAAACTTTCAGTGACCTAATTAGTTAGGTCACTATGTCAAGAAGTATAAGAAAAATGTAGATTTTATAAACGAGTAAAAATATTTATTGACTTTAAAAATCTAAAAATAGCAGACACATTGTCATTGTCGGATAAAATCTGACTGAGTGTATATGGCTCAGTCAGATGATTAAAAGCGGTAAGACGGATACTGCTAAAAACTGGACATTCGATTAAAATGTGTCTAATTGATAAAACTGTGCCACAAGACTCACACATAGGAGGGTCATCAGCCCTCAGCAAAAATGAATGAGTTAAATGACTGTGTCCTATGCGGGTCCGGGCAAGAACAACTTCCTCCTTACGATTCCTGCGCAGACTAGACTGCCACGGTTCAATTACAGGCTTTATACGATATAGTTTATTTCCAGTCTGTCTATTCCACGAGTCCTGCCATTGGGAGTGTATTTTCTCGAGTATTCTTTGCCTGTAGTCTGTATAGGGGACTGACAGGCAGCGATTATTTCTGGGAATTGCTGATTTGGCTGCGGTGTCAGCCAAATCATTTCCCTTATTCCCAATGTGGCTAGGAATCCAGCAGAAGCGGATATCATATTCACGTTCACGGAGGAAGTGAATCTTCTGCTGAATGCTAGACAGAACTGGATGAGAATTAAATCTCACGGTTATTAAAGCCTGTAACACACTAAGAGAATCAGAATATAAAATGAACCGTTGGTTTTGGCATTTACTGATGTGATCCAAAGCTAACTCAATAGCGTGCAGCTCTGCAGTAAATATACTGCATTCAGAGGGAATCTGCTCCGATGTAGTGGTGTCTCTAAAGACAGCAGCAGATCCCACATATGATTCTGAATTCGAACCGTCTGTGTAAACTGGCGCGAAGTCAGAATGTTCAGCTCGGTGTACTGAATAAAGCTGCAGGTAGACCGATGATGGGGTGTCCGACTTTCCCCAATTTTTAAGGGACAAGTCACATATTGGAATACGAGCATGCCAGGGTGGAAGGGCTTGCTTCGGTGTTTGGGCAACCTTGTCTACCTTGATATCAAGTTCTATGAGTAGCTCTTGGAGACGAATACCAAAAGGACGATTAGCAGTCTTACGGGTATTGTACAAATTTTCCCATCGTGGCTCAAAAACGGATAGCCACGTAGGATGGTCTGCCAGGGATTTCAGTTTAAAAGCGTAGTTTAGACACAACTGCTTACGTCGAAGCGATAACGGTGGTTCGTTTGCTTCGACGTATAAACTCTGGACAGGAGATGTTCTATATGCTCCAGTAGCGATACGAAGAGCCTGGTGATGGACAGGATCCAGCCATCGAAGGGCACTGTCTCTGGCTGAAGAATATACCTGGGACCCATAATCAAGTTTGGATCGCACAAGTGCACGGTAAAGCCGAAGAAGCGTGCATCGGTCCGCTCCCCAAGATGTAGAGGAGAGCGAGCGGAGAATATTAAGCCCGCGTGTGCACTTTGTGCGAAGTTGACGAATGTGGTGCAGAAAGGTCAACTTTTTATCAAATACGAGTCCCAAGAATTTTGTGTCGCTGCTACTGGAATAGCATTTTGTCCGAGCATTAATTCAGGTTCAGGATGAAGATTACGCTTACGACAAAAATGTACGCAAACGGTCTTCTCCGGCGAGAACCTGAAGCCATTTGCAAGTGCCCAGGAGTTGAGGCGGTCAATGGCTTTCTGCAGTTGTCTTTCAATAACCCTCATGTTGCATGACTGACAAAATATGCTAAAGTCATCAACATAGAGGGCACAGTTTACAGTTGGAGGAAGTTGTTCTGTGATGGAATTGACTTTGATGGCAAAAAGCGTGACACTTAATACTGATCCTTGTGGTACTCCCTCCTCTTGGCTGAAGGGACGAGAGAGTGAGGATCCAACACGAACTTGGAAAGATCGATTGGCCAAAAAGTTTTTAATAAAAATGGGGAGTTGCCCCCTAAGGCCTAGGCTATGAAGATCTTTTAATATGCCAAATCTCCAAGTTGTGTCATACGCTTTCTCCATGTCAAAGAACACCGACACCAAGTGTTCGCGTTTTAGGAAAGCATCCCGGATGGATGCTTCCAATCTAATAAGATGGTCCAAGGTGGACCGGTTCCTTCGGAAGCCGCACTGAATGTTGGAGAGAAGGTCATTTGATTCAAGATACCATATTAAACGAGAATTAACCATTCTCTCCAGGATTTTGCACAGACAGCTGGTCAGAGCAATAGGACGATAATTGGTGGTGACTTTTGGATCCTTTCCTGGCTTAGGAAAGGCAAGAACGATTGCCTTTCTCCAGGAATCCGGAAACTGGCCCTCAGTAAAGATTCTGTTATACAGAAGGAGCAGACAATCCATAGATTTTGGTGAAAGATGTTTAATCATTTCATAATGGATGCCATCTGGTCCAACAGCACTTGCTTTGGAAAGAGTGAGGGCTCTTTTCAGTTCCTCTATAGTGAATGCCCCGTTGTAGGGATAGAGGCCCTTGGTCTTAAAATTAAGTGCTTGCTTTTCCAGTTTATGTTTAAGGACCAGGAACTCTGGGGAATACGAAGATGTTGCAGAGATGTTAGAGAATGTTTCCCCAAGAGCATTGGCTATTGCAGTTGGATCTGCAATAGCGCATCCATTATAATCTAGGATTGCAGAAGGGTGGGAGGTATATTTTCCCTTCATTTTCCGGATTTTATCCCAGACTACCTTAGAGTTGGTAGACTGGTTAATAGATGATGTGAAACGGATCCACGATTCCTTTTGACTCTGACGACGGATGTAGCGTGCTTTGGCTCGTGCACGTTTGAAGGCTATAAGGTTGTTCGTGGTAGGATATCGGCGAAATATCCCCCACGCTTTGTTTTGAGCCTTTTTTGCTGCTGTGCATTGTGAATTCCACCAAGGTTTGGGAAATGGTGGAAACCGGGCTGATGTTTTTGGGACAGCATTAGCAGCTGCTTGGACGATGATTTCTGTGATGTACTTTACTGCATCATTGATCGGCTCTTGACTGACTGTGCTAAGATCGAAATTTGCCTGATGTCGGAAGGCAGTCCAGTCAGCCTGATCAATCTTCCACCGTGGTAACCTAAAAGGAAGACATGGTCTCCCACTGTGTAACAAGGTTATCACAGGGAAGTGATCGCTTCCGTATGGATTCTCCTCCACTTCCCAAGTGAGTGAAGGGAGTAGAGAAGGGGAGCAGATAGAGAGATCAATGGCAGAAAAGGTACGGGTAGGCGTATGGAAAAAGGTGTTTGTTCCAGTATTTAGAAGGGAAAGGTCGTTGTCATTGAGCATACGCTCAATGACTCGTCCCCTTCCGTTGATGTTAGCACTACCCCACAGGGTGTTATGTCCATTCATGTCCCCGAGAAGTAAGAAAGGGGGAGGCAACTGCGTTAGAAGATCATCAAGGTCTGCCTGGGAGATGTCAGTCCCAGGTGGCAAATAGATAGAGCACACAGTTAATAAAAATCCCACCGTAAGGCGAATTGCAACAGCCTCTATGCTGGTTGTAATTAGCAAGGGCTGGACTGGGGTATGGTTACCCACAAGGATAGCCACTCCTCCATGAGCAGGACCATCCGCAATTCTATCCTTACGAAAGATTGTGATGTTATGCATGGTGGGATCATCATTTGCCTTTAGATAAGTCTCCTGCAAGCAAAAGCAAACTGGCTCGTGCTTTTGCAGGAGGGCCTTGATGTCATCTGTATTTCGCCGGAATCCACGACAATTCCATTGTAGGAATTTAGCCATTATTTTGGCTTGGTGGGTCCATCAGGCGGCTTCCGAGGTGCTGAGGGCTTACTTTTATCAGTCTTGGCTTTATCTTTTTTGGGGAAGAATGGACGATGTCCCGTGTCCATTTCTTCCTCCGCAAAGAGTTCCAAGACTGATTCATCCTGTACCTCCTTGTTCTCTACATCCATTCTTTCTGTTGTAACTTCAGGCTCTTTACCACTTGGTTTTGGTAGTGGTGGAGCACTAGGAGGTACGGATATAGGAGTGGCAACTGACTGTGTTTTTTTGGTGGGCTTTTGAGAACTCAATAAATAGCGTGCAATCGGGGTGAATGACTCTCTTGGTGGTATAGTCATCTCAGTTTGTGTCCCGATAGTGCTCTTAGCAGAAACCTTCTGGGCATATGAAGGTTTCCCGCTATTTACTGGTTGGATACGTTTTCTGGCCTCTGGGTAGGAAATATTCAGCTCTGTTTTCAGTTTTTGGATTTCTTTTTCGTCCTTCCACCGCTGGCATGCTCTTGAGTAGGCAGGGTGCTCACCTTGGCAGTTAACACAGGTGGGTTTTGGAGCTGTACATTCCTTGCTCTCGTGGTCTTTCACACCACATCGAGCACAGGCAGGGTTACCACGACAAGATGTTTGTGAGTGGCCGTATTTTTGGCATCTAAAACACCGCAGTGGGTTTGGGATATAAATCCTCACTGGGCAGTTTAGATAACCTGCCTTGATGGAATTTGGAGGCCGTGGGGTGTTAAACGTGAGGATGAGAACTCGGGTAGGGACGAGATTCCCATCCTTCCGTATCGATATTCTCTTTACAGCTGTCACTCCTTGGTCTTTCAATTCAGAGCAGATCTCTTCTTCAGAAACATGAAGAAGGTCCCACTCTGAAATGACGCCTCTAGAAGAGTTCAAAGTTTTATGGGGGGTTACAATGATAGGTATTCCCCCTATTGATGTGGCGTTCAGGATTTTTTCCGCCTGTTTAATAGATGTAGCTTCGACCAAAAGGTCGCCAGAACGCAGTCTTTTTACCGTTTTAGGTGAACCTGCCAACCCTTCTAATCCTTTCTGGATGAAGAAGGGTGACATCTTTCCAATGGACTGCTCTCCGGTGGAATGGAGAATGAGGAAAAGCGGTGTAACTGATGGTGGTTGTTTATCCTCAGTTCTGGCTCGTTTGGCAGAGGTGTTATCTGCGTCATCATCTCGATTAGGTAGGGGCCTTGTTGGGGCCCCAGAAGAAGGATTTAAATTACTCATATGAGTAAAGAGAAAATGTCTGATGCCTAAGTACCTCACCCACCACGGAGCCCTACGAGGGGACGCCCACTCGTGAACTAGCAGGTACTGCGTACACGAATGGGACGCCGAGTTCGCTTAGAGCACCATACCCACGTTACCAATAAGTCTTTATCCCGTCCCAGGACCAAAGGGAGGGAGACTTACTGGAACGCAGTTGACCCTAGCAGGGTAAAACCACCCGCCGATTGATCCCAGTCGGGCCAGTCCGGGACCACCCGTCTTGTCGAAGCAGGGGCCAAAGTGGTGTATTGAAGCTGGGCCCCTCAACCACCAGGATCCCCCTTTCTGTTTCCACGGGTCGCGGCGCACGGCTGCACACGCCGGATTTCAAAGATGTAACCCTGAAACCAAGGTATGGGCGTTAGATCCCAGTGATGCTAATCTGGAAACCCAGCAGCGTCACTGGGAGGTCCCCTCACCACGTACAGGTGCCCACGTCGAGGGGTGGGGGATACCGGCATTAGTGGAGAAGTTAGAAAACAGAGAGCCATCTACCATTACCCTCATTGAGCGATCAAACTGGATAACCAATTATAAAAAACAGTTGGCAAACCATAAGATGGAAGCTAGTTTAGAAGACCTTTATGCCAAACATGATCAAAAGCCTTTAAGATGTCAAGAGCAACTGCTTGTGTTTCACCGAAATTTTCCATT
Organism: Mastigoproctus giganteus; assembly: GCF_048544385.1. NCBI lineage: Eukaryota > Metazoa > Arthropoda > Arachnida > Uropygi > Thelyphonidae > Mastigoproctus > Mastigoproctus giganteus. Next base: position 144,559,649 of record NC_143577.1, read on the forward strand.
GAATTAGTCCATACATGGTTAACATAAGCCAGAATATCACCAGTGGATCAACACTGACAGAATCCACACTGGTGATCATTAATCAGATAGAAGGTTTCTAGGTAGTTTAAGAGTTGGCGATTAATTGATTTCTCCATTACTTTAGAAAGAGTAGAAGTGATTGCAATGGGACGATAATTGGATGGGAGGGATTTGTCACCCTTTTTAGGAACTGGCTGGATATGGGCAAATTTCCAAGCAGAAAGAAAAACTTTTGGAATAAGAGTGTGAAAATAGGTGGCAAAGAACAGAAGTAAGTTCAGGAGAACAGTTTTTTAAGCACAAGTGGAGAAATACCATTGGGACCTGGAGCTTTCTTAGCATCAAGATTGATCAAAATCCTTCTGACATCCTTTTGACGGAAGACCACGGGAGGCATTGAATGGAGCATGTTGGGAATGGTCGGAGGTGTTTTACCAAGATCATTAATACACGATTTGGAAGAAAAATGGGATGCTAGCAGGTCAGCTTTATCCTTGGCTGAAGAGACAACAGAACCATCTGGTTTGGACTGATGGTGGGCAAAAGTTGCAGCAAATAGCTTTGGCAAGAGACCAGAATGCTCGGCTACCACTGGGGGAAGAGGCAAGTTTTCTACTCTTAGCCTGTTCAAAATCTAGTTTGGACTGATTAATAACTGCTTTACAATTGTTGCAAGCTTTGGTGTAGGCCGAAAATGAAACTGAAGAATTAGAAACAAGCCAATTACGATATGCAACGTTCTTCCCTTGAACAGCCTTAGCACGTTCATTGGAAAACCAAGGTTTAGATAAAGGACAAGATTTTAAAGTGAAGAGTGGAATGAAGGATTCCATTCCTGCAAGAATAATTTCACTGACACGATCTGAGCAAACACTGACATCAGAAGTTTTGAAACAGTAATCCGACCAAGGAAAAGAAATCTCGCAGGTCATCCCATTTTGCATTCTTGTAATGCCAAACAATACGAGGTTGGGAATAGCCATGAGATAAAGGCTCCATTGGAGAAGAGACAATCAACAAGCTGTGATCTGAGGCACCTAAAGGACCTCTAACGTCGACCGTGTACTTAGAAGGGTTGTTTGTGAGAAAAAGATCAAACATGTTGGCTGTATGGTTAGGATTGTCCGGTATTCTTGTAGGTAAATGAACAATCTGTGCAAGGTCATTAGTAATTGCAAAAGCCTCAGCATCTTGACCAGCTGGGTCGTTGTGACTAGAAAACGGAAGCCAGCTGGAGTTGTAAACATTAAAATCACCAAGGAAAATTACCTCGCTGTTAGGAAAGTTGGACTGGAGAAAGTCAAGTTGCAAGAGAGGAAGTCAAAGAGCTCCACGTGATTAGTGGAGTTGGGAGAACGGTAGAGACAACAGATCAATTTTACACAATGAGGTAGATAGATTTAAGCCAGAGAAGATCGAAATGAGGCGATTCCAAATTACCAAGTCTCTAACAGGGAATATCGGAACGGGCATATGCACAATTACCACCTTTGAGGCGAAAGGAATCATACAGTGAATAATTTGGGCAACTGAGATGAGCAGTAGTTGAATCAACCGATAACTGAGATTCTGTCAGTAAAAGTGCATGGGGGTTTGGCACACTGCAAGTGGAAATGGACATCATTGAGATTAGAACTGAGACTACGTATGTTTGTGAAAAAGAACTAGGAAGTGTTTGGGAGGTTTAGATCTTTTTGCAGATAAGCTTACTCTATTAGTTTGACAATTCATGGTGTATTCAATAGTAAGAAAACGTGGGTGGGACATGCTGTATGAAGTAATGAAATTTTTGGATATGGCGTACACATGGTAAGAATATATCCAGATCCTTGACATAACGTGGCCTCAACAATGCCCCTGCATACACACTACTCGGACTCCCTCCAGTCACTACCTGGCAGAGTACAGGTAGCAAGATTATTATACACTAGCTGATCTGGAAGCCTTCTAGAGAGTTACCAATAGGTTCGGTCTGGTATACTAACTAGCGGCCGGTCTGCAAACATTGTTTTCAAGCTGTACCCTTGAAATGTAAGGAAGTTTGAATCTCTCCATGATGTTCATCATAACCTCAAAAGATATCAGTCATACCGAATGACTGAAGAGATGAAGGGTTGGCCGGAACTTAGCTCTAGAGACTAAACATGGGTTCCACCACTTCAAGCCTCCAATAAGCAAAGTGGTGGTATTGCACCGGTTGATAAGAGTCATCTACCACCTAGTACTGCTTGATAACACAGAAGGGCAGCATTCCTCCATGTGGTGTGGGTGCCACACCTCGACCCCTGCTTACGTTGGTTCACACCTGGGTGGTCACCCACTGTGTGCTTGTGTATGGAGGTTATACCCAGGATTACTAACAGTTCCACCATCATAAAGCTGCAAGCAGAGGATTTTGCTGTCACAGACCGTCAGGACTTTGCCAAAATTGGGTCCACTTGACTTGAGTTTCATCCGAATATCAGTTCCATCAGCATTTTAGACTCCCAGGTAGCAAGTACAGATTGTTTGGCATATCTGAGAGAATGTCTGTGACAACGTCAAGGAGCAAAAAAAATTCTTACTCATAGTTACTCTAACACAGCCCATATATTTATTTGTTTCATTACTCCCTGCAGTTCCTGAAATCCCCAGTAACTTGCTTTTTGGGCTGCTGTTCATTCCAATAGAAGCAGCGTAAGAATCATTTCTACCTCTGCCTGTGACTACTGTTAATCTATTAGTCTGCCTTACTTGTCTTTATGCTGAAACATTTTTTTTTTTAATAAACAATAATCTGTAATTATGACATCACTAATTTCGTATGGCTCAGCCTCTACTCAGCATGAAGGGTTTTTCGTAAGTAAAGATCAATGCAAAGTACCTATTCAATTCATCCACAACATCAGGTGTGATATCTAAGACATTCCGGAGTTGATGTAATATCTAAGGCACCCAGAATTGATGGCATATACCCTGTATATCCCATCAATTCTGGGAGCTTTATTTGCCTTTATGCTCAAATTTTTTTTTTAATAAACTATCATCTGTAATTATGACATCAATAATTTCATATGCCTGAGCCGCTTCTCACCATGAAGGGTATTTCATCAGTAAAGACTTGCAAAGTACCTATTGAATTCATCCACAATATCTAAGACTTTCCTACACCCAGTGCACAAGGGTCTGATCTGATTACCTTTCTTCTTCGTTGTATTCACATATACGAAAAATTCCTTGTCGCCATTCTTTACTCTCTTAGCTTTCTCATGTGCAGCCTTGGACACCCTGACCATATTTGTGGTACTATTATAGATCATTTTGTACCTGTTGTAGGCTTATCTACTTTTCTTCACTCTGTAACTGTTCCATTTGACCAGCCAGCTCCACAGTCATCCATTTTGTCATCCTCCTCTTAATGGCATATATGTATGCATTTGTGGCTTTTGTGAATTTTGCTTTAAAAGTATTCCATAATTCAAATGTATTTGCCATCCCTCAACAATCTGTCCAATTCACAAGATGCCACATAGAGCCTTAAACCATCAAAGCCTCTTCTGAAGTTAAAACCCATGCTTTTGCCTTTAACTACTGCAACCTCTTTATTCATCTTCCAACTGATGATTGTACGATCACTTTCTGACAACGGTTCCTGTACTTCAAGCCCTGTGATGTCTTCTAATTCATTAGTCAAGAATATTCTCACCCCTAGTACTTTCTATAACAGTTTGAAAAATAAATTTGATGAATTTGAGGTGTTGGTCAAAACATCAAAGGCAGATATTGTTCTGATATCAGAAACGTGGTGTCACACAGATATAAGGAATGCAGAAATAGAATTTGGGGAGTTACAATCTGTACAGGAAGAAGAGATGGAATAGGAAGGGAGGAGGGGTTCTGCTATTAGTTAAGAAACATAAAATCCAAGGAATTACAGCCAGTCGACATGGCTGGACAATGCAGTGTCAAGTTAATTTGGTGTGACATAAGCACTGGGAAATCAAAATTGAGAGTAGGAGTGTGTTATAGGCCTAACGACTCTGATGAGTATAATAAACAACTGTACAGGGAAATTAGAGTAGGCCAGTAAATCAGAGAGTCTTATAATGAGGGATTTTAATTTCCCAGATACTGACTGGAATTTGTGGGTTGGTCACTCACACACTAGCAAGGCTCTTGTGGATTTAATGGATGATTGTTTTATACAGCAGCATGTTCGGGAGGCAAGAAGACAGAGTGATATCTTCATCTGATTATCAGCAGTGATTCTTCATGCATTAAGAATCTGCAGATAAAGGAACCACTAGGTAGCAGTGATCAAAGTGTGCTCAAGTGGGATTTACTCAAAGAGGTAACTACCATCAGGGATAAAGGGAAGGGTTATTGCCTTCGTAAAGGCGACTACGATGGTCTGAGACAGTATTTAAATTCTATACAGTGGGACCAACTGATGATGTTACCAATGGCAAATTCAAAATAAGAAGCATTCAAAGAATTAATCTTGAAAGTTACTGTGCTTTTCATACCAACTAAGAAATACTGTTCAAGGTTTAGGTCAAAATGGATATCAGATGAACTAATGAGACATGTGGCAGAGAAGAAAAATGCATGCGATACATATAAATGGGTCACACGGAAGCCTATGATAGATATAAGCTGGTCTGTAACCAAGTCACAAAGGAGGTTAGGCAGGCAAAGGCAGATTATGATAAATCTTTGGAAAAGGATGCAAAAAAAAAACCAGATTGGTCCACTGGATATCAGTGGTTCAACTGTTGATGATCCTACTCAGGTAGCTAACAAACCAAATGAGTATTTTGCACCTACATTCACACATGAGGAGTTATTAAGGAAGGGGAATGCCGAAGTGAATTAAACTCTGGCAGTGAGCTGGATGATTTTGTAATAACTGAGAGCAAAGTGAAGAAGAAATTGTTGAAGATAAACATAAGAAAGGCACCTGGGGTGGATAGGATCTATCCGGTTATATTAAAGGAGGCAGCAAAGGAAGTAAGCAAACCATTAGCCATAATTATGAGAGCTTCTTTGGACTCAGGGGAGGTATCCATGGACTAGAGATGTGCAAATGTGACCCCAATTAACAAAGGAGGATCAAAGAGCAACACAAGTAACTACAGACCTGTTAGTTTAACTTCTGTTCCAGGGAAATTAATGGAGGCACTACAGGATCATCTAGTCACGACTTCAGTTATAGCTTGGTTGTTGTTGGTTTGGGGATTTATTAGGCGCATGGTCTCAAAAAAACTAGATGCAGGGAATAACTTTGATAACATATATTTGGATCTTAGAAAGGCTTTTGATGCTTCCATGCTTTTGCACATGGAAGACTGCTGCACAAATTGGAGCAGTGTGGCACTGTAGGCAAATTGCTGCTATGGATAAAGGGATTTTTGAGTGGGAGAAGACAGAGTTCTGATCAATGGACACTGCGCTTCGTGTTCTAATGTTATTAGTAGAGTCCCTCAGGGTTCAAGTGTTGGGTCCATTGTTGTTTTCTGTATTTATTAATGATATTGATGATAGTATATCAGGCTTAATGTCCAAGTTTACAGATAATACAAAGGTTGGCAGGGTTGTTAATGATACTAATGAGAGTATGCTGCTGCAACAGGATCTAGAAAAGTTGAGTAGATAGGCTGAGAGGTGGCAACTGAAGTTTAATTGACAAATGTAAAATACTGCATATGGGACACACTAACCCCAGAGTAACATATCAACTGTGTGGTACTACACTAATAGTGGTAGAGAATGAAAAGAACCTAGGGGTAATTGTGCAGGTAGATATGAAGTTTTCCGAGCAGTGCAGATGTCTGCAAGAGTGGCTCATGGTGTCTTGTCAATGATATATAGGAAATTTTCTAGGAGGGAAAAGGAGGCGATTATCCCCTTGTATAAGGTAATGGTCAGGCCACACCTTGAGTACTGTATCCAGGTCTGCAGGCCTCATTTTAGGAATGATGTAGAGTTGCTGGAGCAAGTGCAGAGAAGGGCAACAAGATTAGTGAATGGAACAAAGGGTTGCTCTTACAAAGAAAGGCTTAAGTTTTGCAAATTACAGTGTCTGGAGACTGGGCACCTGCAAAGTGATCTGAGTGAGGTGTATAAAGCCTTGAATAGTTTGAGCATGCTCAGTGCTGATGGGATTCTTCCTCTTGCTCAGAATAATCGCCTGAGAGGGTAGAAATTCAAATTGAGAAAAGACAGTTGTAGGATAGATGTACAGAAGGTGTCTTTTAGCCAGCATGTGTTTTATTGCTGGAACAAACTTCCATCAGTCGTTGTAGAAGTTGATAGCTTAAACAGATTTAAGGCAGAACTAGACAATCATTTTGAGCAAGTGGATCAGTGAAATTAGAAGTTTCGTTTTTTTTTTTTTTTTTTTTTTTTGGCTGATGCTATATAAGCTTGCTTTCTTGCATCATGTGCCTTTACTAATGCTAACATGCTGGTACAAATAATAATCATCTAGTTTATTTTAAAAAGTTTTTCCCCATTGTGGATTTCCTTCCCACTTATTCCAATCAATTTAGGACAGATTAAAGTCAACCATAATAAGACACTCATGCTTGCTTGCGCATTCGAGCAGCATGTAAAGACTCTCGTCATATTCTTCACAATCTTCTGGTCTTTAGATTACTCCCACTCTCATTATTCCTTTGCTTCCAACTAACTCATACTACACAGATTCTATGTTGGCAGACATAACTTCAGACTCAGAAAAGCTCTTTTCACAACATCTTATCAACATCAACAGTTGTGGCAACAAACAAAAATTCATGAGGTGAGTGCCAGCATTACTTTGACCCATATCATCAGATAAACAGGGATCTAAATTATCCTTCTTCCCCTAAACTAGCAGTTTCCCTGAACCCTTATAGTATCCTCAATGTAACTGGCAAAAATCCTTGCACCTCCTTTGTTCAAATGAATACCATCTTTAAAAAACAGATTTCTTCTAACTACAAATGTGGCCATAGTGATAAAAATCCATCCACCCCCCCCACCCAAGCCTTGCAGATTCCCTTAATTCTCTAGTTAATCCACAAGGCTCTCAGCATATAATCCCTCCTATCATGTCTTGGCAGAATTGCAGACACATACATTCTGATCTAACTTGCAGAATTTTTTCACATAGTCCTATATTTATCCAACAGATAGTCAGGTCTACATTTAATATCATTAGTCCCCACATGAATAATAATTCTCTTTACCTCCCTTAAAATCTGACAATTTGTTGATAACATCATCAATCGTTGCTCCTGGCAAGCACACTCTGGTTCTGGACCACCTATCTTTATTACAAAAAATTTTACCCAAAAAACGTTACCAAAATGTTATATGTGATAAGTTGGAATAAGTCCTGCATAACTGTGTTGATAAGTCAATTTTAGTTCTTGTGCACTTGCAAAAGAATGATTATGTCTGGCCTGCTGAAAGCATCAGCTTTCTTATAGAAATCTGTCAACTCTGCAGATAGCCACAGCAAGGGTCTTAAGGGATGATGCTTCCTTCTCACCCCATTTCTCACAAGTGTTTCCTAGGCCGGTCACTAAAATTTTTGCTTTCTCACTGGCAGTAAACACATGCGAATTCTGACACTGGTCTAGGGTAGCTAGCATGAGTGAGAGAAACTGCTCCCAATTCATATCTGTAAGAGAAAACCTCCTGGTTTCTCTTCACACTCTTCTTGTTACATCACTTTTAATGTCAAATGTAATGACTAGCAATGCATCAGGTACCCAGTTATTACTCACTACCTGGCATACCCAGCCAAATTTTCAGTACCCAAAAATTACAAACCCAGCACTGGGTACTGGCCCCTCACATGAAAAATGATAACTGTCAATGGAGAAGAAAAGAATGGAGTAGAAAATATTTCTATTTTATTTTTTGTAAAATGAAAAAAAAATTCAAAGCGTATTTTAAATAAAAGAAACTCTTATTACTGTTAACAATAGTTGAATTAAAAAACATTTTACATAAAATGCAGTCATATAAGTAATGACTTAGACATTATTATTTAAATTATACAAAAAAAAAGTGAAATTGTTTCTAATTTAAATAATTAAATTTCAATAATGGGAGATTACAGTGAAGGTATTCACAATATGAGATATTAGTATTAGTATTGGCCGCATGGTGCAAGAAAGCCTATGGCTTATGCTGCACCAGCCAAAAAAAAAAAAAAAAAAACGAATAAAACAATGATAAAAAAAAAATAATAATAAATAAATAATAATAATTAATAAAAGAAAAGGAAATTAAACCTATCATCCTATGCACTTCCCTGACCCGAAGGTACTATCCAGATGACCTTTGAATTTCCCCAAACTGTCAGCCTCTACCACCCATGTAGGCAACTTATTCCAGTAATTTATAACTCGATGGCTAAAATAAAACTTTCTGCAGTCCAATTTAAACATTTCCCCCCCGTAACTTGGATTTATGTCCTCTAGTTCTAGCATCATTTATAATCTTGAAAATTTCGTCCTCATTCATTTTACTGATGCCTCTCAGAGCCTTAAACACCTCAATCAAATCTCCTCTAAGGTGTCTAGTTTCAAAAAAACTCTGCAACCCACATATTTGAAGTCTTTCTTCATAAGGACGCCCTTTTGCCGATCTCACCAGGTGAGTTACCCGCATTTGCACCTTTTCAAGAAGCTCGATGTCTTTCTTTAGGTGCGGTCTCCATACTTGAACACAGTATTCAAAGTGTGGTCTAACAAAAGCCTTATATAATGGGATTATCACGTCCCTATCTCTACTTGCAAAAGTTCGATAGGACACCATGGACCTTCCTTGCAACCTGTTTACAATGCTCAGAGAATTTCATGTCTGACCGTGTCATATCCCAAGTCCCTTTCCTCCAGTACTGGGTTTAGTTGAACTCCACTAAGTGAATAAGTTATTTTGGGATTACTGTTTCCCAGGTGTAATACTTTACACTTTGTTGGATTAAACATAGCTGCCATTTTTCTGACCATCCCTGAAGTCTCTCTAGGTCTCTCTAATATACTTAATGATGCCAGTTTATAACTACTTAAGTAGTTGACAATGTACAGAAATGATGCAATTGCACTAACTTGTATGCTAATTAACTCCCTACATAACCTGAGGCTTCAGTATTAAACTATTCTGTAATCTAAATTACTCCACCCCATCAGGCATCTCTCATATTGTGGAGTTATGCTTCGCAACTGGGTGGTTATCACTGCAACACCAGGGTAACTTATGCCCTCCACTGATGAGGATCCAATAAGCTCCAAAACAGTGCCGTATGGGTGATGGTATCTGCTGAGAATAAATAACAATAGTCTTTGCCTATGGTGAAGTGTTACTTATTCGAGGTAGTGCAATACCATGGCAACTCATTGTAAAGGTATTCATTCACAATATGATATATTCATCATCATCATCAGCCATTTTCAATCCACTGCAGGATGAAGGCCTCTCCAGCAACTTTCCAGTTCCTTCTGTTTTGAGCACTGGCCATCCATTTACTACTCAAAAACTCATGAATTTCATCCATCCATCTCCGCCTTTGTCTTCCAGGTTTTCTTCTAGCTCCTCTTGGGTACCATTCTGTTATTTTCTTAGTCCATCTGTCATCATGTCTTCGAGCTATGTGTCCTGCCCAAGACCATTTTAGTTCTTTAGTTTTGATAAGAATGTCCTTTACTTGAGTTTGCTGCCTAATCCATGTGTTTCTCTTCTTATCTAACAGTCTGATTCCCAATATAATTCGTTCCATTCTTCGCTGTGTAGTTCTTACCTTCTCTTCCATTCTTTTGGTGAGTGCCCAAGTTTCACTTCCATAAGTCATGGTGGGGAGTATACATTGATTCATTATTTTACGTTTCAGACAAACTGGGATATTGCTCTTCAGTATGTGACTATATTTCCTGAATGCTATCCATCCAAAATTTATTCTTCTCTTGACTTCCAGCCATTTATCATTATTACAGCTAATAACTTGTCCCAGATAAGTATATGACTCCACCTTTTCAATTACTGCTCCTTCAATCATTATTTCCCTTTCAGTGGCATACTTGTTCATCATTACTTTTGTTTTAGCCATATTCATCTTTAGTCCAAAATCCTTACTAACTGTGCATAACTGATTAAGATTTTCCTCTAATTCTTTGGGATCGTGGCTTATGACCACAATGTCATCTGCAAATCGTAAATGGTTTAGGTACTCTCCGTTCACATTGACTCCTTTCTGCGACCAGTCTAATCTTCTGAAAGTTTCCTCAAGGGCAGCAGTAAACAGCTTCGGAGATATTGTGTCTCCTTGTCGAACTCCTTTCTCGATTTTAAATTTGCTACTGTCTTTGTCTAGTCTAATAAAGGATGTAGCACTCTCATATATTTTCTTCAAAATCATAATATATGGAGTATCTATGCCTTGTCTTTCTAGTGCCCGAAACATTGCCTTATGCTGTATAGAGTCAAATGCCTTTTCATAATCCACAAATGCCAGGCATAATGGTGTTTTATATTCATTTGCTTTCTCCATTAGCTGTGATATTACATGAAGGTGATCCATAGTTGAGAATCCTGTCCTAAAGCCAGCTTGCTCTTTCGGTTGATTCTCATCAAGTATTCTTTCTAATCTGTTAGTAATGACCCTTGTGAACAACTTGTAGATATGGGATAACAAGCTAATTGGTCTATAATTTCCAATTTCTGATTTATCTCCTTTCTTATGCAGCAAAACTATGATTGCATTATTCCACTGTTTAGGCATCACACCTTTTCTAATGCACTTTGTGAAGAGCCTTGCCAGTTTTTGTGTTATGTCTCTTCCTCCCAATTTTAACAACTCTACAGTAACTTCATCTTCCCCCGGGGCTTTCCGATTCTTTATTTTCTTCAATGCATGTTCTACCTCATCAGGAAGAATATCGGGTATGTCGTATGTGTTGCTACTTTGCAATCCATCTTCCCCACTGCTGGTATCATTCCCTCGCTCCTTGTATAATTCTCTATAGTAGTCTTCTGCTATTTGAATTATGCCTTCTCTGCTGTTTATAAGTACACCATCGCTATTCTTCAGTTTCAGTATCATTTGTCTTTCTGTATTACTGCTCGTGGCTGCTGATTTAAATCCTTTGTTTTCCCTTAATGCTTGTTCTACTTTTCTTGTGTTAAACCTTCTTATGTCCTCTCTGAGTCTCTTTCTAATGGCTTTGCATAACTCAGTATACTCAATTTTCTCCCTGTCAGTGTTTTTCTTGCTCTTCATTTGTCGTCTTTGGTTCATCATGACAAGTGTTTCTTGACTAATTTTTTCTTCTTTGAATTTCTGTTTCCCTATAGGTTTCTTGGGCTTTATCACTTTCAGAAAGTTGTAATATTCCTCGTCGATATCTTGGTCCTGAGCAGTCTGCAGAAGCTCAAACTTGTTCTTAAGTTCCAGTGCATACTGCTTTTTCTCCTCCTCTGTTATTTCAAAGACCTTTGTATTATTTACTCGAGTCAGTTTTTTCCTTTCCTTTCCTACATCTATATCAAGTGTACATCTTACCATTCTGTGATCACTTCCAACATTTACCTTATTCAGGACGGTAACATCATTCACAATATATCTTCTGTTAGTGAGGATGAAGTCGATTTCATTAGTTGTTAATCCATTTGGACTCTTCCATGTCCACTTTCTGTTCACCCTTTTCTTGAAAAAAGTGTTCATTACTGACATTCCTTGAGATTCTGCAAATTCCACAAGTCTTTCACCTCTTTTATTTCTTTCACCAATTCCAAAATTTCCTATAGTTCCTCTTTCTGCGCTGGTTTGCCTTTTTCCAACCTTAGCATTGAAGTCCCCCATAATAATAGTGTAGTGGGTTTTCTGCTCATCTAGAAGACTCTCAATTTCAGTGTACATTTCTTCAACCTCTTCATCATCATGGCTCGATGTTGGTGCATAAATCATTATAATCTTTAGCTTGTACCTCTTAGAAATCTTGAGTGAGTAATTGGCCTCCATAGCCGAGTGGTCAAGAGCAGGAGTGCAGTAGCATACGCTCTTTGAGTAGACCGAGGTTCAAGCCCTTGACTGCTAAATATGGTCGATCTGCCAACCCGCACTGGACCAGCGTGGCAGATTATGGTCTATTTCCCTCAGCATGAATTGTTGAGGAGTCTTCCATCCTGCAGTGGGTTGATAATGGCTGCAGTTCAAGTAGTTGGCTACGTACAGAAATGATGTAGACCCCAATAAGTATTAGATAGACTACAGAATAGTCTATCTAATACTTATTGGATTAAATAATTTTAAGATAAAAGAAAGGAAGTGGAAGAGACAGTATTGAAAATAAAGTGAACAAAGCACCTGGGACTGATGGAATCTCTTGAAATATTTTAAAATAAGGTGCAAAAAAGGTAGTTAAGCCTTTAGCTATAATAATGTGAGAATCCATGGATTCAGAAATCCCTACAAATTGGAAATATGCATATGTATCTCCTGTTCACAAAGATGGGTTCAAAGGGTGATGTGGATAAATAAGACCTGTAAGTTTGACCTTGTGTTAAAAAAAAAATAATGGAGTCAACAGTTAAAGAGGTAATACAAGATCATCTTGATAGAGTAGAACTATAAGGCAATCCCCATATAGATTTGTTAAAGAGAGATCATGCCTGACCAAAGTGATTGGCTATTATAAGAGTGTTACAGAGGAGCCTGAAACAACAAAAAGTAATTTTTACATCATAATACTTAAATTTCCATAAAGCATTTGATACTGTGCCACATAAAAAACTTGTATAAACTGGAGCAATGTAGCATTAGAGGCAAGTGACAACTATTGATAAACTGATGGGTAAATCAAGGGATAACTCTTAAGTCTGATGTCTAAGTTAGCTGACAAAAATATGGGCAGAGGATTAATGACAGTAATCATGGAACATAAAATGTGGTACTTGGCATTTCTTTTTAATTAATTATTATTACTGGTAGTAGTAGTAGTGACATACAATGCAAGAAAAAAAGCTTGTAAGGCATCACCAAAAAAAATAAATCCCACATCACCTGTCCATCCCCTCCGGTAATTTGTCTAGTTCATTGTTGAATTTATTCAAACTACCAATTTCCACAACAACAAATATAAGTTTGTTCCAATGATCTACCACACACTGGCTGAAGAAAAAACTCTGCACATCTATCCTTCAACCATCCTTATTCAATTTGAATTTATGCCCTCTTCCTAAAATGAGGTCCCTGGACCTGTATGCAATACTCAAGATGCAGCCTAACCACTACCTTGTACTACGGTATAATCACCTCTTTTATCCCTGCTACCAAAGTTCCTGTATATCACTGATAAACACCATGAGCTGTTCTGGCAGCCTATCAACATTCTCAGAGAACTTCATATCTGACCACACAATTACCTCCAGGTCTTCTTCATTTTCCACTACACTGAGTGTAGTGCCATACAGTTGATACGTTAATCTAGCATTACTGCTATCCATACACAGCATAAACTTTAACTGCAGTTTGAGGCTTTAGCACAAAAATTTTTTTAGTCGATACTATTACACACCATCTGGCATCTCTCATATTGTGAGTTATACTTCATAACCGGGCTGTCACTTATTGCAACACCAGGATACCTACCTGGTGTTGCTTTTTGGCCTATCTTCAGCCCACCCCAAAAATAGGCCAAAAAGCCTTGAAACAGTGCCATCTGGATGGTCGTATCCACCATGAATAAGTAACATTAGTCTTTTCCAAGAAGCATTGCTTATTTGAGAGCAATATCAGGACAACTTGTTGTGAAAGGCATTCACAATATGATATATGACAAAAACGATGCCACTTCACCTACTACAGTGGTTCACTATGTACTAACATGATGCAATGCATAAACTTGTCCATTTAGTGAATCTTTCCGTAGTTTGAGGCTTTAGCCCAAAATTTTTTCTTAAGACTATCTTAATATTCATGTGGTATAAGAGTGGACATTATAGAAATCTAGACTTCATAGAAAACCATCCACGTAACATTCTTCTCCAACTATTTAAAAAAAAAAAAAACTTCCCAGATCACCTTGTCCTTCCAACTGTCTGTCTCATTCTTGCTTAAATTTATTCAAACAACCCACACCCACAACAATTTTTTTTGAAATACTAACACAATTTTTTGAATTTCTCTCTCATTCTGTAGAAACAACTGGCATTTAAATGAATTTATTACTGCTCATATAAAGTATACAAATTAAAATACACAGCAAGTTCCACTTACAAGATAACTGGCTAACTGAATCAGTTATTTTATTGAATCAAAACTTGAAAATCTGAAACTTTTATAAGTTAAACTGTTAAAGTCAGGGAGTTTTTTTTTTTTTTTTTTTTCTTTCTAATTTTATTGGACCAGGTGATCTGAGTATATTAAGTATAAGCAAATTATGAGCATTTAATTATTGAGTTTACTTCTAACATCCCAATATTACATTCTCCTGTAATATCATAATCATTTGATAATCAACCTGTTGGTTACCATCTGGCTTCTTGTTTGCCAATTATAAGTTTCTTTCAGAAAGAGTGTGCTTTCTTAAATTGACCTATCAACTGTAATATATCTTCTATGATCATTGTCTAATGAAAGCAGTGTATAATCACAAAGTTTTGTGATTATACAATGTCTTACCAATGTTATCAACTTACCAATATTAAACTAAACGACACGCCACATATTTCCATTTCTGATTATTGACTTATCACCTGCAATATCCAAAGGAATACCACAGAAGACAAGACAGCAATCAGCTGCAGGGAACAGTTGAATGATATATTTTTTCCTCTGCCAGGTTCCAAAACAAGTGAATGCACACCTGAAATTACTAAACAGGTTCATTTGGTAAGTTTAAGTATTTATAAATGTTACAAATAAACTAAATGCCAGCTGTTCCTGTGATCATAAAAGTTTCTTACATGCACAGTATAACTGTTTGAACCATTTTAGTACTTTAAATAATTAAGTCAAACACACTTCAGTTTTCAGCACAAAGGTTCTTTAGACAAACTCTTAACTTCACAATTTTTGCTCTGTTTTTATAAAGAAAAACTATTATAAAATTTTGCACAAAACAAAGGATAAGCAATTGCCAATACTAACACTAAAGCTAACTTTGAGTCACCAGAAGGTAGCTACACTTATTAATTACAGATATGCAAGGTTAAACATTTATATGACATACTTGCTTGATAGACTTTTTTTTTTTTTTTCTCCAATTAATCAAAACCATTATGTCCTGATAGGGGAAACAAGTTCAAAAAGTTCTTATCAAACCTGTAGGAGCTTCTGCTTAATACTTGAAAATGTGACTTTAAGATATAAATTGTGTCATTTCTTAATCTGAGATGCTCATATATATTTTTAGGGAATGGGAAAACTTAATTTTCCAATTCCCTAAAAAAATAATTTAGCATTAGCAAAGGCAAATGATGCAAGAAAGCAAGCTTAAATAGCATCACCCAAAAAAAAAAACACCCTTCTCATTTCACCCATCCAATCACTCCAAATGTTTGTCTAGTTCTACCTTGAATCTGTTTAAACTATCAACTTCTACAACGACAGATCGAAGTTTGTTCCAGCAAACAACCACACACTGGCTAAAGAGGCGCCTCCGTAGCCAGGTGGGAAGGAGCAGCAGTGCATAGCACACGCTTCTTGATTAGACCGGGGTTTGAGCCCGTCACCACAAAATACGGAGGATGCGGAAAGGTCAGGGAATGACCACCGCATATCCCAGAGCAATATGGCCTCAGTTGCTAATGCTACTAAAAACCAAATAACAAACATAACAACTGGCTAAAGGCAAACTTCTGCACATCTATCCTACAACTGTCTTTCCTCAATTTGAATTTATGTCCTCTCAGGTGATTATTCTGAGCAAGAGGAAGAATCCCATCAGCATTGAGCGTTCATCAGCATCAAACCATTCAAGGCTTTATACACCTCAATCAGATCACCTCGCAGGTGCCTAGTCTCCAGACACTAATTTACAAAATTTAAGCCTTTTAAGAATAGCAAAAGTCTTACATCACTTATTCTCATAAGTTAAGTTTTCAGTGAGCTGAAATTGTACTCTGTAATTGTATAAACTTTTTACTTAACATCCAACAAAGGTTAAACATGGGGGTATGACCAGTATTTCACCTGATAAGAACAGTGAATGAAAATTTGATAGGGAGCTTCAAATCTAGTATACAGCATGCCACTATCTAAATTGCAACTCTTCAATTCTAACAGTATATGGAAAAAACTCTTTCATCATACAAAAATTCCTAATAGCAATTTAATTTTACAAACAACAAATCTTTCATAAAAACTAAGATTCCTTGCAAATGGCAACAACAATATACTTTTTTAAAAGTCCCTGTCACTGTTTTCTCTCTCTCTCTCTCTCTCTCTCTCTCTCTCTCTCTCTCTCTCTCTCTCTCTCATTAATATATTTATCATGCAGCACTGACTACAATAGCAACATATGTTTGTGGGTGGGTTTTTTTTTTTTTTTGGCTGATGCTGCATAAGCTTGCTTTCTTGCATCAAATGCCTCTACTAATGCTAATGCTAATATATCAGAAATACAATCATAAATTAAAGAGCAAACATACTAAATGTCTGGAAAAGGCATGTCATTTAACAATAACAAAGGCAAGCAAGTGAAATAAATTATATAAATTCAGTTATTTATGAAGATTACTAACTCACTATTGATAATAAATCAGAAATATCTCCCTTGTTTAACAAGCACACATACAAAAAATAATTCAATTAGGCTGAGCTAGTGATCAAACAAATTACATAAACATTAATCTGCACTCCACGATTGCTTTAAGAGTTCAATTTCTATTTATTATACACAGTTCAATAGGGAGAAAATGACTTTTCCACATTCATCTAACAAAGATAAGTACCACTTGCCTTTGTAGTTAAGTGAGCTCAGTACATTATGTAATAAGCATTATGGGGAAACAAATTGTAATGTTTACATCTACTATCTCAATGCAACATTTTACTGTACCATCTGCAAGAAATGATCATATGATAATTATTCTGCTGGCTCCTTTCCATGAATGGACAGTACTGTACTTTAATTCTAGATTGACAATAATGATATCAGTCCCTTTCAGAAAGAGTTAGCTGTCGTAAAATAACCTACCACCCATCACAATTTAACTAATTCTTTATTATCAAATTTGTATCTGTTATTCAGTGCCTTTGTTTCAAGAATTATTTATTACAACATGAAATCACTTGAAGATAAATACTTCACTTGAAGGTAAATACTTATAATACCATTACCCATGTAATATTATTATTACATGGGTAATGGTAGTGTTAATAGCTGCAAATGATGCAAGAAAGCTTATACATTAGCAAAATGAAAAAAAAAAAAAAACTTCCCATATTATACTGCTCCATCCTCTCTAACAGTATGTCTAGTCCTTCCTTGAATTTATTCAAACTACTTACTTCTACAACACCAGAGGGAAGGTGAAGACAAACTTCTGCACATCTATCCTGCAGAAATTTGTCCATCTATCTGTATAAGCATGCTTCCTTGCATCATTTGCCACTACTAATACTATTACATAAGAGTAATGGTATTACGTATCATTATAATAGCAGTATACAATAATAGTAGCAGTAGTAGTAGTAGTATTATTATAATAACAGTATCATAATGAAGTCACTTATAATGGATTTATGGTTAGAATGAATATTACAACTGCTTCAATTTAGAGTTTAAAATGTGTACTAAAGATATTGCTTTTAACAGGAATTTATTATTCAATACTAGTGGACAGAAAAAAGTATCTGCTTCAAGTACAGTCATCCACTTAAATATCCTCAAAATGTCATTTTTTTTAAAATGACATTTTGAGGTATAATGTGCATTTTAAATACCAAAAAGTTCTGAACAGAACTGAAATCCAACTATGCAAGAAAAAAACCTATGGTTTTGCTGCAACTGGAAATGGACTAATGAGTACAAAAACTTCCTATGAATGAAATTTAATTAGTCACATGACAGCAATTAATCCAACCGAATGATATGTTTTGTGTGAATGACAGATACCATGAATGTAACACTTATAAATAGCACACAAAAAATTAAAAAATAAAAATAATAATTTGTAAAAGTTATACTATAATGTTCAATCAAAAGTAATGGTTTGACATAGTAATGTCAGACAAAACATAACATTAACTGGTAATTTAATAAAAATAAAAGTTAACATTTATATGCCTATTTATATTTTATTACTACTAATGAATAAGAGACAAATGTCATTCAGTCTAACTGAATAACACTATTTGATCAAATTGATTTCATTCTTGTGATAATTTTGCTTAAACTGAAACAGTATTAAAAACATGTTAATCTTGGGATACTCTTAATGATACAGTTAGAGATGAGCTGTGAGATGAAGCCATCTGCCATGACGTCACTACTGGTACTATTTTGAAGGACTCTTGTATTGCAGACCACATTCACATGCTGAAATCATTGCTGAAGTTCTAGAATTATATAATAGAAATAAATATCCTACAGATGACAGTGAAGACAATATTACAACTCACAGAAAATAGTTTGGCCTGCAAAAGTAGTATCATGTTGATATACAGTTAAAGGTTTTTTGATGTTGGGTTAAGAATGGTGTACCAGATAAATTTGATAAAAACTTCATTTTAAGAATATTTTTTATACAATGGTGTATTCGATCTCTCCCAAGCAAATTCTCTGCCCAAAACAAATTGTGTAAACTATCCTAAAATGTGGCCATTGGTTCCCAATAGTCCAAGGTAAGGAGATGCTAGGTTGCCTGTGGCTTATATCACTGAGTAAAAGAACAAACATTTTTACATATAAACACTTAATATCATCAACAAATACTGCATTCATTTAAATCTAATTATTAGTAGCCACTACTTTCTTTTTTTATTTTATTTTAGCATAACCCCTTTTAACTCAGAAAAGAACAATTCCATCACACAAACGGTAATACTCATATTGGCAAAACAATGTGTACATGAATCCCTAAATAATCATTCAAGTGATTATGACTTACTCCAAATCTCTTTAATAGTTTATTTGTATTGTGCAGTTTATTTGGGCCACTGTCTTTAAAAATCTAGATTAATTCCTGTAACAATGTCCAATTCATAAAAAAACAGGTCTTTGTATAGATTATTTCCATTTTTTTTGAAGATATATTTGTATACTTTATTTAAAAATGTCAAAACAGACTACTGAGATCCTTGCACTCAATCAGCATGAAATAAAGTGAAGCAGAACTGAACAATGGAATACTTTCAAGACATTTGTCATCAAAGCCACAAGTATATTCATTACATTTAGGAGGTAATTTACTACTGGAAAAGGATGACAAGATTGATGAAAAAAGACTGTGAGCTTGAAAGAACAGTAAAAAAAGGCTGCAAGGGGCAATTAGGGTGATAGCCAGCTCAGATTCAATGTATTGCCAAAGACCACACAGTGGATTATGCAAGCAAAGTCTGAGTTTGAGAATTATTAGCCATGAAAATCAATAAAGAGGATGAGAACAAGGAGTTTTATTTGTACATAAATACAAAGAATAAACCAGACAATCTCAGTTCAATTTAACTACACTCCATGTCAATCTTCTTCACAAAAATTAAATTCAAGTTATTTTAATCACATCATAGATTACTGTTTATACCTGTATCATGTATTTGTATATGTACCATGCATGAGTTGGATGTTAAGAAGACAAAAGGAGATATTTGTTGATATTAGACTTGAAATTCTGTAGACTAACTTTCAGGAAATATGTATGAAGGAAGGTTGTTCCAGAAAACAGCAGTTGAATGAATAAACAAGGAAGATGAAAAGTTGCTTCTGTGAGTTTGAAGTTGGACAGTAAATGGATGTTGGCAGCACAGTTTCGGACTGTTTTGAAAGAGAAAGGGTGAATTATAGAAGCCAATTAAGAAGAACAGTGCCCATGGAACTATCTGTAGAAGAGGCATGTAGCAGACACAGTACATCTATGAGACAAAGAGTGGAGAGACGAGTCATTAATTAACCTAACTTCCCTCTTCTGAATGAAATCTAGAAGCCTGAGAGAGGTTTTAGGGGCACCGCCCCAGATGTGGGAACAATATTCCATGGTAGAGCAGATTTGTGATTTCTACAGAGTGAACGGCTGTTTGGAAGAAAAGTAATGCTGAGAGCAAAAGAAAACACTAAGTTTTTTAGATGCAGAGGAAGCAATATTTGTAATGTGATTGTACCAAAAGAGATTAGAAGTCAAGATAATCCCCAAAAGAGATATACCATCTACCATCTTGCCTAGAAATAGGAGTGTCACCAAACAGAAGCATAGGAGCAGAAGAATCCTTTTTGTAAGATATAAGACAGGACTGAGTTTTAGAAAGATTAAAATCAACTAAGATGACTTTGCCCCACTGGAGACTTACCTGGAGATTGGCTTTAAGGAATTGGTAGCAGATAATAGGGAAGTTGAAGCTGATTGAGCAGGGCAAGGTTTCTCAAACTGAAAGGTGGAATGCAATGTGCTATCATCAGCAAAACTATGGAAAGGATTTCCAGTCAATTGAAGAAGGTCATTAATATACAAGAGGAAAAGAGTGGGGGAAAGAACTGAACCTTGGGGGACACCAGCATTAATGGAGAAGTTAGAAGGCAGAGAGCCATTTACAATCACCCTCAACTGAGCAATGAGAGAGAAAACTGGATAACCAATTACAAAAACAGTTGGCAAACCACCAGATGGAAGTTTGTTTAGAAGACCTTTATGCCAAACACAATCGAAAGCCTTTGAAATGTCAAGAGCAACTGCTTGTGTTTCACCAAACTTTTTCATTGAATTTGTCCATAAATAGGTAATATAAGCCAGAATATCACCAGTGGATAAACACTGAGTGAATCCATACTGGCGATCATTAATCAGATGGAAGGTTTCTAGGTAGTTTAAGATTTGGCTCTTAATTGATTGAATTTCTCCATTACTTTAGAAAGAGTAGAAGTAATTGCAATGGGACGATAATTGGATGGGAGGGATTTGTCACCCTTTTTAGGAACTGGCCGGATATGGGCAAATTTCCAAGCAGAAAGAAAAACACTTTTGGAATAAGAGTGTGAAAATAGGTGGCAAAGAACAGAAGTAAGTTCAGGAGAACAGTTTTTTAAGCACAAGTGGAGAAATACCATCAGGACCTGGAGCTTTCTTAGCATAAAGATTCGTCAAAATCCTTCTAACATCATTTTGATGGAAGACAGCAGGAGGCTTTGACGATACACGAGTTGGAAGAAAAATGGGATGCTAGCAGGTCAGCTTTATCCTTGGCTGAAGTGACAACAGAACCATCTGGTTTTGACAGAGGACCTATTTGTCATTCATACTGTATAATTATATTAACATATCATCCCAGTGTATTTTTCTATTAATTGTTATGTTACTTTAAGTGCCTTACTCAAATTGTAAACTGCTGGCATTCCAATATCATGAAGGCATTTATACAGTTCTCCTTTTAATAATAAAGATATTTTACTGATTAGAACCAGGCATATGGGGGGGTTGGGAATGTGGGGTTTAAAATTTTGCAACACAAATATTAAACTGTGTTCTCTCAAATACACGTTTGGTGAGGGACTGCTGTAATATTTGAAAAAAACTGAATTTATTTATAATTGAATTATTACAATACAGGTAATCCTCGTATAACACAGTAGTTAGGTTCCTATAAAATCTCGTGTAGTGCGAAACCATGTTACGGAACTGAGAACCAGTACAAAAAAAAGGGGGTTTTATTCCAAAAGCTAACAAAAAATACATAATTTTTTTGACTATTGGAAACTTAATTTTTATTAAAAATAGTAATAACTGAACAAATGCCTTACAAACTGTGATACATATATGCCAGATAATGTACGTTCATTTAAGTTTCTTCCTCTTCATCCCTGCTAAGCACAACCAAACACTTTGAATTTGTCCATTGAATTTATCCATAAATGGGTAACATAAGTTAGAATATCACCACTGGATCGACACTGACAGAATCCATACTGGCGATCTTTGATCAGACGGAAGGTTTCTAGATACTCTTACAAATAATAGTTTGTAAGAGTTGACAGTTAATTGATTTCTTCATTACTTTAAAAAGAGTAGAAGTAATTGCAATTGGATGATAATTGGATAGGAGGAATTTGTCACCCTTTTTATGGACTGGCTGGATAGCAGCAAGTTTCCTAGTAGAAGGAAAAACACCTTTGGAATAAGAAATTGAAAAAGATGGCAAAGAACAGGAGTAAGTTCAGGAGCGCAGGTTTTGAGAACAAGGGGAGAAAGGCCATCAGGACCTGGAGCTTTCTTAGCATCGAGACTCGACAAAATCCTTCTGACATCCTTTTAACAGAAAACCACAGGAGGCATTGAATGGAGTGTACTGGGAATGGTGGGAGGTGTTTTACCAAGGTCAATAATATTTTTGGAAGAAAAATGGGATGCTAGCAGGTCAGCTTGATCCTTGGCTGAAGTGATAATAGAACCATCTGATTTTGACAGAGGTGGGAGCAGGGATGGGCAAAATTTGCAGCCAATAGCTTTGACAACAGAGCAGAATGCTTGGCTACCATTAGGGCAAGAAGCAAGTTTTCTACTCTTAGCCTGTTCAAACTCTAGTTTGGACTGATTAATAACTGCTTTACAATTGTTGCAAGCTTTGGTGTAGGCAGAAAATGAAACTGAAATGTTAGAAACAAGCCAATTATGATAAGCAACATTCTTGACTTGAACAGCCTTAGCATATTTATTGAAAAACCAAGGTTTAGATAAAGGACAAGATTTTAACATGGAGTGTGGAATAAAGGATTCCATTCCTGCAATAATAATTTCACTGACACGATCTGAGCAAACGTTGACATCAGAAGTTTTGAAACAGTAATCCGACCAACGAAAAGAAATCTCGCATGTCATCCCATTTTGCATTCTTGTAATGCCAAACAACACGAGGTTGGGAATAGCCATGAGATAAAGGCTCCATTAGAGATGAGCCAATAACCAAGTTGTGATCTGAGGTGCCTAAAAAACCACTCGCTTCTACAGTGTACTTAGAAGGGTTGTTTGTGAGAAAAAGATCAAGCATGTTGGCTGTATCGTTAGGATTGTCCGGTATTCTGGTAGGTAAATGAACAATCTGTGCGAGGTCATTAGTAATTGAAAAAGCTTCAGCATCTCGACCAGCTGGGTCTGTTTGACCAGAAAATGGAAGCCAAATGGAGTGTGAACATTAAAATCACCAAGAAAAATTCTCTCTGTTAGGAAAGTTGGACTGAAAAAAGTCAAGTTGCAGGAAGAGGAAATCAAAGAGTTTCTAGTGATTGGTGAAGTTGGGAGAATGGTAGAGATAACAGATGAGTCTGACAGAATGAGGTATACAGATTTTAAGCCAGAGAAGATCGAAAAGAGAAGATTCCAGATTACCAAGTCTCTGACAGGGAATACTGGAACAGACATAGGTAGAAGTACCACCTTTGAGGCAAAAAGAATCATATAGTGAATAATTTGGGCAACTAAGGTGAGCAGTGGTTGAATCACTGATAACTGAGATTCTGTCAAAAAAAGTACATGGGATTTGGCAGACTAAGTGGAAATCATTGAGATTAGAACTGAGACCACATATATCTGTGAAATGAACTAGGAAGTGTTTGGGAGATTTAGATCTTTTCGCAGATAAGTTTGCTCTATTAGTTTAACAACGCATGGTGTATTCAATAGTAAGAAAAAGAGGGAGGGGGGGGACATGCTGTATGAAGTAATGAAATTTTTGGATATGGCATACACATGGCAAGAATATACCCAGATCCTTGACATAATATGGCTCGACAATGCATCCCGCATACACACTACTCGGAATCCCTACAGTCACTATCTGGCAGAATAGAGGTAGCAAGATTATACCAGCTTATCCGGAAGCCTCCTAGAGAGTTACCAGTATGTTTGGTCCGGTGTACTAACTAGCAGCCGACCTGCAAACACCATTTTAAAGCTGTACCCTCGAAATGTAATTAATTTTGGATCTCACCATGGTGATCATCATAACCTCAAAAGACATCAATCACACTGCATGATGAAAGAGATGGGGAAGAGTTGACCAGAACTTAGCTCTGGAGACTAAACATGGGTTCCACCACTTCAGGCCTCCAATAAGCAAAGTGGTGGTATTGTGCCGGTTGATGAGAGCTATCTAGCATCTAGTATTGCC
This sequence comes from Mastigoproctus giganteus, assembly GCF_048544385.1. Classification (NCBI taxonomy): domain Eukaryota; kingdom Metazoa; phylum Arthropoda; class Arachnida; order Uropygi; family Thelyphonidae; genus Mastigoproctus; species Mastigoproctus giganteus. Next base: position 144,583,956 of record NC_143577.1, read on the forward strand.
TGGTAACACAGAGGGGCGGCATTCCTCCATGTGGTGTGGGTGCCATGCCTTGACCCCTGCTTATGTTGGTTCACACCTGAGTGGTCACCCACAGTTCACATATGTATATACCCAGGATTACTAACAGTACCACCATCACGAAGGTGCAAGCAGAGGATTTGGCTGTCACAGACCATCCAGACTTCGCCAAAATTGGGTCCACTCGAAATGAGTCAGTTCCATCAGCATTTTAGACTCCCAGGTAGCAAGCAAAGCTTGTCTGGCATATCTGAAAGAATTTCTGCAACAGTCTCAAGGACCAATAGCTGCCTACATAAGGGCATATTCGCAGCTTGAGTTGGTCATGTTGTGCAAGCAGGAAAGCCTGAAATAACTTCCAGGGGAAAAAACCCTACTTCCACCATCTGAGATCAGTTAACTACAGCCTAGACTGAAGAGGACTTTAGAAATTCCTACAGCCAACTGGATTCAAATCCAGGCCTCGCCAAATGGTAGACAGTGATGCATTGTGCTGACTAAGATCTTTCAACCTTCACATTAGAAAGTCCTTTTTGGATTGACTAATATATTGATTCTTTTTGGCAATTTAGTTGACACAATTACATACACAAACTACCCATCAAAGACTGAAGAAATTATTGAAGTCATTTTAATTGAGCTTACAGTTAGCCAATCTCAGGTGGAGGGAATAACGTTTGACCACATGAGTTATTCCATGGTTTTCAAACCACAACATGAAAATTACCTGGGGTACAAATATTACTAAAGACACAAAATTACCCACTATATCAGTGGACCTCCAGCACCATTAACACAATAATTTGAAATTTGTACTGAGCACTGTAGCTGTAATATCAATATTACAGAGCAGTCTTTTAAGCTCAGTATTTTTTTTACCAAAAAGCAGTGTGTGTACCTTGTATGCATGAAAGATGTTTTATTTTATGTGAAAACATCTATGGCAGCACTTGAGAAAAAAAGTTTAAATTTTTGAACGGTTCGATCAAACTTACTTGTGCTACTTAGAAGGTTGATGATGATTCAAATCTTGAGAATCAGATTTTATTAAAGTCTGCATTTTATTCTTGCATAATATTACTACCCGCTTTCTTGCATAATCCCATTGAAATAAGACATGGGAGTGAAGTTGAAAAAAATTTAATTAATAATATTCAAATTTCACGCTTATTTAATAAAAATAAAAAAAAACTTTCAAGCCTACAGGCTAGTAAGGCTCCTAGGGTAGATGGCATATACCCTATAATCTTAAGGGAGGGAGGTTGCAAGTGAGTGCATTGAACCACTGAGGCTAATTACGTGAGCATCACTGGACTCGGGAGTGATTCCGTTGGATTGGAAAAGTGCCAATGTATCAACAATACATAAGGGCAGTTCTAAGAGTGAAGTGGGAAATTACCAGCCAGTTAGTCTAACTCCAGTAGTAGGGAAAATCATGAAGACAATGATAAAAGTTGGAATTCAGGATCATTTAGATAAAAATGGAATTCTGAAGGATACTCAGCACGGTTTTGTAAAGGGAAAATCATGTTTAAATAATCTGGTTAGCTATTTTGACAGGGGTTATTCAAAAGTGGGACTTTGGGAATAATTGCAGATGATGTAAAAATTGGTAGAGCAGTTAATGATCGCCCCCAAGCAGAGCTTCTTGAGAATGACCTAGATAGACTTCAGGGATGGTCAGAAATATGGCAGCTATGCTTCAATCCAGCAAAGTGTAAGGTATTGCACCTGGGGAACAGTAACCCCAAAATAACTTATACACTTGGCAGAGTTGAGCTAAAGCCAGTAGTGGAGGAAAGGGACTTGGGTATTATGATACAGTCAGACTTTAAGTTCTCTGAGCATTGTAGACAGGTTGCCAGGAAGACCCATGGTATACTATTGATGATTTATCGAACAATTGCTAGTAGAAATAAGGATGTCATAATCCCATTGTATAAGGCTATTGTTAGAACATAATTGAAATACTGTGTTCATGTATGGAGACTGCACCTAAAGAAAAAACATTCTTCTTCTTGAAAGGGTCCAGAGACAGGTAACTCACCTGGTGAGATCAGCAAAAGGGCATCCATGTGAGGAAAGACTTCAAATGGGTGCGTTGCAGAGCTTAGAAACTAGGCATCTTAAAGGAGACTTGATTTAGGTGTTTAAGGTTCTGAGAGGCATAAGCAAAATGAATGAGGACCAAATTTTCACGGTTATAAATGATTCTAGAACTAGGGGCCATAATTTCAAGTTACGGGGGAGATGTTTAAACTGGATTGCAGGAAGTTTTATTTTAGCCAGCGAGTTATAAATTACTGGAATGTTACCTACACAGGTGGTAGAGGCTGACAGTTTGGAGAAATTCAAAGGTCAGCTGGATAATTACCTACAGGAGGAGGGAAACGCTTAGGTTGTCCATTTCCTTTTCTCTTATTTATTAATTATAATTATTATTTTTTTTCTTCTTACCCGCTGCTTACTCTACTGAATCAACGTTAGTGACAGAGTTGGCATCATTTAGGAATTGACGTCATTTCCATACTATAGTATGATTTTTTTTTTTTTTTATTTGGTAGTTGTTGGCGCATCGGCTTCTGTGGCCATATTGCACCTCCCAAGGTTTTTGTAGTACTTTGATCCAAGCCCGAGGCGGGAATCGAACCCGCGACCTTTGGGTTGCTGGGCAGGTACTTGACCCACTCGGCTAGCCCGGTCGGCACTTTAGTATGAACTTACTCTACTGAATCAATGTTAGTGACTGAGTTAGCATTGTTAGCACCATTTAGGAAGTGACGTCGATTGCGTCAATTCCGTAAAAAAAAATTTTATTACCAATCAACTGCGTCATTTCCGTAAAAAGTTTCATTAACAATCATGTCATTTCCATTACCATAAGAAAATTTTTTTACCAACCGATTTTACTCTAGTGCTGCCATAGATGTTTTCACATCAAAAATACTGAGCTTAAAAGTGGGTAAGACTCTGGGTATCAATAGTATTCACCAATTATACTAAAAGAGGCTGCAAAGGAATGCACCAAGCTTTTAAAGCCAATTAAGAGGCACATCATCATATTCAGGGTCCTCTTGGATTAAAGAAATGTTAGAATCTCACCAATACAAAAACAAGAATTAAGAATATACTAAATAATTTCAGATCAGTCACTTTAGCTTCAGTGGCAGTGAGAGCCATGGAGTCTGTGGTGAAAGATCATTCCATGATCATCTTTAGAAGTATGACATCCTTAGAAATCTTTCTATATAATACAGTTTTGTAAAATTGCATTGTATAGATGGAGTTCTGACAGAGCTCCAATCCAAGGGATTGGAGAAATGTCAAACTGTCACAAATACATTAGCATTAGCAGAGGCATTTGATGCAAGAAAGCAAGCTTATGCAGCATCAGCCAAAAAAAATAAAGTAAAATAAATAAATAAAAAATAACCACTTCCACTTCACCGCACTGTTCGTTCGAAATACCTGTCCAGCTGAGCCTTAAACTTATTTAGGCTATCAACTTCCACGACAAGGGATGGAAGTTTGTTCCACCTACCAACCACCCGCTGGCTAAAGGCAAATTTCCGCACATCTATCCTACATCTGTCTTTCCTCGATTTGAATTTATGCCCTCTCAGGTGATTATTCTGAGCAAGAGGAAGAATCCCATCAGCATTGAGCATGCTCAAACCATTCAAGGCTTTGTACACCTCTATCAGATCACCTTGCTGGTGCCTAGTCTCCAGACACTGTAATTCGCAAAACTTAAGCCTTTCTACGTAAGAGCACCCCTTTGTTCCATTCACTAATCTTGTTGCCCTTCTCTGTACTTGTTCCAGTAGCTCTACTTCCTTCTTGAAATGAGGCCTCCAGGCCTGTATACAGTACTCAAGGTGTGGCCTGACCACTGCCTTATACAAGGGAATAATCACCTCCTTATCCCTGCTAGAAAAATTCCTATATATCATTGACAATACAAAATGAGCTACTCTTGCAGCCCATCTGCACTGCTCAGAGAACTTCATATCTGCCTGCACAACCACCCCCAGGTCCCTTTCATTCTCTACCACTGTCAGTGTAGTACCACAGAGTTGATACGTTGCTCTGGGGTTGCTGTTTCCCATATGTAGTACGGTCGGTCCTCGTATAACACGTGTTTACATTACACGATTTATAAATAGGGGAACGATATCTTATATAACATGAACTGAATTCGCTTATGCACGATTCGCCTTTGTGTTTACAAGAAATGGCAGTGCAACGCGTAATCACCCCAACCGAACGCAACACGATAGGAATGAAAAAGATTCTGAAAATGTATTTATGTGTTTTATATCAGTGAAGGGGAAACACATTTCACCATAATAACGTAAAAACCAACACAATTCCATCTATCGATATAATCGCAAATGCAATTAGATGGAGTTTACTACCAGTTTATAACAGATTCCACTAGCAGAAACGAAACTGGAAATTGTTTTTATTGTTTTATGGTAGTAACCCCCGGAAATGTGCTTTAGTAAAATGTGGGGTGTTATAATGTATCTCGGCCTTTACGGTGTTGTTTATTCAGTTGCTATACGCGCGCAGCTTTGTTTATGTATATTCAGCGTGCCTCCTCGTTTTGTAATTGTGCGTTATTCCCTAAAAATGAGTAAAATACTTAAAAGGTGTGAAAAGGAAGCGTCCTGGCGAAGACACTGCAGATTCAGAGAGAGAGAAAAAAAAAAGCAATATCGATAAACAGAGGCAGACTGGGTCAAAAATTCTTACCCGGGAAAATTTATAGTGGCCTCATACTACGGTTTATGGCCAAAATCACACCGGCCTCTGGACCACCGGGATTTCCAGGGTAAAGCTTATGGCCAGTCCGCCTCTGTCGATAGAGAAAAAAATATGAAATTGTGAAACGCTTTGAGCGAAATGAAAGACCATGTGATATTGCACGTGCTACAGACCTAAATGAGGCAACGCCGAGAATTACAAAGAATGCGGAGAAAATAAAAACAACTTTCATAGCGGGAACAACTCAAAGTGTAATTAAAATCCATTAGATTAAGACAAGAATTGGAAGAGATGGAACAAAATCAAACAAAAAACAAGTTTGCTTACGATAGAAGCAAAGCATTAGCAATATTTTATTACGTAATAGTCGTAATAAAATACGTAAGCATTTTATTACGACTATTTTATTTAATATAATAAATTTTTTACGAATAAAATACGTATTTTATTCGTAAAAAATACTTTTTTAGTATTAAAAAATACTAAAAATACTTTATTATAATATAATAAATAATAAAAAATATTTATTTTTTATTATATTATAATAAAAAATATATTATATTTTTTATTACGTATTTTAATCGTTATAAAATACTTATGTATTTTATAACGATTAAAATTACCCGGTTATTTATTGTGTTTGGTAATGTTTTGGTTCCAAATGTGTGTTCAATCTTGGGTGGTCGGCACCTAACCCCACTTTTCCCCTAGGGCCTGTTGTTTATATTGCACAATTTTGCATTGCACAAGTGTTTCTAGGAACACAACTATCGTGCTATACGAGGACAGACTGTACTTTACATTTGTCAATGTTAAACTTCATTTGCCACCTCTCAGCCCATCTGCTCAACCTTTCCAGATCCTGTTGCAGTAGCATAGTGTCAGTAGTGTCCTTGACAACCCTGCCAACCTTCGTATCGTCTGCAAACTTGGAGCTTGATATACCATCATCAATATCATTTATAAATACAGAGAATAATAAAGGACCCAATACTGAACCCTGAGGGACTCCACTAACAACATTAGTCCACGATGAGCAGTGTCCATTGATTACCACTCTCTGTCTTCTCTCCCTCAACCACCCCTTTATCCATAGCAGCAATTTGCCTCCAATGCCACACTGCTCCAATTTGTGCAGCAGTCTTCCATGTGCAACAATATCAAAAGCCTTTCTAAGATCCAAGTATATAATATCAAAGTTATTCCCTGCATCCAGTTCTTTTGTGACTGCATCATAGTATCCAATCAAATTGGTCCGGCAAGACTTCCCCTTAACAAAACCATGCTGTGTCCGAGCTATAACTGAAGTCTTGTCTAGATGATCCTGCAGTGCTCCTTTAACCAGTGCCTCCATTAATTTTCCGGGAACAGAAGTTAAACTAACAGGTCTATAATTACTTGTGTCAGCCTTTGATCCTCCTTTGTGAATTGGGGTCACATTTGCACATCTCCAGTCCATGGGTACCTCCCCTGAGTCCAAGGAAGCTCTCATAATTATGGATAAGGGTTTGCTTATTTCCTTTGCTGCCTCCTTTAATATAACTGGATAGATCCCATCCACCCCGGGTGCCTTTCTTGTGTTTATCTTCAACAATTTCTCCTCCACTTTACTCTCAGTTATTACAAGATTCTCTAGCTTACTGCCAGAGTTGAATATACCTCTGGCATTCCCCTCGCTGAATAACTCCTTATGTGTGAATGTCGATGCAAAATATTCATTTAGTTTGTTAGCTACCTGAGCAGGATCATCAACAGTTGACCCATTGATATCAAGTGGACCAATCTGATTCATCCCCTTCCTTCTAGAGTTTACATAAGTAAAGAACTCTTTGCTGTTTTTCTTCGCATCCCTTGCCAAGGATTTCTCGTAATCTGCCTTTGCCTGCCTAACCTCCTTTGTAACTTGGTTACAGATCAACTTGTATCTATCATAGGCTTCTGTGTCACGTGTTAATTTGGGTTAATTTGGGTTAAACATAAATGAGGGTTAAGAACCAGATAATTACAGACCAGTCAATTCGAGGTACAGTGGCAGGAAAGTGGTTCAAGTTGCATTACATGATCATCTTTAAAAGTACAATAAACTAAGTGGATCATAAAACAGCTTTATGAAGGACAAAGCTTGGATGAGCAATCTGAAAAATAAGTACGATGTGGTTACACAAGAATTCAATGTAAGAAGAAATTCTGACATTAAATAGTTGGATTTTGGAAGAACATTTGAGATAGTATTGGGATCGTCAATAAAATGAATGAATTCAAACTGCTGGTTAGGACAAGTATCACTGGCATAATAGGGCTTATGGAAACGTGGTGCCACCTGGAGGTAGGGGATGATGAGTTTCAGTACAGTAATGTATTTAGGAAAGATAGGGCAGATAGAAGGGGTGGCGGGGTCATATTTCTCATCAAAAGCAGTCTGAGCACGATGAAAGCTTTCCTGGATTCAGATGTTTCACATGCTAGTATAGAATCTGTATGATGTGAGATTGTTGAAAGCAAGGGTATAATGAGAGTGGCAGTAATCTACAGGCCAGGTGATTGTGAAGGTTATGATGAGAACCTGTACATGCAAATGGAATGGGAAAGTAAGCATGAATGTCTTATTATGTGTGATTTTAATTTGCCTCTAATTGACTGGAGCAAATGGGAAGGAAACTCCGTATGGGGGACAAAATTTTTAAATCAACTAGATGATTACTATTTGTATCAACATGTCATGGGAATTTACTAGGGAAGAGAATACTCTAGACCTCATCATCACCCATGAACCAGATGACATGATAGGGCTGACAGTACAGGAATCAGTAGGAGGAAGTGATCAGGGAATTCTACTGTGGATGATGAAGAGAGAGAGAGAGGTAGCAATAATTAAAGGCAAAGGAATGGGTTATAATTTCAGGAAAGGAAATTATGATGGCTACATTGCCTCTAACTGGGTAGATATCTCACAGAGAGCAAATACAATTGAATTCTGGTATACCTTTAAAACATTAATCACGGAAGCCTTGAATGCTTATATATCATAAAAAAAAAAAAAATACTCCATGAGGAAGATTCAAAGTTGGACGAATAATGAAGTTACCAGATTACTTGAGCAGAAAAAAGACGGCATGGAAATGTTACAGAGCAATAAAAAGTACCGAAGCTCATCATAACAGCTACAAATTGATCTGTAATAGTGCCACAGAAAAGGTTAGGCTGACAAAGGCAGATTATGGGAAATTGCTAGCAAAGAGAACACAGAATGGGGATAAGGAATTATTCACATATATAAATGCAAAGAAGAGAAGGACAAACCAGATTGGACCCTTATGTAATGGATGTGGGATTGTATTAGATAACTTAGCTGATGTTGCAGATAAACTCAACAGTTACTTTGCATCGATATTTACAGAAGAAAAACCCTATATGTCAATGAGAAATTATGGGAGTGAAATTTTAAAAAAATGTAATTAATGATGTTGAAATTTCACGTTTATTTAATGAAAAACCTTTCGAACCTACAGGCCGGTAAGGCTCCTGGGGTTGATGGCATATATGCTATAATCTTAATTATGATCTAATTATGAGAGCATTACTGGACTTGACTTAGGAGTGATTCCGTTGGATTGGAAAAATGCCAAGTTATCTCCAATACACAAGGGCAGTCTAAGAATGAAATCGGGCAGTTAGTTTAAATTCAGTAGTAAGAAAAATCATGGAGACAATGATCAAGGGTAGAATTCAGGTTCATTTAGATGGAAATGGAATTCTGAAGAATACTCAGCATAGTTTTGTAGAGGGAAAATCATGTTTAACTAATCTGGTTAGCTATTTTGACAGGGTCACTCAAAAGCTGGACTTAGGGAATAACGTCGACATTGTTTATTTGGATTCCAGCAAAGAATTTGATTCAGTCCCACATGAGCAGTTACTTTATAAGCTGGAACAGGTTGTAATAACAGGGAAAATCCTTAGATAACTGGATGGCTTCAGGGCAGGAGGCAGAGGGTTGTGATAAATTGTTATTCCTCAGATTGGGTTGACGTAAGAAGTGGTGTTCCAAAGGGATCAGTATTAGGACCAGGACCACTGTTGTTTTTGATTTTCATAAATGACATCGATGAAGGGGTAGAGGGTGTGATGTCTAAATTTGCAGATGATCTAAAAATTGGTAGAGTAGTTAATGATCACCCCCAAGCAGAGCTTCTTGAGAATGACCTAGATAGACTTCGGGAATGGTCAGTAAAATGGCAGCTATGCTTTAATCCAGCAAAGTGTAAGGTATTGCACCTGGGGAACAGTAACCCCAAAATAACTTATACACTTGGCAGAGTTGAGCTGAAGCCAGTAGTGGAGGAAAGGGACTTGGGTATTATGATACAGTCAGACAAAGTTCTCCAAGCACTGTAGACTGGTTGCAAGGAAGGCCCATGGTGTCCTATCGATGATTTAGTGAACAATTGTGAGTAGACATAAGGATGTCATAATCCCATTATATAAGGCTATTGTTAGACCACACTTGTAATACTGTGATCAAGTATGGAGACTGCACCTAAAGAAAGACATCGTGCTTCTTGAAAGGGTCTAAAGATGGGTAACTCACCTGGTGAGAACAGCAAAAGGGCATCCATATGAAGAAAGACTTCAAATAAGTGGGTTGCAGAGCTTGAAAACTATGCACCTCAGAGGATACTTGATTGAGGCGTTTAAGGCTCTGAGAGGCACAAGCAAAATAAACAAGGATGAAATTTTCACAGTTATAAATGATTCTAGAATAAGGGGCCATAATTTCAAGTTACGGGGGGGAGATGTTTAGACTGGATTGCAGGAAGTTTTATTTTAGCCAGCGAGTTATAAATTACTGGAATAAGTTACCTACTTGGGTGGTAGAGGCTGACAGTTTGGGGAAATTCAAAGGTTAGCTGAATAATTACCTACAAGGAGGAGGGAAATGCATAGGTTGTCTATTTCCTTTTCTATTATTATTTTTTTTTTATTATTATTATTTTATTCTTATTATTTTATTTTTTTGTTATTTTATTTTATTTTATTATTATTTTTTTTGGCTGGTGCAGCATAAGCCATAGGCTTCCTTGCACCATGTGGCCATTGCTAATACTAATTACAGGAAATATCATGAGGTGGATCAAGGATGGCACTTATTTCTATCATCTTGAATAATATCAAGAAGGAAGAAAGGATGTTGAAATTTGTAGATGGTTTATAGGTCCAGAGGGTGAATAACAATGCAAGTCAGGATGAGCTTCTTCAGAATCATCTGGACAAGCTTCATGAATGGTTGGAGAAACAGCAGTTATATTTTAAATTCTGCCAAATTCCAAGAGTATATATTTGGAAAACAGCAACCTAAGAATAACATACACTAGGTGGAGTAAAACGGATGGATGTAAATGAGAAAAGACATTCTGGTTTCCGATCTAATCAAACATGAAGGTCAGCATGGGGTGTAACATAAAGTGGCCAGGAAAGCAAACAATGCCTTATCAATGATTTTCCATACATTTTTGCCTCTAGGGAGAAAAAAAAGCTATAGTTCTGTATTGAAAGAAAAACATTTAAGCTTCTTGAAAGGATCCAAAGAAAGACAACTGGTCTGGGGAACATGGCAAAGGGGCATCCATATAAGGAGAGACTATAGAACTAAAAGGTTAAAGGAGAGACTATAAATGTAGTTACAGAGGTTGGGGAGAGGAATCTGATTGGGACATATAAAAGCACTAGGGATGGGGGAGCATATGTAACAGTGGTGAAATTTTTAGATTGGATTTGGGACAGGTAAACATATATTACCGAAAAAAACAGACTGGAATTCACAAAGTTTCCATTTGGTAATCATGTCAATCACAAAAATAAACTACTTTCTTGAATGGATATACAGGTTGCGTAGTGTTTATTTTTTGAAGGCGAAAAAAAAAAAAAGCCAAAGCTTGGCTTTATTATGTCATTTGGCCTTTATTAATACTAATCATCATTAAAACTGAACTGCTATTTTTCAGCCCATCTGACTAGTTTATCTAGATCATCTTGAAGTAAAAAAAAGTAAATTGCAGCCATTATCAACCCACCGCAGGATGGAAGCCTCCTCAACAATTCATGCTGAGGGAAATCTTGAAGTAACATACTCCAAATAAAATACTTGATATATCATGTAATAGCTTCAAGAAAATACAATTCCTAGAATTTTAAATGCTTTAAATAGCTCTCACCTGTTTGGTCAATTGTATTTCTCTTACACAAATCAGTACCAATTTGAAATTTAGATGTGCATATCTTATCAGGATTATGGACAACTATTGGCATATGAATTTTTGCTTTAATTTCTTCAACTTCAAATTTTCTTTCACAATCAACTCTACTTCTGGAAATATGGACAGGAGGAAGTACCATCTTTCCACAGGAACACTTCAGCCCACTAATAAAATCATATGATCCAAGACGTCCACCACATTTTGGACATGTTAATTTTCCTTTAATCCAATCACCCTAAAGAAATAAGTTGATAAATCATTATTAATAAAAAATTATGTTTTAGGGTATCATTCTAATATTAATAAAAATCTGGTTTAGTGTTCTATTATTTACTAGCTATAGATATAAAAACTACCAGTCTTTTTTAAAATTTTCAATACAAAAATTTTATATTTAATCCCAACTGCCTTTCATGGACAGTATGAAGCATTTATCAGTAGTGAAATCTGGTGTTGTGCAAGAGGTCCAACAAATTGAAAAATTTTGTGAGCTCTTGCTCCTGGATGCTCATTTATGTAGTTCTGCTAATTAGTAATATTAAGGGCAACAGTCAGTTGCACTAGTTTTTCTCTTCCCACCCACCTGACAAAACTGCTTGCAGTTTAATGCAAACCAAAATCTTAGTAGATCCGAGAGGACACTTAAGTCATCCTTATGAGGATGGCTTAGGTGTCCTCTCAGATATATTAAGATGTTTTGAAGGTGGGCATAAACATCCTTGTTTATGTTCACCTTTAAACAAGATGACCACCAGTCAAATTATAAGTACTATCCTTGAACACAGTAAGTTTATAACACAGATGTAACTATATTTGAAATCATGCTGGGCAGATCATATATTTCAAAGGAAAAGAGAGGACCACTTTTGGGATAAAGTCAGAAAAAAGAATGGCACACTTCTATTATTACAATTCAAGTTGACTTAAATTGTTGTATAATTATTGTTAGTGACTTAAATCCCAACTAGTGTACCAATCCAAACCCCAAGTTTTGAAAGATCTTCAACAAACCCTAGCAGCCCATTGAGATCTAATAAAAACAACTGGATAATGTTTGTTTGTTATTTGGTTTTTAGGAGCATTAGCAACTAAGGCCATATTGCTCCAGGATATGTGGTGGTCATTCCCTGACCTTTCCGCATCCTCCGTATTTGGTGGTGACGGGCTCGAACCCCGGTCTAATCAAGAAGCATGTGCTACGCACTGCTGCTCCTTCCCACCTGGCTACGGAGATGCCCCACAACTGGATAACTGGGTCATTTGAAGGCTAGTTTCTGAACTCCATCTGTCATGAGGTGGGGCATTATTAACTAATTTTAACACTGCTATCAAAGTTTTACTTGTCACTGACAATATCATAAGACCATATACATCTTAATGACCAATGTGGCAGCCACAAAGTCCAACTGCATGGACTACTTTGTACTTCAAGTATGTTTTTATGTTCTTAAATATTTTATTTTGTTCTCAAAAATTTTGTAACCGTCTCAGAACAAAATATAAAATATTTAAAAACAGAGTAATATTTTGAGAACAAAATATTCCATGCAAACAGCTTAACCTTTCTCTAATGTAAGGATTTTTTTCCCAACCAACACTTCCTTACTTCAGTCCATAGTTGGGGCTGCATCTTGTAATATTAGCACTAGTATTAGCAGTGACAACAATGCAAGAGAGCAAGCTTATACAGCTTCAGAAAGGGAAAAAAAAAAAAAAACACTTCCCATATCACTAGTCCCTCCTCCTCTAAGTTTGTCTAGTTTCTCCTTGAATTTATTCAAACTACCCACATTAGCATTAGTTGAGGCATATGATGCAAAAATCAAGCATCAGCCAAAAAAAAACCCTTCCCATTTCACCCATCTGATCACTCCAAATGTTTGTCTAGTTCAACCTTAAATTTTATTTAAGCTATCATCTTCCACAACAACAACAAATGGAAGTCTGTTGGAAGAATGGCAGTCAACTACTTGCTGGCTAAAGGCAAACTTCTGCACATATATTCTACAACTGTCTTTCCTCAATTTGAATCTATGCTTTCTCAGGTTCTTAATCTGAGCAAGCAATAGCATTCCATCAGTATTGAGCCTGCTCAAACCATTCAATGCCTTGTACACCTCAATCAGATCACCTAGCATGTGCCTAGTCTCCAGATGCTGCAACTTACAGAATTTAAGCCTCTTCTGGTAAGAAAACCCCAGTCTTCATCTCACCAATCTTGCTGCCCTTCTCTGTACTCATTCTAGCAACTCTACATCCTTCCTAAAATGTGGCCTCCAGACCTGTATGCAGTACTCAAGGTGTGGCCTGACCATTGCCTTATACAAAGGTATAATCACCTCCTTGTCTCTGCTAGCGAAATTCCTATATATCATTGACAAAACTCCATGACTTGCTCTGGCAGCCTGTCTGCACTGCTCAGAGATCTTCATATCTCACTTCAATAACACCAGATTTAAAGTTGTTCCAATAATCAACTAACTGCTGGCTGAAGGGAAATTTCTGCACCCCATTGCAACAGATTCACATCCTTCCTGAAATGAGGCTTCCAGACCTGAATGCAGTATACAAGATGTGGCCTAACCACTACCTTATATAATGGTATAATCACTTCCTCATCCCTAATGGCAAAACTCCTACATATCATTGACACAGTCCAATGAGCTCTCTCTCTCTTTCTTTTTCTCTCTCTCTCTCTCTCTCTGCACTGCTCAGAGAATTTTGTATCTGAATGCACAACTACCCCCCCAAGTCATTTTTAAGTGTGGTACTACACAGTTGGTACATTAATCTGGGATTATGGCTAACCATATTAAGTACCTTGCATTTGTCAATGTTAAGCCTGTTTGCCTAATTTTTTTGTATCTTGTTGCAATAGCTTACCTTAATCACTGTCATTAACCACCCTACCAACCTTCACATCATCTTCAAACTTTGACATCAAACCTTACATGCCTTCATTAATAAACACAGAAAACAACAATAGACCCAGTACTGAACTCTGTTGAACTCCACTAATAATATTAATCCACAAAGAGCAGTGTTCATTGATAACTATTCTCTGCCTAATCAACTGTCCTTTATCCATAGCAAAAACTTGCTCTTAATGCCACACTGCTCCAGTTTGTACACCAATCTTTTATGGGCAACAGTATAAAAAAGGCTTTTCTGAAATCCAAGTACACAATGTCAAAATTATTTTTTGCAGCCAGATCCTTTGTTCTGTATCATTAGGAAATCTATACTGTGACTGCAACATTATTGCATTCCTGTCTTGGTTCTGCATTACTTCTTTTACCTGTACCTAGTCACAGAAAAATTTGAAATTCATCTGTGCACATGACCATTTGAAAAATAATTCAAAATTGCTAATTTTTTTTTTTTTTTTATGTAACCTATATTTTCAATATTTTCTGAATACAATAGTGAAAAATCCAGTTTCTCTATTTAAAAACATATTTTTATTTAATTAAACTCCCTGTCAACAAGCCAATGCAAATTTAAAAACTGCCCCTTCGACAAACACTTCGATTATACATGTGCTTGTTAGTAACAAGCTTACTTAATGCATTAAATGTGAGGCACCCATGTCAACAGTTCATTTCCAGATGATGCATCAATGTCCACAAATCCACAATAATGTAACAAAGTGCTACCGACTGGAGGAAAGCACACAGCAATAAAGAAAGCAAATTATCAACAACTCAATGTGAATGTCAATCAGCATGCACATATAATTAGGTTTAAATTAATCATGAATTTTTGCTAATTGCGTGATAATTAACAGACATTTCTGGAATTTTCTGTGGAGAATTTAAAGAAAATATTTTTAAAAATTAGGCACTTCAGTTTTGTGGATTGTGTAGATGATAAACAAATTGTTGAAATATTATCAGGATCAAATTCAAACCCTGTGCAACTAATTCCTGGTTAAACAATGACTCCATTGTTTTACCTGGAACAAAAGTCAAGTTAACAGGTCTGTAATTACTCACATCACACTTTGATACCCCATGTATTATTTTAAGTAGAAACTCTCTCAGTTGCTGAATGTTACTGATATACCAGGCAAGACAATCTGTGAGCTGATAATTGCAATATCTTTTTTACATCTGGAAAATAGTAACCTAAGAATAACTGATACATTACATGGGGTAAAATGGAAAGGTAGAAAAGAGGAAAAGACACTCAGACCTATCCTTCTTTCCAACTGCTAATAAAAAAAAGTATGCCTGGAATGAAGTGAAAGAATTCACCTTAAGTACTGTTTGTAAGACCTTTGTAAAGGATGTTGTTGTTCTTTAAGTATTTAGTGGTACTAAGACTGCTATGGTCAAACTATTGGAGGTTCCTGAGGTGATATTGCTGTCCAAGTTTGAGGTCAGATTTAACAATTCAGAGTTAAAAATGGGCATAAAAACTGCTTCCCTTTACAAAAGTAAAGAATTCACTTAGATTAACATATTTCTCTTTTACATCTTGCAATGTGAGGAGGCAGTCAAATAGGTGACTTATTTTTTTTAGCACCATAGAATAATACTAGTGTTAAAGGTTTTGCAGCTCTTGTTCAGCACATTTCCTAAGATCCTAATAAGCTCTCTCTCTCTCTCTCTCTCTCTCTCTCAGAGTAGTATATCAGTATGGTAACGTAATCAGCACCCCATAACTGCATTTCACAGAAGGGACAGTTCTGATTAAATTCATTTTCTTTAAGAAGTTGGTTCATACACATTTTATGTTATAGGTAGTTAAGTTTATTATCAAGAATCAGGCCCATACAAATGCCTGTTTGGGTGTACAAAAATTTTTTAGCCACAGTTCCAGTTCATGATACATTTTATACTTCTTGCAAAAATGCATGCAATGGTTTGTTCTTATGTAGAATATCTACATAAGAACAAATGTAGATATTCTAGTAGATGTTCATCTAAAAAGAAATTTTTTTTATTTAGAGTCTGTGCTCACAATCTGAAAGTGACACGAAATAATAAGATCATCTGCACTGAGATTCAACTCATTTGTATACAGGATGTGTTTTGTCATATCGTTATTTCTGAATACAAAAATTGATACATAAATGAATACATAAATTTCTGCAGAATTTCCTATTCCTGATGAAAAGGCTGAGAAAGAGCATTTTCAACAGTGAGACTGAAAGATTCTGTTCTGTAGATTTGTTTTTAATTACATATAAAAGATTCGAGCATAATCTAAAGGAATACAGGCTTTGAAGAATACTGTGGCACCATGTAGTACTGAAGGCATTCCAAATAACTATGCAAAATCACAACTATGTTTATTTCTTAAAACATTATAGATGATTCTGCTTTGAGAATCCAATAAGAGAAATTTATTGCTAATTATGAGGTCTAAAATGATCTTTCCTCGGTATTGGAAAGGTCAGAATTTGAATATATTTTGAATACCCCATTAAAAAAGTTAGTAAAAGGTGCAAAGTTGATCAATCTTATAGACTGAAAGGACATTTTATACATAGGTATAGAATTACTTGAAAACATTTCACTGTGTAAACACTGTATGCACTTAATAAATCAATTTGGAATATTATGTATATTAAATTTAATTAGAACCAAATACTGCAGCTATTTTCTGAAAGCCCTTATCGGTGCCTAAATAATATTCACAACAGATAATGTGTTGTATACTATTAACATGATTTATCAAGCAGTATCATGATATTTAATTAAATTGCTTGGAATAATACATGACATGCTGCATAGAAAAACTGTTTTTCTATTCAAATATTTATTAGTTGTGCAGAATTTGCCATTAGCCTGTGACTCTGAGGACAATATGGTAGGAGAAGTGGTAGCTCCACTGGAGGTTATTGTGTAGAAAGAGCTATTAGCCACTTTTTGCTGAATACAATCACAATTCAATTTCCAGAAGCAACTTCGCTTAGAAAATAAGGGCCCTGACATGGAAAACTCATTGTGTACCCCCATACTACTTCTGGCAAATTTTTTAATAGCAGACCCTACATCCTATCCAACTCATCAACCAGGATAAAGAATGCACAGGCATGATTGGATCTGTGCTAAGTATTTTATTGCTTGAAATTTATTGCAGTTTGATTTTTCATTTGTTTCAAATTTGTAGTGAAATTATTTGTATTTATCTGATTAAATAGGAATTTTTTTCTTGCATGGGTGACGAATTCATATAAAAATGATATGAATATATATAAGAAAATTTTGCCAGCACTATGTTCACCATGCTAATATAAAAGTGTTTAAGTGTTTTAAAAGTTTTTAAAGTATTTAAGAATTTAAGGCTTTGAATGGATTGGGTAAACTAAATGCTGATGACACATCCAAACCTACACATAAGAAGACATAAACTGAAAAAAGATGGTGACAGGACAGATGTACAATACAAATAAGGATAGATGTGATTTCTGCCAGAAAGTAACTGATTTTGGGAACAAAACTTGCATCTGGTGTTGTAGAAGTGGATATTTTGATTAAATTTAAGGAAGGATTAGATAAATTATTAGAGGGATTGGAGAGATGAGAAAGGTACATTTTTTTTATCTTGGCTGATGCTGTATAACCTCACTTCCTTGCATCATTTGCCACAATTAATGAGCATACACAAGCACTCATTAATATAACCTTGTAGATGTATTATTAATAATAATAAATTCGATAAATTATAATGTTATAATAAAGAAAGAATGGGAAAACAAAATACTAGACTACTCTTGGTTATCACCCAGAATATTGAAATTAAGACTAAAAATTCTATCTTATACAATAACAATCATTAGCATCTACGCATCAGTAGAAGGCAACATTGATGAAACCACAGAATTTTATGACGAATTACAACAGATCATACACCAAACTAACAAAAACAAGTATCTCATACTAGCAGGAGATTTTAATGCAAGAGTTGGTGCTCAATCAGTAGACAAATGTATAGGATCAGAAGGCGAACCCATGGTCAACAATAATGGAAGATGCCCAATAGACTTCTGCATTTTTAATAAACTTAAAATTACAAATACTTTTTTCAGACACAAGAATATCCATAAATTCACATGGGAAATAAGAAACACAAGGTCTATAATAGATTATATTATCATTAATGAAAATTTAAATGACAAAATTAGAGACACTAGAGTATTCAGAGGCAGTGAAATTGACAGTGATCGCTACCTAGTAGAAAGCACTTTCAAAATAAAAAGACATTATCTTAATAAAAAGAAGAAAATACCAACAAAAACAAATTAAGAAATTAAAAATACATTTGTTGGAAGACGAAAACACTAAATTCCTGTATGAAAGTCAATTGAAAGATAAACTCAAATCAGATGAAAGTGATAATGTTGAGGAAATCTGGTCAAACATGAAAAAATCAATTCTGGGAGCTGTTGAAGAAAGTCTTGGATATAATGGGATTTATTGGGGGGGGGGGGATACAAGGACTAATAGATTAACAGTAGCCACTGGCAGAGGTGAAAGTGATTCTTGCACTGCTTCTATTGGAATGAGCAGTAGCCTGGAAAATAAGATGCAGGATATTTCAGAGAATCCTGGGAGTCATTGGGGTACAAGTAAACACACATGGGTTGTGTTAGGGTAGCTAAGAAAAAGAACAGGTGCACGTATACTTGCGTGTACACCAATGCTAGGAGTTTAGTAAATAAATTTGATGAATTCGAGGTATTGCTCAAAACATCAAAGGCAGATTTCAAATAGATATTTACAGTATACCCAGTTATAAAATATAAGTACAAATTCAGTAGCTTTGGGAACACGTGTCCCTTTATCAACTGACAAATTTGAATACATT
Organism: Mastigoproctus giganteus; assembly: GCF_048544385.1. Classification (NCBI taxonomy): domain Eukaryota; kingdom Metazoa; phylum Arthropoda; class Arachnida; order Uropygi; family Thelyphonidae; genus Mastigoproctus; species Mastigoproctus giganteus. The sequence continues at coordinate 144,602,816 of NC_143577.1, forward strand.
ACAAGCAAAGTGTGGCACGTTACTCATGCGTCATTGTTGTAGCACGGACGTGTGCTGCCTTACGCCAGTGATCATCCATCAATAAAACGGTTGTCTCTAGGATGGGATGTATACGCATGCCTTTGGGTTGTTTATTATGTTTAGTGACTCTAGCCATAGGCGGTGGCGAAAGTGTCGCGCGTGGTCCACTATCTCAAAGTCGCGCTTGGGGTCAAGATCGTGGTTGGTAGCCCAAAAATGTTCTGCAAGCACGGACTGGTCAGTTTCGGCAAGCCGGATTGCTCTGTCGTGTTCCGTGAGGCGATCCTGGAGACGTCTCGATGTCTCACCTACGTAGCAACTGTTACAGGCCCTACAGGTGATACGGTACACTACATTGCTGCATAAGACAGGTGTGACAGGGGTCTTCACACTGGAGACAAGTGAACGCAGGTTCCTACCTGGTAATTGCACACATTTGATGTTGTAACTTCTCAGGATCTTCGAGATACGTCCTGACACTCCTGGATAGTACGGAATGTAGGCGGACGATATGCCGACTTGCTTCGGAGGTCTTGGGTTGGAAGTAAGTTCTTGTGCCTGTAACAAGCATCTGTTTAGTACATGGGATGGATAACCGCATCTGGTTAGGTCCGCCTTCACACGGGAGATCTCGTTATGTCTAATTGTGTCGGTGCTGGAATGGCTCCAGGCCCTGGAGAACAGGGTGCGGGCAGTGCTATTGAGATGGCTTGGAGCGTGGCCGGACCCGTAGTTGGTGAATTGACCGCACCACATGGGTTTGCGGTATACTGAGGTCTCTAGACGTGGGCCTACGCGATGCACTAGCACGTCCAGAAACGGGAGCGAACCGTCCACCTCTGATTCTACGGTAAACTTGATGAAATTGGATAGAGAGTTGAGGTGTTCTAGTAGTACCGTTTCAGAACCACGTGGTATTATGGTAAAAATATCGTCGACATATCTACACCACGTTGTAATAGGTGTAGGTGGGTTCTGGTGTATCGGCTCCTCCAGATCTTCCATGGCGATGTTAGCTACTACGGAACTGACAGGGGCACCGATAGCAGTGCCATGTACTTGTTTGTAGAGTGAGTCTTCAAAGGTGAAGATGCTGCTAGAGAGGCATAGGTTGAGGGCGGTACAGATGTCATCAGTGGATAGTGACGTCCTGGATTGGAGGCTTAAGTCGCTCTCAAGGAGCCTTCTGGCGCAGTGCACGGCCTGTTGGACGGGAATCGAGGTGAATAAAGAAACCACGTCAAATGATGCCATGACAGAGTTATCAGGGATTGAAATGTCCTTAATGATGTTAATGAATTCACTGCTGTTTTTAACGGTGTGAGATGTATTACCTATAAGAGGCGAGAGGAGGCTCGCGATGTGTTTGGACAGTTCATACGTTGGGGCACTGCAGCAAGACACTATAGGTCTGAGAGGAATACCCGGTTTATGGATCTTTGGTAATCCGTAGAATTGCGGTAGTTGGCAGCCAGTAGCACGTAGAAGATGGTGAGTCGCGGTCGGGATCTTCTTATCTTTAAGCCATGCGTGGACAAGTTTATTAACATTTGCTTCCAGACGTTTCAAGACTTTAACGGGAGGATCAGGTAGAGGTTCATATACGTTAGGATCGAGTAATAGGGCCAAGGCTTTCTCTCGGTAGGCTGATCGGTCCAGCACAACAGTCCGGCGCCCTTTATCCGCAGGAAGTACAACGATGGAGTTGTCTTTTCTTATAGACTTATGCGCCAGTTATGACGCATGAGTAACGTGCCACACTTTGCTTGTAATGTATTCAAATTTGTCAGTTGATAAAGGGACACGTGTTCCGAAAGCTACTGAATTTGTACTTATATTTTATAACTGGGTATACTGTAAATATCTATTTGAAATTATTAAACTATGGACCCCAGTACTCCAGGCCCATTTGTCACTATTCGATCACTTTATGGCCATAATACCTACAACGATTGTGTGCAGTTACAAAAGTCCTTCCTCTCAATAGCCCGCAACAGGCAACATTTACGCTTCGCACACAGATGCAAAAGCAATCGAATTATACCTAAAGGGTTCCGATACAAAGCCCCATTCCACAACTCTCATATGGATCGTGCCTGCTTTAACTTCAGCCTACGCACATTAAATTTGTGGATATCCCATCTCCACCGTGAAATCAGGAACGCTGACTACAAGTCCAGACTGTTACAACATCTACAAGGTAAGGTCTCGCCTATTGTATTTACAAACCTTATACATACCATCTGCCATCGGGCTAGTCAGACCTCGGATACCTACCGTTTACGCCAACAGCGCAAGTTCATAAACTTAAGCATAGAAGCTAACTCCTTAAAGGCGAACACTCGTTCAGACGACACGACTTCTTTCGTCTTGAATCTAAGTAACAAACAACTGTCCAACGAGCAGCTGAGTGTTTTATCAAACGGTATGAAATTCGCCGTTATACCATCGAAACCTCCCATCACACAGCTCGCTATGGGTATAGAAGCCAGTATTACCAACCTTCCCGAAGAAACTGCCAACGAGATCCGATTCAAGACTGCCGCAGTCCTCCGCAACACTCGAAAAAACGTACTCAAACCTCAACCACCGCCAGCATGCCGCCCTGTCATCTATAAGAAAAGACAACTCCATCGTTGTACTTCCTGCGGATAAAGGGCGCTGGACTGTTGTGCTGGACCGATCAGCCTACCGAGAGAAAGCCTTGGCCCTATTACTCGATCCTAATGTATATGAACCTCTACCTGATCCTCCCGTTAAAGTCTTGAAACGTCTGGAAGCAAATGTTAATAAACTTGTCCACGCATGGCTTAAAGATAAGAAGATCCCGACCGCGACTCACCATCTTCTACGTGCTACTGGCTGCCAACTACCGCAATTCTACGGATTACCAAAGATCCATAAACCGGGTATTCCTCTCAGACCTATAGTGTCTTGCTGCAGTGCCCCAACGTATGAACTGTCCAAACACATCGCGAGCCTCCTCTCGCCTCTTATAGGTAATACATCTCACACCGTTAAAAACAGCAGTGAATTCATTAACATCATTAAGGACATTTCAATCCCTGATAACTCTGTCATGGCATCATTTGACGTGGTTTCTTTATTCACCTCGATTCCCGTCCAACAGGCCGTGCACTGCGCCAGAAGGCTCCTTGAGAGCGACTTAAGCCTCCAATCCAGGACGTCACTATCCACTGATGACATCTGTACCGCCCTCAACCTATGCCTCTCTAGCAGCATCTTCACCTTTGAAGACTCACTCTACAAACAAGTACATGGCACTGCTATGGGTGCCCCTGTCAGTTCCGTAGTAGCTAACATCGCCATGGAAGATCTGGAGGAGCCGATACACCAGAACCCACCTACACCTATTACAACGTGGTGTAGATATGTCGACGATATTTTTACCATAATACCACGTGGTTCTGAAACGGTACTACTAGAACACCTCAAATCTCGATCCAATTTCATCAAGTTTACCGTAGAATCAGAGGTGGACGGTTCGCTCCCGTTTCTGGACGTGCTAGTGCATCGCGTAGGCCCACGTCTAGAGACCTCAGTATACCGCAAACCCATGTGGTGCGGTCAATTCACCAACTACGGGTCCGGCCACGCTCCAAGCCATCTCAATAGCACTGCCCGCACCCTGTTCTCCAGGGCCTGGAGCCATTCCAGCACCGACACAATTAGACGTAACAAGATCTCCCGTGTGAAGGCGGACCTAACCAGATGCGGTTATCCATCCCATGTACTAAACAGATGCTTGTTACAGGCACAAGAACTTACTTCCAACCCAAGACCTCCGAAGCAAGTCGGCATATCGTCCGCCTACATTCCGTACTATCCAGGAGTGTCAGGACGTATCTCGAAGATCCTGAGAAGTTACAACATCAAATGTGTGCAATTACCAGGTAGGAACCTGCGTTCACTTGTCTCCAGTGTGAAGACCCCTGTCACACCTGTCTTATGCAGCAATGTAGTGTACCGTATCACCTGTAGGGCCTGTAACAGTTGCTACGTAGGTGAGACATCGAGACGTCTCCAGGATCGCCTCACGGAACACGACAGAGCAATCCGGCTTGCCGAAACTGACCAGTCCGTGCTTGCAGAACATTTTTGGGCTACCAACCACGATCTTGACCCCAAGCGCGACTTTGAGATAGTGGACCACGCGCGCCACCGCCTATGGCTAGAGTCACTAAACATAATAAACAACCCTAAGGCATTAAATCGCCAGAAAGGCATGCATATACATCCCATCCTAGAGACAACCGTTTTATTGATGGATGATCACTGGCGTAAGGCAGCACACATCCGTGCTACAACAATGACACATGAGTAACGTGCCACACTTTGCTTGTAATGTATTCAAATTTGTCAGTTGATAAAGGGACACGTGTTCCGAAAGCTACTGAATTTGTACTTATATTTTATAACTGGGTATACTGTAAATATCTATTTGAAATTATTAAACTATGGACCCCAGTACTCCAGGCCCATTTGTCACTATCAAAGGCAGATATTGTTGGGATTTCAGAGACGTGGTGTCACACAGATATAAGGAATGCAGAACTGGAATCTGGGGAGTACAATGTCTACAGAAAAAATAGACAGGATAGAAAGGGAGGAGGGGTTATGCTATTAGTTAAGAAATACATAAAATCCAAGGAAGTGAAGCCAGTCGACATCGCTGGACAGTGCAGTGTCGAGTCAGTTTGGTGACATAAGCATTGGGAGATCAAAATTGAGAGTAGGAGTGTGCTATAGGCCTAATGACTCTGATGAGTATAATAAGAAACGGTACAGGGAAATAGAGTGGGCCAGTAAATCAGAGAGTCTTATAATGGGGGATTTTAATTTCCCAGATATTGACTGGAATTTGGGGGCTGGTCACTCACACACTAGCAAAGCTTTTGTTGATTTATTGGATGATTGTTTCCTACATCAGAATGTTCGGGAGGCAACTAGAGGGAGTAATACTCTTGATTTCATTATCAGTAGTGATTCTTCATGCATTCAGAATCTGCAGATAAATGAACCACCAGGTGGCAGTGATCACAGTGTGCTGAAGTGAGATTTACTCAAAGAGGTAACTACCATTAGGGGTAAAGGGAAGGGTTATTGCTTTCGTAAAGGCAACTACAATGGACTGAGACAGTATTTAAATTCTATACAGTGGGACCAACTGATGATGTCACCAACAGCAAATTCAAAATGGGAAGCATTCAAAGAACTTATCTTGGAAGCTACTAGGCTTTACATACCAACTTTTTTTTTTTTTTTTTTTTTTTGATTTGGTAGTTGTTGGCGCATCGGCTTCTGTGGCCATATTGCACCTCCTAAGGTTTTTGCAGTACTTTGATCCAAGCCCGAGGCGGGAATCGAATCCGCGACCTTTGGGTTGCCGGGCAGGTACTTTACCCACTCGGCTAGCCCGGTCGGCTACATACCAACTAACAAATATTGTTCAAGGTTTAGGCCTAAATGGATGTTAGATGCACTAATTAGACATATGGCAGAGAAGAAAAATGCATGGGATACATACAAATTAACACGTGACACAGAAGCCTATGACAGATACAAGTTGATCTGTAACCAAGTTACAAAGGAGGTTAGGCAGGTGAAGGCAGATGACGAGAAATCTTTGGCAAGGGATGCAAAGAAAAACAGCAAAGAGTTCTTTACTTATGTAAACTCTAGAAGGAAGGGGATGAATCAGATTGGTCCACTTGATATCGATGGGTCAACTGTTGATGATCCTGCTCAGGTAGCTTACAAAATAAATGAATATTTTGCATCGACATTCACACATGAGGAGTTATTCAGTGAGGGGAATGGCAGAGGTGTATTCAACTCTGGCAGTAAGCTAGAGAATCTTGTAATAACTGAGAGTAAAATGGAGGAGAAATTGTTGAAGATAAACACAAGAAAGGCACCTGGGGTGAATGGGATCTATCCAGTTATATTAAAGGAGGCAGCAAAGGAAGTAAGCAAACCCTTAGCCATAATTATGAGAGCTTCCTTGGACTCAGGGGAAGTACCCATGGGGAGATGTGCAAATGTGACCCCAATTCACAAAGGAGGATCAAAGGCTGACACAAGTAATTATAGACCTGTGAGTTTAACTTCTGTTTCAGGAAAATTAATGGAAGCACTGGTTAAAGAAGCACTGCAGGATCATCTAGACAAGACTTCAGTTATAGCTCGGACACAGCATGGTTTTGTTAAGGGGAAGTCTTGCCTGACCAATTTGATTGGATACTATGATGCAGTCACAAAAGAACTGGATGCAGGGAATAACTTTGATATTATATACTTGGATCTTAGAAAGGCTTTTGATATTGTTGCACATGGAAGACTGCTGCACAAATTGGAGCAGTGTGGCATTGGAGGCAAATTGCTGCTATGGATAAAGGGGTGGTTGAGGGGGAGAAGACAGAGTGGTAATCAATGGACACTGCTCATCATGGACTAATGTTATTAGTGGAGTCCCTCAGGGTTCAGTATTGGATCCATTATTGTTTTCTGTATTTATAAATGACATTGATGATGGTATATCAAGCTTAATGTCCAAGTTTGCAGACGATACGAAGGTTGGCAGGGTTGTCAAGGACACTACTGACACTATGCTGCTGCAACAGGATCTGGAAAGGTTGAGCAGATGGGATGAGAGGTGGCAAATGAAGTTTAACATTGACAAAAGTAAAGTACTGCATATGGGAAACAGCAATCCCAGAGCAACGTATCAACTCTGTGGTACTACACTGACAGTGGTAGAGAATGAAAGGGACCTGGGGGGTGGTTGTGCAGGCAGATATGTAGTTCTCTGAGCAGTGCAGACGGGCTGCAAGAGTATCTCATGGTGTATTGTCAATGATATATAGGAATTGTTCTAGCAGGGATAAGGAGGTGATTATTTCCTTGTATAAGGCAATGGTTAGGCCACACCTAGAGTACTGTATACAGGTCTGGAGGCCTCATTTCAAGAAGGATGTAGAGCTGCTGGAACGAGTACAGAGAAGGGCAACAAGATTAGTGAATGGAACAAAGGGGTGCTCTTATGAAGAAAGGCTTAAGCTTTGCAAATTACAGTGTCTGGAGACTAGACACCAGCGAGGTGATCTGATAGAGGTGTATAAATCCTTGAATGGTTTGAATATGCTCAATGCTGATGGGATTCTTCCTCTTGCTCAGAATAATCACCTGAGAGGGCATAAATTCAAATTGAGGAAAGACAGATGTAAGATAGACGTGCGGAAATTTGCCTTTAGCCAGCGGGTTTATTTGGTGGAACAGACTTCCATCCCTTGTCGTGGAATTTGATAGCCTAAATAAGTTTAAGGCTCAGCTGGACAGGTATTTCGAACGAACAGAGGGGTGAAGTGGAAGTGGTTATTTTTTATTTATTTATTTTTTTTTTTTTTTTTTTTTTGGCTTATGCTGCATAAGCTTGCTTTCTTGCATCAAATGCCTCTACTGATGCTAATGCTAATAAACCTATAAAAAATAAAAACTAGCTAAGAACTTGGAATGAAGAATTGAAACAAACAATCAATGAAAAAAAAAAGACCTAGAAACTGTTCCTACAAACTAATGACCTACATCTACACATAAAATATAAAAAGCTTCGAGCAGAAGTCAGAAAACTAACCAGAAGAATCCGACGAGATGACTGGGATAAATTTGTTAAATCTTTAGAAAGTGATATCATGGGCCCACAGAGAAGAGGTTTTAAAATGTTTAAGAAATTACAACTAGACACAAATGATCAAATAAAAACCAACTCTATCTCCCAAGCAGAATGGAAGCAACACTATTCCAAACTATGGTATAACCCAGGCACTAGAGAATTGGAAGATGAATCTGTGATAACCAAAGATGACGAAAATATAACAATAGAAGAACTAGAGTTAATATTACAAAAATTAAAAAAACGAAAAAGCCCAGGAATAGACCATTTGAATGTAGAACTATTTAAATATGGGGGCACCTTACTAATAAACACACTACTAAAATTATTTAGCATCATATGGCATAAGCAACAGATACCCAAAGATTGGGAAACAGGAATAGTAATCAATTTACACAAAAAAGGCTCCAGAAATAAACCTAACAACTACAGAGGGATAACACTGCTGTCAACCGCTGCAAAGCTATACTCTAAAATACTAATGAATAAACTTAATAAATACAGTGAACAATTCTTAGAAGAAGAACAATGTGGGTTCAGAAAAGGGAGAAGCACAATAGATGCCATTTTCTCACTACAGCAAATTTTGGAGAAAAGAAGAGAATTCAATCTACCAACATTTCTGCTCTTTGTTGATTATGAAAAAGCATATGACAATGTAAACCGGGAAAAACTTTGGCAGATTCTACGTGAAAAAAATATTCCAACCCAACTCCAGAAAGCGATCCAAAAACGCAAAAGTCTGTATAAAATATTCTAATGGCCAACTATCAGACCCAAATAACACCAATAAAGGAGTGAAACAAGGATGTGGACTATCACCAAATTTATTTAATATCTACATCAATAAAATTCTTAAAGAATGGAAACAAACAATTAACAATGGAATACAGTTGAACAACAGGAATAAAATCTAAACTATATTATATGCTGATGATCAAGTTATAATTGCAAAATCCGAAGATGAATTACAGATAGCAGAAAATGAACTTAATAAAATAGGTAAAAAGTACGAGATGAAAATCTCCACCTCAAAAACAAAATCAATGGGATTATGTGGAAAAAACATACAAAGAGTCAAAACTGTTATTGATGATAAAATAATAGAACAAATATCTGACTTCACCTATTTGGGAAATTTAATATCAAATGAAGGGAAAGACATCCACATTAAACTACAAAAATATAATAAAATGAATGGAACGATTAAACGATTAAATATTATTCCACTTCGGAAAACAAATGACAACCGAAACAAAATTACGACTGTACAACATCACTTCAAAACCAGCCCTCTTCTACAGCTGTGAGACTTGGGTCATAAATAAGAAAGATGCACACAAACTAGAAGCAGCACAAATGAAATTTTTAAGACCATTATTAGGCTTTACAAGACTAGACCACCAAAGAAATATAGATATCCGCAAGAAATTAAAAGTAGATAACATAGTAAATGACATAAAACGGTATCAGGAAAAATGGATCAGCCACGTAGAAAGAATGAACCCAGACCGTATCCCAAAATTAGCCTTTAACTACAAACCTACAGGCAAGAGAGATGTTGGTCGACCAAGACAACGATGGCGAGATCAAGACCACCTCCAAGAGCTACAACGGAACAGGTCTTAAAAGACCTAAGCCAGACAAATTTCATGATGATGATAAATTATAAATTTTATAATGTAATGAATAACATAATACATATATAATGAAGTGGTAACTGAGAATAGTATACCATTATTACTATATTTGTGTATCTCTCATTATTACTGTGATAGCATTGAGGCATACTGCTATGTTAATTAAATTTTAACTAAAACCATGCCTCACACTAAAGCAGCAAAATGCAGAGCTTAAAGTAGTGAGAATGCTTAGGCTTTGCAGAGGAAGGCAAAGGAATTTTTCATTGGAATCAGGGTCTTATCATTTGCACTGCTTGCAGCATGTATATGGATTTCTACAGCAAGATATATAGCCACATAAGCTTTCATGTTTTACAATGCAAAGAGTGCAAGGAAATTAAGCAAAAATTCAGCTTTCTGATAGGTTAATTTGCATGCTTGAAGAAAAGAGAATTAAAATCCTCAAAAGAATTAAAATGGGGTGGAGGACCAAGTACTCAGCTGCAAAGCTCAACACTTGAGCTTTGCAGATGAGTACTTGATCCTCCATCTGATGCACATCCACACTTGATGCACAAACCTACTCTTGTGCATCAGACAGTGCAATGGGTTCACCAAGGGCAGAAGATATCATTAACAACAGTGACACCCAAACAAAGTAGCTACTGTTAATAATTATTGTCAGGGAAACAGGAAACATATTATGCAAAACAGAATGCACACAGCAGGACCATGCTATGTCAGTCAGGGAAAAAATTAATATCATAAAACAGTCAGCTTTTAAGGGCTCAAATGTTTGTTTGTTATTTGGTTTTTAGGGGCATTAGCAACTAAGGCCATATTGCTCCGGAGATATGCGGTGGTCATTCCCTGACCTTTCCGCTTCCTCCGTATTTGGTGGTCATGGGCTCGAACCGTGGTCTAATCAAGAAGCGTGTGCTACACACTGCTGCTCCTGCCCACCTGGCTACGGAGGCGCCAAGGGCTCAAATGATAATATCCTTGCACATGTTGGTACTAATGGTACTAAGTTTTAACAATCTGGTGATTTACTTTGTCAGTATGAAGCCATTTTTAGAAAAATGGCTACAAGTTATGGCTAAGTTTGAAAACTGGAATTTTTCCCTGGCATGATAGAAGAGAGGTTTTTCAATTAATTGAACCCCAGATTCTACACTAGAATATTTTTACAGCATAGCTGCATTCGTTAACAGGTGGGACTGTTTTTACAGGGACTGGATAAAATTAAATAAAATAAGAGTAAGGTGACTAGATGCTGATAGCTACAACCCGGACAAAATGAGTTTTAAAGCCTAAAATCCAAGACAGTGATAACTTTGCCAAGGTACTTTTGCTAACACGTGCTTTAAAAATTAAACAAATATAAAAGAGAAAATATGGGTTAATTGCAAACTGCAAAACAATTACATTAATATATAGTTCAAAAATATCTAAGCAGTACTGCCATAAAATAAATCAGCAGCCAAATTTACTCAATCATATTTTATTGAATTTCTTTCTACCCTAATCATATCTTGATAAATAAAAATCTTTACATGTTAAATTTAAATAACATAAAAGTATTAAACAGTTTTTACATCCAGACAGTTTTGTCCACCTGGCCAATGAATATTGACAGGTTGAAGTAACATTCTAAACACATACTTCGATTAATATGATGTGTTAAAAATTACATTTTATGAAAGCAAATTTTCCAAGAAAACAGTTTTTAGTGTGATCAATATTATATAAATTACAAAATATTTTAAATGAATTATAGATTTTTCTCAAATATAAATTGAGAACTCATCAACAGTGTGTCAGAGCTGAAGCGTGGCCAATTATAATAAATTTTAACAATGAATAATAAAATTTACGAAAATATTTTTTCAATATTTCTATCAACTGATAGAATGGCAAACAAAAAGCCAGATAATTTTTTTTAATTTCTGAGGTCTGCTCTTGAAACAACAACCACATCACTTAAGACTACAGTCATCCCTCTTTCAACTCTTCTAAAATGAAATTTTTAAACAAAGAAAATTGATTAAATAATGGGTTTCCATCAATTTGAAATCAAAGAACAAGTGTTTTTACGTGTATTTTTACTGGTGCTGCCTCCAAGAATGGTGTATTTTTAAAATAATCCATTCCACAAATTTGAATTCACTGAAGGGTTCAGCCCATTTTTCTAGGTATGCATAAGTCATTTTAAATATATCAAGTATTATCTTAAAATATAATTTCTTCACCCTGAACTTGTGATCAGTTAAAATTTAGCAATTACTTAAGGGAACAAATTTCTCCTCAATGCACAAATTTAAACATTTCAATCGCCTGATGCACATAACTAATGACATAATGCACATAACTGATATATATAACTATTATGCAATTTTTGGAAAATATAATTTTTAGTAATTGCTTATTGAATATGACAAACATACTAGGGAGTACATGTTGAGAGCCTTGTCAATCAATTAGTCCCTTTAGAGAGACTATACAAAGCTCATGGGTTAGAATTTTTCTGAGGATATGTGCACTTGTTTGTGCTACTTCTATTTGAACATGCAGCAGCGTGGAAGGCAAGGAGTCATGGATTTCAAGCCCTGCTGTGGGTCATCATGGAACAAGTAAATACATGGCCTGTGTTAGAATAGCTAAGAGTAAAAACAGGTGCATGTATACTTACATATATACTAATGCTAGGTATATGTAAGTATACATACATACACTAATGCTATAGTAAATAAATTTGATGAATTTGGAAATGTCATGTCACATAGGCATAAGGGTTACAGAATATGAATATAGGGAGAATAGAGACATGACATACAGAAGAGGGGTGAGATATGCCTTCAGTTAAGAAGCACATTAAATCTAAGGCAGCGCATCCAGTTGCCATGGGTGGCTAGTGCAATGTTGATTCAGTTTGGTGTGACATAAGCAATGGGAAAATAAAAATGAGTAGGAAAGTGTTATAGGCCTGATGATTGTGATAAGCATAACAAAAAATAATACAAAGAAATAGGATAGTATATATAGTAAATAAGAATGCCATAAAATGCGAGATTTTAACTTTCCAAATATAGACGAACTTGTGGACTAATCTCACACACACACACACACACACACACACACACACACACACACACACAC